>NW_024881280.1:15701149-16313649 GCF_018691265.1 Tyto alba
TATTTCAGACTTTAATGTGTAGATAGTTCATCGCATTTTTTTCTAGGAGGCTCACTACCACTCTTTCAAACTTTTTACATCTTCTTTAAGGTAGTACAGTTTTTAACGCAAATAACACCTTGTAACCCAAGGCAGATTCATATTCTAGTTAATAAACAGCATCAGTACGTTTGTCAAGACCTTAATGGCAACTGTACTGAACTTTTCATACACCACCTTTTCTAGGAAATGGCTATACTGAGGAATTTATTCTGCTTAATTGCTTTATATTAAGCAGTTTCCATTAGCCATCCTCTAATTCATACCAACAGAAATAAACGGAGTCAGGAAAATGAACTGTTTTAACCCTTCCTATTAAAAAAAAAAAAAATCTTAGGTGGGTTTTGTTATTAAAAACAAGGAATCAAATATAAGTAAAACTGATGCAACTTCATTTAATTGATGTGGAAATTTTTAGTAACTTTGTGCATTAAAGACCTACGGTCTGTCTGAAATTTCCACCAAAATACAAATTCAGAATTTCTTATACATTTGCCTTGAAGTTAAGAGACTAATTACATTAACTGATTTATTAACAAATGGGGCTTTTTGTCTAATTATTGCAAGTACTAACAGACTGGGGAACCATTTTAAATGTCTAATGTGCCTTGAAACCATTTTTTTTAGGTTAATTACATTTCTCACTAAAGTCACTATAGATATGCCCCTTAGGTTTTACACTGGAATATTAGAGAAAAAAGTAAAGATGATTACCTCATTGGCCAACTCCAGTAATACAGGGGCAGCTGCATTTTTCACCACCCCATTCAGGTACCTAGACAAGACAAAGCCAGGTAATTCTGCAGTATCAAGAAAAGGCCAGTTTATACATGTCAGTATCCCTTGTAAATCTCCTTAATTTGAGGGAAAATAGCCCACTACAGAGTATTTAATGTGAAACCTTTTTAAGAATTAAGTATTTTAAACAATCACTGACTCTCCATGGTTGTCTCCTATTCATCTGCTAGATATATGAATCTCAGTTAAGTCACTGGTAAAACACACAGTAAGTCAAGAAATTAAAAAAAAAAAATTGTCGCAATGACATACAAGTAAGTTACATCTGTACTGTTTAAAGAAGCACCATAGAAAAATAAACCTCTATTATTCACAGTAAAGATTTTGGTTTTCACATGACCTTTAACTATGAAGGCGCACCGTACATCTTATTCAATTCACTACTATGCACAAAAACATAATTTCTCAAATTTAATCCAGATATTATCAACTGGGCAGTAGTTTAAATACTAAAGGCTTACTTTAGTGAAATCAAAGTTTAATAATCAAATTAATATTCTAAAGAGAAAATAAAATAAAAAATAAATAGGATCGAATAAAAGAGGGTAGAAAGTCATTATTCTATCAATGGCAAAGGCTTAATATTCCTGGGTACTAAAACAGTATGGATACATGGTGATGTTTCTGACCACTGCTTCACACAGTATCTCCTTCCTCACTTCTGTTACTTTCACTATTTGATATTTACATTTCAGTAATGCCTAAAACCTGTTCGCAGGAGTTGATGGGAAGAAGCTATACTATTGGAAGCCACTTTGTGCTTTGCAGCCGTGTGGAAAAGAAAAATAGTTACCAACATTTGAACCTGGTCATTTATCCTATCTTTATTGGTATAGCACACCATTACTGACATCATTAGAAGGCCACAGCCTTTCCAGCTCTATTATTATCTGTCTATCAGAAGGCCACTCTTCTGCTCATCAGTTACAGACATTAAAATTCTTAATCATTTTACCTTTCTGTGGAATGGGTGTAGCACCTTTACATAAACCTGTTCACAGAGGATTAGAGGGATTTTTGTTTGCAAGTTATTCTGAGGCTTAGTGAATAAAGGAAATGATAAAACCTTTTTGCTGTAACCTGTTTCAATTCTACATAAAAAAAAGCCAAAAAACATTAAACAAGATACCTTGTGTATATTTAAACATTGAAAATTTATAATAGAAGACAAAAAATAATGAGAGATCATAAACAAAATACCTAGCCAGGAAGATTTACTGGAGATTAATGATCTAAAACATTCATCTAGTTGATCGAACAGCAAAGCTACAGCTGACAATGGAGTAATTTTCTGTCAGATATTTCTAATGCTACTGGCAATTCTATTATGGACTAACAGGTCTCACATGCTGATGGGAATACTGTTCTGAAAGCTTGCTGATCCTTCTCATAATTTACCTTCATGTTTGCCTAAATTCAAGACTAGTAAGTCTCAGCAGAGCAGCAGAAACTACTTCAACTCAACTGTACTTGCTCCCAACAGGGACCACTGGAAATTACTACCTTCCAAAACTGGTAGTTTCTGACCTAGTAAGCAATGGGAGCACAGTTATCTGCTTGTATGTCAGTGGGAATAGGAAGGAGTATACCACACAGCCTGGGGTTTACAGCAGTAAGACGGATGCTACAGAGGAGTAGAGGAGAAGACATGTTTGTCATGTTTATGCTTGAAGCATTTCAAACTGGCTTTTGACTCAAGTAGTCTGCCCCTGTAGCTTATGGAACATACTACACAGTAAATCTACTAAACCTGGTTTGAGATGAGTTTTCTAACTGTTAACCAGAACATCTCTGATTTTAAAACATGTGCATTTTATTCAGCCATGTTAATACAGTCGCAATATGAAATACCCAGAAATAGCATAAAGAATGATTTTTCCTATCACCACCATATAGCTTCATACATAATGCATTAGTTATGTACTGCTATCATACTTCAGACAGTACAGAAGGGAACAGGAGACCAAATCCTCCTACCTGATGTGAGCCAAACTTAATCATACGTACAACCTTACTGACACCAATACAACTGCTGCTTTGCATAAAGCAAAATTTGGCCCCATGTTTCAGGTTTAAGTTGCTGCAACTAGTAACACATCATAAAAGTGATTTAAATGATTTACATACGTTCTAAAAAAAGAGTTGTTTATACAGCAGTTACAATTAACACAGGGGCACTTCACTGAAACTGTGCTACTGAAAAGTCATTGAAAATCGTATTGTATATACATGGTCATTAACACAACAAAATTTTAAGCCAATATTCTTCCTAAGCAAGCATCAACGCTAGGAAAAGTGCAATGTGATCAAGTACAAATTTTTACAGAACAATACAAGTACAAAGAAAGAAAATCAAACCCCCAAACCAGCACAATTCACACTAGATATTCTAAACCAGTGTCTGATATAATCAGGCTGGGCTTAGGTTTTACATATATGACTCTGCAGAAGCACAGTTAATTGTTTACAAATGAAGGCTTCTTGTTTCTTTTCTTGATTCATACAGATTAATTTTAAGCATAAATATCAGACATCTATAATCATAAGTACGAACTCACTTGCCATGTAAGCTCTTCAGATATGTCAGTCTACAAAGTAATATTTTAATTGTGTATCTTTACCAGTTATCAGTATGCCCCAATTATGTCATTGCAATAGTTTCAGTAAAGCCTATAGAAATAACATACAAACTATAAGGTGTATCAAATACAACTTATTAGCTTAAGATGCAAACAATTGTAAAATAGTATAAAATGACATAAAGGTTTTCATTTTCCCTTAACAGCTATTTCTGACAGTTCTGTTGATAAAACAGGAGTGATCTAAAAATTAGTGCTTTAGCTGGCAATGCATGAATCTAATATGTAACTTTTTCTAATGTAACACAAATGTTGTTTTAAAAGTGCAAGCAAATGTCACAGAACAAGCTCTCTTGCTGTAAGGAATTTATCATCAACATTAGTCCTGACACAGAAATCCTGTAATTACAAACTATAGGCAATATATAATAAAAGCTATCACATACACTGTAAAAAAAAAATTGTTTATCCTTATTTAGAGCCAAGGAAGAAAATCCTTTTTTAATCAGTCTGACCAAAAGCTGAAAAATTTCTGCATTTTCACAGAAAAACATTTTTACGTGAACTGTTCTGTATTCCTCATCCCAAATTTTTAATTTATTTTTATAGAAAATTAGCTTCATAAACTAGTAAGTGAATTTGCCCATAATTTCTGTAAAAATTAGTAGTTATGATGATACTTTTAACCAGGGTGGGGTGGTCATACCTTTGGTAGTAAGTTTCAATAGCTTCAGCAGTGTGATGCTTGGCATGTGTTCTTTTGATTTGTTTCTAGAAAAACAAACAAAAAAAAAACCAGAGTCTTACAAATGTGTCATAGATCAAAACACAGAAATCATGACTGCCCAAACACATGTTCCTTGGCTACACTTTGAAATATAAACTGAACTATGTTTTTAGATTCTGTAGAGAAATGACATTCAATCTACCTATTGAATTGAACGTCTTCAGACTGTACTGCAATGTACCATATATGTAAAAGCCAATAAGGTCACAATAATTGAATCTAAATAAGTTTACTAAAGGCTGCAGAGGGCAAAGAAAAGCTTGTTCTCTCTTTCAACCTTTGTATTAATTTTCCCTCAATTCAATTCCATCTAAGTCTGGTGCACTCTAGTTTTACAATTCAATTGGCATTTTTAACCAGGAAGAACATTGCTTAAAAACAACTTATTTGAAAAACTACAAAAAGTAATTCCATAGAGACTTGCCACTTGACTGACACCTGTCATCTCATGATAAATGACTCCATTTTCTGCCTCTCTTGCCTTCTGCCACTCCGGCAATGGTCATTTATCATCATCTCTGTCAGCAATGGAAAGCAGCACTGACAGTGCAAGTCAGCAAACATTTAGCACATGGAACCACGCAACACAGGGAAATTATTATTGTCAGAATAATAATGGTTTAGCATAATTTATTACAGGTCCACCAAATAAGCAAAGGGTAGATGTTATTAGACAGATGGATGGGTAGGCTTGGCAGCCATCCACTGAGACTCAGGCGGTGCTTGATGTGGAAAAGGGAACATCCTCCAAACCAATCAGAAAGCTGGCAGTTCAATTACAAAGAAATAAAGGGACATTCATCATTCAATTAGGCACCTGTCAACCCTCACAAAGGAGAAAACTTCTAACCTGGTACTCCTGGGAGAAGATGCTCAGCAGAGTGGACTGCGATTGACTGCAACAAATAAAAGAAGGACAAAGTTAATTACTGGAGTGCACTGCAAAGAAACAAAAGAGAAGGGAGCTTCAAAGGTAGGCCTGCTGCCCTGTAATCTAACAGAACATGAAAACAAGTGTGGAAAAGTTGTTCCAGATGAACACCTCAGACAAAGGCTTCCTGCTGCTAGGTCAAGGAGAGAGCGTATGAGGGAGGGGAGGAAAATACTGCAAGAGTTTCAAAGCAAACGAGCATATTGTTTGGGTGAGTCCTTTTTCAGCTTCAGAACCCACAAAGTCCTATCAGGAGCAGGTAGCTGAATTAAAAAGAAACAGGAAAAAATGAAAACAAAGCAAAGTTTCCATTAATAATTGATGGAGTTAAATTCCATCAGCATTTGGGAACATGACGCTTGTTCATTGGCAACATATTGAAATTCATTTTGTTAGCAGCAAGGGAACCTCTTCAGTAGCTGTCTCATATTCAGGTTAAAAACTTCCCCCCTCTGTCAGAAGTAGCATATGGGACCACTGGAACATTCCCACTGAAACTGATGTGCTTTGAAAATAGAAACTTTCACAGCAGGAAGCTGAGATTCCCTGGAGTCGGTCATTTCCAAAAGCTGCCATAAGCTTCATTCATCTAAGGCTCCACTCAATGTCAAACACCTGGCAATGAAGCAACCTGGAAAGCATTCTTCCCAAGTGGGAATTTTTCTCTCTGAATTGTTAACATTTAGAAATGGGACAAGATTTTTTTTTTCCCCTCTGAAAGGCAATCAATACCACACCGCTACTGTTTTCAATTGTCCTCTGTGGATATATATACCTCATCACATCCTGAATACAATTAATTACTCCTGATATATTTTCCTACTACATGCAACTTGAACAAATTATAGTCTCAATAAATCGAGTTTTATGGTACAGCAAAGCATTATGAATAATTAACATTTTTCCTTTTGTGAATTTACCTACTAAAGCATAGCACAGGTAGTTCAAAGATTCAGCAATGTCTAAAGTCTTGCTTTTATGGTCCTTCTTGCAATTTTACACCTCAGAAATACTAATTTAAGATAAGGAAGTTTTATGCCAATTTTCAAACAGGAAAACTGAGGCACAGAATGACTAAATGGTTTGTTCAAGTTTAAACAGATGGTATGTCTATGCAGCACAATATACAAGTTACCACTAAACCAACCAGTTGAAGCATTAGGAACAAAGGAACCAGATTAACGTAGTGGTATATAAAGAGTTTATTAGTTTGTCTTATCCATATCTGTGTTTCCAGCAATTCTGCGGTAACACTGTATTTTGGGCTTGTCTGCCCAGCACAACATCTGTGTGACAGCAGTACGCTGAGCCTTGATCTCCAGTATCCTATACATGAGAATGTTCACCCCGAGTACTCACTGACTGAATGTTAAAACTGTATAAAAATGATAGCAACATAAACTAATATACAGATTTACAAAATTCATGGATTACATAAAAAAATAATTACAATAAAGTCAAGAATTTAAATATTCTTAGATATACATCATTTGACACAGAGGTCAGGAGATATGTACTACAATGCCTCCCCAAAAGCCGCACCATCCAACTCTAGCAACCTTCAACGTGTACATGTAATCATTAGAAGGTAAACAAAGGAACGAAATTAAGATTATATACTTACCCAGGCTATGTACATATGCAAAGCTAAGGTATTTCAAGTTGATTTATTAAAAAAAACCCTGCAGGCTATAAATAAGTTGGATACATATGGCTCCCTAATGGCTCTCCACATAACTATTATTATCTGGCAGATTTACATGGTCGTAATGGTAGAACTGAATTTAGAGAAAAGATGTGGAAAGAAACAAAACAGGACAGCATTTAACTGAATTTCTGGTTTGAGTTCTCTCCTATCGACATATCAATTTTTGTATTTTTAGACTATTCCCAGTATGATTACTGTACTTATTGTACCATTATCCTATTATACCCACTGACATATCAAAAAGAATTAAGACCATTAGCCCTCTCTTCACACTCCTGACTCCTGTCCATTTTATTTGTTCCCTTGGTGTCCTTGGATTTTGCCCTTCTACTTCAGTTTAGTCCAGCACTCCTCTCCTTTGCTTCCAACTGTTCAGAACATTTATGACTTACCATGGACACTAAAAAACTTAGTCCAATAACTGAACAAGTTGGATATATACTGAAATACAAAAACATTATGACTGTGACAAAGAGAATTATTTCAATAGTACTGTTCAAAGAATTTCCAACCTTACTACCAGACGATCTTTCTTCTTCCCCAGGAGAAATAGATTTATATCTTCACATGGCTGCTTCCATGTTTCTTCTCATTAACATAGCTTCCTTCTTAAACACTAAAATCACTTCTCTGCCACTCAGCATTTCCTTGACACAATTCCATTGCCACAACTTCCTAGCAAAATTAAATAGATACTCAAAACAGAGCTGGAGCATCCATTGCATGATTCCATTGACAAAAAACTGAAACAAGGTTTCAGAAAGCACCAAAAAAGACAGTACTGTGTACTTGGAGAGGGGACAGAAGTCATAAACATGCATTTGCACTGCAAGACAGCATGATCACAACTGCTGATACCAACAGCAGGGATACTGCCATGGAAGTTATCATTACTTCTACAGGAGCAGCCAAATTCCTAGGGCTTCACCCATCCTCTGATGCTTCTCTGCAGGATTTCAAAGCAGCAAATAAGCAGAGAAAATAATATAGCTGAGATGTCCAGGAAAACAAAACTAACGCTGAAAATATCTTTTATTCAAAATAACATTTCAGTGCTGCACTATTGCCTCTTATGGAATAACTTAATAGTAAGCCTCTCAGCTTACTGAAAGACTAGGGATATAGTCATGCTTCTGCTGAGCAAGCTCTTTTGTAGAAAACCAACTTCAGAGGTAAGGTACATATCTGCTGATTTTCTGAAACAATCAAAAAACCCCAAACTCATAATTCTGAGTACTACTTAGTTTGAATAATTAATAAATTAACTTGTTATCCATCTTGCAGAACTAAATCTATTTTCCAGGAAAACAAACTTTCCTCTTAAGTTCCGTAACGGCCACTTTCATGGATACATTTTCTTCTGCAACTCCAGATGGTAATGGATCTAACTCCTAGAGCTCTGTTCTAAGCAACCAGCCTCACTCTTCAAATGCCCTCTTTTTCTTGTATACCATCATCCATAACGAATGAATTTACCTTTTGCTACTCTCTGTTGATGCCGGTGGCATACTTACATCTGAATGCCTGATGTGTTTTGTGCTCTTGTCAATACATAACTGGAGTTAGGCAGAAAACTCTGAAATCTAGAATCTGCTAAAAAATGCCCACTTTTTAAAAAGAAAATAACTTTTATTAAAAAAAAATGAAATGTCATTTCTAGGTTCTAAACGAAATAAAGATATAAAAATTTGCTTATCATGAAAAAAAAAAGTATTACAGATATCAAAGTCCATACTTAGAATGGGATGCCCAAGTCAGACCAGAACAAGAGATAAGAGAAATTACCTCTAAGAACTTAGAGATCAGTCAGACTAAAATGACAACTGCAAGTATTGTGCTGGAAAAAGAATATGCCTTTTGGTAATTTAATATGTAAGAATAAAATTTAGACAATTCTCTTCTAATGAATCCCAGAATTTGGTAGAGGAGGAATGCTATCATCCCTGGATCATATTCATGAAATGTTTTGTTTTGCAATGAGTATTCATATATAAACTAGTAAGAGATATGCTGATGCAGATCAGTGCTTCAAACTAGAGTTGATATAAAACTCTGGTCAAGAAGCAGCTAGTAAGGATGAAAAGAACTTAACTGGATCAGATCATCTTCTCAACAAAGCAGGCTTGCAGATTTAGCCAAGATCTGGGGTGCTGTCCAACTTAGTATTTGATATTTACTACAGGCTCACCAGGAGAAAATCCAAACATGACAACTTCTACCAATGTTATATTATCAGCCCTTGCAAATAATTAATTCTTTAGGGATAAGATAAAACTTACACTTTTCTACTTTATTCCGAGATTACTGAAAATGTAAAATTTTAGGTACTAAACCAAGTTTCCACTTGTTTCATCTACTTAATTTAAAATTAGTTTCCTTTCCCTCATCTTTAACTCCACACTTTTTGCCTAAAATAGAAAGCTTTACATTTAATGTATTTTACCACTGAATAAAGGAAGAGTATCTAGAAATCTGTATGAAAAAAAAAACAAAACAAAACAAAACCCAAGAGTATATATGAACTGCAGTATTTAATCTGGTAACTATTCACACAAGTGGAGACAAGCAAGGGGAAAGCAAAGTCCATCATGAGGCAAATACATATTATATATAGAGAATAGACTTGAATTTTTTTTAAAACAAATGAAATTCACAAATAACATGGCTTCATTGCTTCCCTTTCATAAAACAGGGCTTTCCATCTTGTTAGGATGATGAATATACTGGTTAAACAACTGAGTGTAGGGGCAGGAGCTGTGTTTCCAGAATTCAGAAGCTGTTACATGTGAAATTCCAAAGCAGCAGTGTCAAACCTTCTCTTGGAAATGCATACAACACTGCACTTAGCTCTTGTAGGAATTCAGGTAGGGGGAGAAATTTTTTCTTTCCTTCCACAGTCTCTAGTGTGAGTATACAGTGATAGTTATATCCCTTCATGAAATGTTTTGAAGCAGACAGCAAGAGTATCTCATTTCTAATAACTGGAAAAGAACTTCCTCTTTCCAGGTGTAATAAGTTTAAAAATATTTCTACTAGTGCAATGTTGAGCTTTAAAATAAAAGGAATACATACAACTTATAGAATTGCATGGTCCTGACATGCTGGATTAAGAATCTATGGGAGGAAAGAAATATGCATATTCAACTAATTTAAGTGGGGGTGGAAGGGGAATCCTCCTTACAGCTATCCTGAAATTCCAGAATGTGTGCCTGAAATACATTTTTCCTGTTACATTATCAAAGACATGAAAGACACCCAAACAGCCTTTTAATTCTCATCTTCTGTACTGCAAACGCTTTGGAACAGGGATTCCTAAAGAAAGCAATGTTTCCATACTGCTTATCACATGTTAACCAGTCCACTCTTATTTCTAAAAACTGTCAGTAATGGTTTTCAAATAGATCTAGCAGCATCAGCTCAAATGCCTAACACAGGCATGGGTGCATAACGCCTCTGTGGCTTCCCAGAACTGCAGGATGAAGTGAACAGCCCAGTTATACCTGTAAACCAACTACAGCCAGCCTGAAGGTGAACCTCCCACCTGAGAGCTGACAACTAATGGATTCTC
Organism: Tyto alba; assembly: GCF_018691265.1. Lineage (NCBI taxonomy): Eukaryota > Metazoa > Chordata > Aves > Strigiformes > Tytonidae > Tyto > Tyto alba. The sequence continues at coordinate 15,711,560 of NW_024881280.1, forward strand.
AGAATTTCTTCTACATGTCAGGACTGTGAGGATGGGAAAAAGGCTTCTTAGCTGTCTGAATGGTTCCACATGAGGATCCAGGAAGGCTCAGGAATAACAAAGGCCAGGCCTACGCAATGCTTGAGAACCACTAGGTATATATGCATCCAAGCACTGCAGAACAAGGAATAAGGGAGGGAGACTCACTGACCTCTAGAATATTTATGGCTTTAACCTCTCTTTACGGCAGCTTTTAATATTAAAATATTTCCTAAAGTTTTAATATGCTTGTGGTCACCTATCTGAAAGAAAATTCTCAAAAAGAAGATTATTGTCTCTGTAGACATTTGTACTTTACCATTCACCAATCTAACGTTGATTCATCAGAAGTCAGTGAATTACCAACCTAAGCTAAATGAATACGTGTCTCTCTATATATGTATGTGTGTGTGTGTGTGTGTGAATATAGGTGTTTAAATCAATATATTGAGTTTGAATTGGAGTAACTATGTAACACAAAAGTACTTAAGTTTTTAGTTACAACAGGGTAACTTTGGTAAAATGTCTATCTTCCAATGATATAGCTTTCTAGCTACATCAGTTCAAATCTGGGACACAAAACCAGGTTTTTTTTTATTTCTACATAAGAAGCCTTTCATACAGTGAAGTATCATCAGTAGCTACTACTTTGGGAACTACAAAGCCAATACAGTGCTGCTGGGGAAATACTCCCATTACAAATGTATTAATACTATAAAAAGTCAATAAATATATATTTATATGACAAGAAGTGCCTGCTGATACGCTCATTTCAGATTTAGTACCATCACGTTTAAAATCAAGATAAAATTCAAACTCATCTGGAGAACTACAGCCCTAATCAATTTTGAAATTCTCCGATAACCAGTTCAGTAAACTGTATAACAGCTCAACTCAAAAGATTTAAATATGAATTATTTACTAAAAATTATCTTTGCATCAAAATCAACTTCACACCTTTGGTAGGATCAAAAATAAAAAGCAAAAGTAAAGAATCAGAGGAAAAAACCATCCTGCATTGCAGGCTTACACTATTGAATAATAATAAAAAGGTTAAATGCAGGCATGTGCATACAACTTTGCTGCCTATAGCCAGGGTTATGAGAATAACTGTATGACAAAGCTCTGAGAAGGCTACTTGAGAAGAGTCATCACTTCTATGACCTTGACACTGGTTGGTCCCACAACTTCTATAGAATTTAGTGATGTGCGAGAACAGATGATGGTGCAATACATAGAAATGGCAGCATTTAAAATTCATAGTAGCATAAGGCCATTACTTTTCCCACTGGGCCACTTGAACTTTAATAATGTCTGACCTAGTTGGCCAATAAGTTCTAGCAGCAGACAGAGGAAAATTGCCAGTATTAGATACTGTTTGAATGATTTTTCATTTAGAAAGACTTAGAAGTTCCTTTAAGAACAGGACACCAATTCTTTCTGTAGACACCTCATTTTTTGGTGTCTGTTGTAACGGCCAATATATTTTAAAACAACTGCAGACTATGAACAATCTGTATCAGCTGTGAGAAAAATAAAAGGCAGAGGTAAATACAAATTATCAATACAGGAAATGATCACAAAATAAATAATGCTAGCTCTTCACGGAGATAAATTCAACCTTCTTTCACTCACACCACAAAAATCTAACTTTCAACAGCAGTAATAAAAGTGTAACATAAAATATGCCATATTCAAATGATTACAGAGTATTTCTGATTAAGCCCCCCGAATGAAAAGAGAAGTCAGAATAAAGATGCTATTTTTCCATTCACGTATATATGGTTACGATGAGAAGAACAACATTATGCTTTAACAGTGGATAAACATTGGTAGATATTATGGTTAAAAATGGAACTCTGAAAACACAGGAACAGAAGAGTGGTATTTCCAAATGAAAAGAAACTACTTTTTGGTCTCATTGTATTAGTTAGCAAGTACAGAAAATAGATAGTTATTTGCCCAAGATATTGTTCTGATATTTTTTTGTTACAGAGTTAAACAGCACAGTACTACTTGCATGAATGTTTGAAATCTACTTAAATGCCAAACATATGGAGACCTTTGTAAGTAAATACTCTTTCACTAATGTTTCATGTAGCCTCTTCCATAAAAACATTAAACTATTTTGTAAGGTTCAATTTTCAAGCTGAAAAATATTTTCAGATGCAATACAGAACCAAAGTATATTCATAACACATATTTAAAAACTACCATCAGTGCTAAACCATGACATTAGAAGTCTCAAATATTCTGACATCAGGCTTCAACGACTATCGAATCTTTTTACCTTACACATACCAGAACTTCTCTGGTACCCTGTGATGATCTAGTCTAGCAGTTCATTGACAAAAGAAAGCAATAGGAGTCAAACAGGGTTTGCCTCCCACATATATCTTGATAATCCCAGCACTTGTCCTCCACACCTCCTATCTCCTGGTATTCTCTAAAATTCTCCTTTTAACTCTGCTAACAAAACTTCTCAGAAAAACTACAAAAGCAATGCTTGAGACTAACATAAGCAGATGTCCTTGTCCCCAAATAATTCAAGTTACTTAGCAAGAAGAGAAGTTTCTCAATATCCAGGAAAGAATCAGTGAACACATCCCAAAGCAGAAACATAGAGCAGCATACCGGAGACCAAGACAAAAAAGCAAAACCTCTGCAACTTGTTTGCACTTAATTGTGCATCATCCATACTTTATTTCTATCTACTTCAGTGAAATTATACAGAAAACATGTTTGCAAGTTTGAACTCTTTCTCTTAAAACCACAATCTAAATGTTGAATCATTAGACAAAAACACGCAGAAGTTGTAGTCATCTGATGACAGTTGTGCAAAGAAAGATGCTCCTAAGCTCCAACAGCAATGGACCGCAACAAGCAGTTAAGGCAAAGAAGCTACAATTTAAACCAGGGATTTATCCCTCACCTCTCCCGTCTGCCCTCTTGATAGGGCCAAGGTTCATACACTGAAAAAACATTCACTTAGTAGGCTATTACTGGAAAGAAATAGTTGATATATTCATTTTGGGCTAATCTTCCTCATTTTGTTTGGATAACTATTGTGCTACATCCCCTTGTTCCCAGGAAAAGAACTGAATTATAGAATACCTTGTCAAGGGAAGTTTTTCAGACTCAAATCTTAAATTTTTTGATTGTAGAGAAAAGGGAAAATTATTCTACTTTATACTTTTTTTTTTTAATTCAAACCTATATTGTCCTGCCTAAACTACTTGTTTAAATTTAATTTTAGAAAACTATTTTTATGAGTGAATGGCAATTTGAAGCTAATTAGACTGTTCATTTTACATTAAAAATTAGGCTGTATGTAAAAAGCATATCTGTGCCAATCTGAAACCAAATAAATCCCCAAACACCCTTAAACAATTTGCTCCTAAAAATATATAATCAAATTTAGAAAACTATAAATTATATTTAAATTTATTATTTACAAGCAATTAATTACGAAGACAGCCAGGTGGCTTTCATTACATAAATTACTGTTAATGACACTTGCCTCATGCTGCTACTGTATTTAGCATTTGCATGGATCACATGTCAAGCACACATACTGTTGCATACCTGTCTCCAGGGTAAAAACTGAACACCTTAAGTTAAAAAAGCTTCCAGTAATCCAATCAAAATTATCAATTCCTTAAACAAGTCAGGATCTTATTAATGTTTCCCATACAGGATATAATTTAAAGAATTTTAGCTCAATCAAACATGGATGATACAGAAGAGTAGTCTTAAGTAAATTCTAGTTTTGGGAATGATACAGATTGAAGGCAAGAAATTAATCCATTTATAGATAGTCCCCTTGATATTTTTAGTCTTAAACCCTAGACAGTGTTTATCATTTAAAAGTTTATAATTTTAGAACTACTTGTTACTAGAAAACAAAACAAAAGAAAAAAAAGAGAATAATTCTTGTCAACAGTGCAGTACTTTGCCTTGTATCTCTAAGTTATTGCACCATATATGTAGATATTTACAAAGTCTGCTTTCAGCCCCAGGGGTATAGCTTACTGTGCCATAGAGGGAATAAACTAATTTTATTCCACTACTTACTTCCCACCGAAAAGATGGCAGAAAAGCACTAAGAAGGAAACCCAGCTGTTCCTTTTTTCTAGTGGTTTTCCAGCACTCTTTTTAAAAGAGCCGTCTACCTACAACTGTCAGGCAACATAAAGGGAACATCTGACAAGAGGTGATCACAATATTACATTATTCTATCCTAAAACTTCTCTAACCTTCTTTTCTACTCCTAAGAAAAGGATAAAATCTGTACAATAACTACACGCTTTGCTTCCTACAGTGCTGCAGAAAAGTATGGTTTTCCAGAACTCTCATGCACTAACAGAATGGAATCACCTCCAATGTAAACAGTCAATAGGTTCACTGTATAGCTTCACCTTCATTAAGCACCACAATTTTACCAGTCTTGGTAGAATGGGCCCGGAGGCCTTGGCAAATAATTGTGGAAGTCAAGGAAGAAGGAAAACTAGTTCAACATCAAACATTTGTTCTATGTTAAAATAAACTGAAAATTACCTCAACCTGCATCATCATATGGCATGACTCATTGACACTTCTTAAATTCCTGAGAGTTGTCAAAAACATAATAAAAATATACATTGCCGTATTTACATTAAGCACATGAGGACTAGACTTCACCAAAAAAAAACTCCAAAACACGAGAAGGGTGTAACTAAACTTCACTGGAATTCAGTGGAATTTGATTGTTAACATCCTTCAGGCAGCTTTCAAAAAGGCCTCACACAAAACTTCCCAAATCTATCCTTTCCCATTTAAAGTCTCTATTATATTACAGTAAAGTAGCAAAGGCCACAGTGTCTTTTTCTCCTTTTATTTTTTTATTTGTTCTTCACAATTAAATATCAGGTCTTTGTATGTTGGCTAACTTCTAAGAGTAGAAAATTAGCAGAATTAGGGCATCAGAAAGACAGTGGAAATTGAGAAACTGAAGAAAGAAATATTATGAACTGAACTGTTTACATTTCTGCACATTAGTAACTAACAACTTTTCTGACATATTCTTATAAAAGAGTGTGCATTCTTATAAAAAGAGTCAGTCACCCCCTCCACTTTTAAATAAAGGGCATCTGAACATGTTTCCCAATCAAAAATTGGGATGTTGAGACCTAATTTATAGAAATCAAAAGATTTAGAGGGAAGAAGACGGCTAAGCAATAAATTAATACTAATTTGGGGTGGATATCCTCTGTTTTCAAAATTCTGCATTTAAGAATAAGTGTCTTCCATCAACTTTCATGTAGAAGTAGCTTCCCCTTCACCACAACAGTAAAGCTTTAAGGCCATGAATGAAATAAATGGCATGAATGTAATTTTTAGCACAGCGGATATGCAAATACTTTTTTTCTCTCAGTTTCCCAAAGTATGTTGTTAATGCACCACTCTCCACTAAACTAACCACAAACAAATCTTTAACATAAAGTTATGGCTGTTCATATGTGATCTGTTACCTGGATTTGGAAAAAAAAAAAAAAAAAAAAGGCAGAAGGCCTCTCTAGCCACCTAATCACCATATCAATGACACATGCCACAACAGAGAAGCACTAGTTTATTTGATTGATCATGGTAGATAAACTCCAAATAACAGAGAAATTAACAAATGCTTGACATTTGCTCAACATCCATTATTCTGACACTGCTTTCAGGATTTCAAAGCCTGGGAGTATGCTTAATCAACATTCATATTCCCTAGTGAGCTACAGGCACCATATTGCGCCCCGCCTTAGTACTGATGAAAACTGCATATTGGCCATTTCCAAAATGTTCTGGGACTCCACACAGGGCCCCTTCTCTCCCTTGTTCCTGTTCTGCAGTTTTCTTTTAAACACTTCCAAGACAAAAGCATCTGCCAGTTTTTCTCTCTGGGGATGTATGCAAAATGAACTTAACAGTTTTAAGGCAGGAGAAACCCTCACATCTAAATTCATTCATAGGATAGAAAAGGGCCTAAGAGGCCTCTCTAGGGACAAAACCCTGCTGAAATTTTCCCCGACAACAGTGGGAGCTTTATAAAATCTAAGTCCAGACAATTTCCAATTCAAATGCCCAGCATAGCATGACCTTTGTCAGATCTATGAGCCCTAGATGCACCCACTATTTTTTTATTCTAACCAGCACAGACATTAGACAGGGCACTACTGCTAAGCAGGAGGTTGAATATTTGCATGCTTTTCTATTGTGAAAATGTAACAGTGACAGCACTGTGTCGAATTCTTTTCCCCCTAGAACTTTAACTCCATAGGAGAGGCATAGCTGACAGATGACTCTCCCAACATCTGTGTTATGTACACTGCACAGCTGAGGAACCTTGGATCACTGTCACGGCTTCTCGGAGATGACCTACACCTTTCTTATATCTACCCGTGATCAAAAAAGTAAAATAAAAATTTGAAAATGTCGTTTTTTTAAATGAAAAGTAAATATGGCAGGAAAGATTAACATAATTTAGTCATTAAGCTGTTCACATAGCAGCTCACCATATGTTGTATAAATGTCCTATACAAAATAATTTATCAGACCTGACACGTTGCACATCATATTGTATTATTTAATATGCTTACTAAAATTTCATGGATCAAGCGCCACTTCTGAAAGCATACAGAAAGCCCTAGAAAATATTTCTTCATCTTCCATGATTTATTTTGATTACCTTTTACAGCTACATGATAAAGTGGAACTTGCAAAATTACGAGGTTAAGGTTTACACAGCTATTGCTTCATATACTAAAATATAACAAATGGCTCCATGTCTATATACCATTTTACTTGCACTTAATACTCGGAAGCACATTAAACTAAGCACATTGCTTTCCACTGCATATTTTAATAATTTTAACTGGTTATTTCAGTAAACATCCTGATCCACTAATGCAAAGGTCTGTTGATAGATATAGATACAGATATACATATATATATTTGATTAAGAGATTAAAGAGCTAAAAATCACAAAATAAAGCAAATAATTAACATGATACATGTTGAACAGCCCAAACCTTTCTAACAAAGAAATATATTAATTTCTACACAGTATCTGAAATATTTGAATAATATTTTTAAATGATTGAGATTTAAAATGTTAGAATGGCAAGCATCTACACCGAGATAAATGGACAATACTCTCAATCCAGAAATCTTAAAACCACAAAACCAATAATGCATAAGAATGATCACCTGTCACTGGCAAGGTCTGTATCTAAATAGCAAATTAAAGCAAAAAGTGTAAGCAGGAAGCTTGTGAATAATATTTGTTCGGCAACCAAAGGGACTTGTTTAGAAGAAACCACTCCACACTTGGAGGACATACCAAACAGACAGACATAGCTCAAAAAATATTTAGACTGAAACCATGCATTTATTCCATAAAGGACCATTTTCCTTTTTCTCTCTCAGACCACTAATGTCAAAGAAATACAGTACAAATGAGATAAAAAAAAAATGTAGTCCAATCTCTCTTTTTGGTCAACAATTATATTCTCCTGTTTCTAATAACAGGATAAAGGAAAACATATTCCTGTGTCAGATTCCTTGCAATGAGGTCATTAAACACTGTATTTGGAATGGAACTTGCTTGGCCTATTGGAGTACCTGCTAACTGCACATCTTTTTCAAGCTCTGTAAGAACCAGAAATCTAGCTTATTAGTTATTTTTATCCTTTTGTATTTTGTGTATTCAAGATAATGCGCTTGTCTATGAAGACACATTGCTCAGCTGTGTTGAAAACTGAAGGACAGCAGCACTGACAACATGAATTTTATATTAATGCTGGAAATGGCTAATGTTCAATAGCCTCTTCATCTGTAGCAACTTACACTCACTCTCTGGCTATTAGTTAATCGTACTTTGCACCAGCTGTAGCCTCAAAATGCACATCTGCATTCCACAAAAGATATGCAATGAGAAGAACTGGACGTTACCAGTATCAATAGTGGACCAACAAGATGTTCTGCCATCTCCTAGCCAACCACAAATGGGAATAGAGATACATGGTGTCCTTATTGCTGTCTGGGTTCTCAATTAACAATGAGGAACTCCAAAAGACCCCTTATATTAATTTAGTCACAGGAGTGAGTATTACCTCTATTTTGGTCACAGTTTTTATATTGTCTTTGAAACAATATCAGACAGGCTGCATTACACAAGAGACTACCTTTGCTATCACACGTGTCTTACTCAAAGAAATATTTGACAACATTCTGCTTTCAGTGGAAGAAGAATGTGAGCTATCTTAGGACATTTTTATTCGGTGTTGAAGCTTCTGGGGGTATCTGGGAATCAATGCTATCAATGACCTTGTAGGCCTAGAAACAGATATGTAAATAGAAAAATTTACCCAAAAATAAAGTCCTCTTCAGCAGAACAACCTGACCTGAAGCCATTTTGGCAGTTTGGATGGACAGCAACACTTGCTTAAATATCCTATTCAGATGAGAAAGATAAAGCAGGGGACTGAAGTTCAAGAATTCTCCAGCATAAAGCAATGAGACTGTCACTATCAATCAGGCTACTGGATATCCTGGAGTGTGCACTGGAGGGGATAATACATCCCATTCGTATCACTACCATGTTCAAAACATTATGGACACTAGAATTAAAAAAAAACAAACAAACAAACAAACAAAAACTATGAAAAGAAACCATAAGATAGACAAAAACGCTTTAGTTGCTGACAAAACAGAAGTTTTCAACCCAAGGGATTCACAAACCAAAACATTTTTCCCACAACAGGCACAGATTCCTGTTTGGCAAATTTAAGCCTGCTGACAAGAAGTTCATTTACTTTGAATTCTTCACTTGAAGTCCATGGACAACAAGGACTCCATGAAATACAAGTTGAAAACTAATGATAGAGCGTGAAATCTTAGCATGCCAATGGAAGTTTGAAATCTACTTGTATGGTACCAATTAGTCAAACAAATGAACAAGGCTTTTAACCATTACTGGATCTGAAGAAAACAGAGCAGTGTTTTTCCCCTCCTCTTGCAATAGCTGTTGGTTTTTTTTTGTAACAATACTCTATCAGGGTTGTCTTAGAAGATCATTTTAGTAGGATCAGTTACTGTATTTCACATTCTTACAGAAATTAATCCTCGCCATTGTTGCACTCATTTTGAAGTGTAATACAAACCTCTGAGATTTTCACATTGCAAACAAATATGATATTTTCACCAGGAACTTAAAGGAATAAACAATTAAAAAATGAGTCTCATGGAAGCATGCATGTTATTTTGTTAACTGATGTGATAAGCTATGGGGCATATATCAGGACCAAAATGGTTGTAGTCATTAATTTAAGTAATAAATCATAGGTCCTGCCAACAATGACAGCAAACAGATGCTAACAAGAAAATGTATTATTTAATATTGTCATGTGTTATAAAAATGTAAGTGTTTAGGACACATCTTAAATTTTTATAATAATATGCATTTAATACATTACTGTTTTGACACATACAAGCATCAAATTTATAGGTCTCATTCGGCACTTGCTTTCTCTTCTGTGAACACAGAATGGATTCCTGAGGGAAAAAAAGCTCAAGAAGTGAATGTTTCAAATAGATATTTGCAACAAAATCGAGTTGTTTGTCTTGCTGTCTTGAAGTAAATATCATAAGCACTGAATCTCGTTAGAAAATGAAAACCAACATATTTGTCTTTATGTAAACAGAAGTTTTCCCTGAAAGTTCCCAGGAAATTCAAACAACTATGAAGTTTATCTATATATATGGACAGCAAAAGATCTTATCATTTGCTACAATATTAAAGAAATAATTGCTTACAATCCTTAAAAGCAGAATGTCCGTACTGAGCCTATGAAGTTGTAAAAATAGCGGAAGTTGTATTTTCCATTGTGCCTTATTATTTGTTTCCTATATCAGTTTAAATAATACCATGGAACGCTACAATGATTTTCACCAACTGCATCCCTTGCAAAAATGCTAAAACCAAAATAAAATCTATGTTAGTTATTAAAAACATTATCTATTCCATTCCCTCCGCTCATAGCCAGCCTCCTCTCAGGACTCTGAAAGCCGGACAGAATGATGATCTGATTCAAGTACCAACATCTGAAAGTGTAGGAAATACAATTATGCCTTTTGGCAAGCCCAGCCACACTAAACAGAACCACTGTGCATACACCTTCCCCAGCTCTGCACCTCTGCTGCTGTACAGTCTGCTGCATATGGCCCCTCTGCAGGAGGGTCAGTTGTTTCTAAGAAGATAACTGCGTTTTCCAAACATTTTTGTTTTGCTTTAAGGAAACTGTTTGGATAATAACGCTCCTGTTTGCATTCTGTTTCACTTTCATTTTCAATCAACTCCTCCAGGTATCGGCACAGATCCTTTCTTGGAAGTGCTTCACTCAATGCTTTAAAACACTTGAGGAAGCAGTGATCAGAGTATGGCAACTAAATTTTCTTCATTAAATCTACTGAAGCAGATATTAAAAATGCATTTAATATACTGGGGATGGCTGGTGGGCATCACTGACTGTGACAGGCCAGTTACTGATGAGCTGCTGTCAGACGGCCTTCTCAGCAGGGATCTGTGTCTAAGGCTGCTGAAGGACAGCAATATCTTCCCTTGTGTGTAAGCTCTATTCATCTCCCAAGTATTTACTAAATCACAGACCTCTGCACACAAACCCAGTGTTTCAGCGCATGCTAACAAATGATGGATGGCCTAGTCAATTCGTTATGTCCTGAAAGCGTGATTTCCTGCCATTCCAATCATCAAACCTCTAGAGCCTTCAGAGCTGATCAGTCCTGGAGAATATATTTTGCAGGCTCTATTAAAGGAGTAGAGGTTCTTTCCATTAGTCTCAAACTTTTTTTTTTTCCTGGCTGATTTAAAGAGAACTCCCTCCTTCCCCCTCCTTCCAACAGCACCACCGCTACCACTCTTATCTGTGTAAAGTATTCAGGGCATGTACTGTTAGTATGTTAGTAAAATAGCACTCCTGGAACACCAACCAGTTAAAAAGGCAGATTTTGTTTGTGACTAGTATAAAAAACGACAATCTTTTATTTAAATTCATCTATACGTCTTTATTATGTAACCTAGACAACCCCCAAAACATTTTGTAACTTAACTTCTTTGATCAAATATCTTTTACAGCAAGGGAGTGCTCAAAAGGACCCATTTTCTTTGTATTTGCCTAGTGAAACATATCAGAGCTCTCTTAATTGTGTTCCTCCTAAAAGCATAAGCCACTTAGGAATAAACTTCCGATGTTCCAAAGACAGGTTAGCTGTCAAAGAAATAAAGCTTCTAGATTTCACCCTTTTCATAGCAAGGCAAAATACTTGGCAGTCTTTATTCTACATGCTAGAGAAGAAATTTTATTTAGCTTACCTATTCAATGATCTATAGGAGCAGAATATACATACCTCACACTTTTTACTCTGAAACACTGAGCTTCAAACAAGTTAGTACACAGCTGCTGAAGAGTTCACTGTCTACAGTACAGCACAGTTTTTGAAGGTGGTATAACAGATATGAGTAAACTTTAGGTAAATAAGCATTTGGTTACTCTGAAATGCAAAGACCTTGGATTTTTTCTCTTGCTAGGTGTGATCCAGCCATAGCCAGCACAAACCAATCCACATTGCCCTACCGTTCACCTCAACCTTGACCTGGAGATTAAACTCACTTTTATTGCACACAAAGGTCATCTGTGTTAGGTCAAAATTCAAAGTCTCTTGTCAGCTAAGGTTGATATATTCCAACCTTTCCTACTCTAATGCATCAAATTTTTCATGGTGAGGTCATATTCAGCAGACAGTGTATTCAGCAATTTATCGTGCCATTGTAATATAGCCCAGAATATGATTGTCCAAAAAACAACGCATGAATAAAATATTTTCCCTTCTGATGTAGCAAATCCCCTCTGCTCATAAAACTGTAGCCTAGACTTGTTTGCAGGCTTCAGAAGAACGATACAATATGGAACTGTTTCTGAAATACAATCAAGAATTACCATTTTTATCATGATTGTCCTTAAATACAAGCAACATGAATATAATGGTATCCTAAAATCCACAAGTCAATTAAAATGCACATATGGTCAGTGTTAAAACTTCCACTTCATCCTTCCTTAACAACCACCATAATCTGTCCCTTAAATCTACAGACATCTGCTGGTCTGTCTGATGACACCAAGCTCGCTTTAGATTTAAATACTTAGAAAAAACAGCGCCACAAGACTTATATGCTTATCCTACTGGAGATTATCACAACCACTGAATTTGTGAAGCGGCAAAAAGTACAACCAAATTAAACTTCATGAAACAATACAGTAATGTGCACTGTGACCAAGACAACTCCCCCAGCTTTGACATATAAAAGGATTTTCTTTCTCCTTCTTCCTCTCCTTCTTTCCTTTTCTCTTGTTTTCTTTCCCTTTTTTCCTTCTCTTTCTCTCTCCTTTTCTGTTTTATTTTCCTTTTTCCTTTCTCTTTTTTCTCCCTTTTTAATTTTCTCTCCCTTTTTTCTCTTGCTTTTTCTTCTTCCTCTTCTCCATATTTTTATATTTTTTATTTTTATTTTTTCTTTTCCTTTATTTTTTTCCTCTTTTCTATTTTTCTTTTTCTTTTTTCTCTTTCTCTTTCTTTCTCTTTCTTTTCTTCTGCATTAAACGAGAGCACCTAACACATAGCAACAACAGACTCAGAGCGCATTTTCAAATTATAAGGAACTAATTTCCACGTCTGTTTTAAGAGGCCCCCTCCAATCACTGTATTTCACCATCAAATCTTCAAAGGATATAGGATTGGCTTCTACGTGGTTTGTATAAATTCCTCAAGGCCAAAAAGGCTTTCCCTTTACTCAGCCAAAATGAATTTCACAAGTGTAGTAAGTCCTGTTTTGTGTGATTTTTTTTTATATAAAATGAGCTGTACTCCCATATGGTAGCACTTTCCGTATTGGAAGGGGAAAAGGTTAAGAGAGAAGGAAGAGACTTATCAGTACTCAAGAATTCAGAAAGTACAACTTTAATTTTGGTTGTGTATTTCAAGAAAAATTTCAAGACTAACGTTTAAAATAACTTTGCATTTTGCTAGGATGGACAACAGATGTGGGAATGCTTGTAAGATGATTAGACTTATAAAAATTATAACAGAAAACTACAGTGGACTTCCTGCAAAATTAACTTTCATGTTGACACATGCTTATAAGTGTCATCTACATTTTAGTTAATAGATAACATGCAAGCAACTCAAAAAAATATCTTTCCATCTCTTTCCAAACAAATCCAGAAGTCACCCATGTCCTGATGACCTAGCATTTAAATGTGACAACATAAGAAGTTTCTGTCTAAATCCTGTCTGTTAGTATTTGAGAGCCCCAAAACTAAGCAAAACTGTATTTCTCATTCTACTCTGAAAGCTTCCAGTGATATCAATGGCTAGCTTTTAAATAAGTATATTATGTTTAATCTAATGAATAATGGAGGAGACAAAGTTCTTCTGAGTTATACGGTGATTTAGTTAATTTCAGTCACACAACACTTGGTATTACAGGGGAGGATTAATATCCTTCTTATTTAGAGTCATAGCACAAGCAACCAGTTTTTCAGCAAGACATACCAATCAGTTATGAGTTCTTTAAGGCTTGTTCACTGGCATTTATGTGAAAAAGAGAAAACCTGTACCACCCTCTGGTTTAGCCTATCAGAGCTGTAATATCTTACATTACATTTCCTACCAAGGGTTCAAATAACATGAACATCTTTCCATAGGGAACAGAGTTCACATAATGACTTTGTATAGTAAATTTTTATTTTATTTTAAGATTATTTTGAATATGCTACATTTTATTGTAGGTCATTTCTGAAAACTTGTATATTGTTAATTTTCTCTTCAAATAATGATCCAAGACCTCCTTCTCATCTCTTATTATCAATCTGTTTACCTGTGAGGTTAAATGCAGCTCTCAGTACATAACAAATTTTAAATTGTATTAGGTTTTTGCTAGATATAATAGACAAAAATGAACAGTAGTATAAAACTTTGTTTACCCTGAAGTCTAACATAAAAGAAGAACAAAACTTAAAAAATTCTACTGTTTTCATTGCTGCTCGAGCTACATGCTCCACATCATTTAAACACAGTTCACTAGTGCAAAGTATCTGCCACTTCAAAATAGACAGGGTGGAATTACACCAGTGGCCATTTAGCATCTCGCTCCAAGTCTCTGCATCTCGTACTAATGTCCACTTTCTTTTCTCTCATGAGCTGTTCTACTGAAATCAATGAGGTCATTTATATAGGCAGAGCATGAATTTATTTAATTAAGTACTGAGAATACAGAAAAGCAGAGGGAGTTTAAGATGTGCTCTTATACTTTCTTTTTTTTTTGTAAAAGAAGGACATTTCTAGCACTCATGGGCACAAAAGCAACGTTCTAAAATAGATTTGCTAGATCAGTGTTTGTAGATTAAGAAAACCAGCCTAGTTTCTCTGCTTTCCAAAACAATTAACCAACTATTCAAAAGAGCAGGGAGAGCAGGAGGTTACAAGAATTATGTCAGTTTTGCTATGACAAGAGCCCTTCCAGGCAGAAGAGAGTGCAACTGAAGTAGGTTGCCTGCTCATAGACAAGATTTCCCCGTCTAATATACCTGTGCTCGAGTCCTGAGCCTAGAGCTCCGAAACCCACGCAGACAGTTAGCTGCCCTCTGCTCTTGAGCTTCACTGTTCTCCTTCCTGGGTAACGCTAACACAGAGGACAGAGGATTCTCCTTCCACCTTGCCTCAATCTCCAGGCTCCAGAATACAGGAATGGAAAAAAAAAAAAAAACCAAACCAAACCAAAAAACAAAACAAAACAAAACACACACACAAAAAAAAAAAAAAAAAAAAAAAAGAGGAGCAGTTTTACCTTTGTGTTTCCTGCAACCATCTTGGGCTTCTCATACTGCTTGGTAATCAAAGCAACAGCACAAAGACAGAATTAAACTACTCATGAAAAAGCAATATACTTTCTTGTAAATAAAACTAGTTAGAAGAGGAAAATGAGAGGTATATCTATCATCAACTCTAAAACCCAAAAAGAGAGTCAGCAATGGCACTGGAAAAGATAAAGAAAAAATGCCAGCTCAGTCTTAAGCAGCTGGGAAAAGAAATAACATTGATGCCATACACTTAAACTTCTTTAGGGCCTTTGTTTCAGTATGAAACATGACTGAGAAAGTGACAAAAATAAGTAAACAATAAACAAATTATATTTTCCAATTTACATTGTGAGACATTACCATGCACAAATGTATTTTTTAAAAATTAAAAATCTTGTTAGGATGCTTTCCAGGCCTGGTGTCATTTAATAAGGCTATCAGTAATTTGGAGAAAGAGCAATATAATCACTGAAAACGTGTGTAAAACCTGTAGTGATATTAAGTAATGAAGAAGACAGATCATGAATGAAGAACGTGCATCACTTGTTATGCCCTGGGAACAAAGACCCTGTGCATTCCAGTAATCAAACATGAAGTTACATATTTGAAATCCAAATATCCATACCTGAATATCAAGCATATCAATAATAACCTGTGCATCGCATTTTTCTCTTGCTTATTGGAAAAAAGAGAAAAAAAAAAAAGTTATTCTCTCACATTTATGACAGCTTCCCTTATTTTTCTGCTGTAAGAAAAGCTTTTCCTGATCACTAGGAAGGAAGCTTTCACAGAAGGGACACAGACAGGTCAGTACTTCTTTGAATACATGCATGGAAGAAAAGTGAAGACCTCCACAGAACAGCTGCTATAAATTCTAATACTTTGAAATTCCAGTACTTTGAAACTCTCTACAAACACAGTTTGCACTCAGACTGGCTCAAAGAAAGAATGCTTCTTCTACAGGAATAAAATTGAAGGTACTGAAAGGGAAATTGGGCTAGAGGCACTGTTTGTTTAACAACTTTAGGTAAGGAAGATAAACAATACAGACTGCACTAATTGTGCTATGGAAAAATATAGCACTCCTAGATGGCATGAAATGTGTTTCACAACAATTCAATACAAGAACTTGAAAAGCACAGTTTTTGGAATCTCTGAAAGATGCAAGGTTACTAAGCCAACTTTCACTGTCAAGAAGTTTTTGGAATCCTCAATTGAAGCATAACATGGCATAAGTAATTCAAAAACTCAGAAGGGAATCAAACCAGGAAAAACTTTGCAGAATAAAAAACAAGATAGTACCATAATGAATTGGGTCAGTAAAACTTACACCCTTAGAAAGCCTGTTAGAGACTAGAGGAAGATTCAATCAAGAAAACTGTAATATTCAATTGGAATTGGAAACAAAGAAAATCAGCAAGGTATGTACCAGGTATAGATTTGAGAAGGATTCAGTCATTTTTTCAATCATGTTCTCTTGGTAGAAAGCTTCAGGAAAAGTTTCTGAAGAGAAACTATGTATTCTGCCAAATACATAAGAACTCAGATGATTATTTTTTTTTCCACCTGGAAGCAACTAAACTGAAGTAGTAGAGTATCAGCTTGGGTATCAATTGAACCCTTAGAACCTGGACTTTCCTGAACAAGTTAAAATAGTCTTTGAATACAGTTAAAAGTTTAAAGATCTAGCCTACACTTTGTTACCATAATCAGATAATGCTAAGGTGATTCTTATGCAGAAGATTCTACTTGTTGGCAGCTCTAAGTAATATTTAAGAGAGAAACAAGCACTGAAAAGAAATAAATCGTAACTTTCTCAGAGCATTTCCTGCAATACCTACATTTCCTACAATTAGTCCTACAATCAGTAATCCAATTTAGGCATTAGGTGTCATTGAAAAGAACAGTCTCACAAAGAACATGAGCCAGTGGCTAACAAGAAGGCAGAAAAATAAAATACAGCAGATACAAAGAAAAGAACAAATTATTAGTAAGTAGAAATTCAGGTAAGAAACAAAGCAGAAAAGGTGGCACACTTTAGAACAGCACAACACAGAACATACAGAATTATCAGTTCAGTGGTGTGTATGTTAAGAAGCTCAAAGGAACTACATATCAGTGATCCAATACTGGCAGAGATTTATTGTCCTTAGTGCTCAAAATTACAGTTTGATAATGCCTCAGGTCATCCAAAAATCCTGCTGTTAAACTTGAACACATCAGAAGACAACTGCTAAGCATATAACAAATATCTTAAGAATAAATAAATACATTGGTAATTGTCAGGCACAGAATACAAAGTGCAGCACTAGCAGAAAAAGAACAGCAATCTGATTCCATAGTTTTTATTTTTGCAAAGTAACTGGATTTTAAGCAAAGTAGACTAAATCCATGTTGTCTGTAATATTCCAGGAGTGTAAAAAAAAACAACCCAAAAAAGTCTCAATGCTTGTATAAGGATACTTATAAACAGTATTAGAAGCAGACTAATTTTGACTATTTGACATTAATAAATCACATGGCAACACCCTTTGGAAGCAGTAACCTCACCTGCTGAATTAGTTCAGTAACAGTAAAGAGCAAACTACTGTATTAAAAAAATATTTAGATTCACAGGTCATGTTAGCAGCCACCACACAGCATACCTATACACATTAAATTGTGGCAATAGTTTTATGGAAATTAGTCTTAGGAAGAAATTACAGAACAAGTGCAGGCCCATAACAGAGTGTGAAAGATACTTTATACAAAGAAGGAGCATAAACTGTGAGTCTTCAAGAAACACAACAGACAAGTGAGAAACCAATAGATAAAACAGTATTAGAAGAAAACATGAGCAGATTAATGCAGAAAACCAAAACCATCAAGATCTACAAGGCAGTAGGAACCAGAAATACTTGAAAACTGTCAATTTATGTATTGTATTGCCCTGAAATACTGATCCTTCCTCGGGAAATACTGAAAGTGAAAGGTGAAATCAGTTATTATAGCTGCTAGTACTTTCCAGTGTGAATCAGCAACTATTACCACATAATAATGACAAACTGATTATGGACACCTTCATCAAATTACAAGTGCTATGACAGATTCTGGAATATTTTCTTTAAAAGACTGAATTAGAAAGTTGAGTTGGGTGGTGTAGGGGGTTTGTTTGTTTCATTTTTGTTTTCATAAAGAAAAAAAGAGGCCAGAAAGTTCAATCAGACCCTTCTTGTCCTAGAAGAGAATGACACAGGTTCTAGAGTACAAGGAACTTACTCCACAGTTATAAAACACATCACTGAAAAAACGTCCCCTTTTGCACTTAAAATGGCACACAAGCCTCTTTTACAAGATATTGAGACAAGATACATGTTATAGAGACTGACTATTTTTCACATTATAACAAGGTATCTATATCAATACACTTCCCTTGCTACTGAGGCAAGGAGAGGCCTTGGAATGCCTTTTTTTTTTTTTTTTTTTTTTTTAAACTGCATCTTAAAATCATTAGCCCAACATATTTTGCTACTTCAAACTTTTCCTCTCAGGGTCTTCTGCATCTGCCCTGCTACAAGAAATAAACTAAAAGACAACAAAGAAACATAACTTGGTGAGCCATTCACAGAAAGGAGACATCCAGACCTTTTCAAAATATACTTAACACATTTTTAAAAGAAGTTATCAATTCATTGATCATTCAAATAGAAGATTTTAGCCTTCGCCCTGAATGGATAAACAAAATTCAAGTGGAATTCAGAATAGGTCATTCTCATCTCATAATGTGGATAGCAAGATAACAGTATGTTAAGACAGCAAATCATGGAAGCAACTACTATAGCTAATCTCTGCTTTTCAGTGTTCACCACACTTGAGCCAGCTGCTTTAGAGAAAATGTAATTTTTTCCTGATATAACTCCATGTTGTTATTAGTACACAGTTTTTCACAAGTCATCAAGTTCTGAATCTGAAGAGTCAATGGAACTTCTGCAGCATCAAAGGAGCGGACTGGAAAGTAAAATGTATAAGCAGAAAGGCCTGGTCTTTTTCTGAAAAACTTATCTTCCCTATTACAGACACTCATGTACCTATGGATCTGTATTGGAAGTGGGTTCATACACACGGTGAATGACCTGGCAAACCAACCCAAATTCTAACCTCCTTTCAGGACAGCTTTATAAGATGACTAGAAAAAAACATGTGCATGCGTGTGTGCAGGCAAGCACACATATATGCACACAAACACCCTCTTCTAATTTCATTATCACCAAAGTGATAAATCCAAGCCTAAATCTCTTAGATATGCTGTCACAGTAACTGGTTTCCCAAGTCCCAAGTGTGCAAGGTGAGGTGGGTTCCCAACAATTCAACTCAATGCGCTCACTGAATCAACCACACTGCTTTAGCATCCTCTTCTCTATAACAGGACCATTCCTTCAGCTTGATTTTTAACTACATTGCACACTTTCCTGAAAATGGAAAGATTTTACTGGACAGTTTAAAAGCCTAAGTTAATGCTGCCTTTTCATTCACTTACTGGAAGTTACACACAGTGTCAGTTTCCTCAGCCACATTTGTGGTTAAGGCTACCAGGGCTCACTCAGGAAGCATAGGAATCATTTGCTGGTTTACATATTTTTCTCTCTCACCAAAGTAAGCAAAGCACTTAAAAACCTAGTTTTCTGTGTTACTTCTGGTGACTTTAGAGACAGCACCGGTCCCTTCCCCACTGAACCCACTCTGGCTGCCTGCCCAATTCAGCACTAGTAATCCTTCCCTCAAACCTGAAAAAGAGAAAAACCTTGCAACAGATCCTTTACAGCTCTGCTGGTGGTGGTAGTAAGCAAACTTTGGCAATGAAAAATCAGCACATGGAGCACATCCTGCCATGTACACCTCTCCATGGTAGCCTGTGGTCATTTACAAATGTCTTTGACAATTCTGAACACAGCTCAGGGAAGTAGATGAACACTAAAGATGATCCCCTGCTCAGCCTCCAACTGGAGAGCAGCACCATGTAGAGAGTTATGGATCCGGAAGGCCCCTTCTCCCTAAGCCACAGAGGCAGCAGTATCACAGGCTGAGCCTTAGGGTTTCATTCACGTACCATCTACTCGGTGTTTAGAAGCCTCGTGAAGCAACTCGAGAGCTTTTACTTTGTCGGGGTGGGTGGGGACGACGAGGGAAGCGATCTTTATTTTGTGCCAGCTTCTCGGGTCACGGAGTGAGAAGTGCCCTGCTCCTCGCAGTAGCTCCAGTGAGCTGCCGCTTTGCCGTCGATGACCGTGTGCATGTCCGAGTGATTTTTGTACCGTGTGGGGCCTGGAACTTGGGGGGGCACCGGCCGGAGCGGTCCCCGGCGGCCCCTCGCTCGCCCGCCCGCAGCGAGCTCGCAGGCCGCCGCCGCGGGCCCGAGCCGCCCGCTCCGAGCCGGGCAGTGGCACCGGAGGGCAGGGAGCACTTACCTAGGGAACTTCTCCTTCAGCTTCCTCAGGCTCTGCCGGGTGGGCTGCACGTGCCCCAGGAACTGGGCTATTTCATCGTACTGGGCTTTGGTCAGTTTCATGCCGCCCGGCGAAGGGAGCGGGACTGCGCCCTCCGGGCCCGCGGCCGCGGCAGGGCGGCGAGAGGCAGAAGGCCAGGGATCGGGATGGGGGGGGGGGGGGGGGGAACGGGGCGGGGTGTCGCGGCAACCCCAGGGCGCCCCTTCCTACAAGGCCGGTGCCGCGGCAACCGGGGGCGGCTCCAGCGGCCGCTTCCCGCAGCTCCGCCCCGCGTCCCGGCCGGGGCGGTGCGAGAGGTGAAGGGCGGGGAGAGCCGCCATCCCGCGGCGCTCGGCTCTGCGCAGCCGCCCCGGCGGGAGGAGGCGGGGAGGGGGGGGCCGCGGCGCTGCGGCGGGCGCTGGCGAGCTCCGCGCCGAAATGGCGCTTCCCGGGAGGGGAGCGCGGCGTTCGTAACCCTGGGGTTTAGCCCAGGGGCTGTCTCCTCGCTTCGCCTGAGCGCCGGGGAGGACGCTGCCCGCCTCCAGGCTGAGGACGTGCCCGCTTCTGCGCCGCCCGAGCCGCTCCCCGCGGTAGCGTCCGCAAGAGCGGGAGGAGCCGGCGGGGCGGCCCCGGCCCCGGCCCCGGCCCGGCCCGGCGGTGGGCTCTGTAAACCCTGCTGCATTATACCTTTAAAGTCTGATTTTTCAAGGCCCTTCCTGAAAGGCATTTTGAAATTACAAGGTTTTCCGGTCTACGGAAAAAGTACGTGCTGAGGCAGCGGGGCTGGGGATCTCGACAGGGCCCGAGAGCTAACCTGCAGCCCTGCGAATGCACGCAGAAACGGCTCTTGCTAAATTTCGGAAGGAAGCCGCACAACTTTGTTCATGGATTTACTTCAAAGTTCGTTAGGTCTCTGACTTAAATAATGTCATTTAAATACTAGTGTGTTGCAAGCCTTAGTTCCTGTGCTGGATGTTTTTTATAACTTCTTGAATAACTTGAAATAGAGGTGCACCCTCTTATAAGCAACATCTAAAAACTGTAAGTTATGAAGAGAGCCATGCATTTGATGGAGAAATACAAATACTCCCTTTAATGTCAGTTTAATTACATTCATGAACTTTATATGGGCTACCGGAGGTCCTAACGTTGAGGTTCCAGTCACTTAATTAATGAAATTTGATTGAAAGCTTAAGAACTTAATTTTTAATTTTTGTAGATATTTCAGGCTCTGGTCAGTTGCTTTCTCTCTTGAAAGCTTTACGATCACATCTTAAGGCTTTTTTTGCATCTTAGCCAGAAACTTTACAAAGTTTCTTGGAAGAGTACAAGATTCGGAACTTAAAGGCAAAACAAAGAGCACAGGTATGGCCAGTCATTTAGGAATATTTGTGAAACTGGTTCCTAATTGATTGACAATGGCCAAAGAACCCTCCATCACTTGATCCTCCATGGATTTTAGTGAGTTTTGGTTAGAACCAGAAGCCTTCCTGAAAACAGCTGTTTCTGGTACTATGGCCTAAATACAAATGTTTGAAACTCATTAGTTGCCCCACAGTAAAAGAAAATACAGTAAAGCTAAGCCAAATCACAGATTACATTCCATACTTGGAGATCGAAAAATAATATGTGAAATTGAAAAAAGAACGTTCTTTGAAAGGAGAATATTATTTAATGTAAAGATACTTTGTTTTCTTTAGCTCTATCAAGTAGTATCCTTAGGAGATATGTGTGTTTGGGAGGGAAGGAGGTGTTCCTTTCAATCTGATAACCACTTTAAAGGCCCATAAGGATATAATTTTCTTGGGCCATAAAAAGGGGTCATTTTCCCCTTCCTTTCCAAAGATGAGAGTTATGACTTTTTCTTTTGAAATATATTTTTAAAAAATAAATAGTCCTTCACTACCACTACTTCTGCTCCTATAGAACCAATCAACAGTGTTTCTTTAAAAAAACACAACAAAACATATTCTTGTCTTTGTTGTGGGATAATTTCCAGTGAAAGTGTTTTTAAAAACTGCTAATGTTACTGTCTATAACTTTTATCTCTTTCATTTCACTTGTTCACTAGTACATGTTCTTGATTTGTTTTTTTATAAATCAAATGACACTTCAGTCTGCAATGCACAAAAGTGAAATAGAAGAATGGCAGTATGAAGTTACCAGTCTATGGACCAAACTACAAATTTCTGATGTATGTATTTTATATATATTGCATACATTTTGTAGACTCTGATACTAGAACAGGGTTTTGTAGATTTCAGTTATTTTTTAAAAAAAGGTGAATAGCCTTCTAGCATGAAGGTTCACTGAAACAGAGAAGAGCTAATATTGTGCTGTTATAATGACCTAACAGCCCTCAAAGATGTGAATGGCTGCTTTTCACTGGAAAGAAGCATTTTGCACAGTGAAATAACAAACATAGATGAGAAGTTCAGTATGCAAAGTATAAACCACTCTTTGCCTAAATTAGTTAATACAGAACTATTCCAATGAAATACTCAAAAAATCTAATGAGAAAAAAATGAGCCCTTCCTAGCAGTAAGAGTTCATTAAATACTTTTTTCCCAGCAATCAAGACTGCCATTGTACTTTTACTATATAAAACAAACACCAGACCATGTGTAGGAAGACACACAGGCCATAGCTGTGGACATCTATGTTGTAAGTTGTTGTATGTGGTGGAAGCAATCAACTGGATGAAATGCATAAGGAAAAAAAAAAAAAAAAAGCATGAAAATCTTAAATTTACCCTTGGCTCAGGGAGTCTCAGAGCTGCAAATGGTTGGGTGCTGGGGGAATGTTCTCAGGAAGTAACTATGTGCTTGCTTTGTTCTTGTATTGTTTCATTGGTATCTGCCTGTGGCAGCTGCTCTTTATTTTTGCCTTGGGGTTGGGTTCCAGTCCATCTATTACATAAACTAAGTTTCCTTCCAAGAAGGACAGAAGACTAAAGAGAAAGAAACTAGGGAAAAACAAACAGTTGGGAACCACAAATGAGGGGAACAGAGGAAGAAGATGTGTAAGCTATAGGGGGAAAATAAAGACAGGGAGTCAGTAATGACTGTCATTCCTTTCAGGTAGTCTTGGCCACTGATGGTGTAGGACAGTAGGTAACAGATCCTTGGTTTGTTTTTTATTTTGTGTTAGTTGATAGTTTAACTGTGATATTAGTAGGTGTTTCCCATTATCTTAAGAAGATGATTGCATAGTGTGATTTACAGCCAAGTTCAGAGTTAATATACCATTCATTATTCTCCACAGAGCTTAAAACCACTGTGTTTTGAGAACAGGTAATTATAGTATGCTGTTATGAGGAATCCATACACAAAGTGCAAATTTTGATCTGATTTTTATGACCTTACAGCTATCTTTTTACTTTACTACCACATTTCTTCATAGACACAATCTCTGGTCCATGTTGCTTTCTGTAGCAAAATTAATGCAAAGACTGCTAGCAGTCATATATATCTCCCAATCTATTGATTGTAGATGCTAGTGTTGGGAACTACAGTAAGACTAGAATCTCATTTGCAACTAATTGGAGTGCTTGTTAAAATTTTCTAATGCTTGTAATATTCCCACTCCATTCAGTTTGGTGCACTTGCTTCTACAAGTATTTTCCAGTCTTTTGATATATTTTGTGTGATTTTTTTGTTGTGAAATTCAGCCTTTCTTCTTTTACATTTTTGTATCATAAGAAAAGCGTGAGCGTGCTTCCACTTGGTAACAACTGTATCTGTAACAGGTCTAATAAACACCTCCACAGGATACAGTTGTTACCTCATAAACAAGGAGAGCCCTCGATTTATGATCTAATTTATATCCATAGGTTTTAATGTACTTTCTGAAAGTGATTGTATTGTGAAACAAACCATGATATCTTCAGTATGTATTAAAAAAACAAATAAAAAAAGGAACAGTTGGTCTATACATCACTGTTAAACATTAACTGTTTTGCCAATTCACAAGATGATAAGTCACCATAAGTTTCTGTTTCTTTCCCTAAAAGTATTCATGGAATTGCTTGATACCACAATAGTGTGAAGAACATAACAGCAACAGAATAATTATGCATATCAGAATAACAATTAAAAAAGAGGCAGGCAGGCATTATTTTCCTTCCATGTCTTCAGATTTGTTCCTCATGATCACAGAAGTCATTCAGGCAAATTAATCTAGTTTTCTGTACTATTAGTATACCCAATATATATTTCTTTAAAATACTTATTTGCTTGTTGAAGTAATTAAAAAAAAAAAAAGTCTGCATTTGTACAGTGTTTTTAAAACACTGCTTTATTTGCGCAGGGCCTGATCTATGGTCAATTGAAAGTCTATCAGTTTTAATGGACTTGGACCACTTTTATGGTTCTGAGCTGCATGTTTATGTATTTTCTGTAACAAGCTGTAAAAGATTTTTGAAAATGATGAGTTATTTAAAAATCAATTTCTATAACTGAGGTGGTTGCATGCCCTAAGTGTTCTTACCCTCCCACTTGACTCTACTGTACTTCCACATGATGAAATTTCTGAGTTTGGATTTGCATTTTAAACTCTCAGTAGTCCTATATGAAAATATATGAACCTATATGAAAATACTTTTCTGGTTTCAAATTCACTTATGTAAAGTTAATTTTTCCTCTTTGTCTATATGTGTTAAAATATCATTAACTACTGCATACTGCTTCTCCCCAAGGGATTTCAGCTTCATTCACTGTACAGAGAAAATGCGGTAGTTGTCTGATGAATTAGATTGTTTTCTGTAGGACCTCTGCCTCATTTGTTGCAGAATTCAGAATATGTACTGGATGGATGAGGCAGTAGAAAGAAAATTTAAATGTAAAGATAGTATGACTGCTGCCTAGGAAATACAGATCTCCTCCTTACCTCTGTTACAGACTTTTCATGTAAGTTCAGAAGTAATTTGATGGAATTTTCTGTCCATGTGACTTTTTTTGATCCAACATGCATGTTATTGTGTGCCAGCCATCTAATTTAATTACATAGGTGCCATAAACTGCTGGCTAAATAGATCATCCCAATCTGCTCTGGCCGGGCTCGGAGTAATACTGGTGCACTTGTATTATTGCTACCGCTGATTGTGTGCATACATGGTCAGACAGATGTGCTGATCCAGCTGAAAACTTAATGTGCAAAAAACCCCAACCCTAAAGATACTATTTTTCAGCTAAATCAGCTTGTGAATCCAACTCACTGAACAGCGTTATAAGTGCCAGCACATGGGAGGAAATAGGGATGCATAGCCAGAGAGAGCAGGGCTACCTCTTTCTGTTGACGGTAGCAGAGCCTTGTGGGATTAACCTCGCAAATTAGTTATCTAAATTAGGTGCCAACCATTAAGCAATATGATTATCCTGTGTCTGTTCTGCTAAGAATTTACATTTGAGAGCATTGCTGCACTAAATGCTAAGCACTATCGATGGAACTGAATTTAGTGGAAGTTGTCCCTTGAACATACAGATTACGGAGCATGGTACACTGAAAAACCAGGTCCTAAGTCTACTACACTGGAGAGCCCAAATCAGTGAACAGTTTTGGCCTAAATCTTTCAAACTTAATTTCTCTCATACACACATATATGAATGAAAAAATAAATCTATATAGATGCATACACAAAAGTATACACAAATATAGATGACAGAGAAGAAGATGTTTTGGAAATATATTTGATAATATAATTCTTCATATTAATGGTTATGCAATAAGCTACTATGGTAATGAGCTTCATTAGAGAATGTATATTGCAATTAGTAAAACTATTCTTAGTATGTATGACATGGACAGCATGCAGTAAAGAATAACACCCAATTTTTAATTTAAAGGATAAAAAGAAGTACTGAAGAAGTGCACTATTTTCTATGCAAGTAAGGCAAAAATTAGAAATTGATAACTGTTTTGTAATACAGGTGAAGGACTGAATCAAGATTGTACAGCAAAATGTATAATTTCTGAGTTTCTCAGTGTTTGACATTGTAAAAGTAATGATGCAATGTGTAAATATATTAAAACAAAATTAGCACACTTAAAATACATCTATTCTAGTGAAATATAAAGTACACTTTATGATAAATTGTATTGTTTTCGGTATTTATTTTCTATTTTTGCTAATTAGGAAAATTTTGTAACTTGGCAATATATTTCCCAAGCATTACTGTGAGACAGTAAGGCTCTGCTGGATTGCCTAAGTTGTTCTTATTAACTTGTTGGAAACATAGTACCTCAGAGTAGCTATGCAGCTTGTCTGTTTCTCTTTTCTTATAGCCAGAAGTATTTCAAATGGAAAGGTAAATTATTTACAAGGCTAAGATTAGTTCCAGTACTGTGCTTTATTGCTTTCTAACAAAATCTCCGAAAGAGGGACAAATTCTGCCTGAGCATAAATTGTGAAAGAGATAACATATTAGTGTTAACTCCCTGACCTGTTGATTTATCCAGTGCCTAACAGCTGGCAACAGAAACTCAAATTTGTAGAATTGTGTGCTGTTGTGGTAGTTCGGGTCTTTTTTTCTTTCCACCTCATTTTACTGCCACACAAAGAAAATAAAACAGCAAAGGTTTGCTTCTGTATCTTGTGGTGACTCATCAGTGCTGTTTGACTTCAATGGGAGCTGTCTATGATTAGCCAACCTGAAAATTAGGGCTACATTATGTGTAGTCTGGAACTCTTAATTATGTAACAATTTTTAGGGAATTTTGGATGAGATAAATTTGGAGAGGGATATAGAACTAGATTAAGGGTGATGATTTTTTTTTTTTTCCCTCCTAGTAGTGAAATTTCTGTTGTCACCTTATACTTAGGGAGTTATATTGAATAGCTGAGGTTTCTTTCATTGTTTTTCTTCTAAAATGCTTAATGCTTTATTGCCCAAAGATTCTCACCTCTCATTACATATCATGCATTTTCACGATTAAAGAATTGTAATAGTCTTTGAATGACTGTTAACACAGAATCGTAGAAGTGCAGAATGCAGCTAACCTCAAGAAGTTGTGTAGTCAACCAGATCAGATATTTGATAGTATTAAATACAAGTGCGCTGTCTCATACTGAAATTTTTCTCATTTGTAGATTTCCGTAATGAAGTTTTCATAGTCTCCATTGGTAACATATTCCAGTATTTTACTTCACTTGAACTTGGAAAGCTTGGTTCTAATGTTTAATTCCAAACCTATGGATTGCAAATGAAACCACTTACTTTCCTCTGTATACTTTGAAGAATGATAAATCAGGTTTTTTGTTCTTTTTTGTTTGTTTGTTTCAGATTTATTATAAAGCTGATCCACTTCTCCTGTTTTTGTTTGGTTGTGTATGCAAGCCCAGTTCTTTCAGTCATTTCTTCCAAGTAATTTTTCTGAAAGAGTTGTCATTTTTTTACTCTCTGTACTTTGCAGCATCTTTTTAAAAATCTGGTGAAAACACTACTTCAGCGAAAGCATTTAATTTTGCTGAGTAGAATAAAATTTCTCATATTTTCTAGGCAAGATTCCTGTGTACAATTTCTCATATTAACTACTGAAAAAAAATTCAGTTTGTATTCTGCCTTTATACACACTTTAGTTTGTTATGCTAGCCCACAGGAGTAGCAGCATTAAGGGAAAGCAGTGTACGTGTAGCACAATGAATACACTGGTCTGTCTCTCATAGTAGGGGATTCAGTGTGAAAATTACAAGAAAATAAGAATCCAAAATAGTAATGGGTGAACACTGTAATATTTCAGATATTTTTGCATGGAAGTTTGTAATAGCATTACAGTTTCTCGAGTCTTCCATTTCTTCTGATACCCATTCACTCCTTCTAACACATGTAAAACATATTTGACGTTTATAATAATGGAATGATTAGGCATGTTACTGACATCAAGGTTTAAGGGACTGGGTGACATAGGGAATTTATGTTCCACTTTAATCCATTTATCCACCTCCTCTGGGAACTGATTTTAAATCTAACTCAAGCCATACCAATCTGGGGGAAAAAAACCCTGCCTAATCCAACAGCCTGGAAAATGTAAATGTATGAAATTGTTGTTGGAAAACTGATAAGAGTTGGATTATTTGAGACCCTAAATAAATGAAATATAAAAGTATGTAATTTCATAGACTAATAGCTATTACTGACTTCTTTGCACATCAAATCAATTTTCATTTCAATTAAGAAAAAATATTTTCCTAGATTAATAGTGCACTTTTTTTTGTTGTTGTTGTTTTTTTTTTTGTCAGGGAAGAAAGATTTCAAGTGTATTTGCGTGATGCAAATGTGTACAGTAACACTAAAGACAATTGCATCAAAGATATCCAAAGGGGCAATGTAGGTAGCCTAAATTTAGGCAGTCCTGAACTAGATCACCTATTCCCCTGAAATAAAACTAGCTTGCCCTTTCTGTCCTATAAACTAAATGAAGTTGTCACTTTGTTCATAACAAGAAATGTATAGGACCAGGTTCTAAAGTACTCTATTGTGAATCTAAAACTGTTTAATTGGAGTCAAGGTGATGTAAGCAAGTTCATAATTTGGCACACTGTACAGCTCATACTGATATAGTAAGTTACCTTTATAATCTAAGGAATGGTAAGAGAAAATTATTACCACTCCTTGATAGTCGATGTTGGCGTTCAGGCAAGTATCTGGAGAAATTCAGCTCAGGAACCATGTATGTTACATGTTCAATCAGAATAATTTGCTGCCTACCAAGGTGCCAATCTTTGGGTTTAAAGATGGAAAATAGACGCCTATTAGTCAAATATTTATGAGTAGAACCCAACGTGTTTAAACCTTGTTGACCTTTACATAATTATGACATATATATCATCTCTTGGTTATCCTTACTGTTACTTTGGTCTGGAAGAAGTAAAACAAGAGATTAAGTTGTCCCTAAGGGTAAGTTAAAATGTAGATTACTGCCATGTTGCATGTGTCTTTCACAGCAAGTTGATGAGACTGCTCAAAGCAATACAATAGCTTGCAAGATGATACCATTTAAGAAAAAAAAATAGTTTTGAAAATGAGTTTTCTGTTCTCATATTTAGTGTTCTAATATTGTTCTAATATTCTAATATTGTCTAAAGCCAAACTCTTGTTTTTCTGTTTAAGCAGTCACATTCAAAATGAGTTTAAAATATAATCTGATTTGCTAGTACACTTATATGTTCTTTCTGATGTGTGGCCAGAAGGAAAGCCACTATGGTCATTTAGCCTGATTTCCTGCACAACATATATGGTAGGTATTTAATTAATTGATTGCTGCATATAATTCAGCACCTGTGATTGAATTAGAGTACATCTTTTTAAAACAAAATGGTAACCAAAAAGATCTTTGAATCTTGATTTAAAATCATCCAGAAATATAGACTCTTACTAAATTCTCTGTGGTTAATTACTTTGCTGTCACTTGTAAATAGCCTGATTTGAACTTGTTTAGCTTTATTTTATCACTTAGTTTTGCTACAGTTTGATTTCCTGGTTTTGGTAAGTTTTATGCTAGATACATCAATTTAAAGTCAGTGTTGCTGCTTAGTTCACCTCTTAAACTGTTTTTTGAAAAGTTAAACAAATGAAGTTCATTAAGGTTCTAAACACTAAATGTGTTTCTGATGTTCTTCAAAGGCCTTCTTTAAGCATTTTCACTTGTAGACAATGCTAAATCTTCTTGGTACAAGGGTTGTGCGTGTTTCCAGAGAGCAGAGTGAGGAACTTTGACTACTGTAGAGTAGAAAATAGTACAAGTTGGAAATAAATATATTCATGAAAGATTTATTCTATGAGGTTTTAGGAATAAATACATGAGTAGTATGACATGAAATTGTTGTTTACATGTAGATGGATGTTACAAACCTCTCTGGATTTTTTGTGAAAATAAAAGGGTACCAACCTCAACAAGGTACCAACAAAACCCTGTAATAACATTAAGCAACTATAATTTTATTCAAGTTACATATATAGTTATTGCTTGCCATTTATACTATTTAAAATCTTTCTTTTAAAAGTTGGGAAAATACTTGAAATGTTAAATACTAATAAATATCTCATGATTTCACCACAGTGGTCCTTAAAACAGTGCTTTTAGTTCTCTCTCTAGTCATGTGCTCACAGTATTGTCCTGTGCAACTACCAGATGCTCTTTGGCAAAAAGGAAGTTAATTAAACAGGAAAAGTAGTATACAATTTAAAATTAAGCCTGTCAGAAGAAGAATAGCAGAAAAAAAACCCAAGACAAGTATTCCAGGCAACTTCTGGTGTCTGTGAAGCTAGCTGAGGCAGTTGAAGGGAACAGAAGTAGTAGAGTGACCTGTACCTTGTTTCTAGACCTGTTTAGTAAAGGTGCCTTACAAGATAAAAGTGCTAATGTCCCACTTGTTTTACATTGCTGTGTGGATCACAGGAGATGAAAGGGTGTTAATTGTCATGAAGTCGCCTGTGTCTTGTCTTGTTTCTACTTGCCCTCATGTTTCCACTTAGTGACCAGTACAAGCAGTGACTAAAAGGGGTTGATCCATAAGCATTAACCATTCCAAACATATTGTGGTGAATTTTACTATGAATATTTATTTGTGCTTAGGTGTCTTTTAGACAACTTGCATTAATTCATGTGCTAAGAAAGAATGTTTAAGCTGTCTTGCTATATAATTGTGAAGTTAGTCCAACTGGAAACAAATTTCCTTATTTAAAAAATTCTTGACTTCTGTAGAAGTTGGAATCTAATGGTCCAGCTGATCATTCCTGTGCTATCTCTGAATTACTAAATGTAATTTAAAGTAATTGAATTTCTCATGAAGTTCAACAAGGGGAAATGTGAAGTCCTACCTCTTGGGAGGAATAACTTCAGGCACCAGTGCACACTGGGTTTGATCAGTCCTGAAAGCAGCTTTGCCAAGAAGGGTGTTGAGATCTTGGTGGACAGCAAGCTGACTATGAGCCAGCAATGGCCAATCGTACCTTGGGCTGCATTAGGAGGAGCATTGTCAGCAGGTAAGGGAGGTGATTTTTCCCCTCAGTACTGGTGAGTCTGCATCTGGAGAGCTGTTTGTAGTTCTGGGCTCCCCAGTACAAAAAATACACAGACTGACTGGAGCAAGTCCAGAGCAGGGCTGCAAAGATGATTAAGGGACTGGAGTATCTTTATATGAGAAGAGGCTGAGAGACCTGGGACTCTACAGCCTAGAGAAGCGATGGCTCAGGGGTGATCTTACCAATGTATATAAATATATGATGGGAGGGAATAAACAAAGGGACCCAGGCTGTTCTCAGCAGTGCCCACTGATAAGACAGGGGGCAATGGGCTACAAATCAAAACACATGAAATTCCATCTGAACATGAGAAGACAGTTTTTTACTATAAGTGTGATCAAACACTGGAACTGGTTGCCCAGAGAGGTTGTGGAATCTTCTGTGGAGGTATTAAAGGACTGACCAGACACAATCCTGGACAGCTGGCTTGAGGTGACCTGCTTGAACAGGAGGAAGTTGGACTAGATGATCTCAAGAAATTCTGAACAATTCTGTGATTCTGTGAAATTTGAATGATGGAAGAGAGATAGTTTTAGTAAAAATCATTTAAGTGCATTTTGTTCAAGCCCACTTACTGTTTGCAAGTCCTTACAGGTAACAGGACAGTATTTTAGATCTAGCTGTTATTGTTGTTATAAGCACCAAAGGCTCCATTTCAGTTCTCCTCTTCTGGTGGTGGGAGTTTCAGAGCCTATTTATTTTTCACTGTTATGCTCTTGGATGGACATGTTATTTAATAATTCATGTCAGGCAGGTTCTTTGGCTGTATACAACAATGTTCAACTGTAAAAGAACTTTCAGAATCACTTAAATGTTTGAATTACGTTCTTTTATCACATATTTTGCAACTTCAAGACGTTACTTTGTAGTCCTGAAAGTTATTGTTAATCAGTGATACTGGTGCAGCAACAAGTTAGTGAACCCATAATTATTTAGACATCCTTCATAAATCCATGAAGGCAAAATAAGATGTTTCTTTTTCTCTGCTGAGGGAACTGGCAATACGGTTGCTTAAGGAGGAAAATGTAGTCTTAATGGTAGTTTGGCTGTGAGTGCTTGCCAGGGAAGTTCTACTTGCATTCTGACTGGTAGGTCATATGATTAGAAGAGTAGTTAGAGAGTATCTCTTGTGTAGGGGAATCTCGGCTGCCCTTAACATTTTCTCTGTATTACGAACTTTTATACAAATGCAGTGGTGGCACAGAAATCTTTCCTGTATCTTGTGGACACTTTGTGCCAGTTTAAGTGTTGCAAAATAAGTATGGAAGGATGAATTTCTTTCTACCTTTAAACTAATTATTGTGTATGCTCCAATGTACTTAAGGCAGTGATTTGCACATTGCCTGCAATAATAAATAAATAATAATAGAGGAAAATAAAGCCTTCCAGTGTTTGATGTATGTCCTCATAAAGTCCTTTCCAACCTTTAAACAATTTGAGTTTTGATCTGGGATGTGAGTAGTCCTGTATATGGTCATCATATAATTGCAGCTGATGACTCCCAGAAGTGGACTTTTTGTCCTTTTTTCCTTGTTACTAGAGATGTCAGAGAAACATTTATACAATGTCAGTGGATAGAATGCTTGCATTTCTTGTCAAGTATTGCATACTATCTATGCATGACAACCCTTATATTTAAGCTGGTTTTAAGCATTACATTTTTCTTCCAGTGTTTGTGTTTGGTATACCACCTAGTCCTAATTTCTGAAGATCAGAACTGATAAATTTCTTAGGTGTCTTTGGTTTACCACATCTAGGTAGAATTCAGAATTTGCATCAGTAGGAATTGTTACACTAATTAAGTAATTTTTTGAAAAAAATAAATAAAATTTTAGGAAAACTTCTATGTAATAAGCTTAATTGAACTTTCTTTATAGTAGACAGCTTATAGACCAGATCTGCTGCACAGCACAGAGTTAGTAGTCACACATTGGATAGTAGAATGGATATAACTGATGCTGTGCCTGCACTCTGTACTTTTCAACATAACTGATTGCTGTAGGTGAGATATAGTTGTTTTCCAGGACTCAAAAAATAATGTTCGGAGTACACTTGAATATTTCTGCACTGCACTCATTCACACACATACACACATCTGAAGTGTATGTCTATACAGAGTGATACCAATGGATGTGAGCTACTCTTTCTGTGGTTTGAGCTTGTCATTGTGAGTCCTGCTCATGTCCAGAAAGCAGAGTGCTGTGTTAGTGTCTTAGTATGCTAATCAGCGTTCTCTTTTGCTTTTCAGGGTTTATCCAGCAAGCTTGGATATGTGGCTTCCTCTGACTACCTCAGAATGTGGATGTGTGATTTCTATACCTATCTGCATAGATATAAATGTGAGTTAGTCACTGAATGAGAATGGAGTTTATATAGCTTTAGTCAAAAAATGTTGGGAGAGCAACATCTCAAAGCTTCTGGGTGAAATTTGATTTTGTAAACTGCAACTACAAATGTAAATAGATTAAGAATTTGATTATACAGTCCTCAGAAGAACAGAGTTTCCAGTGAAGAATGTGAGTATTTGTGACAAAGCTTAAAATTCCTGGAATGACTACGTGTAAAATTCATGATTCATTTTTAAATGATAGAGCTTCAGCATTTTGTTTTGCTATTTCAGACTGCTCATTTGTGGAACTGGAGAATTGTCCGCTTGTTCTAACAACAATTCAGGCTGATAATTGCAATATTTATTCTATTAGTTTACAGGTGTGCATGATGAGTTTTTTAAATACCACAAGACTTTTCTGTGAATACCTTTGAAGAGTTAGCCCTTCCCTGAGTCCTAACATAAACCTCCATGCCCAAACTTAGGCTAGTTTAAGGTTTTATGGAAAAAAATGTGGAAAATTTGAGTTCTTTTTTTCCACAGTTTCCATATACAGTGGTGAAACTGTACAGGTTAGTCTAATGGAGTTTGTAGTTCAAAACTGAAAAAAAAAATAGGGAAAAATGCTAGCATGCTGGGGGAAAAAAACCACATTTTTTTAATGAAAAAAATAGAAATCTAAAATTTTTGCATATTATTGGTTGTTCGATCCCATTCCAGTCATTGTTCTTGACAGTGAAATGCCACAGAAAAGAGTATTGGTTAAGGAAGTTTTAAGTAGTAATTATAATCTTCCTGTTTATTGAAGTGGAGGACAGAACAATGAAAAGGAAACTGCTTCAGATCAACCCCTACTCATTTAAACTATTTATAGAATCACTAATCAAAGCATGATTCATACACATAATGCTGTAGCTTATGTGCTTTTATTTGCAAGTGGAAGTGTTCTTAGGCAGTATCCTCATGGTTATCACTACCACTTCTCTGTCACCATTATCACATCTAGTAATCTTTACTGATAAATTTAGCCCCAAATCAATAATTTCACAGACTAGGAAAGTAAAACAGAATGTCGTTCTTTGAATGAATGTTGTTAGTTGACGAGTTTGTTAAAGCAATATTACACTTGTCTTCTAAATAATACTGCAGAAGTCTCTTGTAAATCCGTTAGTAATTTTTTCTAATCCTTTACAAGTTGTAAAATCATAGCTGAAAGGCAGGCAGAAAAGGAATGCACAAATAAGACATCTGTTATTGTTATATCAATGACGATATGTAACCAGCTCTGAAGTAATAACATTTTAACAAGGACTAGAGTCTTATCCAGAATGAGATCTTGTCCATTTCCACGTCTTCATTTACTGCATTCATAAGAATGAAGTGAAGTTTATAATTGGGAAATCTTATCAATTAGTGCTTGTAGGACATTGCAGGTATGCTACAGTCTGGTTTAGATTAATGGATTTCCAGACAAGCCATATCTTAACAGAGATATCTGTAAACCAGCTTCAAAGTAGTGTATTTGCATGCTGCTTATAAAACAATATTCACCATTATTAAGTACAGTAATGCTATATTTTATAACTTCAGCACTGTGAAATGTATATACTATTAATATATTTTCTAGTCCATTAATGACAAGCAGCATATTATGCTCCATTTAATAAAAGATTTACAAGTCACTAGTGTGGAGAGTTATTCCAGTACAATTTGTGGGTGTAGTTGCAGCTATCTTTTAGAGGTTGTGTTATTGTATTGACTCTAAAACAAATTCTTATTAACTACATTTTAGTGTCATGTAAGAACCAAGGGGTTAAACTTTCAAATTACTTGAAATTCATACAAATCTATGAAACTCTTAAATAGTGAGACAGTTTGGGAATGGCAAGGAACTTTTCTGGCTGTAGTAGATAAGGAGAGAGGGGCAGAAAATACATAATTTTTTACCTGTTGTCATACTTTTCAGCTATGCATCAGTAGAAACAACAAAAAAAAAAAAGTGGAAGAAATATCTGTGTACTTTCTTTCCTTAAAGCTTTTTGGTTTAATCAACAGTAAAATGGGTAGTCATGCATTTTAGTATATTTCAATACCTATTCATCCAGTAACAGCTAGTTAGCTCTTCATTTTTGTGCCCTCACTGTGGAATTAATGTGAACTGAAAAAACAAGACCTGTGCCATTGTTCTATATGATTAAGTGTGGAGGCTCTGACTTTATTCTAACAGCCTGTGGGAATTGTTCCAAAAATGTCTATGGGATATGGTCCAAAAAGCCAATGATCCAAAAGCTACCTGGTAGGGCTTTTAAACTTAAGCCTTCAAGTAATGTGACTTTCAGTGTACATTGTGTTACTGATACAGCAGTATAATATTTTATTCCTACTTTTGTTATTATTTATTACTTTAAAAATGTATTGTAACTATAGATCTTTTAGGCTTTTTACCAAGCTAGATTCTTACTGGAATTAGAACAATTGATTAGTTTGCTCTTGAAGATTGTGGTCTGTTTTCCTTTGCAGGAAAAGAGAAAGCGTGTTGCTCTTTACCTTACTTTCAGGCAACTCAGAAGTGTATTGTGTGTGTTTTTCTGTCCTTTACAATAAATCATGCATTAGTACCTATTAATACTGAGGCAGCATTTACCACAGTATGCATGTGTTTTCCTGCAAATGTACCCTTGTTCGGAGGGTGACCTACTTTTTGTCTTCTAAAGACAAGAAGATACACATCTTTTTGTTACGTTTTTGAAAAGCATTGTATTATCACTGTGCTATTCTTTAAAATCAGAATATACCTATCTTTGTCTTTTAGAGATAGTTGCAAATTCTGCTTTACTTCTGGAGGAGCTGTTAAACAGATCCTACTGGAAGAGCACCCAGGGGTCTAGTATATATTTGGATATATTAGATACATTCAGATTCCTGAAATATTATTAGAGAGAGAAACCCTACTAGGACTTATGTAACCATGGGAAATTAACTTCCCAGGTATAGAGTGGAGAACAAATGTTATTGTTAATGTCAGAATCCAGTTACACATTTGTGATGGCTAACATTTTTTCAGTGCATTGTCATTAAATTTATAGGTTATGATGTTGTTCTGAAACTTAATTTGTAAAGTAATGAAGGCACTTACAAATTAAGATTTAAAAATATCTAAGGAGACCATAGATGTTATTGAAAAGGAAAATATCAGATGCAGGAATAATGTACTTCAAGGAATGTTTCAAGGGTCTATCTTATTTAATATTTTCACTAGTGACACTCTCACAAAAAATATATGCTAAAAACAAAGTGGTAGATGTTAGAGTAGATGTTAGAGGTAGATGAGAGAGAGGTTTCATGCAAAAATACCTTACTGCTTATAATATGCCTTGAAGCATGTAGTAATACAAAATGGGATGAAAGTCAGTAATATGAGTTGAAAATAAAAAGAATTGCTGCTATAAATGACACTTTTTTTTCACTGTAAACATATAAAGTGCTGGAGGTTCTTGTGGATGTGATGTGTTTATAGTAAAGACAGGTAAGTATTAATTCTG
Organism: Tyto alba; assembly: GCF_018691265.1. Lineage (NCBI taxonomy): Eukaryota > Metazoa > Chordata > Aves > Strigiformes > Tytonidae > Tyto > Tyto alba. The sequence continues at coordinate 15,748,886 of NW_024881280.1, forward strand.
TTGTACAAGAGCTCAGTATGTCTAAACATCACCTGTAATACTGCGGTGCATTTCTGGTTACCTGCTTTCAGTAAAGATGAATTCAACTGAGATGGGTGCAGCTGAACAGAGGTACAGCCCCAAGGAAAGTGAAGGGCTTAATTTGCTTAGTCTAGTAAGACAAAGACTGGGAGGTGGTACAGTAGTTACCTATGAAAACATAAATGAGCAATAAACCACGGGGCAGGAAAAAGACCTGTATAAAGCAAATGGCAGGTATCAAATGAACAAATTATCATAAACTGGGCCATTATTAAATGTGAACTGAAAAATTCTGTTTCTACCCATAACATGAATGAGATATTGGAGCTGCCTCATGAATAGATGCAACAGAGACAAAACCCTACAAAGTTTCATAAACGTGTGTAGGGATTTATATGATGCAGTTACCTGAGTTACTTTTAAGACTAGACTTTCAACTCTGGGTAAGCGGGACATACCTTGGCTTCCTAATTATTACAGGTGCATTCTTTTGTTTCAGTCTTCTCTCTATGTCAATGTGATAAACGCCACTCAACAGTCTTTCATAAATACCACAAACAATTACATACAATCTAAATGTTTTCCCTGGTAAAGCATAGAGAGCTACTCAGACCTATTATGTTCTTTTCTACTGCATGACTCTTCACTGGCCCTCAATGAACTCTCATCCCTGTTGTTTGATGAACTAACTGTTCTTATCCCTTTCTCATTTTATTGTAAGTGCTTAAATCTACTGATGCATCAAAATTTACTTCCTTCGTAGTATTTGTCTTACCTTGTGCAAGAAACTCATCATGAAAAAAGTAGAAAATGCACCTCGGGTCTTCTTTCCATGCTTGTCTTGTGCATGAATCCTGAACTCCTCTTTAGAGAGTAATTTTTATTTCATTCATGTTCAGTGAATATATGTTTGGCAAAAACAACCTTTTTTTTTTTTTTTTCCTAATAAAAAAGTTAATTGTTAATTATTCAGATTCAGAGCTACAGGAATACCATTTAAAAGCTTACTGGTTATGCTCAAAAAAACCTTAAAAATATAGAAAAATGCTCCTTAAGTTTCAGAATTCTGAAAGTAGAATGAACCTGAAGTTTTATTTTCCTGTAATTTGCCTTTTAATTGTCTCACATTTGTAGTTTGGTTGTCAACAGGCTTGACTTAAAAGAAATACAGGATGAGGTCTCTAGATAGAAGTATTATTTTTTATTAGACCAATTAGAGTATTTGGAAAAGTTAGCCTTGCAGGCAGCACACAAGCCTCTCTTTCTTGTGTGAAATAGAAACAGAAGCAAAATAAGAGTTGAGAACAGTTGCTCAGAGATAGCAGACATATATCAATTCAACCATCTTTAAAAGAAAAGCAGTTGGTACTTGTGGAAGAGACAGGATGATATGGGGCTGGGGGAGGAACAGGAGAGAAAGACAAAGATACCTCTAGGGAAAAAAGATGTTGTTTGTTGTATGTGAAACACAAGATAGTCTGGGAGAAAAGGAAGGGAGATTAAAATTTACTATAAAACCACTCTCCTGCATCCATGATTTTTGTCATCTGGTTTTGCTTACCAAAATTTCAAAGATTTGTATAGGTTTTACCTGACCATAGGGGCATAATGTGTGAGCAGTCAGAGGGAAGGGAATGAGAGATCAGAAACAGTGATTAGTGAGAGGTGTTCACAGATGGGTACTTTTTTCCTTTATATATTGTGTTAGTTCACTCCAATATGTAGTTTTTGCTTAGTTTTACATACGTCATAGCTGTTGTGATGGCAAGTTACTGGGATAAACTGTTATATTCCTGAAAGTGCAGCTGTAGAATTGAAAGATAATGGTGGTTCTGTTGAGAGATTATTTACTACAGTAATAATAGAGAGATGTTGTCAGATTTTACATTTCTTGCTCAATATGGTCTTCATGCATTCAGTGTTTTTGGACAGTACCTAGGATGTTTCTGATGGTGAGTTTTTTGAGGCTAGAGACTGTTAGAAGGCTGAGGTGGTTCTTGGAAGTCATCTTCAAAGTGGCATCTTCTTCTGGAATTGCTTATAATTGGTTAATGATTTTCTCCTTAAGTACGGAGTACAGAGTTATCTGACAGCTGTAATTCCCTCTGTGATGATCAGGTATCTCTTTCAAATAAACACAATCATTTTACAGAAGTGTACTGTTTGACTAAAAGCCTTTGGATAGTTGATGGTTCTTTGGAGGGTATCATGATTTTTTCTTCAGAGCGAATGGGATGGCATCTGTCATTTGTGTGTGTGTTTCAGGTGGTTGCAGGTTTATGGAGTTAAGTTTGTTACTCTGTGGGTTTCAGTGCATTTTAGTTTCTAGATTACCGTCTTTGATGTTGACCTTAATACCTAGGAAAGGATCTTACTATAGGAGTATATCAGAGGCAGTTTGACAAAAGAATCATGAGTATTGAATTTATGATTGCAATTAGTGAGGAAGTCCAGTTTTCTGGTCATGGTGATGAGGATGTTATTCATATGTTTTATGACATATAGACCTGCTGGTACATATCTAATGATGAGCAGTTGTTCTTTTATTTAGCTTTGAAAGCTGCTGCTTCAGTTTAAGACATGAAGAAGTGTTTGTGTGCCCAAAAGTTTATCTAGCATGTTCAACAATGCCAGCTGCCCTAATGCTGCTTCCGTCCTTAGACCATCTTGGTTACAACAAAGTACTGTGAGAGAAATAAAACCTGTTTGCCTTTCAAGCCTCCTTTTTCTTAGTTTATCTGCACTCAAGCTGACCTTTGCTAGCTCTGTTTCTAATTCTCCTCATATACTCATTTTTAGTAGGGGATATATGTTGTAAGTAACCAAGGTCAAATTTCTGAGCCCTTGTATGTTAACCCAATGATTTCTAGCTCCCTTTAATCCTTTCCTACACCAGCAGCTCTAGTAATAAGGGTCAAGGGGCTGCTAGGGATTGAGGTCATTAGCTTTTGGGTTGTATTTATTCATTTTGTTGGTGTTTTTCACTGATCGGTCTTAATGGATATTATCCGTTTAGTTGTACGGTATTAGAACAGCATTTGACCTTTCCAGCAACATGAATGTTTGATTTTTAAGTTTATTTTACTTTGACTATAAGCTGGATGCTGCTTTTTCAATATAGAAAGAAATTGTCTTTCATTTCATCGTGCTGTGAGCTGTCTGTGTACTAGGTCGAATACCTCAACATTAGTGTGGATAAAGTCAGATTGCACTGGAGGAATGGAAAACCTCCATCAATTTCAATGAAACCTTTTAGGGATTCCATTGATATTAATGATAATTTAATGGGAAATTATTTGGATTCTTAGTGTTTTCAACAAGTGAATTGCTAGGTTTTATATTACTACTTAAACCAACACCTTTATCATTGCTTCAGCATATATTTATACTAGACATCTTTCTTTGATAGAACCATCAGAGTACACATCCAGTCTGTGTCTCTGTCTGTCTTTGGGTCTATTACCATTTTGTAAATGTAGCAAAATGGTGAATGCACACTATTACATAACATAGAAGAAAAATTGAGAATTCACATCTGTCAGTTTGAGTCTTTAGGTGATCCACTATAAATGAAAAGCTAAACTGTTAGATTCTTTTCTGCTCAGATTTCCATCACTACTACCCAAGGAAAGGTAAGGACAACAGACATTAGAACATAACCTGAAAGCTGACAAATCTGTGCTTTTATGAGCTTCGGCAGAAACAGCATAGCACGTGGTAGACCCCTCACTGACTGTGTCATGCTTTTAGCACTCTTTCTTCTCTTGTAGTTAAAATAGTTTGGTTTATGCTTTAATGTTTGAAATGTTCTCAGCTGCTACTGGTGAGAAGCAATTTCTGCACAGCGAGGAGGAAAGAGTTTATCGTATTTGGTGTTGCTTTTAGTGATATGGATGCTTGCTCTCTAGGTATTGTACTGAGATCAGCTAACTCATTTCATTAAAAAGTCCTTTAGGTGGTAGTTATGTTTGGTTACCACCGAGCTGATGTGGATCTGAACCAGAAACACAGAAGTGAAAGGGTTTCTATCCTACTAACAATTTCCTGAGCCTTACATTCTCCTATATTAAGAGGGGTTTTTATAGAGTGGAAAAATGCCCCATCATAAAGCTGTAAGGTTAAAACTGCAGCCCCTCTCCCTTCCCCAACACTCCTTAAACTATGGATCTTGTTTGCTATGGGAAGTGAACTGCAGGAGGAAGCCAGATGGCAGCTGTATTGAGCTGCTGCTTTGTTGTGCAGGATGGGTGCCCCTCCTCCCTTCTCCAAAGCAAATGTTGATTCACGAATGAGGGGTTTATATATCTGAGTGAGGGATTCATATGATTTTTTTTTTTTAATGTCTGCTCTTTTAGTAGTTTGCAAAAGAAACTGATCCTGTGTTTGTAATAAGAAACAGTTTGAGACATATATGTGGCAAAGTTGTATAATTTTAAGGTGAACTTTCTAAAAGGGTACACATAGCCATGGCTATTTTATTACTCTCAGTTAAACTGCCTGAAGTGCTGTACCAGCACAGCATGCTTCTTGTAAAACATATTCCAAAGAGAATAATTGTTTTATATTTTATTTTAAGGTAAAATATAATTATTTTGTCAGTAATGGATTAAAACTACAGAAATTCTTAAAATATTTTTAAATTAATGAATTGCTAACCAGAGAATGTTTATTAAATTATAAGAGGAAGATACATTGGATGGACCTGATTTACTTCATAGAATTTGCACAAAATCTCTGAGTGTTTCATGGCACTTATAGACATTTATTAAAATTGTTTAATACTTGGAGGTTAATCCTCAAGGCTGATTTTTTTTTTTAATTTATTTTATTTCTTCATAAAATTGTGTGTAAGTTTATATACATTTTAACTCTTGGCAGATATGTTTGATTACCATTATATTTGTGATGCAGAATACAATTTGTGATGCTGAGTTTTAAATTTCCAAGTGTGCCAAATTAGATCTTCAGCTAAGACCACATATATATACACATATATATATAGTATAAATTTGTAGGATGATTAACTAGAACTTTGTTTCTTTCACTGATTACTAAGATCATCTTCTTGTAAATCCAAGAACAATAAATAGTTGTAACAAGAGGAGCTCACCATAAGCACTTTCTTCTAAATATCCAGTGCTGAATTCTCTCTGGCACAGCTGTCAACAGCATGTTCCAGGCTCCGTTTTTGCCATAAACTGCATTCTAAGCACAATGGAAACAGCATAGAAACGTAAGAATTAGGAAATTGTATTATTAACAAGCTGCATTTTTAACCACCATGGGGGATTTATTTAGATTGCCTAGTGTGCAGAATGTGTTTTTTAATGTAAATAGCTACTAAGAAAAAATTCGGATCCTCAGACGAACGTCAGAAATGAGCCTTAACAAAATATTTTTAAGAATATATACCAAATAAAGTAATGTGGTTTTCCCTGCTCTTTTTTTCTTCTCTTTCTTTCTGTCTTTCTCTCTTTCTGATGTCAGTTTATATCTTTTATAATGCAGATATAAGATGAGAGAAAACAAGGGAATAACTGTAGTACAGGTGGAAACAGTTAAAAAGAACTGGGTTGGAATGTTAAAACTGATATTCTGACGTCTCAACATACCACATTAAAAAGTAGTTTGGGTTGCCTGGCATCTTCTTGACTAGTAATATAAGTAAATATCAGCAGTATTCAGGTTCATTCAGAATTGATGTCCATATGGTTTATATATAAATATAAATAAATAAATAAATAAACAAATAAAATAAATAAATATGCATTCAATGTCTTTGTGCATATTACAGATACATAATAGGCAGACATATATGTTGAAATCTATGTTTCACATCAAACCTCTACAGTATGCTTCATGAGGGAGACAAGACCCATGTGTTTTGCAGAAGCTTTTAAAGCTGTTTCATTTATTTTATTAGCCTTTAATGAATGTAATTAGAACCCAAGTAATTAAATGCAATTGTGCTCAGTATGTTCCTGTTGTAAATTGCCCTAAACAATGTGCATGGTGTGAACAAATTTGTGGGATTAATAGAGGATAGATAATGTTTTTGGATAGTATTTCACACTAAACGGCCGCAGAGAGAAACAAAGAAGCTGGCGCAGTGTCATTAATCTTAGTCAACTGGCAGTTCTGGTGTAATTTGCATGACTTAGGCAGTGACACAAGATGGGGCTAGCTTGGGATGGGTGTTAGATCACTAGGATACATATGTATTTATTTCTTTTTAGTACTCTGATTTATAAGTAGAAGGAAGTTTGTTTGAAGAAACCGATTGATTCTGTTTTCATCTTTGTTTTTGTTTTATATTAATAGAATTACTGACAGTATATTGTATGTGTTTCTTTGTTTTTATAGTTAGCATATTGGTTTATGGATATTAAAAAACATCTGTGCATCCTTGTCATCACAGAAAGAAGGCAGATGTGCTGTGATTGGATAGTGTGTTGCTAGTGGAATAGATTTTCTTTCTTCACTTTGTCTGATGTGTCTCGTTTCCTGGCTTAAAAAAGATCAGGGTACAGTAAGATTCTTCCAAATTAGTTTCTGGAAAACCTTATAGTATTCATAGTTAGAATATGCATTTTCATTCTACATTTCCTTTGTCCATAATTTCTTGTAAAAATCACTGAATGCATGTAGTCTGATTGAGCAGAAGTATAACTCAACGACTGTAAAATACTTGTATTTTAGTAGAGTAAAATATTCTCACAAAATAGTAGTGACCACTGTAGTTAAATTTTAACAAGAATTTTTAAATGCCCTGGTTTGTGTTAGTTTAAATGTTCTTAAACTTACGGTTGGCTGGAAATGTCTGTCAAAGTGGACTGTCCTGCTGAAAGTCTGAACTGAAATATTCCATTAGTTTGCAGTATTAGAAGAATGAATCAAAATGAATTTGAGCGTTGTTAGATGAATGTTTCTGCCCCAGTCCCTAACATTGTTTTCAAAATAGTTCCCGTAGGAAGGTAAGCTTTCTATATAGGTTATGGTCCCATTTATAAGAAAAGGGACCATTGTCCGAAATTGATCTTGATCCATTCCTTGACACCAAAATCTTCCTATGAGCATATTTAGTTATATATCATCCACTGACTATTTTGGCTAAAAACTGCAAAAAATGTATGTGCTCAACCTACTCATGTAATATTTCTAGAAGTTGCTATTCTGTTAAATATGTTGCTTATGCACACTTGATTGTGTTGTTTTTCCATGTTACTATGATGTTAGTTTGGTTGTGTAGTAAAATGGAATGATGTGTAAATTGGGGATTTTCAGAAACCCATGAAAGATTGCGGTCCTGACAGATAAACAGGAAGGGATTCCTGCTTCAGCTGTATTGGTGGATCTTTTAATTATAATTTTTCAACACAGGAAGATTGCACTTAACTAAGTCTGAGGAAAAATGGGAAAGGGTGTTCTGAGGCTGTTTCGCCAAGTAGTTACCTGTTGTGCACATAATATAAGCTATGTTTCTTATATTTCTAAAAATACATATTTAAGTAAAGCTTTTTCATCCATTTTAAAATTATATAGTTAAATAATAATGAGAAGGCATTTAAAATACAAATTGCATGGGCAACCTTGATTCCTCTTAACTTGGTTGATAATGATAAAATGCTTATGTTTATATCACTGCATACTAAACAATTTTGTAATCATACTTTTTAAGATAATAATCCTGTAAAATGAATAATGTACTGCAGCACTGAATAAGCACTGATGAATAGCCATGTTTGTCTGCTTATCATGTTGAAGTACAAAGTGCTGATGGAAGCATTGTGGTAATGGTAGGCAATGGAGGCAAATAGGTGTATTCCACTGAAATGTGAAAATAGCACAATTTTTACACAAAGCTCTATGTGGTAAGTATAACAACAAACACTGACAAAATTTCAGGCATTCTGTTGAGCTACCTAAATCTGAAGCTGATTTCTCAGTCAATGTCTTGTCTCCTGAACCGTGAGTAAACAGTGAGAAAATAACTGAATTTGGATTAGACCTATTAGTAATTCTACCTTTTAGGACAAAAGTATTAGCTGTCTATCAGTAATGATGAAAAGAGTTAAGATGGCATTAAAAACAATTTGCTTGTAGCAATTTGGGAAAATATAAAATACTTAAGTTATAGCATGTGTTCTACTGTGGATTTTAATACAGAAAAAAAAAAAAAAAACATGTTAGGGCAGTAGAATAAAGTAAATGGAAACTGGATGGATGGCCAGGCCCAAAGAGTTGTAGTGAATGGAGTTAAATCCGGTTGGTGGCCTGTTAAAATGGTGTTCCCCAGGGCTCAGTATTGGGGCCAGTTCTCTTAAATATCTTGTATCAGTGAACACCAATGACGTGGTTTGAGCCTGGTCAGCAACCAACCACCGCAGCTGGTCACCCTCCCTTCCCCCTCCCCACCTGGGAATGGGGGAGGGATTAGAGGGGTAAAGGGAGACTCGCAGGCTGAGATAGAAACAGATTAATAATGGTAATAAAACGAGAACAATGACAATAATAGAAAAAAAAAATATAAACAAGCAATGCACAATGTAATTGCTCACCACCCGCTAACCAATACCCAGCTTGTTCCTGGCTAGCGATCCCGAAATACCAAGATCCTGCAATCACAATCCCAGAAGCGAGAGAGAGAGAGAGAGAGCTCCTTCCCAGCCACCCCTCCTCTATACAGTGAGCATGACGTGCCATGATATGGAATATTTCATTGGCCATTTTGGGTCTGGTGCTGTGGCCGTGCTCCCTCCCTGCTTCCTGTGCCCTGGCGCACGGGCAGGACATGGGGAGTCAGAGAGTCCTTGGAAGTCTCAGTGGCAGCTGAAAACATCAGTGTGCTATCAGCATTCTTCTCATACCAAACCCAAAGCTAAATCCAAAACACAGCACTCATCTAGTCCCTGAAAAGGAATATTAACCCTGTGTCAGCCCAAACCAGGACAACCAAGCTGGGCAGAAGTGTTGGTATGCTCAAGGGCAGGAAGGCTCTACAGAGGGATCTGGACAGGCCAGATTGATGGGCCAAGGCCAACTGTATGAGGTTCAACAAGACCAAGTGCTGGGTCCTGCACTTGGGTCACATAGCCCCGTGCAATGCTACAGGCTTAGGGATGAGTGGCTGGAAAGCGGCCTGGAGGAAGAGGACCTGGGGATGTTGGTCAACAGCCAGCTGAATATGAGCCAGCAGTGTGCCCAGGTGGCCAAGAAGGCCAATAGCATCCTGGCTTGTAGCAGAAATAGTGTGGCCAGCAGGACTGGGTGACCGATTGTCTCCCTGTACTCGGGACTGGTGAGACCACACCTCGAATACTAGGTTCAGTTTTGCTCCCCTCACTACAAGAAAGACTTTGAGGTGCTGGAGCATGTCCAGAGAAGGACAGCAAAGCTGGTGAAGGGTCTAGAGCACAAGTCTTATGAGAAGTGGCTGAGTGAACTGGGATTGTTTAGCCTGGAGAAAATGAGTCTGAGTGAGGGGAGACCTTACTGCTCTCTACAACTACCTGAAAGGAAGGGGGGTGTTGGTCTCCCAAGTAACAAGCGATAGGACAAGAAGAAATGGCGTCAGGTTGTTCCAAGGGAGGTTTAGATTGGATATTAGGAAAAATTTCTTCACTGAAAGAGTTGTCAAGAACTGGAACAGGCTGCTCAGGGAAGTAGTTGGGTCACCACCCCTGGAGGTATTTAGAAGATGTGTAGATGTGGTGCTTAGGGACAGGGTTTAGTGATACTTGGCAGTGTTAGGTTTACAGTTGGACCTGATGATCTTAAAGGTCTTCCAACCTAAATGATTCTATTTTATGGCTAACTTTAATTTTTATGCTTCTTGAATAGTTAACTTCAGTACATTATTTGTGATGTTTCCTTAAGAAGACTAAATTAAGAAGTCCGGAGTGTTTAAAATAGTTTTCCTTTTCATTTTAGAACTACAATTAGAGTTGTAGTTCTGAGTCTTCCATCTAAAATTTTAGTCCACCTCACTCTACCCAGAGAATTCTACTGCTTTAGAGAGGTTGCAGTGAAGTAGAGAATATGGTCCTTTTTATACAGAGCACAGTCTGTAATTTTTTTTTGTTTGTTTGTATGGTGCATAATTATGATTATCAATTAGTTTTTAGTATCAACAAGTGCTACTACACTTTAGCCTACATACTTGTAAATACGATTTTATCTTTCAGTAATGAAAGTTTTGAAGATACACATAGAGGACTAGCTACTGTACAGAGCTCTGCTCACATTGAAAAGTATTGAAGTGAAAGAGCTTGAACTCAAATTGGTTATTTTTGTGTCAACTCTACAGCTGTCTCACCATACTACAAAACATTCTTGGCATTGTATCTTAGCCAAAATATCTTGGGGGGTGGTGGGGTGGTGTGGGTGGTGGAGAATAATGCAAAACAGAGCAGTGTGTTAATCCAAATATTAAGTAATATTTAAGAAGGCTGCTACTAGCATCCATGCAATTGAAGCAATATGGATTTACCTCTTTGCTTTGGCTCAGCAATTACATGTTATTCTTCTCTCTTGTGGAAAAAAGGACTATTGTTATTTCTTTGATGACCAGTCTAATGTGCAAAACAGCAAAAGTAATTAATTAACAATTCATGAATGTAGTTGACTCCTATTAATATGCCATTGACCCAAGCACCACCATCCAACATTTAAAGACCAGGGACCATAATATTTATTATGAGGTCAGGCATATCGATATAGCATTAAAATGAGTCACATTTAGTACACTGCATAGCAATTATGTTAATGCAGAAAGTATCACTGTTGCATAGATTTTAAGTGGTAGAAAAGTTACATGTTCCAGAATTTCTTATTTGACAAATATAAAAGAATGTAGAGAAAATTATTTATTGGCTTTCATGCACAAACATTAAGGCACAATGGTCTGCTTACTTGAACCAAAGAATTCTGTAGGCAACAGTTTCCCTTTTTTACTCTTCAAATTATAAGCTTCTTTATTTTTACATAAAGTTTGGAGAACTTCATCCTTCTGATCGATTAGACCAGATTGCTATAAACTGTAAACTTCTTGATGAATAATAGGATTTTCCAAGATTGTTTTCTGTTGTGTTTTTTCACAATGAAAATCCTACACTGCCTCCTTCTTTCTACATGGTTCTTTTCTTGTTCTGCATGTATTTAGTGTCTGTTGTTCCATTAAATGGAAATTTTTTGAGATTAAGAAGGTGTGGGGAAAGAGACAAGTATATATGGCCTGTCTATTTATAATCAAAAAAGCTGTATTTGGATGTGCATAAGTTTAGAATTTAGGTGTGAGGCCAAAATAGAGCTGAAACTTGAGTTCACTTTGCTGTTACTTAACAATAGTAATTTTTTCATTTGGTAATTCTATTGCTTTGGACTGTATCCACCGTATTTCAGTTGTCCAACTGAAAAGAAGCCTGTCCATTTTTTATTCTGAGCAAAACTGTAAGGATTGATCCCGAGCAAAATGTTATCAAATTGGAATACCATTGAGAAGTTTGGTTTAATTTTTGGCATTTCTAGGTATGTTATGTTAAAATTGTATATGGAAGTGTCTGAACTTGATTTCATTCTAACCTAAAACCTAAAAATATTTTTTTAGGTATGAATTCACAAAAGCAAAAATGCTATCCTGTTTCAAATTTCCCGTTTAAAGATCCTTAGAACTTACATGTACAAGGCAATTCACAGATCTCCCTTAATTATGTGATTAATTCTATCACAGTTTGAGGTAAATGGGAGAGATAATTCCTTATTACACATGAAGAAGCTGAGACCAATGGTAAGTTCTTCCTCGATTCCACACTGATTCAGATGTCCCAGTACTGTTTTTATTCGTGTTCTGCTGCTAATTCTAAACTCAGTGCTTATATCTCTTGTTTTGCCCAGTTTAGAATTTTGTATCTCTTCCCAGGTATTTACACTTCAGCAGCTTTGAGGAGATGTGAAAGCTATAGCAAGGGATGGTTGCAACTTACAAAATTTGAAATAAATAGAATATCTAGGAAAATTAAATTTCTTGGTGATACTAAGTGTTAACATTTTGTACCTGTATTTTCTGGAATTAACAAGATTATGATTGATATTGCTTACAATACTGTAGCAGGTGCCAGTTTTATTGCTGATCTAAGTGAGGAGATTCTTCTGACATAGTTTTGTATTCACATTGAATTATTTCGTTACCTCAACTGCTGAAATTGCTAGCACTGTTTCATTAACTCCTTTTCAAAATTCATTAAAAGACATTAACTTATGTGTTAGATGTTATTTCTTATGTAAACTTAGATTTATATTTTATTATATTATTAGATATTAATCTTATTAAATGCTATATATTATTGGATGTTATTAATAATATTATTAGAAGTTGTTTTTTCTTATTAAAGTGAATAATATCCAGAAAATTTAATGTAAATATATAAAAAAATATTTTTTGTAATGTAAATATCAAAAAAGTCCTCACTTTATAGTTAAAAAATGCTTGAATCATTCCACAGTGACCTGAAAGAAGTGAATCTAGAACTTTCTGGCCACTGTAAGAATTGCTTCCTTCTCTCGTCTTCAAAAAATCAGATTGATAAGAATGGAAAGGCAATAGGTTGCAGGGTGTTTTTCAACTATATTGATATTTCAAGTGCTCCTGCACCTTGCACGAAGGGCAAGTGGAATAAATTATACTAAAATATATTTGATTATTGTTGATAATATTGGAATTTTTGTTCCACTAACATGGTATTTAGATGTAAATATCGATGTATCTACATGCATGTGCACACGTACACACAGGAAGGAACAGTATTTACTACTGTACTGAACTGTGCTATAGTGAAAGCTGTACTTCTGTAGCGAGCAAATTAGGAAAAGTTTTGAGGCAACATCTAATACTAATTTAAGCCAGCTTCCTGTTCCATTTATGTGTCATTCTTCAACAAGTAACCGTCCCACTGGGATGCATAAGTGTAAACAGTTCAAAGGACACTCACATCTTTGTGACCAAATACTTTTTTTAATGTCATGCAGGTTCAAAACATTGATAATATTTTAATAAGCCTGAGCTGCAAAATATTGATATAGATTTCATGAAAAAGCACCTTTTTTTTCTGGTGGAAGAGATAGATTTGTTATTAGAAAAGTCACAATTTTTATACATGAATGAGGGTCTTTAAAATAACTTGGCAGGGAAATCATCTTAGTTAAATGTTCACTGTGTTCACTATCATAAAACACAGAGCTTTCCCTTTCTGTTGATCTGGTATAGTACTATAATTGAAAACAAAAGTTGCATGTTCAACACGCAATCCAGCTCTGTCATTCTTCTTTCTCTATGGTAGTAGATGGCAAGATGCAACTACTGGTATCTTTGCTAGAAATTCATGAAGTCTGTTAAGGGGAAAAAAAGCCTACTAGATGTATAAATCTTGGTATATTATTCAACATATCTGATTATACATAAATAAATTGTACATATTCCATATAATATTTATATGGCATTTGTTTGAAATATTTAGCTTAACAACCTAATAAAAAGCAAAAATTCATACACTTTGTCATAATTATGAAATACTTGAGGCATCATATATACTTATTTTTGAAGTGGAATTCTTTTCTTACATTAAAAAGTTCCCAATTCAATTAAAAAATATCTTTGTATTCTCTGCTATAAGGAAAGAGTGGACAAGAATACAAGCGAATGTCAAAAGGTGCAGAACCTATTGCCTTTGTATAAATTTTAGCCCAACTCCAGTGATGCGTTTCGTTATACCCAGAGATGAGCAGAATAATAGGAATGGAGCTAGTTTTGACTTTAATGATTTTTTGTTGTGTTTTTGTTTGTTTGTTTGTTTGTTTGTTTTTTTGTTCTTTTTCCTTGAACTAAATGTGTTTTTGTAAAGCAAAGCAACCTAGTGGAACATAAATGGGATTCAGTGGAAACTTTTTCTCAAGCATATACACTGTAATATAATTTATGAGAGTGACATTTTTTTTTAGGCCCAGGGCAGAATTTTCGACCAAACTGACAAAGGTCTTTAAATAATCAGTTGTCTGTTGGTCAGAGTTTTGTGTTTCCCTGCTGTCTGTTTAAATCTGGGTCTATAATCTATGTCACCCATCTCCCAAGTGTGGGAAGATGAAATTCCTAGCTACTGACATGAGTGGGGGGTGGCTTTTTTGCTCCTATATGAGCTATTAAACTTTTAATTGGTCCAGCAGACAGATTAAAGAGTTCAGTAGTGAGATGTTCACCTGAGGTGTCAGAAGCCTAACTGAATTGCTGGCTAGATACCACTGTTACCTGTTATATTGCCAGTGGTGATTTCCATTCCCTGAAGTAGCAGCTTCCAGCTCTTGTATCCAGCTATGTGCAATTTTGAAATGTCTTAATACTATTGCTAAAGTATTACATTTGGATAGCTGCTGTTTAACACACAGTGGGATAGTTCAAGCACAGAGAGATTGAGACAGTTGTTCAGGATAAGCAATTACTGAGAGTGAGGTCACACATTTAGGATATTGCAAAATAGTGACCCAAACTTGCACCTGGTTTTATCAGTGTTCTAAATTTATACATCAGATGGCTACTGATTGACTTCAGTTAAACCCTTTGACAGCTATGCTGTGGTTAGGGTTACTTTGTGCCAGTGGCTCATCACAAAGCTACGAATATAATAGAGATCTTGCAAGGCTACTTGCTCACTTTGATGCTCTTTTAAGAAATTATGTGGTATCATTGCAATAGATAGTTGTTTTTTACTATGTTTTCTATTATAATTTTACCATGCTATGGATTTTAGCCCAGTAATAAACTAACTTCAAATTTTTACCTATTTTGAGAAATAGGAGTACAATAACTGTAAGTTCTCAGAAGTATCGTCTGACTATTCTACTTAATTTCATGGCTTCCTAGGACAAAAGCCTTTTCTTATTTATAGGCTTACAACTGTTTGCCTCAATTTCTAGCAGAATTTTGTTTCAGTAAATTTAATATTTAAGTACAGTGTTTTACAACACACTGATCTGAAAGAGTACTCTTGCTGCTATTCGAGATTTGTCTCAAGATTAAAGGTTTGAACTCTCTCTTAATGTTAAAATACATGTATGAGTCTGCTCTGTCCAACCTTTGCCACTATTGCTCAAGGGAGTTAGAAACACAGATTAGGCCTGATGAAGAGCAGTGTTTCTCCAACTCTCATTCTTCAGAGCTGTATAGTAAGCAACGAACCTTTATGATTTCTTGTAGCACCTTTTCTGGATTTTATTGCTGTAGAAAATAGTATAATGCCCACTGGAATCTGTGAAACTCTTTCCGTTGATTTTAGAATACAGCAGAAGCAATCCCCAATGTGAGAGCGCCTGCAGCTGTGAATCTACATGTGCAGTAGAAAATGTCAGCTTGCAGATCCAGAAGAAAAGACATGAACTGAAAACTTTGGGAATTTCTGCCCTAAGATCTATCAACTATTTTCCAAACCACGAAGCAGAGAGCTGTTTATGTTTGTTACTACTTTTTAATTCCTGTTGGCAGTGACATGCAGAATATGAAATGTGTTAGGCTTGATTTACATAAATCAGAAGGTTGTCAGTTTCTTCCTTTTAGATGTCTATGTTGCCTTAAAATCCAAACTGATGACCTCATTGTAACACAAATAAATAGTGTTGGTAAATGTTATTATAAATTTCTTCTATTACTGAACATACAGATGGAAATGCAGTTAAAATTTGTGATATTCTTTCTTACATACACTATGATTTGTTATCAGTCTTCCATATTTTTGAAACCTTTTTTCCATTATCAAAAAAGTTTTGATGCCTGTGTTTCACAGTGCTTAATCACATTCACTAAGCTTGGTCTCATTTAAAATAAATATCTATGTTGGTACACCTTATTGTATCAGTACAAATATAATTTTGAGGCCCTCTAGCTGTCTACCATAAGGAAACAGAAAAGAGAGGAAACATTTTCATGTCTTAATTCAGTGGTTATTTCTTTATGTCATCAAGTATGGAGGAGGGCACACATATCATAGGAAACATGAAGGGAAGTTACTGATCTCAGCGCACTAATGACTTAATGAATCAACTTCCTGATTTACTGTACACATTTTTTTAAAAAACATATACCTTATTTTTTCTAGATTTCAGCATAAATAGTTTTCCATAAAGAGCACAAATTTCTTTGAAATCTTAAATTTCTTTGAAACCTTAAATAA
Source organism: Tyto alba (assembly GCF_018691265.1). Taxonomy (NCBI): domain Eukaryota; kingdom Metazoa; phylum Chordata; class Aves; order Strigiformes; family Tytonidae; genus Tyto; species Tyto alba. The sequence goes on from NW_024881280.1 coordinate 15,765,118, forward strand.
GGTCTATGTAAGATGATTTCAGTTTGTCTGTCAGAGGTATGGTTATCAAAATAGCGGAATAATTATTTCTGTTACCACTGGTATGTACCATTTTGCAAATTGAATATCTGTAATTTTCATTACAAAAGCACTGCCATTTCACCTTTCTGTATTCAGATAGCTGAATGTTGAGCTACTAGTGGATAGGTTTCCATGTTCATATCTGGTTTTAGTGTTCTCCTCAGTGGATACTATCAGTTATGTGAAATCATCCTGTCACTTTCAAAACAAACTACTTACCTCTGGACTATTTAAAATAAAACTTTTTTTCTTTTCACCCTTATAAATGTGTCCTTTCCAAATTCTTCCTCTTCTTGCTTTTAAAATAATAAAAAGACTAAAAAGACTATGCTTGTAATTAAAAGTCATTTTTAAATAACCTCAGAGGATTGTTTCTAGAAATCAAAACATCTTTATGGTCCCATTTTTAAGGAAAGAAAGACAAGTGACTGGGATCCTGTACACTTTACTGTAGTCTACATTAATTACCTTCTATTAAAAAATGACAAAGACCTTTTTGAAAGGGAATCTGGCACTCTTTCCACAGAAATGATGGCAGACACCCTACTCTCTGCTGATTTCTTGACACTTCTAATTACCTGTATTCATTTGAAATCGTTTCCTTTGTAGTGAGTTATTGGCATGATTTTCAGAGAACAAGAGGAAAATGGAAAACATTTTAGCAAGTTAAGAAAAAAAAATCAACAGTATCATTGTTTGCAGCTTTTGTTGAAACTACCTGCGTGAGTCATTTGAGGGACATGAAGGTAAATGAAAGGTTATACTTTGCCCTGCACGTTGTCGCTGGTATTTGTAATGTCAATAACTGTAGAAGGTTGTCAGGAAACTGGAGAGATAAAGGTCAATAGCAATGACAAATATATCATTGTATGTGTTTGAATATGCAATATCAGACTAATCTCATGGTGGAGGTTTTCACACCCTGGAAATATCAATCAGGTGCTGTATCAGAATTATCCATTGTTTTCCATGTACCTAGAATTAAATGGGAGATCAGTAGATTTGAGTTTTAGCATGTTTACACTATTTTTTCCAGATTACTTTCTCTATTTAGTACAGAGAAGCAAGTTATTCTCTCAGAAAGATATTTCCCACTAAATAAACACTAACAGAGATTTAAAAAAGAAAAAGAAGAGTATCCTAGATTCCCTAATTTGTTACAGGACATTGAATATTAGTTTCTATTTAATGTCTGATATTACCACAGTTTTCAAAATATTTTTGCAAACCATGTTTTTTGGACAATTGTGTGTAAATGTGTTTGGGTTTTTATGTATACTAAGACAACAGTATTTCACTCAAAATGCCTCTTTCATGGATAGACATTTATTTTTCACAAACTATATCAAGATTTCAGAGCTTAGTTAAAAGCAACTCCAGCCTACAGTTAAATGAATGTGTAAAGGAATAATCTTTCTGAGAGAATTAGCTTACAGTTGAACACATCAAAGCACCAGATTCTAAGTTGTTACAAATGTGGATCCTGATTTAGGAGAACCTATATTTGATCTATAGTGGAATGCCAAATCACAAGTTGTTACATTATTATGCTGTTTTCTGTGATTATGCAGGCACAGAAAATCAAGAGTTGAAGAGCAAGGAAAGTAATTATATCAGAGAGCCATTTGACATTGAAAGTAAAAACAGCAATTTGTTCAGTGAGAATCTTGAGGTAGGAAGGTAAGGAAGGGATGCAACAACGTGAGGATGAGTTTTGAGAATAGCAGGAAGGAAATATTGCAGCAAAATAAAGTCTTGTTTGAGAGACAATTGGAAGAAGTACTCTTTCTGAGTAGAACATTCAAAAAGGTAACTGGGAAGCTAAGGGAAAAGTGACTACAAATCATGTACTAATTAAAGACATGAAGTCCAATATAGTGAAAAAGATATGCTGAAAACACATAGTAAAGGCATAAAGATATTGTTATAGAAGGATCTAAGCACCAGTCTGTCTGAAACACCTGTGAATCTGATTTTTTAAAAATAAACCAAGTGTAAAAATACTTATCAACCCTGAATTAGTGATTTCACTCTTTCTCTGAATACTAGTTCCTTTTACAAAATGCTAATACTTTGAACTTTTATACTGCTAAGGTATCACTTCTGTGAAGTGTCCCTAAAATTCTGAGAGCTTCAGCACAGAACTGTAAGAACTTTAGAGTCGTTTGCTTTTGAGTGACTTGTAGTTTCAGGCTTTATTCTATTTATGGTGTTTTATCTATTTAGTGACTGATTTCAGTGACATCAGTGGCTTCTGAGCGCATTCTACCTTTTAGGATTTGAATTTGAATTTAGTAGAACACTTTACTGTGCTTAATTAAAATTTTTAAATGCATCATATGTCTATGATGTTCAGCAAAGCATTTAAGAGTATGTTTGTATACTACCACAGTTCAGAGGGTTTGAGGAAGTGCTTGAAGAAGTCCACTGTTGGCTGAAGTGTTTTCCTTGGGTCATTTCCTAGAAGTCCTTTTGACCTCCAAGTACATATTTTTCCTGAGAGTAAACATCGTAGCTGGGTTTCCAAGCACATAATAATGACTGAAAAGGTAATACCCACTGTTGCATTTGTAGAAGTGAATGCATCCCTGCCTAACTTTAAAACATCTGTGACCCAAGTAATTTGAAACATTTTTTCAAATTTTCAAAAGAAAAACACCCCATTGCATATGAAACATTACTGACCTTTAAGTGTCACAACTTGAGATAGTATCTTGTTTTTCAGTCACATGATATACGTACTTGCTTTGAGGGACACTTCATTAAACTAATTACTGAAATGCAACACCAATTAAAAAATTTTTACAGTACTGTCTGAGAAATGGGCTTGTAGTTCTAGTCTGTCCATTGTCTATGCTGTTGGCCTAAGAATTTTAGTATATGTTGAAATTTTTGTCTTCTCTGTGCATATGCTGTCTGATAAAAATTATTATAGACATTTAGAATTGAGATGATTCTCTTTTTTCTTTCTCTCCTTCTCTCTCCCTTCTGCCTTCCCTGTATCCCCCCTTTCTTCTGTTTTCCCCCTCCCTTTTCATCCTCTCCTCCATTTCCAGCTCCTCCTCTCCCTCCCACCCCCATTTATCTTTCTCTCTCTTTTCTTTCCTTCTGTGTTACGGTACAAGAGTTGTCTTTTCAAGCACAGGGTGCTTGTTTGTCTACCTGTTCTATCTGTTTGTTCCACATACATTGCTTCATTAGACATCCCCACTCTCTCTTGCACACACATAAAGTTATGTCAGTTAAGTTTTCCATTTGAAAACAGTCTCATCCCTTAAGTTTTCCATTTGAAAACAGTCTCATCCCTTATTATAGAACAACACTCCTTAGATTTACTATTTTCACTCCAATGCTTAATTATATCATTGTCCAAGGTCTGTTATGTACTCAAGATCATGACACTGCGATGAGATGACTGCAATTATAAGGCTGTGAGGAGACAGAGTTGTATTGCTGCTTTGAATCTGCATTTTAGCACTCTGGAATGGGAAAAATCTTTCAGCAATTGTAATCTCTTTGTGTGTTTTTGTGTGCAAGAGAAAAAAAAAATAGTTCACAATGTGCTGCATAGCTGTCTCCTATGTATTATGAAATATATGGTCGAGGATTAGATGTTCCCAATACTTAGATAATTTCTAGACTGAAATGCTTTGCTTTGGAAATGAAAAATTTTGAATTATTTCTGAAATATGCGTTTGCTTCTTGCACTCATGTGAGCTGAAGGGCCTATCATCCCCAGATTCCTCTGATTTTATTAGCTTTGAATGTTTTCATATAAACTGTGAAAGTTCTGTAACTACAAGTATCTGAACCAAACTTTCTGTTCTGTGAGATGTTATTTGGAGTCCATGGCTGATCTGAATGAAGAAAAAGAATGTATAATTGCTGAAGTATACAGATAAAGTAGTGATGTACTTTGCTTTATTTTGTAGGATTCAGCATACCGAATACTGGAATCTAATATGAACTTTTGAAGAACATTGCCCTGCTCTTGAGTGAATACTACCTTTGATGTCATCAAAAAGGAGCATGTCCATACATTGATAGTAGGCCATAACAAATCAGATATTTCCTAACCATTTTCTAAAGTATGTTAGTCCTTAAATTCTAGGCATTTATTTGTATTCCTTAATAAGTATCACAATATCATACCTTATCTAATTATTTTATTAACAGATAAACTACCAGTATTACAAAGGTCAATTTCTATGTTTGCATTAATATGTAATGGTGAATAGCTTTTGGATTTTAAGAACTTTGCAGTACTATAAAAGTGCTGCAAATAAATTATTTCGCACTTGAATTTATTCTTATTAAAGGGAAAGTGCTGTGTATGTTAAAATGCATGGGTATAAATATAAGAAACCTAAAAATAAACTTATGCAAGTGTCCCCCAGTTTCCACCTTACTATTTAATGCAGAATTTTAAAACCCTCACATGTGAAAAGATTTTTATTTAGAAATGTGTATTTGTGATTTCTTTTTTGACAAAGAAAGGCCTTTTGTTCTGGTTTCTTCAACATAACCTCATTTTGTGACTTTCTACTGTCCCCTAGTGGCATTTTAATCTTTGTAACTATTGTGATATTGCCATTCTGCAAAGCTTCTGTGCTTCTCTGTTTCCTTGAGACTATAATTAACAAACATTTAAAATACTATTAAACAACCCATCAACTGACTGTGGAAGCAATAACATTGCTCTTTAACCCAAGCGGTCCTTTCAGATATTTTAAAATGATATAAACAAAGCCAGCAACCATATGCTATCTATATAATGCATTACTTCATTACAGTAAACATTTCAGATTTGCAGAATGTTAACACAAACCTGATGAAAGAAAAATGTTATTAGTTGTGACGAGCCTATACATACCCTACAGTAGCTAAAATGTAATTTGTGACAGGTTAGAGAATTATTGTCAGTAGTCTTAGAGCATGCATTCCAGCTATTCTTTTTATTTTCTTCCCTTTAAACTCACACTGCATTTCCATTATATTGTTAGAAAATTTACCATACCCTACAGTGTCACTTTTACACCAAATATTAATATATTACAGAGAAGTACTATATTAGTAGCTATCTCAACTGATAGCTATTGAAAATGGACTTCTTAAGTTTTCCATATGTTCTATATAGATATGCGTGTTTGGTAGCTTTTCCTTTCTTAAATGCCTAGTTGCCTTTTCTTTCTTGTGGATGTGTACGTGTATATTTCCTTTCCTCACATTCAGTAAGACTTGCATGCATTTTCTCAATTTGATCGAGTTTTTGATTTGGATATGCTGGGGCTATTTTCATTTTGTATGCAACCAGAAGCAGGCTACTACAGTCCCTGCTGTCATGGGCTTCAGTGATTTGTTCTCCCATACTGATCATAGATTTAATTTTACACTAAATATTAGACTATTTCTTTATTTGAATTTATATATGTATATATATAAAAAAAGACTGGATGGTACAGATTGTTACATGTAATTTTATACAGATGAGTCACATTTAAGATAGGAGTTAAGTTCTTCCCCAGATCTGGAAAATCTGAGTAAGGTAATTGAGAATTAATTTAGTGTAACCAATGAAATTTTGAATGAAAGTGCAAAAAAATAATTTCCCCCACACACACACTCCCCAAAATGTATATACACACACATACTTTCAGAATTAAAAGAATCATAACTCCTTTAAACTGCTTGTTTGTTTGTTTTTTTTCTTAAACTTTCTGTAAGATTAACAAAATAGAGGTCAGTACAAGAAATGCCTGTTTAGTATCTACTATTTTTGGTTGGTAGCTATAAAAAATGACAGCACTGCAAGTACAAGTTATACTGAAATTTGGCCCATTAACTCAGCATTTCAGAAATCAAAGAGATATATATTGCATTAATGACTTCTTGGCACTGCCTACTAGAGTATTATGGTTATAATAACTAACACACTAAAACTGCTGTTTTACACTTTTATCTTGAACTGGAGCGAAGGCAGAAACCCTTCAGCCATCATATTTTCTTAAAGTGGTTCATTATATGCTGAATGCCTTGGTTTGAAAATAAAGAAGAACATGGTATGACAATTTTTGCAATTTATATTCTTAAAAAGACTGGAAGGACTGGTGCTAGTTTTTGAGCCTTGTCTGTCTTCAGTAGCCATATTGTAATTCTGTGTAGATCTGCTTATCCATCCTTAGGTTTGATTAAGATATCCCAAAACAAAGCCCTAGAGTGCTGTCACTTTGGGCACAAACACACAAAAATGCAACCAATGTTAACATTCTGCTTAATATAATTTTTCAGATGTGGAACAAAGCGATTTTAAAGCTCTCTCAGATTATACAAGAAGTCTTAAAATCTGTTCCCCTTTATTTGTACTTTTTCATATGTTGTGGTGCAGCTTTCAAAATTGCTTCTTTGATTTTTTTTTTTCAAACAGTAATATCTTAAATTGAAATGTAGAACTTTTACAGCTTGCTTTCTCCCAAATTTTTTTGTTCTTTATATTTTTAAAAATAATGCTTCAGTAAACAGATTTGTATTAAGATATATCTGCTGTGTTATGGGAAACACTGGAACTGCTTTGACAGGATAAAATGGAATGGAAATTTTTCTTTGAAATGTTGTGTAGCTCTGTTTTAACAAAACATAGCTTGTTCATAGTCTTAGTTTAGAAGATAACATCTATATGCCTTTTGTTAAGGAGGTTATATGTTTATGGCTGTCTAAAGAATTTCATGAAAAAGGCTTGGTATGAGTTTGCCTAATTATTACTAAGATACTACAGAAGATTAGAAAATAGATGGCTTCACTGTAAATCACTAGAATAGTATAACACTATCAGTGGCCTACTTCCCCAAAATTAGTTTTCTCCAAAATATCTAATAAAGCTAAGCAGTCTCACTTTTTACAACTCAGGAGACTATCTAAACAGAATGAACAGATTTATAGGGTTATTTTTAGTATGTGTCTCTTGCATCACAGTTTACATTTGCTTTTGAAGCTTATTTGACATTCTTGGTAAAAAAATACAGTCAGAAATCTCATTAAAGTCCTTCATAAAGCACAGTCTCAATAGGGTTGTTACCTCTCAAAAAATGTTACCTTCCCAAAAAATGGGGAAAAAACCAAAACATGCATATGCACATCATATGGTTTGGATTTTATGTTTTTTGTTTTTTGTTTTTTTTTTTTATTACTTTTTAAAAAACAAATTAAAACACCTGCAGATGAATATGTAAAGAATGTCTATGTAAATAATTGCTCAACTAGGTTAAATAAGTAAGCATTTTGTCACTGTGCAGTATTTCACAGAGCAACAGGTAAATGCTAACATGTCTAAAATGGCAATTATTTTCTTCCATCACTGTAAGAAATAATTGTTTATTGAGGTAAAATAAGTATTATGTTCTTGAAATGTAGAATGTTGTGTTTTCTGAAAGCCATTCTTCTGTGAATTAGCTATATATAAAAGGTTATATAAGATGCTGACATGTGATGCTGATTATCTTTTAGAAAATACAATGCTGTGCTCTACGATGAAATACAGAGTTATAGACATCTATGTTAAATCCAGCTGGGGAAAAGTGCCTGTGTGTGTGTGTGTGTTTAATAGCATATAGCTTTTTTGTTTGTTTGTTTGTTTGTTTTTGGTTTTGTTTTGTTTTGGTTTTTGTTGTTTTTGTTTTTTTTTCTTCTTTTGTTGCAAATATTTATATGAACTGCAGAATATTGAAGAGATAAAACTGAATCTATATTTAAACAATTTATGTGTTCTTTCATATTTATGGAACTATTTTGATGATGTTAAAATGTAAAGGAAACCTAAACCAACACTGCTCTTTTTTGCCTTCTGGACCTCTTGTATTAATCGGGTTAGTGTAAAATTGTGGACCAAGGAAGTGACTTAACCATAGATATCAGTCAGCTGTAGAATTCAAGTAGATCTTAAATTTCAAAATATGACAGCAAACATGAATTTTAGATAGACAACTCTTATAGGATTATGTTTTAGAATAAGCTTTCTTGAAACTCCTAGAGTATTAGTGTTAGGTGAATTGTGAGAAAATTGTGTTTCCTGACAGACTAACTTATTTTGATATGCATGCACGTGCACACTATTCTATAGGCTTTTAAAAATCAGTTTGCTGTAGCCATTTTTAAGTATTAAAAGTCAATGTGCAGCACTTAAACATTGAAACAAATCATTTCTATAAATGTATCTCTTGACAGATTGCTTTCTACAAGGCTGGCAAGGAATTGAAAGAATAAAATGACACGGTCAGGCTAGTGGGTAATATTAATCATATCTATGGTGAAGAGGAAATTGAGATAACTTGGAAGGGTTAAAAGTGGGCTGGTTTCTTTCCAGAAATATAGTTAGGAGATTTTTATTGTATCTGGCTGAATATTAAGTCAGCAAAGTAGAAGTACAAATGGTTACTGTAGTCTGCCAGCAAATTGTGTATGAAACAAAGAATTACTAGGTTCATACAAGCTGATAAAGGATTACTACACAGACAAAGCCATTTAAAATTTGCAGCTCCAACCAGACAATTTTTTATGTTTTACAAAGAAGTACAATTACATTTTGAATGACCTTATGCCACAATGATGATATAAAGAACAGATTTGTCTCTGCTCTTGGGTTTAGCTTGTATATCCTGTATACATTAGTTCATTTCAGTTAGTGTAGCTGTGATTGTTTATCTTTGTCAATTTTAAGATATGTATTAAACTCAAATGTCTTTCAAATGTGACACTGTACTTACTCTGTTCAAATAATAAAAATAATTTATTGCAGTAATCTGGATTTATGTCTTGGTTAGTTAGAGTAAATATATGGCCTCTATGGGATTCCCTTTTGCCCTTAAATTCCACAGTGCTTTAAAATGTACTTGTGAGTTAGAGAAAGTTTAGTATGTTTTACATAAAATACCTTAAAATTTACACTAATGAGAAATCAAAATTAAAAATACTGTTGACAAGCTACACAAATTATTTCAAGTATCCATTGCAGTTTTAAATTCGAGTTAAGATCAGCTGATAAGACATTTGAAAGATAGAAGGTTGACAATCTATATGTTATTTGTATTATATACATATTGTAATCAAAACATTAAACATTTTGAACAGGTTTTATCTACCTGGTCATTCTTTTATTATTCAGTTTTGAACTGCTAATTTCTAGTTGTATTTGTAGTGTTAGAATCTTTTTGTTATAGTATTGTATAATTTTCCCTTCCTCCTTTCTGTCATGTTCATGATAAACTCACACCTATTCATCTGTCCATATTAATGAACCAGTAGAAAATAGAGATATTAAAGAAAAATTATCTCATTAATTGTAGACAGTCTTGTATGTTATTGCAATGGGAAATCTAAATACTGTTCCACACTTTTTAGGAAAGTCTGCTTATATTTTTTTTGACTAACAAAATCTAATGCATATAAAGCTGTTAGCTCTAGCTAAATCACTCATTGCTTTTTACAGATATGCTTTTTCAGCAAAAAGTTTAATGAGAAAGAAGTGATGAATTTCCTTTATTAGAAGAAAACTAGGCTGCTATACCTTACAAAATAATTACAGCTTTCTTTGTGGTTTAGTGCATTCTGTAACATGAGTTAAATTTATGAAATTATTAAAAAGAGTATATGAGCATATAATCATAATTAACCTTAGTTTTTAATGTAGTGATGTAGCTGCAAACAATGCTTTTAAATTGGGGAATGGGGCTTTTAAGTGTTTTGAACCAGATACCTTCAGGTATACATATGGATAGGTATACATATATATAAATATATATTCTGAAAAAAAATATATTCTGAAAACAGTTGGTCTTTTTTTATTTATTGTGATAAACTGTACCTTTTATCCTGTTAGTTCAAGCTAAGATATATTGCTTCATTTTAGTATTCTTGCACTACCTATTTGTACCTATAACATCAGTATTGTGTCTACCACAACATGTGGATAGTTTAAACACAAGTTGATCCCCTAAAAAAGCAGGTATTAAGTGAGAAAGCATTTTTAATAAATGTATTGTGCAGTTCTGTATCTATGTATGCTTTTAATTAAACACTAGTCCATAAATAAGCAAATAATAGAAGTTAGCAGAGAAGCAGTTGATCTAAATCATGACAGTAGCTCATTTATCTTTGTCCTAACAAGACAATGGGAAATGACACTAAGCCGTTGTTTTCTATGCATTAAGATTTCCTTCTTAAACAAATGCAATTGAAGCAGTTTGTTTTTCAGCGACAGCCCAGCACGCAATGCCAGTGGCCAGAGTTTTGTCTTGTCTTCATCCAGGGAAGGATTAATCTTTGTGATGGTGCAAACAAAATGTATGTCTGAGGTCAAAGTGCGGGTTGCCTTTTGGGATCTGCATTACATTAATGTCATTTTTGGGTTCCTGACGTTAATCAAAACCAACACCATAAAGCGTCACTTAGCTAATTTGTGTATTATTGTCAATGTTACCATTAATTATGCGTTTGTGAGGAAAAAGAGGATTAATGAGATGTCACAGGTAATTTACAATGATCAGGCTCCCCAGGACATTAAGAAAACACTAGCTGTGTAAGATTACCATTCTAACATAATAGTGGTCATGCAGGAAAGTCTTTGTTAAGTCTCTGAACCAAGTTTTTCTATCAGTATGAAATTTATTTTATATTGTCTGTAGAATATTTATTTTAAATTAAAAGAAGTACAGCAGTTTGGGGTATATTTACTGAGCTCTCTGTTGAACACATTAATAAAACTGGTGTCATGCTTTAATTGGGAAATCCTTGGAAAAATGTGCTCTGTTATACTGAATTGCTGTGAGGTACTCTTTTCACTGAAAAATTTCTACAGGCAACATTAATGAGCACAAAGTCTCATTAAAAGTGTGAGATTATCAAGTGATAATACCATCATTAACACATAGTCACTATGGTATGATGCTTTATATATACTACAGAAGCAAAAATAATGAACAGTATGTTTGCATATTTACAGTATATGTATCAAGTATCATTCCTAGGTGATAAAGTCAAACTTTAAATAAGATGAACTTGTCCATTCATTAACTAATGACCTTATTTATTCCATTGATGCTGCTGGTTTTTAAACTCTGTTACTGATTTATTAATGCATTTTAATACAGCGTTTATAGAAAAGTTACTTGTATGACAATAAGTCAAATTTTGATCCCAATTAACACTAGTTCTCCAAGACAAGAGACTAATTTTACTTAATTTCATAATTGTCTGTGTAGGGCTCATTTCTGGTTGAAAATTGATTTTGTATTGATTTCAATTAACTTACTGGACTTGAATCCTTTTGAACAAGGTTTTCTAATACATCCAATATTGGTGTCTCTTTCTGACAATGATTCCTTTATTATTTTAAAGGTCATATGGAAATAATACCTGAGATGAAAACTGGCTAAAAGAAATTATTAGGGTTTTTGCATGTCTCAATTATTCCCTCATAATTTCCCCCCAAATTACTGTGGAATATGGAGGACAATTGTCAATGGTAATTCAGATCAGAAATTGTTTTTTCCCCACTCCCCCATACTCTCACAGATTCTTTTATACAAGGTCTAAATATCTAGTGTCTCTTTCAGTAGAGAAACCATTTTGTGTAAAATGAACCTAGTACTTTTGTGTATACTTTTTTGCTGTATATAACCTAATATCATTGAACTCTTAAATTACACCAGATTGTTTTATAAGCGGCTATAAAGCACTTTAAAAATTAACAACACTATACTATATTCTTTTTAAAGTGAATTTATTGTTGGTGAAAAGCTGATGCTTTGGAAACTAGTTCTAATTTTCATCTTTCTGTGATTTCAGACTGTGACAAGTTTAACAGTCTTCTCACTGTCTTAATCTTCTCCTGAAAAGATCAGCTGTAGATATCAGGGACTACTTTAATCTTTGTACTCAACTGGTTCTTTGCTTCTCTGTTGAAGCTGCCAGGAAGAAGGGATTTTTTAATGGTGGACAACAAATTTCTGTTAATTTTGGGGTGTATCCCACTCAGGGTCTCAGTCATAATTAGGACCCCACAGGCCAAAGGACTCTGCTCATCTAAAACACTGCTTCCAACATGAAGCCCTAAGGATGTACAAGACTGGAAAGTAGAAATTGGTAAGACTCAGGTCAGCTTTAGCCTGCTACTGCCAGGCAAGAACCATAAACAACAAGGGGCAGGGACTAGATCCAGAGGTTGCAGACTGACACATGAAGAAAATGAAATTGACTCTGTAATTTGCTCAGTACACATTTATGAGTATGGACTAGTTTCTAAATAAAACAACTTTCTGAAGAAAAGGACATGTTTTTATTTATCTTTCCAATCCAGGGCATAAAGTAGATATAGAAGCAGAGCAAGTTACCTGCAGCTGCTGCTAACCACTTGACACATTGTATTAACTACACTAAAATGTTTGAAATAGAACTCAGAAGATAACTCATTAAACACTATTTTAAAATAATCGGCATGATATTGTAAAATAGCAAGAACAAAGATAAAGAGTGATTAAACAAGACTTTAATGTTAACATCTAGATTTGGAAGGATTTATGTATAAACTGTGTAAAAGCTCGTAGTTGGATATGCACTATATCATGTAAAACTGTCACTTCATGTAATTACTGATGATCAAGAAACTAAAAATTGCAGGCTTGAGAATATAATTCTGAATGTTAGAACTGGACAAGAATATTGTAATGAATGATAGATCTGCTGAAATTTGCTAAAACGTTGTTTCTGGTAACATCAAAACTCAGTCAACTTAGTTTGAATTTGTCATGTAATTTTTTTGCAGAATGTTTATCCTTTTAGCAACTGAGGCTAAATAAATAGTGCCACATCATTCAACTAAAGTGTGGAACTTGGAGACTCCATTATATATTGGGGAATTTCCTCTCACCTCTCAGGAAGACATCAGAATTTACAAATTAGAGGTAACTTTGTGGAGTTGTACAACTGTCACACAAAATGAAGGGGTGTCAGCATGCTCTTTAAGAAAGAAGAGTACACTTAAACGTATGCTGTGAATGAGGTCTCAAATCCTTCTCATCGTTGCCCAGAATTCTGTTCCAAAAATATTTGTCAACACTCAGTCTCCCCAGGTTCCACTGCTTGAGGCCGTTTATATAGACGTATACATAATTAAAACAGCAAATAGATCTGGGGCTTATGTACACCCCTAACAAGTGATACTCCTTCATTTGACTTTGTATGAAAACAGGACAGAGTCAGTATAAATTAACTGAGAGAATTGTACCCACAGAATTCCATATATCCCTATAGAGGTCTGGGACAATGTGGACCCCATCTCCACCTCCCTTGCAGAGGAGAGAATTAGAATAAAATCTTCAACATCTGGGATAAGTACTGTACCCAATGAATAAATATGTAAGCACTTATATTATCTTCCCAATGTCTTTGAAATACTGTGTTTGCTCCAAATAGAAGATAGTAGTCGGAGAAATTTTGTTTTGTGACTCCCTAAAGAAAAGCAAAACCAAATATATCTGTTGAATTCAAAACATCTCCTGACTAAACTAAAAACGAATAATTGATGCAGCTTTACTAGGGTAGCAAGGATTTTTCTGAATTTGAAGATCTCTGGAGGTATTATTAAGGGACTTCTTGAGTATTTGCTTACTGCTCTCATTAATTACTCTTAGCTAAAAGTTCTGTCCATTTTGGTCTCAGTCACATGTTTTAAAAGCCAAGGCTGGTATGTTTGTGAAAACCTGTCATTTGGGTCAGTTTAATAATTGCTTGACAGGACTTAAGTCCAACTGTCATCTCATCAGGAGTCTTTTTAGATGTTTTTTTTACTTGGTGATCCAGACGCATGTCAGATGTGGCAAAAATGGAATGAAAGCTAGAGCAAATGTAGTTTGCTTGAGTTTGCTAGAAAATTCCATAACAGGCAAGTCACAGGTTTTTCTCCTTCTAGCTTAAGGACAGAATTGAAAAATGGGTTAAAGCAAGATAGTAACATGTCAAACAGCTTCAGGGGAAATCTACATATTTTTCTCGGCACTCTAGCTAAATACTAATGAGCTTATTAAAATAAAGTGACAAAAAAAAAGATGCTTTACTTCCTCTATTTGACCTGTGTGCAGTGAAGGTAAACATATTGCATCTTTTGAATAATACATGCAAGACTATTGGATACATTTATAATCAGTAAAATGGTATGTCCATGTGTAGATGTTTTCATATAACTTCTGTTTATGAAGAAACCTGCTATTCTGCTAGAACTTGATGCTGGATTTTGAAATAAAATAGAATATTATAAAATATAAATTCCTATATGAGGACCACCACATTTATCTATACTTACTTTCATGAAAGTTATGACTAATATGTTTGTCTGCAAGTTTCTGTTTAAAAAAAAGCAATAAGCAGTGTTTTAGAGAGAAACTAATATCTGAAGACTAATTTTATTTGAATTTATTTTTATCTGACAAAATAGAATTTGTGAGATTACAAACCATCAGTTGAAATATTTAAGTTATTAAACGATGGAACAAAACAGCGTTGCCATTGTGTAGTATTCAGATTTGACAGATGAAAGCAGATTTTCTTAGCAAACATGTAGTCTGATGGGACTTGTCTGTCAACGTATGAGCTGAGCTGGGTGAATATAATACATTGTCATAATGTCCAAGAAACACTGAGAAGATATAAACATTTTGGATACATTTAAATAATTATTTACAACGTTTCTCATGTACATTTTATGCATAAAGGAACCTGGATATTCAGGTGGCAGGTGCTTAGTACTGTTTGATGGAAAGCAGATGTTTATAACTAGTGTGAAAACGAAAAGCTTATAAGGACGGTGGGAAGAAAAGAAAGGACAAAAAAGACTGATTCTCTCTCTTCTGGACCTGGTATTAGTGCGTTTTATTGTGAAGTAGGTGATCAGGCCAAAGTTTTCAGAGGGAGTAGAAAGATAACTTTTTTGAAATTAAGAAAAATAAATAACCTAAGAAAGTAATGACTTGTTTTTACTAACAATCTGTTAATAAAGCAGTTCACAGATTGATTGCAACTATTTAGTATATGGTAAAATTGCCATTATGTTGTCCTTAATTGTTACTCATGTGTTTAATATTATATATGTAAGTTAATGCCTGTGCTTCACAACAGTGATTATTTTAAGTGAGATGATTTGCTTGTGTTTTTAAAAAATGACTTTTTGAAAGAACAGTTGACCTGTTCTTTTATTGAATTCAGACACACTGCATCAACAAAACAGTAAAAAAATCTTTGGGCGTGTAAATTAAAATCATTTGTACAAGTGGTAAAAACCCATGTGATATAATGATGTGGCATTTTACCTCTCCTAAAACTGTTGACTTAAAGAAATAATATCATATTGACATTTCTCAACCTTAAATCTTGTAAAGACCTCAAAGTTTTGATTTTTCCAACTGGTGAATTTACTTAAAATGAAGTAACAGAATGGATGTAGTTCCAAAATAAAATAGAAGACCAATGTCTGTGCTTGATTATGAAATTATATGCAGTTTCTTTTAACTTGGTAACACGAACATTATCAGCATGTGAAAGTTGTTTTAGTGTTTGGTTACACTTGCAAATGAATTTGAATGCAGAAAGAGTCATAATATAGAGAGGCAAATAAAGGAAGCTAATCTGCAAATTTAGTAGTCAAACAAACAGTAGCAGGCAATTATTTCTGATATCAATATCCTCCTGTAGTATGCTCAGTAAGATATTAATCCTAGCATGGAGGTTTACTTACTATAACAGAATACTGGCAGGCAGATCACAACCTGGGTGGTTTGAGGTGTTTTTTTTTTTTTTAAGCTAAACATTTTTGGAATATTTTGTTAAAGCTCTAACTGCATATTTACTGAATATTGTTACCCTTTCATGGAACTTCAGTCTTGGACCTTTATTCTTATAGGTCTTCTGTTAGTTTTGAACATCTTGTTGCTTTAGATCTCTTCCACAGGTTTCTACATTTTGTTTTGAACAGTGTCTCATTTTCACTTTTGCTGAGGAAAGCTATTAATGTTAAAGTTGACCAAAGGTTTCTTCAGGTTGGTTGTTTAGCAGATGCAATTCAAATATCAAGCATTTGGGATAAAACCATTATCTTTTAACATGATATCTTAATGTCACTTACCATATTAGACCTTTGTGCTCAGTTGAGTCAGTCTTTACTCTTACTAGGCCTTTTAGCTAACATGCATGTGTGTGCAAACCTACGTTTATGTAAGGGCATCATAATTAAAGCTCTGACTGAAGTTAGTGCTTTTCACATTTCTTTATTCTTTCTTCTGTATTTAGACACTTTCTGGTAATAATTTTAATGTCAATGTTTTTTGGTTTGTTTTGATATTAACATAGGAACTAATTAATTGTAAGGTAAGGTCAATATTTTGAACTCCAGCAGGAACCCAAGATATTTGCGATAATTTTCTACCATTAAGTCTTCATTTCTCTGGAGTTTAGCTTTTGAGAGAACTAAAGTAAAATTTTTTTCCTCAAGATTTTGGTTTACCTTCCCTTTATGTTCTCTCAGACAAGTTTGAGATCAAGATTATAAAATTAGCACTTGTTTTTCGTAGACTATGTTTTGTTGGGTTTTTTTGCTTCCTACCTACTTGATAGTAGTCTTTCTTGGTTAACATTCTAAACTGCTCTTTATCAGGTAAGGTCAATTAATGTGTAACACCTTATGTAGATTAGGATATGTAAACATCTGAAGTCTTCAAATCATCTGCCCTTGCCTTTTTTATTATATAATCTCTCATTATAAATATTTATCTTTTGCATTAAAACATTCAGATGTTGATTATGTCCAAAATTTTTTCTAGTGAATAAGGAGCTGTTTTACGTAAACAAATCTGCTATATCCAAACAGATGCACATTTTAATTGTTTTACAGATGTCTTGAATGCCAGATTTTTTCCACATGGTGCTAAAAGCTTAAACAAAAGGAATCACATTCTATATGTAATTCTACAGTGGTTTGTTATCTTAATTACTAGGTATATTATTTTAACTTTAACTACAAGGTAGCCTAAATTAATTTTAAGCTTTACCTGAGCTCTGGGATTTGAACCATGACAGTAGAAGCAGAATAATTATTCCCACACAGTCATTAGAAAACTACCCAAGGTAGACGTTTTCTTTTTACTGTACGTTAGCCAAAGGTAAGTGGTAGTTAAAATCTCACAATTAATTGTTAACAGAATCAGGCTTCTTTTATAGCTCAGGTGCAAAAAAGGCATTATGACTTGACAGATGTGTAAAATCTTAAATGGTTTGTTCTTAAGAATATGTTTATTTTTAAAAGTGTGCTTTGAATATTTAAAGTTTACTTATCGTTCTGCTATTATTATCCTTGCTTGTTGATAGAGAAAATTGCATTCCATTTATGAATTTTTCTATAAATACATGTTTAATGTAGTTATGTGTAGCTTTTAATTTGGGTATGAAAATGCTTTTTCATTTGTAAAATGGACCTTGATTATATTTTTCAAAATTATTTTCAGTTTGTATTGGTATAACCAAATTTCATCACTGTGCAACCACAACAGGAATAGTAGACCTCACCAAGGACTGTGTGGTGATGCCCCTGAGGTCTCTTTAGAAGTTTTGCAGGTGACAGAATCTAAAGCAGAGTAGGTCTTCAGTGAAGTGACAGTATAAAATCTATGGCAAAAAACTAGAAGCAGCAGTTCTATTGCAGCTGAAGCCAAGCTGTGTCAGCGCTTTTGTGGTCCTGCCTGACTTGGCCCCGGAACTGCGATACAACCCTTTCTCTTCATCCTTTTTGTTGACACTGATGCTCATCTGATCTTACGATGAACTAGCTCAGGCAAAGAAAATCAGCAAATGTTTTTTCACTTGTTTTCTCTTATAAGGACAGTTTCCTGCTAGTTTATTTCCTGAAACAGAGCAAGGCAAAGGGACTCCAAGGGTGACATTTAGGGTTGATGTAAACTGTTGTGGAATCACAGCCTGAGGCTATAGTTCAGCTAAAATTTTGAGCTGGAACAAACTGTCATGGTTGCCAAAATAAAAAAAAAACATGACCCTATCCTTATCCACTTGTTCCAGGAACATGCTGCTTTCTCTTCAACATGATGTATAAAATCAACCAGTTTAGGAACTGATTTAGCTGATGATTTTGTTTTATTTTTTTTTTTTTTTTCCCCTCAGGTTAATTTTCCATCAGATCAGTTTCTTTTACAGCATCACAGGAAGGAAGAACAAGAGCAGGGGGTGAGAAAAAAATGGGGAAGGGCTAACTGAATCTTCTTCATTGTCACAGGGTTTATGCTATCTAGAAATGTTAATTTAATTACATATTGTGAAAGGCTGCTGTAGTTGTTAAGAGATATTCACTAGGGTCCACAAAAAACATAGCAGCCAACGGAAGGAATTGATAGTCATTATGCACAGAAGTTCATAGCAGCTGATGAGAACAGCCTATACCAGATGTGTTGAAAGTTTCTTGCAGCTGATGGAAAAGTTCCAGGCTGTCTAATGCAAGAGACATATGGCAGCTGATACAGTGGCCTAGGGGTTCTAAAGAATAGTTATGAGACAAAAAATTGGACAGGAACTTGAAAGTGCATAAACCTTTTTTCTCTCCTAAACAAAAACAGGTTTGCAATAATCTGCAGAGGCCCAAATCATTCTCCTCCCACACCCCAGAGACTCCCTAATTGTGAATTTGCATTGTTCTTTCCTTCAGCTTTGCCTATGGCCTTTGGCAGCTGCTTTGCTGATCCCACCTTGCTCCAGACCCCAGTAACAAGAACCTGATTGGACATCTGTCATCAATTGTTATGGGAATGCGATGCTTACTGCATTCAAGTAGCATTTGATATATAATTGCAGGCAGGCAGGCAGGTTCTATTTTCAGGTAGTACAATGGAAGACCTTGAAGAGGTAAAAGAAGGGAATTGGTATTTATTTTCTTAGTCTTCTAGTATTTTTGTGTACTTTTTCTATTTAAGGCCTTAATCTGGATATTAACTTAGACTAGTTTAAGCACTGAATATTCTTTTTCTTTTGTACTGAGATGTTAGATTTTGTACATCTGTGTAGCCACTTTAGTAGATAACAGTCTAGTTCTTATTTTCAATGAGGCCAAATGGTACTTAAATTGTTCACCGTAACAGAGCAGTACGGGTACACTGGAAATAAGTCTCTCCCTTAAATAATTTTGGATCTGTTTACAGTGTTCCTTGAGCTGTAGTTGTTAGGCACGTTCAAACACTTGTTTTCACAGACATATTAATAATGCTTATATTGCAGATGGTAAAGGTGTTTAACTTGGAAATCAAAAAAGGATACATGTGAATTTGACAATATAGTGAAAACAGAAAGACCTCTAATGAAGATCTTCACCCTAAACTGCATCAGCTCAGTACTGAACTTGAAGCTGCAAAAATCAATATGGTTTTCAGCTCAGTGCTAGCTGGCTCTAGCTTCCATTAGACACATTAGGGTCTGGCAGCCAAAAGCATGCCTCTGCATGGCTGAGTCTAGAAGATCTCGGTACTACTGAGATCAGTGAAGACCATGGCTTATCCTTGTGGTTAAGGTGGTGTCTGCTGGGTCTCAGAGTACACCAATGATGCCAGTCAATGGAAGATGCCATTCAGGGCCCTCATCCAGTCAAGAGATACTGCTCCTGTTGAGTGCCATCAGGTGTTCTGATTGTCTTTTCCAAAAATGCATCTATGTCCTTAAGTAAAAGATAAGTGCTAGCTATGTGAAGAGATGCTGCATTAGATTGACCCAGTACACAAGGAGTGAATTCAGTTATAGAATTTAGTTCTGTAGAGGTGCTAATTCTAGAACAGAATAGCACATAATTTTTTTTCAGTTGCAAGGGACCTACAGTGATCATCTAGCCCATCTGCCTGAGATATTCAGGGCTGACTAGAAATTAAACCATGTTATTAAGGGCATTGTCCAAATGCTTCTTAAGCACCAACAGGCTGGGGGCATCTACCACCTCTCCAGGAAGCCTGTTCCAGTCTTCATCCTCTTACATCATGACAGTTTGTCCTGGGTTGAGTGAGTGGTGGGGTTTTTTTGGTGGCAGGGGAGGGGGCTATCGGGGCGGCCCCCTGTGAGAAGCTTCTTGAAGGTCCCCCAGCTCCAAGTCAGCTCCACCTCTGTTTGGAAACTGATCCAATCAGCTGCGCCTCTGCGATAACATATTTAAGAAGGGACGTGGTAAGGAGCAGTGGGACTTGTGAGGAGGAGTTGCTGCATCTGCATGAACACCAAGGTCAGTGGAGGAACGGAGGAAGAAAGGAGGGGGGAGGTGTGCCGGAACAGAGACCCCCTGTATCCTGTGGTGAGACGGCAGGGCGGCCCCCCCCTGCCACCCATGAAGATCTATGGTGGAGCAGACATTGATTTATGGCCTGTGGCTTCCGCCTGTTTGATCAAGGTGCTGTGCCCGAAGAAGGCCAGGGTCTTGTGGGAAAAGGCAGCCCTGCTGCTGTAATTCAGCACTGGGAGGATTGCAGCATGCGGGGGTGTCCCACACTGAAGCAACTTGGGAAGGGCTGCAGCCGTGGGAGAGAATCCAGTTGGAGAAAGTTGGTGACCCACGATAGAGCACTGTGGGGAATGCTGCGGCCCGTGGGAGGAACTCATGTTGGAGGAAGTTTGTGGAGGACTGTCTCCTGTGAGAGGGGGACCACGATGGAGCAGAGTGGAGAAGTTCCAGAAGCTCCCCCACTGAAGATGGAAGAAGCACCAGCACTGACTGCACCCCCCATTCCCTGTCCCTGTGCTGCTGGGGGGAGGAGGTAGAGATATCGGGAGCAGAGCTGAGCCCAGGAAGAAGGGAGGGGTGGGGGGAAGGTGTTCTCAAGATGTGGCAGTGCTTCTCACTGTCCTACTCTGTTACGTGTTGTTAATGTCTGTGATAAATGTATGTTTTTTTTTTTTTTTTTTTACTTCCCCTAACGAGTCTGCCTTTTGCTCGTGACCATAAAGGGGGATTTTTTTCCCCATCCCAGTCCTATCTTGAACCCCAGGCCTGGTTCTCTGTCCCTTCTTTTTGCCAGAAGAGAAGGGAGAGAGAGCAGCTGCGTGGTGGTTGGCTGCCGACCAGGCTCAAAGCACAACACACTTCTAGCATCATACTGAGTTTGAGTATGACCACTGATTTCAATTTTCTTCCCAGTTCTAGGATTAGATTGCTGGGATCAATATAACGGTCAGCATGCCCTAAACATCATTTATTTGTGTGAGCGCTTTAAGTTTAGAAATATTTGGGAAACATATAAACCAGAATTATCTGTGTCTTTGGATTTTGTAATGTACTTGCTATCATAAATTATTCTATTATTTTAATTGATTTGGGGAGTTAACCAACTCAGTAAGTGATTGGGAAGGCAGTTTTCTTGTTTTGTTTTTGTTTGTTTGTTTGTTTATTTGTTTTATTTTTTTCCCCCCTTAAATGTAATTGTCTTTTGCAATAAATATTTTGGACCAAATCACCAGGTTCTTTTTTCATATACCAAAACAAGCTGTTTTCTTATCTAACTGTGGTTGATTCTTACGTAGGTCTTACCTTTACTTTTTTATTTTATCAGGTTTTCACTATTGTTCCTCTTGTAAACATTTGAATATATGCTTAGAGAAAATTCTGCTTTTAGTTTTGTATAGTGCAATATCTTTAGAACATGTGGAGTTCCATTTTAAGGATAACTTTAATTCATTGTATTCTATATCTATCTTTTGACAGATCTGTTCGGATTAAATGCAAAATAACCTTCCTTAATCTGAGCAGCCTCAGTGATTTTTACAGGTATTTATTGATGGCTGCTGGTTTATTGTGTAAATTACTTTAACTGCTAAGTGCAAAGCTTTTGTTAGCAATTGTTGGAAGTCTGAAATTGTGCCACTGATAGGGGATATTTAAAGGGTAGGAAAGTCTGTAAGCAGTTTTATAAAATTGTGAGTTAAAAAAAAATGGAGTGGTTTCTTGAATTCTCAGAGGTCCTGGGGGCCTCAGAGAATTTGCCTCTATATAATAGCAAAGCAGGTTGCTGACAAATGGCATAAAACTGGAAGATGTTTCTCTACAGTGCTGTTTAATTGAGGGTTACAATTCTCAGTATTTTTCTCCTTGTTTTGGAAACATTCTCTGTTATTATTTTGCAAAATAATAAAATGCAGTGTATTTGGGCTGTCTAAAATTGACCATTCTCCTTACAACTGCTTTAAGAAATCAGATAGTTTAAATGTTTAAGTCAAATAAAGATAAATGTGCTGAAATCCACCTACTGCCTGTAGACTATTAAATCTACCTGCTTGCTGCAGTTTTTTCCACTCTTCTCATTCTTGTCAGTAGTGACTTGAAGCCAGTTAGTTCCTAATAAACGTCAGGATTCTTATTTTATTTTTTATAATTTAGAAATAGTAAGAAAGAGCTAATGCTTTTGGCTCAGAAAAGTTAGGAACTGAGTAATACAGGGGAGAACTGATTTTACTAGCCAGATTCAGAATGTGGGATGTATGTAGGAAGTAGAGTATTATAATTAATTAAAAATCACTGCTTAATAATTGTAGTTCTGTAAAAGTGCTCAGACAAAAAGCTGAAAAGTGTGGCCATAGTCTTCAATGGGAGCTGGAGCAAGCTTTGATTATGTTCCATTTATGTTCCATTTTTGTTTGGTTGCAATTTGCTGTGTTTTTTCTTTTTTTTTCTTCTTTTTTTTTTTTTTTTTTCTTATTATGTTTCTTTTTGTTTTGTTGTTTTTTTGTTTTGTTTTGTTTTTTAACTTCATAAGTATATTTGTTTTCATTCATTTTCAAAGAAACTGAAGATTAACTCAAAATGCAAGCAAGATATGGATTACACAACATCTGATCTAGTATAAACCGCAGTAACACTTGTTCTCATAGTATTTCATTTGTAAACCCTCCCAATATTTTGTTCTACTTACTGTGTGTGTGGAGGGGAAATTCCTGTAAGTTAAAGTAACAATAAACTGATTTGAAAAGACAGATATGTTGCTGACATACGGAGAAAGGAAAAGCTTTGTGAGGCAAACTTTGTTTAAACTGATCTCAGAATACTGTAACTTTCCAACTGATAGCATACCTCTTTTTATGGTTTATAAACAAAACCTTTTTTCCTAACCATGTATGATTCTGACTTGTTCTCTGCTGTTCTTAATTTAGACCATTGTGGTGAAGTACTGAAGCCAGATCCCATACCTTGTTATGTTGAGAAAATCTGTGTTCCATCATTTTCTTTATTGTGAAAGTCTTTGTTTATTCACTGTTTAATTTACTATCCTCTAGGTGACCTAACAGTCATCTAATTTTATTTTTTTAATAAAAACTATGTGTAGAGAAATGTCAAGGTAATCTGTATGTGACTATTTTTGTCCTATGTTTAGTTCTTTTTCTTTTGTCTGGAAAACTAGCAGAAAACTGTCAGAAGAGGAGTATTGGAATGAATGCTGGTCTGTTTTTTTAAATCATTTCAAAGTAAGCACATCACAGTCCATTGGAAAGTATATCAAATCAGGAAAGAAGTTGACAAAAATAAATTACATAGAAATTACACAGATCTTATTCTAGGAGGGCCATGAAATATATGGTTTTTATTAATATAATGCTGGTATATAATAGTCATAGGTCCTGATTTTCACTTGCCAAGTACATGCTATTGCTCCTGAAATCTGCAATTTTGAAACATTATTTAGATCCATATTGTAGATATACGTATTTGATTCTTAAGAACTGAAGTCTGAATGTGTTGTCATGGTTAGCTGTCCTTCTACTGTCAATAAATATATTGAAATTGTGGTGATTAGAAAATAAATATATACAAATATGTAAATATTGTTCATTTAGGTAAAATGGGGCCAGACATTTTACTGATGTATATTTTCAGACTTTCAGTGGAAGACTGGTGTTTTCTATCATTTGAGAATACAGGCTGCAATATTTATATGCAATTGTACACAAATGTATGATAAAACATATAAAGTTGGTCTCTTAATTAATTTTTAGCATAATTTAGTTTCTGAGTATATTAGAGCCATTTTAATTAGTACCTAGTGTGCCAACAGAAAAATCATATATAGCACAGAAGCAATAGCGAAATCATGCCATCCATCACTGTACTGGCATCCAGATTGAGTTTTGATCAGAGCTAAAAAGAGCTCAGCAGTTGTTCTGCATTTGTAACAGTAACTTCTCTTTGTAGTATTTGGGAAGTGTCTGGTTTTATCAAAGCAGAAATTGTTCATTATTCTGCAGCTGTGGTCATCTTGCAGTCTAGTTTGTCTCAACTAAAATTAAGTTTTACCTGGGATAGAACAAAGGAGTTCTATAAATAAAATGGAAAAAACTATAATTTTTCTTCTCTTTTTTTTGCATGCTATGGCTTACTGACTAAAACAGTATTTAAGTAAACACAAGAAAACCTTCTGTATAGTAAGGATGACTCACCTTTGTAATAGACTGGGAAGGCACACTAGTCAGTGAAATTTTTAAAAATAAATTAAGCAAAACCATAATGGTTTAGAGATAATTTGACTCTGGTCAAGCAGTGTTCTAGCTGTTTTCAGATCTCTTTAAGCAATATTTCATTAATTCTGAGGTCCAGCATTGTCATCAAAGTATTTTGATATAGACACAGAGTTGAATCCAGATCATGCCAGCTCCTGCATATTAGTGTCTATACAATACACTGTCTCAAGAGTAGAAGTTTAACATTGGGCAATGCTTTCCTAGAGCTACTCAATACAGGATGATTATTATTATTTTTTTTTTTTTTCTTTTTAGGTTTTGTCAAACTATTGCATATTTGAAATAAGAAGGGATATAGCACTGCAGAGGCCCTGATGATTGCTGTCAATGGACAAAGACCAACATGTACTTCTACTTTAGTAGTAAAAGGCTGTACAAGGAAGATGTGGGCCTGTTGCTGAATGGGGCAGGTTATCCAGTGCAAACACACAGAGAAAAGTTTGAGCTATTCAGTGTCATCTTTGCTTCAGTCTTCATGACCAAGGTCTCCCAGACATCTATATTTATTAAAGGGGTTGAAGAGGAGATAAACTGGCAGTGATGAACGTGACCACTAGAAGTCCATGGGACCTGAGAAGGTGCATCTAAGTGTACCAAGAGAACTGTCTGATGTCTTTGCAAGGCCACTCTCTGTCACCTTTGAAAACTTGTGGAAATCTAGGAAGGTCCCTGACAACTGGAAGAAGGCAAATGTTGCACCCACCTTCAAAGAAGACCAAAAGGCCAGCTTGAGGAGCTACAGACCAGTCAGACTCATGGTGGTCCACAAGAAAATCATGAAGTCTTCTGGACACAGGAAGGAGAAGGTAACCAACAGCATGCCAATACAAAAGGAAAATCATATACGATGAATCTGACTGGATTTCTGAATGAAGGGAAAGAAGTGAATGTCATTAACCTTGAATTTAGGAAGGCTTTTCATGCTCTCACAATATTCTTGTACCCACATTAGGATGTTACAGTCTGGATGAGTGAACAACTAAATAGTTGAAATACTGATTGGATGATTTGGTACAGGAGTGCTGGTTTCTTGGCTGTAGTCTTCCTGGGTGCTTGTAACAAGGGGAGTACTTCAGGGGTCTGTACTGGGACCCATCCTCTTTAATGTCTTTATCATTGACCTGTCAGAGATGAAGGACATTCTCCTCAAGTTTGCAGATGGCTCTAAATTGGGGGACTGGTTATTAAAGTCAACGGGAAGCCTTCCATCAAGAAGGACCTAAGCAAAATGAAGAAACAGGTTGACAACTACAAGGAAAAACGTAGTTTTGCAGCAATGCAAGGTTGGACTGACTGACTGAGGAGCAGCTCTATGGAAGAGGATCTGGGGTCTGTGGCAGGGGGTGAGCAGTGAGCTGCATGTTAAATGATAGCATGATCTGGGAGCAGAGAAAGCTGACAGCACCCAAGCCTGTATTCAAAAGTGTAGCACCAGGTGACTGGGGGAGGAGATTATACACCTATACTCAGAGTGATCATTGGACCATATCTAGATCCTGTGTTCAGTTCTGGACACCCCTCACTCCCTGGTACAGGAAGGACATTAGTAAACTGAACCAAATTCAGCAGAGAGACACATAGATGGCTGGGGGTTGGAGCACCTATCCTGTGAGGAGAGGCTCAGGGAACTGGACCTCTTCAGCTGGAAGAAGAGATGGCTTCAGGACACCTAACAGTAGCCTGACAGTGTCTGTGGGAAGGTTATCAAGACAATGAATCAGGCTCTTCAGTAGTATGTGGTGGAAGAATGACAGACAACAGGCATAGGTTGAAACAAGAAAGGTTCAGACTGGATATAAAGAGAAACTTTTTCACCACAAAGACAGTCAAGCAGCGCACCAGATTACACAGGGTAGTTATGTTGTCTACTTCCTTTAAAATTTTCAAGACCTGGCTGGATAAAGCCCTGAGTAATATTGTCTGATCCCGTAGCTGGTCCTTGTTTTGAACATGAGGTTGAAGTAATGTCCCTTCCAATCTGAATTTTCCTACTACCCTATCATCCAGTCCCAGCTTCTTACCTTTACATATCCTTATTTATATATATGTATATCTACATATGTTTGTATTTAACTGTGCTTGCCTACTATATATGGCCTCACTTCCTAAAGGAGGTAGTAGGAATAGAAAATAATGTGCTTTAATTTGGTACAATTTGATAGGATACACTTATAAAAAAACCACTTACTTGGGAAACCCAAGATTTTTTAAAATTATTCTTGCCAGAATATATGGATAACATAGTTTTGATTGTCCTCATAACATCTGACTGCATAACTGTTAACAGATTGGTCCTTCTTTACTGAAGGAAAACAGCTAATTGTACCTGAACCAAACAAAGACAGTAGTAAATTAAGGACACTCTTAGAATTCCCTAGTTTCCTTTTTTTTTTTTTTTTTTTTTTTAATTCATATCCTCAGTTGGTCATTTCACTCTGTGATTGCCTAATGTAACACAAATGCAGTGCTTTCATACTGTAGCATCTCAGAACACTGCTGTTAATTTGGGTTGACCTGGCCTTTATTTTCTTCCGGTTTGCCATATCTCAGCCGGAATTCAGATCACTTCAATATATGTTGGAATAAATATTTGCAGTTAGGTGTGCTTCCATGCCTAGGCTGAAAGATTGGGAAAGGACTAGAAGAAGAAATATGTGAGAAAGAATAATTGTGTTACACTGAGAATTGTGCAAGGTTCTTAACTACTGTTGATGATAATGATGAATAGTATATAGTGTAGTACTCCAAATAGGCGCACCAATCAATTAGAACAGGTCCATAGTCATTAAAACTGTTTTATGTCATAAAATAGGGCAGACTTTCCTGATTCCTGCCTCCCCAAAAGCTTAAGATGCCAAAGACAGGGATGTTTTTATTGATATCATCAGGTTGACAGTGACTGATCAAATTAGAGAACTCAGTTTACTGATTGGCCCGTGATACTTGCAGTAACTCTGCACTGGGCATGTTGAGATATTAACTAGCTATTAATGAAAAAAAAAAAGGTTGGAGTCTTTAAGAAAGTGTCAGAATAGTCTGACTATGATTTTTCTACTTTCAATACTTTAATTTGCATGTAATGCTCTTGATAAAAAATTAAAAAAAAACCAAAAAACATAAGCCAACCCACAACACAGAAAATAAGCCAACAAAATGGACGGAAGCATTAGTAAAACACTGAATGCTGCTCAGAAAATATCAGAATACCTGAGATTTTATCATACTTATCATCTTTCTAGGTCTTTATATCTCACACTTTCATTAGACTTTTCTAATATTTTTTTTTCTATTGGCAACTCTTTTCCCCACCAATATTTATTCTGAAAATCTTCTTATTGATTATCTTATATGTAACCAAGAAATATGGCATTATTTCTTCAGCTACTCAATATACAAGCTGTGGTATAATTCAGTTGTAAGATGCAAGTTAAACATGAATCTGCTTGATTCATAACGGCCATATTCTAATTTTATGCTGATGTACCTTCACTGAATTTAACATGATGAATTAGATTTATACTGAGAGGGATACTTCCACATTTTATTTAAAGATTTACTCTGCCTTCCCTGTCATTTATGAAAACTGTACTAAATTTAGTGACCCTTTATAAGATCCAGGAGATGGGAAAGAAGTTCTTCAGTTGATTCTAAGTAGAAGATTTTTGTGCCCATCTGGTTTGTACTTCTTTCAAAGGTGATGGTTAATTTCTGTGTGACTAGCCACTGAATAACATCTGTGAAGAACAAGAACCTTTGTGAGCAGTGAATGCTTACGTTGTTTCAAATCACTTTTCCATCTATTAGACACATACGTTTACCTGTTACATAGACTTGAAAACTTTAAGAAAAGTACTCGAATCTACTGAAAAATAGTTGAATGTCTTGAAAGAAATTAGAAATTTCAACTGCCAGAATTATGGTATTTCTATGCCGATTGCTACTACATGTTGATTTACTGAACGTTATTCCTGGAAATGGTTTCCCCAGAAGTGAAATAATGGCCATGACAGCCAATGTGGATCACCTAATACTGTTACATCATCCCCCACATTACTTTCACACATTTCTGCTAGTTTCTGAAAAACATGCTTGCTCTCTAGCTCTTCATAAGTCATGTATCTTTACTGATTTGTAATTATGGGCTCTTTTTGGAAAAGGATACTACTGTACATCTTTCTTAGCTCTTTATCCCATTGCAATACATCATTAAACTCTTTTATAACATGTTATTTATTATGTTATGTAAAGTCTGTGGCTCTTAGGAACAGCCTTAAAGGATTTATATTTTATTTATATATGTTTTTACTTTTTTTTTTTTTTTTTTCCAGTTGGTTATGCCCTATTTTAAATAATTTGAGGAAAAAAATATTGCTTGTTGTAAAACAGATACCCTCAGGAATTCTAGACCATTTAGCTTTTTCTTCGCCTGTTATGTTTCATCAGATTTTAGTTATCTCCCAGAGAGCAAGGATTTCATAGATTAAAACAGCAATTGATTTTTTTTTTTATCTTTTATTTGAATGTATCCATTCCACTGAAATACATTATGTGTCTCCAAAGAAAGTAATAAATTAGAGACAAAGCAAAAGTTAAGATTAGATCTGAATGTGGTGAAATGCCCAAAGGAAACTGTTTGGAAAGGTTACAAGCTGTCAAAAAACAATTTGTATGGTTAAAAGCCACACAGTTAGATGCTGTTAATGGAGTATCTGTAATGATTATTTAGGCATTGGTTGCTTATTATGTCTTTGAGGCATCTATTCACTGTGCTACTTTGGAGGCTATAAAGACCTGTAATTCAGCACCTATTATACAGAAGAAGTGTGTGCAAAAATGCACTGTACCACATCAAACAAACCTCTCTTCTCTATTCTCTAGATTTTTAATCATCTTTCCCTCTTGGAATTATGGTTGATGCTGATTGTGAGAATAAAGACTAGTTACTGTAGTGAAAGGATCATAAAGTCAATCATGTGGATAAAATTACTTAGCAATTCAGCCAGCTGGTCTCTATTTGGCTTCACTTCAGTTCATTAGTTTATGGGGAGAATTCACTCCACATTTAAAGAAAGCAAAAACTGCATAAAAACTGGTTTGTAATTAATTGCAGCTTTTTATATAGAAATAAAATTGCCAAGTGAATGTGCCCACTGGGCAATCATTTTTAGTTACTTTTTGTATTCTTTGTAAAATAACTTTATTTTGTATTTACAACCTGTTCTAGGCACAAGTTTTTCACCCAGAATCCATCTCCCTTTCTTGAAAATTATTCTTTACACTATGTAGTACTTGAAGAGTTTTCAAATCACAATATTTTCTAGAGAAGTAGACAACTTTAAACAACTTAGGGGCCATTTGGAAACAAGGCTGCATAATCTTGGCATTCCGTGCCAGTGCTCTCATGCAGGTGATTAGGTGGCATTGTATAACTGTAAGCATATGTTTAAAGTGCATACATCATAAGCATATTGTGGTTTGTGTGCTTTATAAAAGTTAAATGCAAATGTTAATTACTATTGTGTTTAACGGAGCCAGAAATAACAAATATACTATTCTCCTAGTTTTGAAACCTTTTATGAAGAGCACATAAAAGCAGCAAGGCAACTGGGGAGTTTATACATTTCTAATCCTTTAACAGGATATCCAAAATGAACCCAAATTACTCCCAGATCCTTTCAGGTCTAACCACAGAAGCTAAAGAGGCCATAGCCTGTACATTTGTGTTAGCAGTTACAATGCTAAAGAAAAATGGCATAAAAATTTTGTCAGAGATATATTTGTATCAAAAAATTATAACTATTGATAGGAACTTATTGTTTATAAGGCTAAATTAAATACCCATGCATTAGCTTGCCACAGAGTAATGACCTTTCTTCCGAATCAGTGTATACACAGAATATATTCTCTGAATACACTTTGATGGATAAGGGACGAAAGAGAGTACTGAGGTGAAGTTATAACTTTGTTATTCTTCTACCTATTAAGGGTATTTGAAATGCGGAACTGTAAGACATTTCAGTGTTTCAAGAGGTGTTTCAGAGTCCAATTAGATCAAAGTAGGTTTTGAAACACTGAATTTTCTTCCATTTCCACATTTCTTACATTTTCATGTTTCCATGAGAAATTGTCCTATGAAACAAAACATCTATATTGTTATTATTTTGGGAGATCTTGATACGTGCTGTATAGTTCTTAGGAATTAATATTATTTAATGAAATGGCACTTTCCAGTGGAAGATATTCTTATGGTGATTTTACAACTGGCTATCAGGCTAATGTTGTGTCTCCTATGAGCGTGTAAGTTGGCAGAACTGAATGATATTCATGAAGGTATAGGGCATCTTCTGAGCTCTAGGAAGGTTTATGTGTTATTCCTGAAGCAGTGTAGCTGTGTCTTTTAGACATGTGTAGTCGTAAAATGAATGATTTGTTTATACAAAAGATTACTTAATCAACAGGAATTAGCTATGAAGAAGATAGCAGTGAAGTTCATATCCCTGTTCTTCTGCTTGTTACCAGGAATGCATTTCTTTAGTTCATTCACATTTCTTTCAGCTTTGTAGAGTAAATATTATTTGCATAAATGGAAACTTTTGACATTTTAAACAATTATAATTTAACTTGTTTTCTTTGTATCTTCTTTAATAAGTAGATATTATCAAAGCAGAAAGGAATGAAAGGACTAGTGAAGCCAATATTTTCTAGAGAATATTGGAATTTTAAAATTTAGAGAAATTAAAATGAGATGTCTTTCATAAGCCTTGCTTAATACTGCAAGGTTAGAATAATCTATGGAAAGTTGAGTGTTAGACCTACCACAAATACATTATATTAGGAATGAAATAGCTTTTTTTTTAATGTCAAGCAACTGCACAAAACTCTGAGGAAGCACTCGCATAAAAAAAATGTGAACACAAGTGCCTATTCAAATTTGTATTGTTATTTTCCAAAGTAGAAATAATGAAAAAATAGGTTGGTCCCAGGCTGAAGTCTGGGCTAGCATGTATAAGAAATCATCTGACACTATTCCTAAACAGCATCTCAACTAAAGCACATTCCTTCCAAACATTTACATTTGTTTGGTTGATGACATTTTGTGGAAATGCCTGGGAGACCTGGAATACTTGCCTTGTGTTCCACTGATATTATTCTTTTATCATCTTCCAATTCATTCTGTACTATACATGGTCTACAGGAAATCCTGCAGGACAGTGTTTTAGTAGCCCTCCTCTTTTCTGGGGGGAGGGATGTAGATGGTAACAGTCATTTAGGATGGGAATGTTCCTAGTAAAGACTCTCATGACCTATGCTTATAAATAGTGTATGCAGGGAAAGGTCTAATAGCAGAAAAGAAATTCTAGTTATAGTTGCATCCTAAATCTTCTTTAGCCTACCATGGACTAGAGCCACCCAAAATACAGTTGCTTTTATAGACCTATTCATCCTCAACACATTGTAGATACTTACTATATTAGAAGAGACCTAGGCTGGAGGGGCATACTATTAGGTAGTGCATTGGAATTTTTAACTCCCCATACAGTAGTTAACTACTGTCATCTATTCCAGTTATTGACAGTTCAGTTTCCTTAAGTTTATTACACATCTTAATTTCCTCAATCATCGGAGATCATTTAATTACACAATATGATTAACTTAAACATTTAGCAAGCAAGCCACCTCCATCTGTTTTACTAAATACTGAAAATAGAAATCAACAATGGTTCAAATGCATACATTCATATATACAATTATTTAAAAACATATTTATTGGCAGAAATTTAATAAAACAATCAATAACCAGTCCTAATATCAGAATTTATGATCCTCTAGGTGTTGATTAAGTCAGACTTGCAAAGCACAATTTGTTAATGTGCTGAAAAGATCGAAATTACATTGTAGTTACCCAAAACATTCAAGTTTTCTAATGTAACATGAGACTTGAATTGTGAGTATGATACAATGGTCTTCTGTGCAATAATGAAGCATGTTTACTTCAAATAATATTCCAAACCAACATGTTTTTATTGTCATACTTAACAATATTTTGATTGTTGATACTGAAGATGATCCTCTGTGAGTTGGAGGTTATTTATTTGCCTGGCTTAATACCCATAAAAGCACAGTGCACTGAAAGTATATGTGACCAAAATTAAGGATAATTTGGGGGTTTGTAGAAGTTTACATAAGATCTTCTTTTGCAAAATTTCTGTAAAACTTGGCATTACTTGAGTCTAGAATCCATCTGAAGTGGACTTTATAATTTGGTAAAGTATGTGGAATTAAATATATGCTGGTAGACGGAATAGGCAGAACTGCAAAATATGAAAGAAAAAATTCCTAGCAGTCATTTCTCAGCATGAGATGGTTCTATTTATTCTGAATATCTGTGGTTTATGTTGTTTTTTTTTTTCAATACAGTCGAGCAAAACAAATAACATTACAAAAATTGACACAATTAATTTCTTGATACGGTTATCTACAAAACTTTAAACTATCCAACAATTAGCCTAGCACAGCATGAGGAGCAGAAATACTCAGCCATCAGCATCATGGCTGCTTAAGCCAACAACAAGTAATTTTTAGTTCTAGCCTTTCTGTCTGTTAGTCAAGGCCAATTGGATACAAAGAGACAGAATTCATCCTCCCTTAGAGAGGTAAGTGACCCATTACTTTACAGCTGGTGTTACCTGCAAATGCTACATTGTAGAACTTCTTGATTTTAAGGACTTCTGATCATCGCTAATAAACTTTAAAATGTAAGAATATACTATTAATATACTCTCCCACAATCAAGACTACATATGTGCTTTTAAAAAGAGTCTTTAATTGATGGAGTCATCTGCATCCTGGTTATATGCTCCTATGTTATTTCTCAACCATCAAAATATAAACCTTTCAAAATAACAAATTCCTCATACCCTATCTATTATGAATTGCCGTATGTTTTATTTATACTGAAAAAAATACTGCAACACCATCTTATAAAATGTCAGATCATGTTTTGGCCTGGATATACAGGCTAAGTATGAAAAGACCACCTGGTGTGGGGTCACAAAACAAACCTCATCTTTATTAATAATAGTTATGAATAAACTGTTTCTACTGCCTAGCTATAGGGAATTTCCCATATATTCTACTGAGGATTACTATAAAATCTTGCTTCATATGACAGTGTTCAGTACTTCCACAGGACTAAGGTCTTTTGGCTTCAGACTTTTTCTCTTCCCTTCCCCAAATATGTGCTCTATACCTGTTCATATGCCACTTCACTATTTTCTGCCCAGAGATATTTGACTATATGCATATATCCCTCTGTTGAATTTACATGTATTAAACAGTTTATTTTCCCAGCAGTACATTCTGTTTTATTAACACCATGTAAAAGGTAAAAGCATTGGCAAGTCTGACACTTGGAATAAAACTCTCTGTTGACCACTACCACAAATAAGCAGTTATCTGGTACTCTTATATCTTGCTTCTTTTCTTTTTTGATTTCAGGATAGGGCAACTAGTATACCACTTTTAATCTGTCCAGATCTTGAAGTCGAGAGGCAGCTCCCATGAGTCCCGATTTATAAATTTTCCCTGCTTGTTGCCTTGTTCAGTCTGCTCTGGCAGCATCTCACAGAACCATGAGTATGAAAGGAACCTTCTGGAGGTCATCTAGGCCTCCCCTTTGCTCAAAGCAGGGTCCCCAGAGCAGGCTGCTGAGAACCATGTCCATTTGGAAGTTCCATAAATTTTCTGGGCAACTGATTTCAGTGTTTGATCACCCTCACAGTAAAAAAATATTTTTCTTCTGTTTAAATAGAATTTCCTGTGTTTCAGCTTGTGCCCACTGACTTGTCTTGTTGCTGGGCACCGGTGGAAAGAATCTGACTGCCACTTTATTTCCTCCCATCAGATATTTGTACACATTGATAAGGTCCCCCCTACGCCTTCTCTTCTCTAGGCTGAACAGTCCCAACTCTCTCAGCCTCTCTATCACAGATTGTCCAGGCCTCTGATCACCTTTATGGCCCATAGCTGGACTTGCTTTGGTAAGTCCATGTCTCTCTTGCACTGGACATACCACTCCAGATGCAGCCTTACTAATGCTGAGTAGATGGGAAAGATCATGTCCTTCAACTTGGTGGTGATCTTCCTAATGCAATCCAGGATGCTGTTATAACACCTTCTGTGCTGCAATGGAGCATAGCTGGCTCGTGGTCCCTTGGTGTTCACCGGTAGTTCACAAATAGTGGCATCTCTGGAGAAGCCAGTTCTTACCCACTCCATGACTGATGGTATTATTTTTGTATAACCCCAGCTAACAGTTTGTCATGGATATGAGAAGCAAGGACAATTACAATAGATATTAAAAAAAAATCACTTCTGTTTAGATTGGACCAAATGAAGAAAACAAAAATGTGTCATGACAATACATGTTTAAGGGTACTTACATGTTCCCAATAAAAATGTTGAATAGAAAGTCCTAGAATTTGTCTAATATATTAAAAAAAATATAGTATATTATAAGCATGTACTACTTTTATCTCATTTAAAAAAAAATAATTTTAGCCTTGGTGGAGAAGAACAGACTAAAAATACAGATTTCTTGACTAAGCCACAAAACTAGCCAGTACTTCTGAATTAGTTTTAGGCAGAACTTGAAGTGTTGTGGTAAACTAGGTTTTCTAGAATTAGGAAAATTTACAATATATATAAGAGGAACCTAACTACATAACGAATAATGTTAATTACATTAATTACCTGTAATGTTAATTAAAATTAATTACATGCAATGTTAATTAACTATTAATTACATGTTAATTCAATGTAGTTTTATGTATTTGTTTCTATAATGTAACACAATATATTTGTCTTGGCTACTCAGTGTGTTTCAATGGTTTAAAAGACTAGGGTAGAAATGGAATTTAATCTTCTTTGTATAACAAATTTTAAACCACAAGAATAAAAATTTATCTCAACAGGTTTTCAATTAATTTAATATTCAGTTACAAAGAATATTCAGTACCAAATGTAGCCACTTCAGGAACAATAGTTTTGAAATAACGTATTTTCAGTTTTTCATAACAATTTGCTCCTTGCTTAGTGGTTGATTTGAGCACTGAAGCAGGATTATCAGCATTCCTTATAGTAGGATATACAGTACTATGTCTGCAATGTGTATCACTTGATTCAAATAGTTGCCATGGTAATGGACAATAATTTAGGGACAAAACCCAAGTCACTTTACAAGACAGAGCCTGTAGTCCTAATAATATCCTAGGTTGAAAAGACTTTTTTTTTTGCTTTCATATAAATTGCTGCTCAAAATTTTAATTCTAGATGGTTGTCTTTTATGTTCATGAGGGGTAAATACAGACAGTCTACCTGAGTCCCTTCTCTTAATAATACTGATCAAATACATTATGTCAACTTTTATTGCTTATTTATTAAGTGCTTTCTAAAACAAGCCAAAATGACAGCAGAATCCAGTGAGGAGTGCACTGATCAAGAAGCATGCATACAGCACTTAGGGTATAGGAAGTCATTTATTAATACACCAATATAAGCAACAGCTTAAGGGTTAAGAACAATTCACTTTGATGTAGAATATAGAGAATGCTAACTAGGCAGGCTGAGATCAGGCAATTGGGCAGCGATTACTAGATTTTATTTTTTTTTTAATTTAAAAAATAAAACCTTATTTCTGCATTTATAGAAAGTATAAATTTAAACAAAGAACATAAGTACTGAACAAGTTACACTGAAGACTTACATATTCTATTTGTGTCAGAGATGGGGGAACTTCTGTTTTTACTGTTTTTTCTACACCTTGTAGCAAAAATGTTCATAAGATAATGTAAGACTATAATGTAAAGTTTATGAAATTAAAGACCGTAAGAGAGTTTATAGACCATCCATCATTGGATATGGATCATAAACTGTGAGTTTCAGAAAATAAGGAAGGAATTCCATTTGTAGTTCACTGTTGCCTGAAGCCTACCTAATGAAATCTTTCTTAGTTATAGAATTAACTATCTGGCTGAAAAGTGCCGAATATTCACTGTGCATATTAAACTTGAAAAGGTAGAATAAAATCTTGCATACTCACAGGGCCTTTTTGTTGGGTTCTGTTCAACCCAAATTAGACAGCTCTTGTTCATTTAGTACATTCAAAAGGAGTCGAACCTTTAAAATTCCAAACTATCAGCTCCCATAATTTCATATGACAGATGACTGTTTGAATGTAATACACACAAGCCATACTAAGTGAAAACCTGTTAATTAATACAGTTTTTTTTTTTTAAACCAAGGGAAGACCACACATTAGCCAGTGCTTTGTGGATATGTGTTGTGGTGCAAAATGGATTCTTTACTGGTCTTGGTTCATCTTACCTGTGTAGCACAGCACTGATATGGAGAAATCTATGGATTTTGGTAAAGAGATAGTATTTTATGCTTTCTGACTTTAATATGCTATATGATATTGCCTCAAAAATTACATGACAGAGAGATGTATTTTTCAAAGCAATGAAAAACTATTCCTGAAGTTCTGTATGTAAACTCTTTGTTTACTCTTTGGATCACATTTTCTCAAGGCTTTTCTTCATCTTTCAGTGAAGTCAACTGAGGAAGTATTTGGCATGCTAGAAATCAATCACACAGTGGTTGTAAAATCTGGCTGATTCAAAGTAATTTGTTGTATTTGTTTTCTCACCTTGTATTTTTGTGATAGAGCTCTAGGAACTTCAATTTTTATTTTCCTTTACCAAAGCTTATAGGTGTTTGTAAAGGGGAAGAAATATTGTGGTTCTTTAAGGTGGCTTTTGTAGTTAGAAGATAGAGCTCTTGAAACTTCAGAAAGTTGAGAAGATATTTTCCAAAATGGTAGGTCTCTGCCATCAGTAGCATTTCTGACTCTGAAGGCAGCATGGCTTTCACTGGGCTGGATCTTCAAGCAGCCTGCATAACATCAATAAGTGACAGCATAAGCTAAACTGTCCTCCCATGCACAGGAAATTGCTTTTAAAATTTACTGAAAACTTTTTTCATAATAGCAAGAGCTATTTTGATAAATTCTGCCAGTAATGTAAAGTAGTATTTGGTATCTGACTCCCTAAAAGAAGGGCTGTCATACACAGATTGTGTAATAGTCTTCAGTACTTTTAACATGAAATAGCAAGATACCACAGAAGAGAAAGAGGCAGAAAGGATTTATTTTCTGAAAACAAGAGGACTGAAATATGGAAAAATCTAGATTCTGTTTTATCCTATGCCTTTGACTTGCTCTAAGAGTCTAGTGTACTTATCTACTGCCTTTATTATTTATTTTTTTTTTTTTTGTGGAGTGGGGATGCCTTATCAAGTCTTGCAATCCTTAACTCATTATACCTTCTAAAGTGCTTTGAAATGCTTGGACAAAAAAACTTGTAGGACTGCAAATTATTATTTGATTGATTTGACTATATTTGAGATAAGACCACCAAATTATTATCTGATCTCAATTTCATACCAAAGTCCTTTTGAGACTAGGGGCAAAAGGGAAGTTTAAAATCACATTGAGAGGCTGATGCTAATTACAGACAGGTGACATAATTTAAGATATTGAAATGCTGCCTGCATCAGGGTTTTAGAATATGTCAATTGCCATGCAGAAACAGTACAATACCATCTCATTATCTTTAAACGTTCTATGATTTCAGGCAGAATTAGTTAGGGTTTAGATTGAAGAACAGCAAAATTATAAAGTTTTCTCAATAAATTTCAGGCTTACCAGCTGTTGACTTCAAGTTTTACTCTGTTGTACCTGAAAGTCTCATTAACCTTCATAATTTCAAAGACTTTAAGGAAAATTTGAATTTGAACTGATGAATAGGCCTGGGTTGTTGATTTGATGTAGTACGATAATTGTAAGAATGGGTTTAAATCTGTGATTTGAGCTGGAAATCTCTAAACCCCTGAAAATTCGAAGTGGTTTGCATATGCCTATCTTCTGCTAATTACTATTATCTGAAACAAATGCTGCTCAATTTTAGACATATTTTTTTACTCCATTTATGTTATATGGTTTACAGGGTGACAATTGGCTTATAATTCTGGAATTTATAGCAATAATTTCTGATTAAGAATAAAACCTCTAAAAAAGGAATCTCCAAAGGGAAAGAGTCCTCTCTTTTGTTGTTATGCAAAAACCTGGCAAGACTTGGAAGTAATCTGGAAACTGCCTCTTACATTTGCTTTGAAATCTCTGTGATTCCACTTTATTGGATTGAACTAGTCACCACTGTTAGTAATGTAGAAAAACTCAATTTAAGTTAAACTCAAAAATTACATGGTAGAAAAAAACCAATTCAGCTAAGAGCTTTGAAGTTTGCACAGTTTTCACATTTTGTTTTGTGTTTTTGTTTGTTTTTGTTAATTTTGTTTGTTTTTTGTTTTTTTTTTTTTGTTTGTTTGTTTGTTTGTTTTTTTTTTTTTGTGTGGGTGTTGGTGGCTCTTTGTATAATATATTATCCCAAAACCTTTTCAATGAAAGCACTTGAAATAGCATCTAGGATTAATTTTTCTAAAATGCTCATTAACATAGTGGGCAGGAAGTTTAATGCTGAACTTTATTTTCATACTTCTTTTTAAAAAAAAGTCAGTGATAGGCTTTGTTTTCCTTATTTATAATCACTAAGAGCATTCAAAAAATAAAATACTTTTTGAAAGTTTGAAATGGAGCTTCTTGTAGTCTGAACGTACATATCTATCTCTCATAGACTCGAGCTTATACTTTTTTTTCATTTGTCTTGCCTAGATATATTTAAAGATCAAAAACATATGTTTTTCCAGGTGTGCTTGTGAGCAGGCACCACTGATGGGGTTTTATGTAAAGAGATAAAAATTCTGTGCATGAGCTGTCACAAACTGTTTGGCTGAGCAAAGTCACTGTTACTAAAGCACTGCTGATATACTTAAATGGAAATGCAATGAGAAACACCTGTGTGAAAACTAGATTAGTAGAATTGAAAATCATCATGAATTCCAGGTCAGAAATAAGTAAATAAGATAGTTCAGAGAAGGTCAAATAGTATCCATGTTCTCAAGTGGTGATGAAAGCTTCAATTGCAAAGAGTATAGAAACAGGT
Source organism: Tyto alba (assembly GCF_018691265.1). Classification (NCBI taxonomy): domain Eukaryota; kingdom Metazoa; phylum Chordata; class Aves; order Strigiformes; family Tytonidae; genus Tyto; species Tyto alba. The sequence goes on from NW_024881280.1 coordinate 15,804,870, forward strand.
GTGATTGTTGTAAGGCAGTAGAATTGAGAAATTTAAACACAATGTTTAAAATTTTGCAATCAAGAATGCTATACCAGAAAAGCATAATATTATCATTACTCCACTTATTTTACGAGCCTGGATAGGTTGCAGAGTGCCTGTATAAATGTGAAGGAAGCACTCTCCAACTCTGCCTTAACATTTAAAAACCATACAGACCTCAGTGCAGTATGGTATAGAGTTATATCATCTGAACAGGTGCACTGGATGGCACTATGACTTTCATTCACTGCTCTTTTTGTGAGCCCATGTAGAGAGTTGACACAAAACAATGTGGTTTGGACACATATTGCATTGTATGACTGGAAAGTGAATTTATCACATAGTGCAATGCATCCATTCACCCCTCTGCTTTCATGTTTCCACAAGTATAACACTTCTTTTGTGTGATGGATTAATGCTGATAGATTTTATGGAAAGCTGTGCAGAAGAGCATTTTAAATGAAGGGGATGAATGCCACATGAAAACAGAAAACTAAGAACAGTTCTAGCAAAATTCATTTTTGGTTTTGTTCAAGGGAAGTTTCTGTGGGTTTTTTTCTGTGTAATTTGGCTATGGCTGATCTAGCAGAAAAAATAGATTGACAAAAGTAAAGAGCTCTGGAAAACAGAATGCTGAGGTCCTTAATTAAGCCAGGCAGAGATTGTCTATTCACTTTACAGTTTAAGCAGAGGCATATGGCAAAGATAGGTTCACTACTGGGACTGACAACCGGGATCTGTTCTGTTAACTTCAGCAGCAGCAGGAAAAGGGAAAGGAAATAACAAATGCAGACATTCAATAAACAAGCCCAGGGAATTACAGGGGAGTAAGCTGTAAGGGTATGCTAAATTACAACTATACATTAACCTTGTTTGTTTCCTTGCTGCAAAGGAGGACATCTAATTGTAAATAAACATGGGAAAACTTCAGACCAACACTACTACTAGAGTGAAGAATCATTTTTATGCTGGAAACTCCTAGCTCCTAATAACTTGAATCTTTGCTTATACCAATTGATTTTTTTAAATTAAATTTCAATATACTGTCATTTGTTTGGGTTTTGGGTCATTTTAAATAGTAATTGTGTGAGATTTAGATAGAAAGAATTCTAATACAAAATTAATTACATACAGAATTTATGCAGCTGACAGTGCATCTTTGAAAAACTACCTGTGTTTGTGCCAAAGCTGCCTATTGCTAACAGACTGAATCAGATAAAAGTTTTATATGAAACATATACATGAAATAACATCTACACTGTTATTTATCACTACAATTTTTTACATAAAGAATTTTCTGTCTTCTTTCTTGAAAATACATTTATGTACCTCTGACTAGACTGTGTTCTACTGTCATTTTTCACTAACTTTTCTTCCACAACAGAAATATTACAGGTTGGCCTTTTTTTTTTTTTTTTTTCAGGGTGTGATACACACATACATGTAAACATTCTAGTACCTAAAATAGAAGAAGTACATCTGTTTCATCCAGATCTCTTTAAAATCAGAATTTTTACCCATAAATATTACACTGTTTTCCCTGATGTATCATGAAAATCTCAACACATCCCACACTGAAAGCTAACAACATAGTTGAGTCATCCCTCATGGTCATGACTGGAGTTGCCCAAGCCTTACACCATCTTCACTGTTGTGAATTTCCTGTCCCAGTAAGGGGACCAGTGAAATGAGAACCATCTAAATCTTTCTAATTAAAAGAAGATATTTCTTGATCTTTCATTTTTTTCCATTAATGTCCCTTCTATATCCCTCCAACACACATATTCCCATGAATTTCCTGGTTTCATATGATAATGGAAGAGAAAGCCAATTTAAACAGGTAGGTTGTTCCAGACAGCCTATTCTCTTAATTTTCATTAATGTAAATCAGGAATTGTGCTGCTTGCATCAACACACTCACCCCACTGTCACAAACTACTATGAGAATGTAGAGAATTAGGTCCTTTTTTTTTCCCACTGATGAGTTAAGAACAGCTCTTACACTTGTACATTCAAGTATTTTCATGGCCTATTATATACTAGTAACTGTTGCTCTGCGTTCAGAATCTGATGCAGAACTGTTTGGTGGAAAGGTGTAGGAAAGTTCTGAAACCTTGAATCTAATCCTGCTCTAAATGAACAGTAAATAAGGCATTGAGGGTTATAGTCTTCATATTTAAAACAGATGGAAGGCAGTTTGCAATTACCCTATAGAATTTATCTATTCAAAATATTATTGACACCAAAAGTTAGAGTTTGGAGACAGAAAGTCAGAGGAATGCTCAAGACATTCACAATTTGCCCAACTTAAGTTTGTGAATAGGGTACCAAAAATTTGGAAGAGGTTATTACTTCTTGGTTTAGGAAAAACACAAACAAATAAAAAAAGAAAGAGAATCGATTGAGGGCTGCTTACTCCATCTTTCTGTATTACAGATATTTTTATTGTATCCTTTCAAGCCTGTGGAACTGGCCATTTTATCTTATGCAGCACTGCTAGAGAAGTCCTGAAATGATAAATACAGCAGTTCGTTCCAGAAGTGAACCAGAAGTGTATCACAAAGAAATGCTGCAGTCGCTGTTAAGCATTTACCAAAGATGTTATTTGACTGTAATACGTTGTTTCAACAGCTCTGAAGAAAATTGTTTCTGGCATCAAGAACTGGGTGTCACATCAGAAACAAATATTTGACATTTTCTTGTTTCCATCATGCCTTGTCAGTATAGTTTTATAAACATCCATGAAGTTTTGCACACAAAAAAGATAAAAAGGAGCACTAATGATAGAGTATTTCACTGAATGGATGTCACATGCTAGAATTTGTACTGCAGTAAAATTTGGAGACTCTTACCAATAAGAAATGATGTTATAAAATTAGATTTTGGCTTAGTATTGTTAATGATAAAATTATATTGTGTCAATATACATAGCAGCGTAATAATATAACACCTTTAGTAATGAAGCTTGTATCTTTTTATGCTGGCAAGTAATAATTTAAAATACATTTATGACACAATTTTGAAGTTTATTTCATTATTTAATTTTGTTAGAATTCTGTTTCTGATATTATAACTGCATTTTTGCATGTGCATTCACTTTAGAAAGCTTGTGCTCTTTTTTTATACTGGAAGCTAATTAATTATTGTGTCATATTTCATGGTTGTGCCAACATAAAATTATGAAGAAAGTTATGAAATAATACAATCTGTTACCTTTTTTTATATGAGCAGATCTTATATTCCAACAGCATAAACAAGATGAAACCATTTCAGATGTCCTGTGTTTCACATCTAATATCATAATTAAATGATTTAGATTACTCCAAAAGATAAAAACCAGAATACCTAATTGTAATTCCTCCTCATTTCCAGCTAATATTAATACATATTAAATAGTATTTAATAATAATTAACTCAAAGTAATGTCAGGTCTGTCATGGTTAGAAAGCTAAGATCTAGAATTTTTGGTTAGTACATTATGGTACCCAGACGAAAACTGTAGACTGGCTTTCGTAGTTTTTGATTGGCCCATATTAGCAAAAACTTGACCAAAAATTTCCATGTTTCCTTGTACTACAGCAACTACAACTATCATTTCTAGATGTTTAACACAGCCTTATAATCAAGAGTCCTAAGGGATATCACAGTGTTTTATAGCCACACAGGTGAGTGAGGCTTTGAATGTTACTTTCTATTCAGTTTGGCTGTAGCTTTTATGTAATTTTTAGGGTCATCTTCCTGAAGAAATGGTATTGATGAGGTTTTATTATCTTTTATTATATCCCAAATCATTTGGGAATTTACTGTAATGTAGGATATTTGCAATGAAACCAAGATACTCTTTTGTATTCCTGATCATTTGTCCCAATTTTTCTAGTTAATGAGCTAAAAGAACCAATACTGGTTTTGACTGAAAGCATTTTCGTTTTATATTAGCTTTCTATTTCAAGCCTTACTGAAGTTTGATCTCAGATATAGTGATCCATGTATTATATTTAATTAAAAAATAAATACATTTATTAAAAATAAATTTTACTTATTTGCGTTAACTTAAAAACTAAGCTTTTTAAAAATTCTCATAGTTTTAAATCTGAATTAATATTTGAACACAGAAAATATCCAGTAAAAGAAATGAGTAGCATGGTGAATTTGTGCAGTATCTAAGGATGCATTAAGAAAGAATAAGTGGCTGAGGAATGGTAAGCCATCTTACAATAGAAAATTGGGTCATGCAAATTTTTGTGGTTTTGCATCAGTGCAACTATTTTTAATAGCAAAGCAGGCTGATGAAAAAACTTGTACTTCTGTAGGAATTTAATGAAGTTGTACTCATGATTATGTTACTTTATTTTTTGAAAACACTGCTTTGGAAATGATGAAGCATGTGCTTACTGCTGAAGACATTCAGTTTAAAAGACCCTTAATATTACTTTTGCAGTTATTTCAATATCCATTTATTTATGCTAGCTTCACCATACATTTTTTATGTTTTTCTAATCATGGCATATATTTTGATGTAAATGAATATAAAATTACCTCCTGAGACAGTTTTAAACCTTTTTTTTTGCCAAAGTAAGCAACGTTCTCACTACTCTGTGTCAGAACACATGTATTTCTCATTACAAAATGTTGACCAATCTGAGGGAAACAAAACCTGTATTGTAAAATGAAAGTAACTAAGCAACAACATAAATTGTGCCTCTTCTATTTTTCCAACTCTTATTGCAAACAACAAAGATTCAAGGATGGATTTACAGACATTTCTGTGGAAAGTCTAGTAATGTTTCCTGTTTTTATGTCTCTTTACTTGTATCAATGGAGATTTTTTTTGTGATTTTGGGTGTGTAGATGACTAAATTGAGCTAAGCATGGATCTGTATTGATGAAATAGCGTTTGCAATATTTTAAATATTCTAAGTGAGGTCTTTGTGCTTGAAGCAGTCATCAAAAGGAGTTTCAAATGGATGAATCAGTTCACTTAGCCCAATATGTACTATATTGTTGGTTAATTTAGAAACTAAGAGAAAAATTACCAAGAAGTCCTTAGCTAACAAAATGCTTTAAATGCAGTATATATAGAAGCAGGTTGTAAGGAGAACCTACAATCTGAAGCATTTATATTTTTTTTAAGTTTGCAAGCATTCTTCTCATCTGTTTACACTCTTGTCTATCTTTTCCACCGCCTTACCTTCATTTTATATCAACATCTGTTTCATCTTTTTGTAAAAAACACATATGGTGATGTAGAAATAATAATAATGAACAGTTTAGGCTATGTCATATATGTGGAGGGGAAACATACTGAAGGATCAGGAATAAATGTAACAAGTGAGTTGAATGAGGCTCTGGTCTTTGAGGCATACTGGTGGAATACAGTCCAAGATATTTAACATCTTTATTAGCTTAATTGTTACTGGCAATATATATGGATCTGCAGGAAGAAGCAAACATGCCTGCAGTGATGTTCCAAATTGTAATCTTTTAGTATATGAAGTTGTTAATAAATAATACTAAAAAGGCTAGTAGGAAGACTAATTAGAGAATCACAGAATAGTTTGGGTAGGAAAGGACCTTTGATGTCATCTAGTCCAACCCCCCTGCAATAAGCAGGGACATCTTCAACTAGATCACGTTACTCAGGGCTGTGTCCAACCTGACTTTGAAGGTTTCTAGAGATGGGGCATCCACCACCTCTCTGGGCAACCTGTCCCAGTGTTTAACCACCTCCACTGTAAAAAATTTCTTCCCTATATCTAGCCTGAATCTACTCTCTTTTAGTTTAAAACCATTACACCCTGTCCTATTGCAACAGGCCCTGCTAATTAGTCTGTCCCTATCTTTCCTGTGGCCCCCTCTAACTACTCTAATGCTGCTATCAGGTCTCCCCAGAGCCTTCTCCAGACTTAACAGCCCCAACTCTCTCAGCCTGTCTTCACAGGAGAGGTCTTCCACCCCTCTGATCATTTTTGTGGCCTCCTCTGGACCTGTTCCAACAGATCCATGTCTTTTCTATACTGAAAAAATAGAATTTCAAAAACTATGGAGAAAGAAGCTGAAAAAGCATTCAGTTCAAACTTGTATCTCATATAATAAATGCATCATAGTATGAATGGTATTTTAGTCATGCTCAGAATTTCAGAAATCAAGAATCAAGTAGATAGTAGGCTGAATTATGTATATATAGATGAAAGATGTGAATATAGATAAAAATTTAAGTGAAATTCTAACATATTTCAAATTAGGCATGAGTTTACCCATGAGTTATGGATTGAATTAACAAAAATTGAACTAATGATCAGTACTAGAAAATACAGTTATGACCAGTCTACACAAAAATATAATTCACATCAGACAACCATAAGAAAAAATGTAATAGATCTTACTCATCTTACTCTTTTGTATTGCTCACTATTTCTTGACTTGTTGCAGGTAGAAAAATAAAAGGAAAAAAAAAAAAAAGAAAAAAAGATGGAAACAAAGCTCAAATGGGTTTAATCAAATATAAATTCAGTAAGATGAACTTTGATTCTAGAATGTATTGAGACTCAGTTGATTATAAAGCCCTGGAAAGAGAAGTCTGTGAGCTTTTCCCTCGGGTTCTGCTGAATTAAGAGTGGCAAAGCAGCCTGAAGTATACAACAAACAACTGTGCACTGATGTTCAAATATCATACTTGTCTTAATGTTTTTTTTTTATATTTCTGATTTTTCTATTTTTACTTATATGAAGGATATTATCTCAATGGTAAGAGAATTTTTTTTTTTTTTATGTTAACATGTATATTGGCATTATTTGCACCTGTACAGTAACAGTTTTCAAACTGTTGCTTCAGTGGTAACTCCAATGACAGTTTGATAATTTTATGGCACTCCATTAATCTAGACTGAAGTTGAGTTTCTATCAAGCCCAAGATCCAATTGCTCTTGCCTTACTTTAAGGTCCACTGTTATAAAATTAAAGGTCTCATGTCTTGGTGATGCTAAAACCTCTCAGGAATTTGGAATATTCAATATCCTCATAGCACCTTTCTGAATACAAAAAGGTTTATAATCTATTACAAAACACATCTGCTGTAAAGTTTTTGAATTTTTAATTGAAAAAGAATATTTACAAAATGACTAGTAAAAAATACTTTCTATTATAGGTATTATAATTTAGATGTATAAGTCCTTTTCCTGTTTGTTGATATTTTTAATGTAGCTGATCTGCCATTATTTTAATTTTTTTTTTTTTTGGAAGGATATACTGTTGTTGATGCAGATGTCACATTTTGCTTCAGACATCTGAGCAGTTTCCATCTTTTCATTGGCCTCAGAGTGCAGTTCCCACTTCATACGTGCAAACACACACATGTTCAAACTCATATAGTCTCTTTCTGCATATGTGTTTGTATGGAAGACTCCAGATTAACTCAGTGGAATTCTTATTTTACTTCATCTTCTGAAGATATAAGAAGTTTTAAGTTTTCTATCTGTCCAATCAAAATCTCATCCCTCATATCCACTACAGGAGCAACCAAATAACATTTTAAATTCCATTTATTGTATGGGTATATATTCCCAATTTTGATACTGTGATTTAAACAGAATGTTAGATGAACCCTGTTTTTAGCTATGAGGTGTTATAGTATATTACAGGCATCAGACAGTGTATTGTACATGTCCATGAATACACGTGCATGGACATGCCAAGTAAAAATATTTGTATTACACCTTTTAATCACACCTTTCCTTGCACCTTGTCTCTGAAGTTGTAGGGGGAAGAAAAGGAACTTTGTAGAAAACTGATATTTCAATATAATTACTAATTAAGATATTTTATATTCCTTCTTTACTATTGTCAAGTGGCAGAGGATTACATCAACTTTCATAAACTAATACTTCTTTTTAGAGCTGCTTTGTATGTAGTTCCCACTACAACCTAATGAAAAATAAAATCTCTGAGTATTTTTGTCAGTAAAGACAAATAGGATTTACTGGGCAGGACGTAAGAAAATAAAGCAGTTTATTTCTACTGCTTCTAATTTTAATAAGAAAGAAAGAACCTTTCAATCTTGTAGCACATAACTGTAAATGTGTATGACAGTTTAAGTTCTCAGTTTACCTTTGCCTTACTAGGAATTAATATTGTTTTATAAAGTAGAGTTTTAATTTGAGAAAGAAATGATAAACATTTGAAAGAATTAAACTAAAATCAGATTAAAATTTACTACTGGTTCCCTGCCTCTCATCTTAGTAATCACCAGTCCTTTTTTACTGTAGAACTCCAACTGAAGGATCAGGACCTTGCTCTTGTGAGGAAGAATGCTTTGCAACATTTTAAATATAGACCATCTGAATTTGTGTGAAAGAAGATAACCATATACATGTTTCCAAACAACTGTGAATAGTTAGATATTAAAAAAAATAAAAAAGTGATTTTTCTTTCTCCATTTTGCTTAATGAATGGGCATTTCTTTTACTCTATGCTACTATTAAATTAAATGCTTTTGATTCTGTTCAGCACACATAATTTGAAGTTCAAAAAGTATATTTCAGCACAGTTTCATTTTACTAGCCATTCTCCAGGAGAAAAAAAAAAGGAAAAATCATCTGAGAAAGACAACAAAAAAAGGGAAAATCCAGAAACAACTCACTTAAGCACTGCTGAGAAAGAAAACCATATGGTCCAGTGGTTAGAGACAAATTCAAATGGAAGAAGATCTTTATTTTGAACTTCTAATCTGGATGGTCTCTTTATTATGTGATTTTTTTGGGAAGTCTCTCAACCTCTTTCAGCTTCAGTCAACTCTGCTGGCATAATGGGTAAAACAGCAAGACATCACAACAATCCATGTGTTACCAAATGAGTTTCTCTGGGTAAAAAAAATACCTTAAACACTTTAAAATGTTCATGCTTTCCTTAGAAAAAGGTTAACTCAACACTGCCCAACAGTGCAGCTTCATTAGATTTAGAAGCACAAATCAAATAGTGTAGAGCTGTTATAGCAAGAGAAAACATGAAGAATGAGATACAAACTATAACACTAATCTTGAGAGCCCTCAGAGTTGTAGAGGAATGGACAGAAACCAAGATCATGTTAAACAAACGGTAGATGAATAACCAATTTATTGAGTAAATAATAAAATAGAAGTCATCCTCTGGAAAAAGGTGCCACATCTGCTTTCAGTCATGCCAGTTTGAATCCAGAATAATTTCGGTAATTGATTTGAATGAACTAGGTTGACATTGCATTGAGGTATTGGTGTTGTGGGGCAAGTAATTCTATAATAAGGCACTTTCAGATCCAGAGGAAAAAAATAAACTACACAAACAAGAGTAGTACATTTTCTATCTGATATATTTAAATCCTTAAATAATGAGAGTTTTGTTTTTTTGATACAGAACAAACTAACATTTTGTGAACATTAGTTTAGTTTCTTGTAGTACATTGTTCCCTTTTAGGAGGCAATATATCAGGGAAATTAATAAAAAAAATAAAATTCAAGATGAAACAGGCACTGTAGTATGGATTCAAAACAGACTCATTGTCAAATTACCAGGCCTCCAGTTCCCTCTCATAGTTTTCTAGTGTGTCCAGGAAAAAAACCTAAACATATTGTCACACAGTCTTTAGGAAAGAATTAATGCAGCATGTCTTCTCTTACTGTAAAGAGCTCTGTAATTTTTTTCCTGGAAATCTCAGGGCTATACTCAATGAAGTAGTGCTACCCTTCTTCTACTGATATAGTAGAAGTTTAGTACTAGTTTATTCTTTCATAGTGTGGTGGAAAACATGTTAACTTTGTTTTCACCAAGTTTATGAGTTTCTATGGTTGTGGACTTGTTTATGTGTGGTTTTGTGCATGTACGTTGTATAAAAATATTTTGCAAATAATTTTAGGGAGTTTATTCGAGCCTGAATAGATCACCAGTGACACATGCATCAGGAATGGAGAGCCACTGCACTGGAGCTTTTTGTTTCCTAGGGAAATGGAACTCAGTGTTTCTTAGTCATAACATTTTTCTGCTTTTGTCAAATAACTCTCAGAGCCACTTCTTCCTACTGCTGTTTTGTATGAGAGATGTTAACCTATCATTATCATCCTCTACTCTGTTAGCTAACATGTATGGCAATTCTAAAGATTTAATCTATGATAACAAATCCTTAAAAAAAGGGGGGGAAATTACATATGAAAGGGTTAAATGACAGAACTAAGAGTGTAATTTCATGTACCCAGAAGTTAAGAAGTGACAGATTAGATTGTATAAGTAAGCTTCAATTAAGTCCTGTTACATATTTTTAATTATAGGTTACTCCACCAAATCTTGCCTCTTCAATGCCTAGAATGGATTTGTTGTGTGAAAGAAGTAAGGCTATGTAGTGAAGGATACAATTGTTTGCAGGACCCTTGATTCACCTGTTCATAAGTAGAAAAGCATATAATTAATGAGTCGGGATAGCTCATAAATAAAAAGGTAGTTTCTGTTGTCAAGGCAATGTGATGCTGCTATAGAGATTTAGAGTTTAATCCTGAGTAATACATACAAGCAATAGGATGGTTAGAAAATCATTTAAAACAGACCTTTAACAATGTTAGTTTGTGCTAGGGTTTTTTTTGATTTCTTTTCTTTTCTTTTCTTTTCTTTTTTTTTTTTTTTTTTTTTTTTTTTACTAATGGCTATGCCAAGTTTTTGGATGCTTATTTTGAAACATTTGAAACTCACTGTTAAAAATTCAGTACATGAAGGCTGTGCTTTGAACCTATCAGGTTCTATCACATGATGAATACTTTGAAGAAATCATGTCCTAGTACTGAAAATTATTGCATATTTTTATATTACTCTCTGTGTTCCTAATATTAATAAGCTAATAGTAAAGCAAGTAATTTTATCTTTAGAGTAGAATTTGAATAGTGTGCTGTAAACAATGTCTCTGTGGCACATGGAATAATAAGGACAGCAGAAAATAAGGATTTTTTTATTATTATTAAGTGGATGTTATCCATTATCTGCAGTTGGCCTTCTTTGAAAAATGTATAAGGGACTATCACAGTGTATATGTATATGCAATTTATGCATAGTGAGTCAAAGCAGAAATCAGTGTTTGCTTATATAATTTTACTAGGCTTTTTAACATTGGCAATTTCCATGTAATCCCAGTTTGTCATAGATCACTATGGCATATGATAGTATCATCTTGTCAATTATCTCATCAAGCTCTTCAAGTTATCCTGTATGTTTTAGGATGAAGCAGCCTGAATGTGTGTGTCACGAGGGGCAGTATAAGTAGAATCCCTGCTCACAGACAGGAATAACGGTATTTAAGGGAAGTAACACTGCCAAGATATACTGAAAATAGAAGATAATGCTACTATTTTTCTTTTCTTTCTGGGAAAAAAGAACCCTGTTGGTTTGTCCCAGTTTCACAGTTTTACTGCTTGAACCACTTCTGTTTATGAAAGAGAGTAGAAATGCCTTTGGATCAAATTCAAACAAGGCAGCTGACTAACAACCCCTTCTGTTAGTTGACATGGGTCGTCTATGAAATACTGATGTTTTGTAAGTTTGTATTTTTGTTAATTTAACATTTTATGAGGAACATTCACTAGAGAAGGACATAGGAAAAGTCTGCTCTTGGGTAAGATAAAGGTTGTGGAAAATTAATCACCTGGATCTACTACATGGTTATCTAGAGACTACAGTTTTGACCCATATACATGTTACTATTTTTAAGGCTCCAAAGAGCAGATGGTATTGGTTGACAGTCAGCAAAGACAAGTAAATGTGTTTATAATATTGCAAGGTTATGGAGGTGAATTAAAAAACAAAGGATTTAGAAGTGATAAAAAGTACAGAAAATAGTTAAAATGGTAATAAAGCTGCTTCTTTCCAGAGGCAATATATATTTTTTTTTATTATGTCTGATTGCAAATTAAGGTGAAAGAAAAATTAACCCCAGGCATAAAAGAATATTCAGTCCTTACCTCCCTGGTTTCCAAAAAAAAAAACCCCTTGGTCTTTGATTTTAGATTTGATTTTTTTCCCCTGCTGGTTGCCATACAAAGAGATATAGCTCAATAAAATGAAAGATCCAGTGCACTGCAGTTCATATTATTGGCCTGAAGGAATTCTTAGTCAGGTTAATGGATCTGATGGTTTTCCCTTCATTGATTTTTAAGATGATTATATTTTATTTATAGATGAGAAAATAAGAGTTAATCTTAAATTTATTGAAAATTTATTGTGAGACTGAAGGAATTGATAATGATAACACATTCAGGGAAGCCAAACTATTCCTACCTTTAATCTTGTAAGTGCTGATGTGAGGCAAACCTATTGACTTGAAATTAAATGTGTTTTTATGTACACCTGTGTTCAGAATAAGAGTTATATTTTTCTTGCTCTTACAAAAGATTTCATTACAAGAAGCATTGATACACCTCAGGTGTTTCTTTTGTGAAAACTGTGTGAAATATCCAAGAGCTGAAAGCTCATGGATAAGAGCATGTTGTCCTCTGGAGGCTATAAGATCTGATTTCTAAGTCAGCCAAGTAATTTGTCAGATAAAAAGCCTACTGGTCAACCATAATTGTGTCCACAGGTTTGAATTGTAAACCATAACATGTGGGTTACAAATTTACAGTGGAATTTGAAGAACAGAATGAACAACAGCTCATTTTAACTCAGCACTCCATGCCTTAGCACTGTCATAATTTGTTTTTATGTTCTAAATGAGCTCAGAGACCCTTTTTTTTTTTTTTTTTTTTTTTTTTTGCAAGCCAATAGATGAAAACAAAGGATGCAACAATTTAGAATATAAAGCTATAAAATGGCATTCATCTTTCAGTAGCACTGAATTTCAGTATTCAGCTCATCTTACAATAGTGCATTGAACTGGGTGGCTGAAGATGGAGGGATGCTGAATCAAAGTTATGCCTCAGGCAACCATAAGCCCTTGTTACACAATCCTAGTGTGTAGGAAAAGTTCTAGAGTGGCATTATATTTTGATAAAAAAAAATTGCTTCTCGGCAATTTCATTAGTCATAATGATCCAGATCCAGTGCATTTCTGTGGGGTAAACTAGCAGAAAGACCAGTTTGGGAATGTGCAGCAGATTCTGCAGAAAGCAAAGTAAGGAAAAGGGAGAGAGATCAGAACAGAGCAATTACTGTTGAATTTTTCATGCTTATAATGCATTATCTCAAGCTGGCACTGCTGTTAATGGCTGTATAAGGCCTCTGACTGGACACCTACATTAATTTTAGAGCTCCTCTATTGTTTTGCTGGAAGCAAAATTTGACATCAACACGATGTTTCACCTTAGATTGAACTTAGTGGGGAAACAACATGAAAGTAAATTAAAATCCCTGCTCACTTCCCACCACTTTTGAAATAACATCTTTTTATTTTACACCAAAAGCTGTCTAAAACCTTTGGAAGAGATTTCCAAAAGGAAAAGATAATTTTTTTTAACTTCCTTTCCCTGACTCCAAGATGCACCCAAAGCAATATATTAAAAGTTTAAGCAACATACAAAAATAATTAGATACAGTTTGTTCAGTTTCTCTTCAGTTTGTTTCTATCCCCGTGAGCATTATGTGCTGTGTATAATTAAGAAGGGAATAAAATGAAGAGTTGAGGGGTCAGAGCCTTTCCTAGGTTTAGCCTGTACAAACATAACTGTATAGAAGGGGAGGCAAACTGAAGAAAGACAGGGAGTTGCATGTACTGACTCTGAAATTATTACATAAGTGTAAAGTATTTTCCTGTTGGGAAAATACAGCTGTCAAAATAGATTCACAGGTAGTGTGTGAATTGGGGACTGTGGGACAGGAAGAAAGGGCAGAGGTTGAACAAAGGCAGTGTAGGTTTGGCCTCCAGAATTGGCTAAAATAAGAGGTGATCTGAACCATTGCCCAGAATTCAAACCAAAAGAGAAGTGAACTTGTCAAAAGCTTCAAAAAATATTTCCTATTTTCTTGTTCCTCTGCACTTCCTGATTCTACTTGGTTCTCTAAGTCAAGGGCCAAGGTAAAATTAAAAGGGCTGATCTTGCACTCTTGTATGTACACTGGCTCAAGGACCACGTGAGATCTCACATGAAGTCTGTTCTCATAAAGTTGCTAGGCAAATTCTGCAGTTCATTAAATTAGTTTGAATAAGACCTGGAAAATTCATCAAAATCAAGTTTATTTGATCTTTCCTATAATTAGACATAAAGCAGTTCCTCTCATTTTCTTCAAACAACCAAAAATTTTATAATAATTTGAGTAAGTATGAGTGTCAGGTTTCAAACTAGTATGGACTTTATAGACCAATATTAAGTGAGCCTCTTCTTTCCTTTCTTTTTCTTCCTTCTCTTTTTTCTTAAAGGTATTACATGCAAGAGAACAATCATGTGGCATTTGTACAAACAGTACAAACAAAAACCTTGAGACTACTCGGAATGCATAAACTTGAGCATATGTGCAAATCTTTGCTGGATTGTGCCCAAAGGACGCATCTATAAAGAGCTACAAGTATAAAATACTAAAATTACTTGCACATGTGCTATTTAGGTCATTATCTATAGCAATTCAATGTAGAAGAAGGAATTATTTGTGTTATTTGTATCTATTTATAGACTTTGTCCAGGATTTGAAAGAACTCTCTGTGAACTGTTGTTAATTGACTATTGCTTATCTGTTATTTCAGGAGCAGAATGATGAAAAAAGAGGAAGGAGGGAAATACTAAGTAATGAAATATCTTTTTTGTAATACAAAACAATCATCTAACTTTAAGGATTAGAGGAAAAGATGATCTTCAGTGATAGCATCAAGAACACTCTTTCATAATTCTAAGTCTTTGGAGTTACATACTTGCATCTTAAAACTTCTCTAATAAAGAGCAATTCCTATCTGCTTTGTGACTGTGAAGCATTTGTGTTTGCTTTCATACTAAGAACATAGAAATATTTTCATTTGCCATATCTTCATTTTAGCCCCTACAATGTCATGTTAATTTAGAAACATTTCCATTTCTATACGCTTTACTTCTGTATACAATAAAGAGGTGATCTCAGTCTCTGTCCACAGTGTTGGATGGCACAGATTTAATGCCGGTTACTGATTGGGAACTTAAATCAAACCACACAATTTTTGGGAAATTGCTTTTATTTTATAAATGAGAATAATCATAACATTGAAAATAATAAATTAGAAAACTTATAAAATAATTTAGAAAAATACTTTAGTAAATAATCGCTCTGTTGTGGAATGCAATGTAAGAATCCTTAGATAGGTTTCCTGTACTGCTTACCCCCCCAAAATAAAACAAGTTTTGGAGAGACCTTAGTGAATTTGTCCAGAGGAATTTCATAAGAAGGGTTTAAATTTTCTAGCTCAGGTTAACTGCGAATTTCCTAGTTTATAAGTTTCAATAAAAATTCAGTACCATAAAATGCATCATAGCCATCTTCTGTCTGCTTGTGATAGAAATACAACTGTGATGAATAGGCAATACAAAGAAAATTATTGTATGAGAGCTCACATATAGACAAAATTAAGGATGTAACAAATATAGTAAACTTACATAGGCAAAAAAGACAATGAACTTTCTCTTTTACTCCATGCACGTTAGTGCAATTAAAAATATAGCAAGTCTTCACTTGAGAAGATACTATGAACTATGAACAGTTTTCTTTCTTAAAGGGCAGAGTTAGAAGACAAGCTGATCTGGAGGATTAGTATTATGCATGAAAAAGACAATCTACCGTGAAAAGAATGAATGTCACAACATAGTTTTGTATCTAGAGATTTAAAAAATTACACACTAGAAAGAGATTGAATTATAGGCCAGCAGATTCATAAATCTACATAGACTTTTGAAGAAAGTGAGTAATTTTATACTGAGCTCTGGAAAGTGATCCTTTCTAAGGTATGCATGAGAGGTTGTCCTTAGTGAAATACATCGAAAGGGATTTATCACCCACAAAGAAAATGCTAAGCCTCAGCAGTTGTGGTTTGTTCAGGCCAAATGCTCAAGTAACTAAGCGATGAATTTCATAAGAGTGTAGGCAAACAAATAGTGTATCACATTGAAAATACCAGATTATGTACTTATGATCTTACACAAACTGAACAAAAAAAATCCAAGAAGCATTTAATTTCTCCTGTGTAAATAGGCAACTAGGTTTATAGTATTATCACAGGTTTAGATTGTACAATGTATTTCTTTTATTTATATTATTCTATTGAACAACAACAACAACAATAATAATAATAGTTATAATAGTACTTCTCATAAACTCTGAAACTCTACTCCTGCTTTTACTACAACTTATTTAAGCAGTTGCTGATAGTGGTATTTACTGCATCTTCTATCACTGTGACTCCCCCAGTTGTGTCCATGTGCTTTCAGTGTTTTCCTCTCCTCGGCAAGTACGCAATCATTTATCAAAGAAGCCAATTTTTGCTAACACTAGCTTATTTTTTTACAAACACTTTCTTTATCAGTATGAATATAATATTTTTTTAAAATTTGTTGTCAAATATGAAACCTGATCCCATTAAAATAAACTGTCAATGCTACATAATATTCCTGAATCTTCTATGATAATTGATGCACATAGTTTTCTTCTCAGTATTTTGTATCTTATTCTACAATAGGAAGGTCATGCAGAGGTTTTTCTTGCCTTTCATTTGCCCTTATTTTGGAAACCAGGGCTACAGTTTTTATGCTAGATAGACAATCCAATTGAACCATCTTGTCACCTTTGTTGTATGTGTAAACGGCACATCCAGGTAAATGAATGGAAATGCAGAGGGAGAAACAAGTATTCTTTATGCAGAAAATGGCTTACTGTGTGGAGTGGTATAGATAAAGGATTGACGCACACAATGACAAACTGGCCTCTCAGGTAGTATAAAATAAATTTTGATTATTACATATTGTTTCAAGATAATTGAGCAAACAAGATTGTGAAGAAATGCTATGTAGTAGTAAGTTTTTTGTGCAGAGAGAATCATGTAAGCATTTGGGTTTGATCTGGATGTTGAGAGTCGATCTTGAGAAACTGACCATTTATGTCATCTTATAACTTGTGTTAAAAATAGTCTAAATGTTATGTGTACATCTCGGTTCCAGGACAGATAGTTACGAGTAAACAAAGTAAATAGCATTTAGCATATAGGCAGACCCACTTTACTACTTTTCCTTGAGAGAACTGATTCAAATAGTGATACTCCCCAGGATGAGAGCAAAAATAGTTACTGCTTGCAAGTGCAGAGATAGGTATCCCCAGTGATTAACGATACTAATGAGTTATTTCAGAGAACTATACAGACAGGAGCACTTCATGTTTAATTACCTTCTTTTTTGGGGGTATTTTGCATAATTTGATGCAATGGTAACTTTTTTTAAGTGATCCTCAGCACTGAGGATCAATCACATTTTTATAACAATCATTTTGTTATAAAATTTGATGGTTTACATGCTTATTTCTAAAATATGGTTTACATCATGCTTTTACTTTTTCTGGTTTTTTTTTTTTGTTTGTTTGTTTGTTTGTTTTTTTCTGGTGTGTTTTTTTTTTTTTTGTGTTTTCTTTGGGTTTTTTTATTGGAAGGATTTTCCATTTTGTGCATATGTAACTTCTACATTACATTCTCTGGTTTTGACAGCATTGTAACCTAAGGAAGACTTGGAATTTCCTTTTTTTCATAAATTCTACCTTTCAGAAAAATTCTTGCAACAGATATTTTTACAAGAGAAAGAGATTAATTAAATGACACTAATTTTAAAAGCTTTGTTGCCTTTGGTTTGTCATGTTAATAGTGAATAACGTTGATGGATAGAGATTGGAGTTGTATTAAATCACAGTCTGCTCTTAATCCTTTCCCCTTTCTTTGAAATACAATATAAACAGATCATTCCAAGCCATTCTTCAATCACACAGGTGTTCATAATCTTCTCTCATAATACAAGGGTTAGGGAGTATGGTGTTGCAAAAGAATGATGAATCATCAACAAACAAAAAAATAAAAAAATCCCAGCCCAACAACTAAACCCATAAATGTTAGTTAATATTTAGATTCTTATAACAAAACATTTGAGGTTTATCATATCTTTGTTCATCTTATGCAGCTGGAACTCTTGTTCCTGCATTTCTCCTAATAAGGTATGAATTGAACATTTTCTTCACATGTAGTTTAGTCTGTAATACAAATGCTGTTTAGTCTTTTCTCACAAGCTGTTCACAAAGCCAAAACCCACAAGTGTCCAGTTAAAGTTGGAGATTCCAACTCTCATTGATTTAAGAAATGGAAAGGAGGAGGAGACAAAGTATACAACTGTCCTTTAGCGTTATTGTAGCTTGATTTTTTTCAGTGTAACTGCTGTGTGGATTAGTGGGAGAAGGGAGAATAGTTAGCATAGAATGGATGACTGTACATAAAGTTATCTCCTGGGATTGCATTAAATTCCCTTAAAATTAAGAAAACTGAGAACCTTTCCCATTCAGGAAGGAGCCTGTATATGGCTCAGTATAGTAGTAATGTAAAATTATCTTCTAGGTGTTTGATGACTTCTAAGTTGGTTGTCTCCTTAAATGAGGATAAGTTGCATTGTAGATAAAGTAGCAGAAGAACAGTTATTCTTCCCCATAACAGTGTTTGTTTAAAATATTTAGAAATCAACTGGTGGAGCTGCATAAAATCTGGAATGTCCATTTTCCATGCAAAAGTGGCGATCTACGGTGGGGGAATCCCACCCACAGGAAAAATAGACATTACTTATTTCTTTCAGGTTTTAGAAATGCACTGAAAGTTCTAATTCCTCATTCTTGTTAAATAAATATTTTCTGAATAATCACTTAAATGTAGTTTTCATGTAAATTTTGAATAATGCCATATGTATTTTCAACTGTTTGGTGAAGTTAACAATGCTTGCTTAGAAAAACATTTTGGACCAATAGAGTAATATCAACCTGAACAGAACTCTTCTTCAGTTACAGCAGAATGATATTTTTGAATGACAACTTGAACTAAATAGTATCTTTGTGTTAGAGAGGATATATTTCTTCTATGTTCTTTCTCATAAGATTTGTAGCAGTTTAAACATTTGTGACCACTTATTAATAGGCTATCTTGATGAGATCTAATTAAGGCAATGCTGGTTTACATTGATATAATTCAAAATGTCCTTCCTACTCTAAAATCATACTTTAAATTGTTTAGAATATACAAACATGTTGCATTGAAAGTATTTCAAAGTTAGACTGAAATTAGTTTCAAGTCCTTTAAAATTCAAGAAAAATAGACAAATAGGCAAATCTTTATTTCATGATTCATTGTTTAACTCAAGTTTAGGTGTTGCCTTTAGCATTCTTAAGTACAGCAGAATGTAGCTCAAAGTATTCAGGTTGTAATATCTGGTGCTCTTTTTTATTCTGCTCTAATTGTGTCTTCTTATAACTGTTTTTGACTTTCTGGATGCTCGATTTGTGGGGAAGAGGCCTGGTAGTGCCTAATATGGAATAAATACTACAGGACTTCTACAGGAGTGTGAAAAAATCAATATATTTAATTTAAAGCAGAGAGGTAACACATACAGACCCAACAGATTTTCATCAAAAATCAAATAGGATTTTAACATCAGCATGTTCCCAAAGATTTGAGCATTTGGGAACCCTCTATGGCCTTAAAATGACGAATGGTTACGTATTCCTGTTGGATCGTTTCTAAATAAATAATATCCCATAACACTTTTATTAAATGTGTAGGCTTCACAGATGCTCTTGTCTAATCAACTGATTATCGATCTGTACCAGACATCACTCTAACAGATGATCTGTCTTGCAACACTCATACATAAATAAATACAAGGAAAGACTTGGGGTCCACCACTTTCATCAGTAATCCTCAGAACTCCTCTGATATTTTTTTAGTACAATTTTGTTGATAATTTCCCAAATTTATGTAATTTCATATCTCTCTTAGTTTACATCTTCCTACTCCCTTGTTATGGTTATTCACTTAAAAAAAGCAAGGTCTTATTTGATGTTGCCATTATACCTGAGTAAACAAACATATTTCAGTAACCAAGCTTGAAATTCAAAGCCATACCTCTTGCTTACTAATATATCACAATTTTGCTATTTTATCTTCTATAAATCTTTAGAAATGGTGATTCAAAATATTGATTATATAACTTCACTTGTATTATTGCATTGCTCCTTGGGACATTTATGCCAAATGGATTCTTCTCAGCAGTAATACATTCTTTTTCTTTTTACTCCTCTTAGCTCAGGTTGCTTTCACTAACAGAGGTAGATTTTACTCCTATTCTTTTTAAGAAAGGTTGAAATAAAAGACTGAACCAAAACTTTACATCAATCTAAGTGATGTTTGAAGCCCAGAAGGTAACAGAATGATCAAAAGGAAAATTTATCAAATATATTCAATATACATTTTATTATAAAACCTTTTAAAGAAACTGTTTATAAAATAATGAAGATTAAAAAGATTTGTTTAAAGACTGCATGCTACAATGGATCTTTTTCCGTCTCACCACTGATATTTTGACACCTGTTGAGTAAACTGGTATTAATCTAACATTAACAAAAATTCTCCTTCTGAGAGGAAATATAGCTAAACAAAGTGATATTTAATGTTTTCTATTATATTTATTTAACTAAAATGGCTGATTAGATGTTAAACAGAACAGAGGTTAATGATCTTTGTTATTGATATGATAAAAATTAGGAAAGAATAAAATATGGTTAATGATGTATCCCATTATTGTTATTATGGGGATTAAACTCATGCTGTTGTCTGCTGCACTGAAAAACTGGGCCCCAAGTTGTGAGTAATTAGCAAAATTATATTATTGTCTAATCTTATGCTGTAATTAATTGCTCTCATCACTGTATTTTTCAGTGTAGGTTCAATGTGTTTTAGGTAGGTCTCCAGCTTTGTATGTAAAAATAGAGGAAATAAACTCATATCTGATTTAGTCCAGCCTGTATATGAAAGCTGCTATTTATTGCATAAATGCAAAATTCAATAGTAGAGTGGGTAGGATAAAAGGTGGCTGGGTTGAGGATAATCTGAATTTGTTTCTCATACCTAAAGGATGCCCTTGTCGTCTCATTTTCTCTTTTGTTTTTAGTAGTTATATGACAGCAAAATGTCCACTGGGAATAAAAAAAAAAATTATATCAACCGGTAAGATAAAACTATCTATTTATTATTGGTTGCTTTTGTTATGATTGTGTGTGTCAACCCAGAACAAGACCTTATTGTGCTAGGATCTTTACAAACAGAGAATACCAGATGGTCCCAGCTCTAGAGAGTTTATAATCTGAATCAACAGGGTGAATGATGAGGCATAACATAAAACAGTAGTGTGAACAATGTGATGGCAGCAAATGTTACATTAGTTCCATAATTTCGTGCTGAAAGCAAGGAGGGAGGGTTTAGTATGTTTTGGTGGATTAGGTCTTATATGGTGATAGTGACCTTGTTAACACTCTGCAGCGCTGTGAATACTTTCAATGATGATTGGGAAGCAGCCTCATGACTGCACATTTCCTTCTTCCCCCTCCAAACTGCCCCCACACCTCCGTCCAGAGGACTCGAAAGATGCAGAAATTAAGAAGAGAGTAACTGATATGGGTGTCAAGAAAGGCTGAGGTGAAACTACTGTAGGCGAAGGACAAGTTTGGACTAAACAGACAACCATATTTTTAGCCAAAGAAAATTATCTGCTTTGGCTACCTCACTTTCTTCTGCTGGACCTTCTGCTTGGCTTGCTTCTGCAGTTTTACATTAATAATCAATGGTCAGAGGGAGACGAAGCCATGTGAAAACCCCTACTGTGGGTGGAGTTTCCGCTCTGGGTGGTGCTCCAATCCTTACATAATATGGAGAAGGAAAGGCCTTTCTGCTCCCTGCAGGTGCAGTTCCAGCTTTGTCTTTTGATATATTGTCATCTACAGCTGGAGTCCTTATGAAGCCTCATTTAATCTGTAGAATATTTTCAAAGTTATTTGACTCTTCCAGATTTAAGGAGTTCAAGGCAGGTCTTCATGTTTCAGGTATTATCTCCTTTTTTTCTGTTATGAATGTTTTTATAGGACAGAAGCCTGGTTGTCCTTCAACCAGTCTCTTCATTTAACTACTGTTATTTCTTTATGTTAATCATAAATACACTGACTATGCTTTTTTAACAAACAAGGAATATAGAGATGCTACAGTTGCTTGCTTATCAAGAATAAGCACAAGATCAAAACAGTTCATCACAAATATCTTTCTAAAATCTCATTGTATCAAAAGTTCTGAAACAACAAAACCTTATGGAGTTGATAGGGATGTACATGAGAATATAAAGACAGTAGTGAAGATATAGCTTTAAAAAAATCTAGATATAGTTTACAGAGAATGAAATATGTTTTCCTACAATTTCATCTGTGGGGAGGACATTTTTTTCATTTTCTGAAGATGGTTCGTGTTTCATCTTCTTTGAGAATTAGACAAATTTTATCATTAATTGGTAAATTCCAACAGTTCTGCCATAAATGTAAGATCAGACTGGAATATAGGCACACAGGTGTTCTGTTCAGCTTCCCTTGATGGGTTGGTAAGCCAAGAGATGACTGAATTATAAGAATGAAAGCCGCCAAGTGTTTGCAAACAATTCTGTTGAGTTCTGCACCAGCTTTAAGGGACTTACTCACTGAGTGGGAATCAGCAGGAGCAGTGCTGACTATTCACATATAACAAAAGCAACCAAAAAAAGCAAAGAAAATAGAAGAAAAGCAAGAGTTTTCTACAGTTCCAGGTCTGTATATAGTAAAGGACAAGTATCAGCTACAGTCAACATGGGTTCACAAAAGGAAAGTCCTGTTTAACTAATTTGATATCCTTCTATGATAAGGTCACCTGCCTAGTGGATGAAGGTGATGGATGTAGTTTTTATGGATTTTAGTAAGGCTTTTGATACTGTGCCTCACAGCATCCTTCTGTACAAGTTGACCAACTATGGGATGAGTAGGTTCATGGTGTGCTGGGTGAAGAACTGGCTGAAGTGAGGGGGTCAGAAGGTTGTACTGAATGGGGCTACATCTGGCTGGCAATCAGTGACCAGCGGTGTTCCTCAGGGCTCAATTCTAGGGCAAGTTCTGATGTTTGTCAATGGTCTAGATGCAGGAGTTGAATGCACCATTAACAAGTTTATTGATGATACCAATCTGGAAGGTGCTGTTCACTCTCCTGAGCATCAAGATGACTTCACAGAACTGGTGAAAGAGTTGGAAGGAATGTCTTGTGAGGAATGGCTAAGGACTTTGGGCTCATCTAGTTTGGAGAAAGGGAGGTTGAGCAGTGACCTCATTGCTCTCTACAACTTTGTGAGGAGAGGAAGTGCTGAGCTCTTCTCCCTGGGATTCAGTGATAAGATATGTGGGAATAGTTCAAAGAGACACAAAGGGAGGTTTAGACTGGATGTTACGAAGCATTTCTTTACCAGAAGAGTCATCAAACACTGGAACAGGTTTCCTAGAGAGGTGGTGGATGCCCCGAGCCTGTCAGTGCTTGAGAGACATTCGGACAATGCACTTAATAACATGCTTTAACTTTTGGTCACTCCTGAGTTGGTCTGGCAGTTGGACTAGATGATGGTTATAGGTCACTTCCAACTGAACTGTTCTATTCTATTCTATTCTATTCTATTCTATTCTATTCTATTCTATTCTATTCTATTCTATTCTATTCTATTCTATTCTATTCTATTCTATTCTATTCTATTCTATTCTATTCTATTCTATTCTATTCTATTCTATTCTATTCTATTCTATTCTATTCTATTCTATTCTATTCTATTCTATTCTATTCTATTCTATTCTATTCTATTCTATTCTATTCTATTCTATTCCATTCCATTCCATTCCATTCCATTCCATTCCATTCCATTCCATTCACTTACCAATAGCACCTTCATACAGTGAAGACTTTTAAAAAAATAAGAGCCTACAAAACACAGTCCTGCTTCTCTCTTACTGCCAGTGAAAACAAAGAAGTATATGAGAATTCAATTTAAATTGTATTTGTTCAATTTAAAGAGATAATTCTAAGTAATAAAATAGGTAGTGAGATAAGGACCTAAGTCAGAAGAAATTCTTTCTCGAATAATTCTCCCAGCTTTACATTTTATGCATTGTAAACTTAAGTCCAAGTTTTAAAAGAATGGTAAGAATTGCTCCCACATATTTTTAGCAACTTACCTTAATATTGAGAAAAGACTGTGTAATTACATGGAGCTCAGCATTTATTTTCAAAAGATTAATTTCTTTCAAGTTTTAGACTCTTGTATCATTTTATCAACTTAAATTTTTATTAACAACTTTTTTTTTTTTTTTTTAATTTTACTGTCATAGTTACCTTTGCTAGCATAACAAATTTAAAAAGCAGAAACAGTTAAAATACCTTACATATATATCAGGTCTGATAAAATCAAGCTTTATGTATATGTTTTAAATATCTTGAGTAACTTTCACTGGAGGCATTTTGACATAAAGACATTCTCAGAACAAAAAACAGAATGTAAAAAATAGAGGTTGTTTACTTTTGATTTTTTTACTTTTTTTTTTTTTGTTGGTTGTATTTTTAAAGTAACTTCCTTTATTTCGTATATCAGGCTGTCCAAGCTTCTGACATTTTTACATTTCTCAGGAGCCATTTCTGACTCAAAACGGAAAACTGAACTGATTCTGATGTGTTTCCCCCCCTCCAAAAATTCAATCTGTAGGGACCATATCTTGAAAAAAATTACAAAAATTTTACAAAAATGAGCATAAATTCCCACAATGTTCTGAGAGTTGTAGAGATAAGTGTGTTTATAATTTCCCTCCTACTCACAATCTCTCTCATGGGATTGAGGAATTAAGATTCTGAGCACAGACATCAAATACTTCTAGCATCATTTCACCTATAAACCTTGTATAACAGCAGGAATGCAAGCTGAAAATAAGAAATTATGTGAAAAAAAGAGTAGTAAATAGACACTGGAGAAGAGGGGAGGTGCTGAGTAACTGACAGGAACAAAAAGAAGAAAAATAATTTGAAATAGGAAATGTGAACTAGGGTGAGGCTGGTGATTGGTGGGAAATAGGTAACCATTGAAAAGTTCCCTGAAAATATATTAACATTATAATGCATCTTAATGAATGAATATTTTAAAAGTATATATATTAGATACTATAAGTTCTTTTGTGTAAGCTTAGTTCCCTCTTTCTAATAACCGCATTTTTGCTGAGTGTCTCATTTGGGATTGCTGCCAGGCAGGTTAAATTCTAGTTCCATTTAATCTCTGCCATAATGGAAAATGGAGGCTATTCAGGAAACCCTGCTACATTATCCTCTGGATAGTATATGGATTTCTATCACTTCTTGTCATTCATCATGTATTTATATTAAGACTACCTTTTATAATTTGTCAGCACAGGGAACCCTGACCATTGGGATGTCTATACTACATTACATCACAAAGAAATAATAAGGAAGCCTAGCAGGATTGAAACTATGGATACATCTGCAATATAAGCAAACAGAGTTGATGTACACCTTATGACTGCTAGCTATTCCTTTAAGTATGAAATAATCTGCTTGCAAAACATTTTGTGTTTTATTTTCTATTGGAAGGTAATGGCATCCCAAATACTAATTAAGATAGTGAGGAGCAGACTGAGCTATCCCTATTTCCTTTGCACTGTACCTGCCTTCCTGAATCGTCCTGGAAACGGTAATGGGACTTCTTAAAGAGAAAGATGTCCTGAATGTAAATAAAGACACCACCGAATATTTCTGATTAATTGTTTTGATGTTAAGACAAAGCTCAACCTGTGTTGTTTGAAAATACTGTTCACTCTTTTTGAACTGTATAAGAGACTTTTCTCACCAAATAATTGTATTTTTTTTGATTAAAGGAAGCTTGAAGAAAACGTACTTTGTCAACTCTCTTCATCTTTTGGATACCATCTATTTAAGTCTGTTTTTTCCAAAGTAATCCATGAATTATTTTATTAGTTACAATGTTCATTGTGAATCTAAAGCCTCCCTCACATGTTTAAAAATAAAGCAGGGTATAATGTCCTAGGGAGTAGATTAGCAAAAGAAGAGTGACTAATAAATTAATCCTAACACACACTGTATCACTGGAAAGGAGCCACTCCAGATTTTCTGTACTTAGTTAAATTTAGTGTGCAAAACAGCGCTCACATGAATTTGGTCAAGTATCTCTTGGTGTTCTGAGAAACAATCAGAATTTTTAACTTCAGTTTTGGGCTTTGTGTTAAAGACACAGACAGCATTTTAATCAGATTTTAAAAATTATTTTTAAAGTGTCAGATCTGGACTTGCATTGAATAAGCTTGTTTTCCAGAAGTGGTTGTTTAGTACCTCCCTATAGAGTCTTCTACCCAGTTGTGCTGATACTATTGAGAGGCAAAAAATTTATCTCTGTAAAAGAGTCTGGGTACCCACACTGTTAGTCTTTAATTTGAAAATCTTGACAAAAAGTGTGTTCAAAGTTCTTATGGACCTTAATGGGGACTCTGAATGAACAGATCCAACCATTTATAATAAAAATTTCATCCTTTGGTGAAACACTTATTTCACCTGTACAGCAAGTCTTTAAATGTTCCTATTGACCAGAATGGAACCACTGTTTTAAATTCTGGTGTGTGCTGTATAAGAACAACAAATAAAGGCAGAGGAAATTCTAGAATGGTCAACAAAAGCATCTATCTAGCCAGGTCTAAGGTACAGGACTTAAAACTTCATCAGTATTCTCAACATGTAACTCACCATTTTAAACTTACTTTCTCACTGTCGTGCTGGTAAGTTACTTAATGTTTCCATGCAGCTATTTCTGTATAGTCTCCTTTGCTTAAGCAGATGTGAGATATGCCTGCTTCTTACTTCATCTGCACATTACCTGTAACAAGAGGCTCCTCAGTTCAATGAGGCATTTTGATGTGATGAGAGCACAAGTTATGACAATAAGAAAATGTCTTATCTTTTCATTTGCATTTGTATTTGTGACAGAATATTTCTGGAAAAGTGTATGCTTCATGCTTCTATTTATAAAATCATCATATTTTGCTTATATTTCAGCCTCAGTGAAGGCATTGTCTTGGGTAAGGATAGTCTTAAGAATTTGTTAGATGTTTTTTTGATTCAGAAGCTGTAATGTTTTGCACCTGAGAACATGCAGAATTATGCAAATATGTGCTTTATAGACATTTTTAGAAGAAGTTGGCAGTTACGATGTCAGCTGAGTTATTTCTTCCATAAACAGACTGTTAGGATATTCTGTATGAAGGAACAAAACTGAAGAGAACATTTTATGAGTGAAGGAAGAGCAGTAACTCATGATATCAAAGAGAAAATATTATACAATAATTACTTATATGGTGTTTTATTTCCTTCACTATAGTCAGTCTTTTTGTAATTGTTTGTTTTCCTGATAATTGTTTAATTTTTTCTTGGTAATTCATAAAGCCCACTTTTCATCATTAGAATAATATTATTGGCACAATAGGTTATTAGTGAAGTAATTGAAAGAAATCTGAAATAATGTGTGATAAAAAACAATCCATGATACCTTTTAATTTTATTTTGGCTAATATATTCAAGGTGACTGTGCATGAAGTGGAATTTGGCCAACAATTGCTCCACTGCACATACAACGTGAATGGAATACAGAGCTATATCACTAGTACAGGAAATCATGAGATTGCATTAACAAATGGGAGTGTTTCTCCACACGGATGTAACAAACGATAAGCTTAAAAGAAGTTAGTAACATGCAAGCAGAATCAAGCATATTTATGTTGAACAGTACACTTTAGTTAAGCAGTGAATCCATATTTCTGAATCACCCACAATATGCTAGCCTGTTGGCCTATTGAGTGAAGACTCAAAATGTCCAGCAATAAGCAGCTCCCCATGAAAGAGGTAAAGGGGCTAGGGATTAAACCTTTCAGGTCAGAGATTTATTTTTCTGTATGCTTAAAAGCTGTAGCTCATAAGTTATTCTCTTTGTTTTCTAGTCTTCCATTATCAGCAACAATCTTAACATCTTTAACCTTTCATACTACAGGTTCACCATTAAATGTCAGATAACTTGTTTCATAGACTAATTTTTCTTTTTTGTTTTTACACTTATGTCAACATCCATGACATTATAGCTCTTTAACTTCTTCAGTGAAATATGGTGTCAGAAGGAAACAATTTCTAGCCCAGAATTATGTATTCTACAACCATATTCACTACGGTGAACTTCACAGATCATCTAGCAATGTATTTTCCATATACAGTTTGGATTGTAATCAATTGTTTTTGCAAGAAAAGAGCTAGTAATTGGAATAATGGCACTTTGGTTATGAGCATTCTTCTGAATAAAACAACTTTCTTTGATTTTAAGGAATTTTTATAACTATATTTTCTAAAAATTAAATATGTAAGTCCTTTTCTGCTCTTCAAATGTGTTGTCCTACAGATAGCATAATGCACAGAAACATAGAAAAAATGGGGAGAATGTAAAAAAATCTGTTCCCTTTGGCAAGTGAGAAAACAGGAAGCATTGAAAGCAAGCACTGGTTTAGGGAGCAAGGACCTTGCCTTCTCTGTATCCATTTCCATGACATTGCTGCTTTATCATGTACTCTATCTTCTCTAAATTATGTTCCTAACCTGAGAAGATAAAGAGTATCAGTCTAGGGCTTTGCGGTGAGGGCATTTTTCTTCTGCCCTCTGTCAGTGGCTTTGTCAAATGCCAACAGAGAAGCTGAGTCTGAGGTTAGCTGTGCAATGGCTGCATAGTAAGATGGGGTTGTAATATTTTTGTTGAGTTCTGACCACTTGTTTGAAAGGCACACAGCAGGCAGTTCTGAAGGGTGGTTCTCAGTTGCTCAGATAAACATCTAGTGTCATTTGAGATGCTCTGAGGTACCTGAGACATTCATCTGGAGATGGCAGATATGCCACAAGAATAATGGAGATATTGGCTATTTCTGGAGCAGGGGCCGGAAGCAAGTTTGATATCACAAAGCATCTAAAACGACAGAGAGATCTACTCAACAGCTACATCCAAATGCCTTTGTTTAGACAATAGACCCCTTCTGTGCATTTCTTTTATGTGTTTTCTATCCAACCCTGTATAGAACAGTTGTGCACCACTGAAACTGGAAAAAATACAACAATATATATTTGTGCATTATAAATGCAAACTCTAATGAAGTGCCATTTGTTGTTTTTCAGATCCACTTATTTTGCTGTATTTCTTAGTACTTGTGCACCTTTCAGGAAACCCCACTGAGCTAGCACTACTGAGAAGCAACAGATTATAGCACAGGGACAGGTGTGAACCATGGCAAACCATGCAAAGTTAGGCTCTTGTTCTGACTTGAAGTTTGAAGTCCAAGTTTGAAGGAGAAGAAAATGTCTTGTTTTCCTGCAGTTAAGTGCAGGGAAGGCTAATCTTGTGTTGGGACATGAGAAGAAATATCAGAGCTCATCCCCCAATCTTTCCTTTGTCCTACAATAACATTAACATTGTTCATGTTTTTAGTGTAGTGTCACAATTCTCACCTGGTTTCTGTGTCTCTTAGGAAGATATTCCCACAGGAAATTGGAGAAATCCTGCAATGATACACTGAGAATGATAGGTAAGCTTGTGCTGTAGCAGCGGGTTGGAAGATAGAGATTAATGGAAAGGAAGCAAGATGTCAGCAAATCTTCCCTGCCAGAAATCTATGCTGTGTACAGGAGGAAGTGAATGATGTGGAAGAGGGATAAAGTGGGTTATTTTTTGCAGCAAAAAAACCCAGAGCTGACCTCATCCTACGTTAGTAGGATGCGTTCAGAAATGAGGCATACTTATTCATGGCTCTTAAAGTTTAAAAGTTCATGTTTTTTTTTCAGTTGATGAGGAAAATAATTAAGCTTTCAAAGAAGGCTAATGTAGCAAAAATGATTAGCAAAGAACATGACATCAGTAGAATTTTGAATTGATTTAGGGAATGTAAGGAAATATAACCTGATATTGGATGAAGAAGCAGGAAGATTTAGACAGACTTTGACAATGTGTGTCACAGACTCTCTCTGAACTTTTTTCCAGAAGAGATTAGAGTCGTTTATAAATGTTAATGAAACTGATTCATATGTTATACTTTGCTTATTTTACAATAAATAAATACAGATATATATTCTATATATATAGAAGAGATATACATGTAAATACTTGTCTTTCATCATCACATAGGTCTGAGGCAATTCTAGAAAAATATTTTTAAAATATATCATCTGGCAGTATCACCTAATATTCTTCAAGAGTATATAATTGATATGGTTTATTAATTAAGAAAATTAATAGCAATTATTTACTCTACCTATTACATCAACTAAAGCTGAAACCTGAAAAGAGTATAAATAAATTCATAATGGTAACATCTACCCAGGTGAACAGAAGTCTTCATTTTGAAACATTTTTTGTATCATCCTAAGTCTGGAGCTTGCCATAATTTTTTCGACTCAGGCAGAAGGTTTGGAAACGGTTAGGTATTATTGTAAGGTGTATTTTTAACCTGGGGTCACTACAAGGTAAAGACAAGGAGTAGTACACTGTTTGACCTGTCACAGGAATTCCAGATAAAACCCCAGAAGTTGAGTCAGAGATAATCACAAGATCTGGAATCTGCAATAACAAACTGTTCATATATCTACCTGTCAGCCGTCTTCCTCTAAGGGTGGGACACAAGGTCACTGAAATGGCCATTTTCCATCCCTTATTTTCCTGGACATACAGCCGGGTAAATGGAGAATCAAACATTTACAGGAAAATATTTTTTCCATCAAGTCTAGGTAATTTTATTTCAAATATTTGTTAGTTAGGGTTTTTTGTCCTTTTATGCAATTTCCCATAAAAAGTAGTATGCTAATCGAGTTAGTTTTGTCATCTTGTTCAGAATGATATTTCCAAGTTTAATTAAAGGAATATATTCTAATTAAATAAAACAAGTATTGGCTTTATTATTAAATGAAAAAGAGAATGTGTAGAAAGAGTGACGGAATCAAGTTTATGGTGTGTACAAGCAGTACCGCTACCCTCCCAGTCCTATTCCCTTATAAATTTTGAAAATATCTCAGATCCTTAGATCCACAAAAGATTTTGTTTAAAGATCTTCCAACACAGTAATGGCTGTGGCTATTTAAGTAAAATAGCTGCAGTATTTATTGTCTAATAATAGTGGTTAAACGGATGGGTAATTTTAGGTAGTGATGTGACAATGCCAAACTCTCAGACTTCATTATTCTCAGTTTTCTGAAAAGAAAAATGTTGAAAGTGTTAGAATCAGGCAGTTTTATGTGTGATTTTCTCCATTACAAGAAGACTGATTGTGTTTAAAAGCAAAGGCAAACAAGCTATGATCTTGCCTCTGCTAGTGTTCAATTCATGTTCAGTTTCACTTTGCCTGCAAACTCCAGAGAGGAGCTGGTATGGAAAGTGGAAGAAGAAATGTTGCTTTGATTAAGTTGGATAATTTGAAAGAGAAAGAGTATTTGAAAATTCCAGATATATTCTGTCGTTAATATTTCTGTGAGGCAATGAAAGAACAAAAATGATTGTATTGCTGTGCCTGCCCCTCTGCTCCTCATGCAGTTCGGGTACCTCGCAGCCTTGTATTTATTTATCAGTGACACAGCCGGCTTTAGGACGGTTCTATTCTCGTTTTTCAGGGGCAGGGAGGGAACTGTGAGCTGCCTGAGTTCACACAGGACGTCAGTGCAAGAACAGGCAATGGAGCTCTATTCTCCTGGGTTGTGCGTTGGCACTCTGACAGCTGAACCCAACTTCCTTCTCTCCAAGCCTGGACAGGACACAGAAATGTATTCATTTGGCAAAGGGGGAGGGGAGCCTCTGCATCCCTTCCTTATTTTGTTTTTATTTTGGAGGGGCTGGTTGCTGTTCTCATGCAGGGCAAGGTTATTTAACTTGATGATCAGTAGCCACATGTTTTTCAGTATTTCCTAAAGTGTATAAGGGATGAATTCCAGACAGAGCATTAAAACTATGTCACTATCCAAAAAAGCAGTACCAGTGGCTTTTACCAATGTATATAATGAATGTTAATAATTCATTGTTGATCAGTGTGCAACTCCATTTACTGCAATTTATCATTATATGCATTTAGTATATTTTCAAAGGTAAAAGAAGCATCATGAATAGCATATGTTCAATGAGAAGGATTTTTTCTTTTCCATATTTTCTTTTATCTGATCTTGAAAAGAGATATTAGAAGACACATCTAGGAACTTTTTATAGTTGAAAGGAAGGTCCATTGTTTTGAATGACTTCATGATTATACTATTTATAAAACTGATTTTGTTTTCCTGATTTTCTGCAAAAAGTGCCTTCCTGGTTAAGTTAATTTTATGTGTATGCATTATACTGCTGCTGTACCAAAATAGAGTGCGGTAGTAATATTTTATCATACTTATCACTGTCAGTATTTTTTCTTGCTAGTTCTGTTAAAGTAGCACTGTTCTTTTTCATATGTTGTCTCCATAAAAATGAGACCATGAGCTCTTTGGAGAAAAATGTAAATTTTTCTCATATACAGAGTGCAGATCTGTATTACTTTTGTGGCTTAAACATATTTTTATAATTTGAAAATCAGATTAATTTTCTGCACTTGAAGAAAGATGCAGAACTTTTCTAAGAAAGGTAGTGGACCTCAGGTTTTACAAGAACCTGAGTCCTGGTTTTACAGCCTAAGGTATATCTCAGTAGTCATGTGCGTTTGCTACTTCAAACCAAATTGATTGTATGTCTGCATGTGTAATGGGCTGAATTTAAGTAGCAGTTGATAGCATGTCTTGGAATAGCAAAAGCAAGAACATAGAGAATTATTATTTTCCTATCTAAGTTTGTCAGTTCTACAATGAGTTAAAAGCAATAACTATTTTTCTTTTGAAGTGGACTGTGTATATCACAGCAGAGGTTGGGACTAAGGGGCAAAGCTGCTAGATGTTTGTTGCCTCAGACATCTCTGTCTTGATTTTGTTGTTCTCTCTATATAATTTGTCATAAAGGAGAAGAATTTAAAGGGATTAAATGTCAGTAGAAAAAAATTTAAGAGAGTCGTAGAAGCAAAACCAACTAATAATCAACATTGTGTTTTTTAATTCCACATTTGTTGTTCTACTGAGTATAGAAAAATCTGTATTAAAGCTATATTTACTGTAGCTGGAAGGCACATGGGTAGAAGAATTATTCTGAAGAATTTTACAGGGAAGGAAGAGGTTTCTAGAATATTTAAGCAGTGGAAGGAGAATGGAAAATATAAATTGAAGATGACTTTTAAAATTAATATTTCCTTCTTAAGCCAGTGTTTACTTTGTGGAAAAGAGTTGCAGCAGTTTTATCACTTAAATTTAGCACTTGGTCACTGTAGTTAGAGCCTGATATTGCAGCTGCTGTTAGAGCAACGGGCTCTCTAGGAAGCTGAAAAAACCCCCACTAGTCAAGACTAGCTCGTGGTTGTCTCAGTGAGTTTTAGCTGTTTGTATCATAGGAGAAGTTGGAAATCAGTTGTCTAATTTTCATGTGCGATCCTGTTGTTACTCCACAGTTACAATATACAGGGACATATGTTGCTACTGCAGTTGGTCTCAGTTGCAAGCCATTAATAAACTGAGTAAAATTAGGTGGTTTAGATGTCAATGTTTTATACAATTTATTTATAGATGGATATTTTGTATCTGTGTAGGGAAGAAGATGCATCTCCTACCGAAGAATACCAGTGATCCACCAAAGGTAGAAGAAAGAGTTTTACATTCCATACAGTTGTTTACTATCCAGCTGAGACTAAGATATTCTTCCAGTAACAAGGAGACATTAAGGTATCTGTAGAAGTGTGCTTTAGATGTTTTGAATATATGTATTTGTTTGTTTATACATACATCTATCCTTAAGATATCTACCTTAAGCTGGTTCGATTTAAGCATAATTCAGTAACTTGTTAGCTATAATGGATTGCTTTCCCAAGATCCCCAAATTGTCACCCTGGTACTTAATATCCCATAACAAGTGCTCAAGCTCCACAGCATATATTTTGCTTTATCTGAAGGCTACGAGATGATATCCCCATTTGAATTGTATGTTTTAGATAGAGTCTTGGCACCACAGGAATCACGAAAATTGAATCTGTCCTCTAGTAATTGTTTGGGAAGGCTCCCTGGTATACAGTAATGTATGGGGAGATGTGCTTGTCAAAATTTGTGAAGTTATCTGTTATCATATTAGATATCATAGTTATAACTTCAATTGTTAATCACCATCAAGAGTATAATAACTTGAAAAAACAGATTTTTTTGGAAGAGGGAGAGATAGTATCAGTCACTGGCAATTCCACAGAGTGCGAAGCAAAAGGAAGGGAGAGCTATAAATGCTAAAAAATCAGACTAGCAGTAGAAAATTTCAAAATTATATAGTATTAGATTGATAATTTAGTAGCAGAAAGCACAATCTGCAAGAGATTGCTTCACTCGTGAACAAATCCATTGCAAACATTTTAGTATCACACAACAAAAAACTGCAAGAGGAAATATGCTATAAACTAACTTAATCAGTTGTAGGAGAATAGTCTCCTTGGAAGGAAAGCATATGCAAGGCAAACTTCTCTCATTTCCTACTTCCTGAGAGACTGAAGTTACTTGAAATAGCCTGAAAAATAGCCCTACCTTGCTTGTCCTAAGGGGCAGTACACCCAGTAAGGTGTATTGGTCCTTGCTGATAGGGATTAACTTGGCTGTATATCCAGATTTTGTTCTACTATTCTAGATACAGGAAAGAAGCAATAAAAGGACTACTTACTTTCCTTTGGAAAGGCAAGTATATTGTTTGAATGAAAATTATAAACTTTTACTAAGTCAACATGAAAAATGTGGCAAAAGTACAGTTTTCCATTGTTGACAGCATGCATTACATTTGTCCCTCAATCAGAAGCCATAAAACGAAGTGGGAAACTAACAAAATATCAACCTTCCAGAAAACCAGTTGTGCATTTGCTGTAGCACTTCCATCAGTGTGGGGGATTTTTCACAGCTGCTGCTAAATGATACTGGCCATTTAAGATGTTGTGTAATTTTTGCATTTACATTGTGAATATTCAGTGAAATGAATGCAGTCACTTTCACACAATACTATTACATGTCACCCCACATATCATTAACATTTCATTTGGTCTACTTCAGAAGGCAGTGCTCGCTTGTTGTCACCAAAATAGATGTGACCAAGTAAATATTACAGTAACATTTTCTTTGCAGAGAACAACCTCACGCTTCTATCATTTATAAGTCACTTAAAACTCTGCCAAAAATAAACTTTCCTGTGATGATATCCACTTATGTTCAGTTGTTAGTAAGAAGCCAGAAGTTGGTATCTACCCACTGGACCATAAAAAATTTTTCAGTAAGATGCTATCCAATTCCTGTGAAAGCTCATTATGTTCATAAATCACTCATAACACTGAATAAATAAGTACAGAGGAATTTGATTCCAGGTTTCCATTCTTCTGTCGGACATTTAATTCCTGCTGTATCTGCTACAAGGAGTATGCTTACATGTTTCCTTGTTTTTTTCATGAAGACAAAATGAACTTCAAAATTAATAGAGTGAACCTGGAAGTAAATACCACCTTTACCAAGGAAATCATATATGGAGAGTTACCTATCTTTTGCACACAGGTAGCTTTATCCTTAAATACAAATAACTTATATGGATTTATGGATTTTCACAGGCCTTCCTTGTGATTCTCTATTCTCTTTCTATTGGAGATAAGCATCCTTTTTTTTTTTTTTTTTTTTTTTTTAAGCAGAAGCTCTATCTTGTTCTTAATGTCAGTAGGCCCAAATACACAGTATTTTTACACTTTCAACTCAGTAGATTAAAATTATTATATTTGTGGATAAGAAGTAATATCATCAATCTAAGCACTATAAATTAAAAGCGTACCTACATTTCTCTAAGTATACGGTGTGTTACTAAACCATAACAAATGAAGAAGGAATTGATTCTTGATTTATACAACTCCTTTCTCCTGTAACAGTGCACTTTTCTGAGACCTGTCATTTTTTTGTAAGTAATGGCATTATATTGAACAGAATGGGCTTCCTCACTAAATACTGGATGTTGTAGTTGAGAAAAACACAGGTGTGGGAAAAAAATCTTCACATCACCTGGCATATTCTTAGGTCTCTCAGTCATCTTTGTCCTTTCTGAAAGATGAAATCTCTCAGTCCTTACAATGTTGTATTATGCAGAGTGACTACAGTAGCCTCCAGCTCTTTAGCACCACTTCATAAAAGAAATTCTTATTAGCATTCTGATCCTGAACACGTCAGGAGAAGTCGTTACGTGTAGCCAAGCACGTGCATGCAGCTATGCCTTACTCCGTGTACTAAGTGTCTGGGTAGGTCCATCCATGTATCAAATTTATACAGTTGAAACATGAATCAATATTATTATTCATGCATCATAAACAACCATCTCATAGGCTAGCAGAGCCCAGAAGTTAGGATAAATTAAGGGATATCTTCCTGATGAGCTGGAATCAAGGAGGATTTCTAGAATTCTGGAAGAACATTACTTGTCTAACAGTTGAGGCAGATTTTTTTCTCATTGAAAACATCAGATAGAAATGATTTCTGGAGGTGAGAGATTGGCTAAAAATTGCTGTCATCAGTTTAGAGGGAAATAATAAGTTTATGACTAAAATTTTTTTCAGGAAGAGATTTTATGCTTTAACATAATTACTAACGGTTATGAAAAGAACCTTCCACTGTATTTATGAACACTATGAAAAGTGGGATCAGATTTTCTGGAACTCTGTTTATAATGAATTTGTCTGTTAAACTCAGGTTAATTATGAGGGAGGCCCCATCTGAGGGAGAAAGCACACCACAGAACAAAAAGGATCAATTTTTTTCATTCTACTCTTTGAATTTTATCCTTTCTTCTTTCATCTGTTTTCATCTTATGGAAGCGATTATAAGTGCTAATGAGACATTTGATCTTGCTTCAGGCAGTAGTTTTCTGGTTAACACAACAGGGGTATCAAGCATCTATTTTGGTGTTATAGGAAGGCAACAGGCTGGGGTCACATATTCTTGTCTCTTATACCTACCCAGTTGCGGCAATCCTTTTTCCGTTACCCGAAATACTTATTACACTATTTTATTTTTCTGTCTGCACCTCTTATATGAACTCCTTGTCACTAAATTATGTCAGGAAAAGATATAACTCTTACAGGTGTTTCCAATTTAGAAGCCAGTCAGAAGTATTCAAAACATTTTTTTTTTTTTTGCTTTGGGAGCTAATTCTAGTCAAGTTGAGAATTACAGATGTGTTGTTTAGTTCAAGAAACAAGTGGTGACTGATGAGCAGAAGTAGCGCTTGAACCTGGGACCCAAGGAGTAGAGTTTAATAAATTGGGGTATCAGTCTACAGAGAACAGTACCATTTGAAAACATGATTTCTTTCACGTTGCCTTAATTTTTCAGAAACCATAACCAAACCTGGCAGTTCTGAGCCATTCATTTCATCAGTCTTATTTATCAGAAATACAGAGAACGTTTTTGGGCCTGTGTTCCTCACGCATTGATAATTATGTGTATAGACAGTGCTTCTTGTATTACATGATACACCTAGTTTCAATTTAAAGGAAGAATCCATGCAAAGGCCTAAGGTATGTGTACCAGGCAAACCCAAAACATTTCATTCATTAGTAGCTTTTGAGGAAATAACCCCTGTTAATCAGCACTGCTTTTTTCTTTTTTTTTATGATATAATCAGTTTCTCATTGATAATTTGCATATGGAGTTCTTCTAGTGTCTACTTCCCATAAATTAAAGTTGATGCCAACTGGACATTTACAGGAGACAGAACTGTGAGATTTCTTCTAGAAATGAACAGAGGAGAAGAGAGAGGTTAATTAGTAGAAGTACTTTCCTATAATCCAGTCATTCCAAATAATACCAATCATTTTTACATATATTCTTGCTCTGAGATTGATACCAAATGCTGATAAGTATGTGTCTACATATGCATATTCATTAAGTCCAGTGGTCAATGAAATGCATTTGTCTTGGTTTGGGCTGAAATAGAGTTAATATTCATTTTCAGGGACTAGATGAGTGCTGTGTTTTGGATTTAGCTTTGGGTTTGGTATGGGAAAAATGCTGATAGCACACTGGTGTTTTCAGCTGCTACCGAGACTTCAAGGACTCTCCGACTCCCCATGTCCTGCCCGTGTGCAAGGGCACAGGGAGCAGGGAGGGAGCACGGCCACAGCACCTGACCCTAACTGGCCAGTGAAATATTCCATATCATGGCATGTCATGCTCACTGTATAGAGGAGGGGTGGCTGGGAAGGAGCTCTCTCTCTCTCTCTCTCTCTCTCTCTCTCTCGCTTCTGGGATTGCGATTGTGGGATCTTGGTGTCTCGGGGTCGCTGGCCGGGAACGGGCTGGGTATTGGTCAGCGGGTGGGGAGCAATTATGCTGTACATTGCCTGTTTATATATTGCTTTTTGTTTTCCCCCCATCATCGTTATTGTTCTCATTTTATTGCCATTATTAAACTGTTCTTATCTCAGCCTGTGAGTCTCCCTTCACCCCTCTAATCCCTCCCCCATTCCCAGGTGGGGAGGGGGAAGGGAGGGTGATTAGCTGTGGGGGTTGGCTGCTGACCAGGCCCAAACCACAACAGTATTCCACAGTTTTATCACAAAGCAGAATAGTGTATGACCATCAGATGTATTTAGTAGGCAAAACCAAGTTTATGAGTTGCCTTCATTTTCTCCCACCTAGTATTGAGCAAAACTTTGGGCTTAACTTGACAAATAGCTTGCACTAGTACATTTAAAAGCATACAAAAATTAGAAAAAAAACCTGTGGACTTTGTCTTTGATATGTGGAAAAAGGAGAATAAACCTAGGGAAAAAAGAATAAATATCTGAAACTGAACCTTTTAAAGCAGGTGAATCATCAGCATTTCCTAGAGTATTTTCCCCCAGATTTTTCTTCTGCAAAACATCACCAAATATTTCTTGGTCAATACCTTATTTAGGAGTATCTCTTTTTAAGCACTGGATTTTCAAAACTCTAGTTTTATTTTTGTGACTGAACACTGTTGCTTAATTAGATTAGTGCGATTTTTAAAATCAGGCTTCTAATGCAATAAAATATAAGCACAATTGTTCTTTATATAATTTATAAACACAACTTACAGTTTCTTGATGAATATTTCAGGCTTCAAAACATCAAAGAAATTTTAGATTGAAAATATTAATTCCAATTAAAATATATTTTGAAAATATTTCAAAATTTTCATCCTTAAAGTTCTCTAATTTTATGAATATTTCATTGGAAAATTCTTCTAGTAAGCTTATTTCTTAGAATATTCCTGAAAGATAAGGACAAAGAGCACAGAAAGAAAATCATAGCATGTTAAAAAAATGAAATGAAAATGTACAAAAATACTTTTTTTTTCCCGATTATCGTGTAGGAGCATGTGAAACCGAGGAGTAGAATCTACAGACACTTAGTGATTCTTATTATTCTTAACTTTACGATTATGTAGTCCTACATGAATCAGTAAAGACACCCACATACATAATGTTAGCTATCTTAAAAGATGCCAATTCTACAAACACTTATGCCTTTAGGTAACAATTAGATGAATTGATTTTACTCATAGTATAACTCTTAAACACAGATATTGCAGATTATTTTCAGGAAGGGGACCCACATTAGCAAAACATTAGGTTTTAAAGTGTTTTTTGAATATGTTAGACTTTGTTAAGTCTACTTAGAAGAGTGTTAGGGAGGAGAAGACATGTGTTTTTTAAACCGGACAAGTTTCTGACACATGCTGTCATATTTAGAATACTGGTTCCTGACATAGCACTTTTTTCCTCCTTCATAATATGACTTCACATTTCAGTAGTCCTCAAATTCACAAGCACATGTCAGCTTCACCAGCTGCTCATTAATTTATGTATTTTAAAGAAGGTAGAGAAATGTGGAAAGCTTGTTTCTTACTAAGTCAAGTGTGCATGTGAAGGTAATAATGAGGAAACATAAAGGGTTAACAGGAGAGAACACCCACACTTAATTCCTTCCTGTTAGATGAGCTCCTTCACCAGAGTTTGATCCTCGTAAAGCACACATTTCTAGCACAGTGTTTCTTATTTTAAAAGAGTTGTGATTCATTGTATGGAGGTGGTGAGAACTGAGGAGCTTATGCACGTTAATTTTAAATGAGGGAAAAAACCCTGTTTTTCATTGCCCTTGCTTTTTTTGGTAGAACTTTAGCAGACAGAATATTTAAGCATGATGGTTAATTTTATATCAAATTTGATCTGGCCACCAGTTACATTCTACTTCTGCAGGCTGCTTACTCTGTCACTGAGTATTAGATGTATTACCCACAGAGCAATAATTACATTTGGCACATAATTATTATGGTTTTGATGGCAAGAAGGCCTTTTCTTTTCCTACTTTCATAACATATATTCCTGAAAGTGCTTGCTTGCTGAATACAGTTAGTTTAAAAGCACTTGGATTTAAATTGAACCTCGAGACAAAGAACAAAATGAAAAGAAAGAGCAAGCACATTCGAAAATTCCACAGATGATCTCACACTAGTCGATTTTGAACAGGAAAGAAAGCCTTTAAGTGTTGTTAATGCAAAAGTAGAAAGAGCTGCCTGGCTGCAGCCATGCCAGATCCCCGACAGGAAAGGAGTGCTTTTAAAGTTAATAAACTGAAGGAGGTTTGGAAAAAACGGAGGCTCCTGGC
The DNA here is from genome assembly GCF_018691265.1 of Tyto alba. Classification (NCBI taxonomy): domain Eukaryota; kingdom Metazoa; phylum Chordata; class Aves; order Strigiformes; family Tytonidae; genus Tyto; species Tyto alba. The sequence goes on from NW_024881280.1 coordinate 15,845,776, forward strand.
AAGGCCACATAAACTACACAAATGAGTTTCTAATCTTGCCACATGGGCATTTTTCCAACTCTGCACTCTGAGTCACCCCCAGCTGCAGGCCTGGATGAGCAGTTTAACAATCCTTACCTATTTTTTTTTTTTTTTTTTTAATGATCAGCATCAGAGTATCATGTTTCTGAAGCCTGGGGGCTGTGTGGTATTCAAACAGGGCGAGTGTTTGGAATTCCTCCAACCCTACCTGCAGCTGCCTCTCTGCTGAGGTTAGGAAAGCTAGAGCAGCAAACTTTGTCATTTGCCATTGCCTTCTTCCTACCTCATCTCCTGATTTCTCACAGAAAGTATGGGGTGAAGTAGGGTTGTGTACACTCTTCCTGTCTTTTTAAAAAGATAGAAAAGTTACAAGACATGGATATAGTAATGTTAATGTTAGGAATCCTTCACTGGGAATTGAGCAGTTTTGAAGGAAACCTAAGCAGAAAAAAAATGACCTGGTTTCCTTCTCTGATCTGAGAGCTAAACATCAGCATCAAGGAAGCTGTACTTTAGGTACAGGGGATCCTTCCTTTTGATGTGAACTCTTCAATCAGTGTTAAAACAATGATAATCAAATTAACATACTATAAAGCAGCTCTAATTTTAGCCTGGTTTATTATTGTAAGAGCTAGCAGGGAAGGGTAAAGGGGGAGGTGGAGGCTGCAAGGAATGACTAATGCTATATTTCAGCCTCTTAAGCCATATTTAGTAATGTGGGATATAAAAATAAGCTTTCAGTACAATTTTTCCTATTTGACTTCTGTTTCCTTTCTTCTGTTCCCTCTCCTAAAGATGGATTTAACTAATTACTCTTTTACGTGGATGTTGATAGACAGGTATTTATTATTGGTGCTGTAAGCCCTGAAATTTTTTTTCCACAGTGAGTCCACAGACATATACATTAAGCTCTAATTCTCTGGGGCTGTCAGAATTACAGACCAGCCCGAGGCATAGCAGTATGATAAAGTTTTCAGGCCCTGTTTAGTTAAGGCTGAAAATCTGGGACCCAGCCAATCTATACCACTCAGGGCTCTTTTCACAGTCCAAAATGATTTGGCTTAAACATTTCCAACTGTGATGAGGTCCCATTTCAGTGATTATACAGTCATTCACTTTTCCACATCAACATCAAAGTCATTAACAACTGAGTATTATTGCATTGGCTGGAATTCAGTTAAGGACTAGAGGGATGTTGCTCTTTATTAAGATAAATCATTGCCTTGGTTATGTCACCCATGAAATAATCAATTTACTGTGTTGGTTAATTTCCTCCCTCTTTGATCTGTGAATTAAATTCAACAGATCATTGTTTCACACAACTGCCATGCAAAGGATGCTTTAAAAGAAATGTACCACATTTTTTAATGGTAAAAGTCTGGTAACTATGTAAAACAAGAAGACTGCATGTGGCCTGAGAACTTTGGGTTTTTTCCATTCTTCATTTCAACAGTTTCCTTTGAAAGCTTCAGGGGAAAATGAACCATCAGCACCTATTTGGGTGATCCTCCCTCAAAATTCCTAAGGAATTACCAAGAGGAAAGAGAAAAGCTAGTGGAATTGACTCTGAAGCCTTCAGAGGAGTTAGGTTTGTGCCAGAGCCAATGAAAATGTTTCCATCTAGGTGTATGGCAATTTATTGATAGCTTTTATGAGCTTTACTTATTGAGATGCTTACTGTAAGGAATTTTTAAAAAAATCCTACTCTCAAAAGCAGCCAAATATTCTGAATGAAATAAATGTGAATAATACTGTGCATTGATATTGATTCATATTCCAATCTTCTTTTGCATTGAACTATGCATTCTGAAATTAAAATATACATATATATATATGAATAAATCCACATAAACTATGCCTATCAATGAGAAACTGATTATGAGAAACTAAATCCCAAATTTGACTCCTGGTTTTGCAAAACTTCACAGCACTGTGGGTATTTAAATATTCTTTTTCAAAGATTAAACTCTCATTTTTCACATATTAAATGGCATGATCTAGGCTAATTAAAATCAACACAAACTTCCTCAGTATTTCTCCACTGTAATTTAAGCTCAGATCCATGCTTCTTCTCAAACTTGAGTTCTTCTCATGTCTAGATTCTTTAGACTCAAGTCCATGATCCATCATGAGCTCTGAAAAATAAAAGCAGCATGTGATGTGGTTTAAGTATTTGAACTCTGGTTATGCTGTAAAATGTGCCCAGTTATCCCCCTACTGATATCACTAGTATCTGGAACTCATTATCCTCAGTATCACTCCTCTGGGCTGGCCAAGGCCATATCTGCTTGGCCAAGTCCACTACCATGTTTCCCACACTACAATGTTACCACAACCCCAGTGCTAGGCACATAAACCCCTCGTGCTGCAAAAGCTGCTTGATATTTGAAGGCAGACAGTGAGCAAATTAGGGAGAACTGTATTCTTGCCCGATCTCACACACTTGTGCTGTTAAGGTTACTGTAATGGTAAGCATCGAGTTTTGTTAGACTTTGAGTTAAACTGTATGTAGTATGAGGTTTCTGATTGTGGAACCAAGATACAAAACTTCTTCCAAATTTTTGTGGCTTTAAGTTTCTAGACGATAGATTTGTGAGTAGAAATGCCAGTATATCTGAAAGAATATGTATATTAAAATACTATTCCAAAACCAGTTGAACTAAAATTCCTGACTGAACTAAAACTTAATCAATATCTTCTCTAACTCCAAGTCCCATTCTAGGAGTAAAATATTTTCACTAATTCTTGGGTCAAAGTTATGTATTAGAGCAACAGATTAAGAAGATGTACTACTGATTATTATAATAACACTATACATTCACTTTAAATTAATGAAAGCTGATTGCAGATTGGTATCTATAGCAATTACTTACAGGATTTCTCCTCACATTTAACATTTTAAAATGCTCTCTCCACCCTCTGCAACTTAGGTGTGAATTCATGAAAGAAAAAAATTTGCATTAACAAATTACATCAGTGCATCTGAAAGTTGTCTTCATGAAACAAAATTTTCCATAGCTGAGTATGTAGGAGAATTAACACTAATGAAAGTTCAAAGTCAGAACTATGTAGCAATTCATTGTAAATCAGTCAGGATATGCAGATGATGCGAGGAAGCTTAGTATTGAACAGCTAACTGCAGTAAACCTGATTAATGTACATGACAATTTAACCCTATAGTGCTTATAAACCTTCACACCTGGCAATCAACATACTATTTCCTAACTGTTTACATTTGTTAGTTTCTCCTTGTCAATTGTTTCATATTCACAGTCTTTTAACAAATTAGTTCTCATTTTTAACTGAGTCATTCTAAGGGCAGAAAGTAAAAACATTACTATTCCTCATATGTGCTTACTTATTTTGTCAACATGAATGTAGAGTAACTACAAGTTTCTTCAAGCTATTGTGAGTTATTTATTTCTTAAAGTTTCCATGAGGTCATATACTTAGACTTCTTAGATGACAGAAACTCCTGGCGGAGTTCTGAACACACATTTAGCTTTTGTAATTCTGCTTCAGGCAGCAGCAGGCAAGTTAAACAATCACTTACTGACTTTTATTAACTCTGATTTGTAAGCCTGATAGGCTCTGGAATGCAAGTTATAGACAGATTCTTGAAATCCATCCAAGATAAGGATCCTACAGAAATTCCAAAAATAGGACATAATACTTTTCTTACAAATTATTTTTTTATTTAGGTAATATTCCTTAATTTATAAGTTGTTACTATTTTTCTGCTTTAAATATTTTATTTTAAATGTTCATCAATAATTTTGTGATTACTAAAAGAGAAGAAAATTAATTAAATATCAAACACTTGATCTTGTACCTGTGCCATTTTATATGTCAATAAAAATAGTATTTTTTCCACTAAGATAGCTGAAGAATTTAAGTTGAAATGTTAACTGATGTAAAATTAATGTGATGGTTTCTTTGGTATAAACTGGCTTCACTAGAAGCCCTGAGGAAGATGCTGCACAGTGAGACACCTGACCTGTCCTTGGATTATCCCCTTGCTTGGGGGGAAACTGGAGCCAAGCTGTACTTGGCATGCATTGCTTTCCCTACTGAGCAACTCCATTCAGCCCAATGAAGGAGCCAAAATTATACCTTTCTCTAGGCTACCCACCTGTACAGGGAGAAACACAGCCCTGCTAAAAAACATTCTCCATCCCATACTGGTTTTCATAGCTATTCCACATATCCTGTGATCTCCCCTGATGAATCAGATGCATACAAGCCAGCTCCTGATTTTATAATCCATAAGTGATGTGATTTCACAGATTTTGATGTTTGTGGGATCTCAGGTTCATTTTTGTTTTAAAGGTTTGGTTTGTATTTAATTATTACATGGGATTTATTGAATTCCTAGACGTGTAAATAAAACCAGTTCCTCCTATGAACATATAGTTATCATTACATATTCTAGGGAAAAATTGTAATTAGTAATTTGGGTTTTATGTCTCTCTTTTATTTTTCATTCTTATGTCAAAATGCATCTGTCATAGTGTTTGGTCCTGCAAGATCGCCATGTATGAATCCCCAGACTTCAGCAGCAGTTCTTTAATTCTGAAGGGCTTATAGAGACAGCCTCAGAATCTCTAAGTGCATTTACACATTTGAAACCACATACATTAGTTGGATCAATGTCAGTGAAAATGCTTAACATTCTTCTTCAAAACAGAATCTTGAAATCTGTTAGCCTCCCTCTCATTTTTCCATTATCTCTCTTCTTGCTGACTGCCAAACAGGAATAATTTTTTCAAAGCCCTGAATACCAAATCTATTACTCTGTTCTGTTAGTTCTTATACCCTCCCTTGAGTGCTTATGCAGTGGATGAGCAGTGAAAGGAGCACTATAGTTTGCAATAACATATAAAAGATTGAATCTGTCAGCAATTGAGGTGCTACTGTAAATTGACTTTTCATTAAAATTTTGCTTTTCTTGACCATTCATCTGCTACACTGCCAGTTTGTAGGAAGAAAACAGGCACTGGAAGTTCATTAATATCAAGTAAACAGCCAAATGAAACTATTACCTAAATTTCAAATGTGAGTTCTGTGCAACACCCGTGCTGGAAGCTGAGTTGCAATGAAACTAGATGAAGACATTTCCTCTTATTCATGCAAAATGGCATTGCTTCTGCTAAGAAGATTACTCTATATGATGAAGAAAATATTTGGCACGGTGATTTCTTCTTCAAGAGAACAGAAAATGCCTCTCCCAGACAATGAGCTTCTATGGGCAGCTAGGGATCAGCGGCAGCACAGATTTTTGAAAAAACAACAACAACAAAAAGCTTTCTATAGCTAAATACTTTCTGCCATCATTTGATTTCCTATTTAAATTTGCTTCTGTTAAAAAAAAAAAAAAAAAGACAGTGAAAAATTTTGAGTAATCTCAACAGCTTGTCAGAAGAGAAACATATTCCTGAGGTGACCTACCTGCCTCATATTAAAGCTTTTTTTCTCAACAAATTGCTGTTAATAAACATTTGTTCAGCTACATATCAAGTGTTTTCAAATGAATGATTGTGTGATTTCTGTTACTGAAATAAAACATAACTGTGATCATGTTCCTTAAAACCAGTTCCCTTTTTCCATTTTTTTCCTATGCAGATATGTTCATTGCCATGTCATGCTCATGGTGATCCATGAGCACATATATATGGAAAACTTTAAAAGAAATACTTTTCACTGTATAGATCTGTGTTTTTTGTTTGTTTGTTTGTTTGTTTGTGGTTTTTTTGTTTTGTTTTTTTTTTTTTTTTTTGTCTAACCAGTGTTTTCTGGCACCTGGAATCTGGTCTATCACAAATGTTTTTGGGGAGTGAGATACTGATACTGTCTCACAAAGGCAGGTGACTGGAGTCTGACTGCCATGGAAAGTAAGAGATGAGGCTGCAGCCTGCCTCGTCCTCTCACATGCCTGGGCACACACCAGCAGCTGAATGAAATCCTGGCCATGGCATTTCAGCATGGTCCAGGGAGGGGTACAGCAGTCGGTCTTCTCTGAACCAAAAGAACAGGCTCATGTTGTGTACTTCTCCTTGTCACTTTCATGTAATTAAACTTTTTAATATTAGTCCTGGGCATTGGAGCACTACTGTTAAAGGTGCAAAGTGAAGTACCTGAAAAAAGAAAAACTGAGACAAATTTATCTAAACATTTTCATTAATTGTTAAGGTGACTTCAAATTCAGGTTCAAATTCCTTCCTTAACTGATTCAGAACAGGAGCTGAAATCAAGATTTATATCTTTTATATCTGTGAGCTAGCCAGTATTCTGAGATGACTGTTCTGTTACTGAGAATCTATAAAATGTTTAAACAAGTTTGAAGACCGTGAGCAACTAACTCAATTATTATATTGCCAGATAGTTATGTTGCTCATCTGAGTTCCAGTCTTGCTGAGTTCTCTGCACTAGTGAATATTCAATATTATACATAAAGTATCTATGGAAAAAAGAGAGTGTCACTTTAAAACATACACTATTCCATTCATTATGGTATCCCTAGGAGAGTGGTTCAAGAGAAGAGAGTTGACTTTTGATTTTCAATACCATCTGTGAATGCACAAATATGAAAGCCTTCAAATTTTTAGGTATTTAAGCCTCCATCTGTTTTAAAACCGAAAAATGAAACTAGATCAAACTTACTGCTGACATTTTTAACATTCTTTTCCTTTTATTTGTCAAAAAAGTGTCTAGTGTGGCATACAATTTGAGATTTGACTGAACCAGCTAGTATTCTGCTAGGAGTGCTGGCTACAGCAGGGATCCTCCACATCACCCTTTATGTCTGGAAAATAAAGGTACAAACTATTACATGAATTTTAGTTTTAATTCAGCCAACAGTGCTGTTTACTAAGATGCAATATACAAAGATGTTATAGCACGCAGTGAAAATGTATAAGTATCAAGTTATTCAGGGATACTATATCATATAAAGTAATTACTACTGAAGGGTCTAATAAATTTTAATAGGCATCTTTTAATTCTGCCATCCTTTTGTGTTGATACGTGCTACAACTTCTGGCAATATTCTTCAATACTGTCACTAAAGCAGATCAATTACAGCATATCCTTTTAACAAGTTTGAAATAAAATATGCTAAGGATATTAAAAATGTGCCAAGTATGCTACGCCCACTGCCAGTTTCAGTACTAGTAAATTATCCTGTTTTGCAAGTCATTGCCTGTTGCTGTTCACAGATTATGTGAATAAACCTCCAGTTTTCATTCATTACCTTCTATTTTTGAGCAAGAATTTGGAGGAAATTTATATTTTTAAGTGTTCATAAGTGATTAGCCACAGTAATGAAAGAAACTAAAAAAATCTAGCATGCTTTTTCCACCTACAGATTTTCCTTTCATTACGGTACGATAAAATAAGTCTGACATTTCAGACTCTAGCTACAATATAAGTTTTTCTTATTAATGAAGCTTGTTTATCACAAGAAGTTGCTTTGATATAATGCTAATTAGGAAATATATTCTGAAATATATAAATTATGATTTGAATGGAGATTGTGTGGGTGAGGTAAAAAAAACAGTGGCAAACCAGTTTAGAAGACACAAGAGCCTTTTAAGACGTGCTGTTTTGTACAGTGAAGCATACTCAGACTTCAAAGGCACACACAGATAACATTTTCTCCCACTGGTCAAGTACTCACAATATAAGCAAGAGTTTTCACATCACTTCCAATCTTCAATTCACTTGCAAAGTTGCATATAGTGATAAAAACTGTGTTAGCTTACTCTCTCCTAGTGGCAAGGCAGATAGCCTCTGAGGAGGCCAGCAAGAGTTAATACATCAACGATGCAGCTGGAAAATCCTGGTTTTTGTTAGATTACATTAGAAATCTCAACAGTTGATGAGGCTTAACCACTTTTTGTGTTCTTGGTGGCATTCACCTGAATCTTTTGCATTAATTTTTTTTTCTCCTGATTTTCCACATATCCCTGTATCAGTGGAAAGCTATCAATTAATGAGTATTTAGATAAATTCTCTACATGTTGTAACTGACAGTGTGCTTTGCAATTTACATTTACCATTATTGAAAATGCTGGTATGGTGATATAAGTTATTTTCATGTTTAGGTTTACATCTTAGTTTTACAGAAGAGTTATCAGAAGGGAATTTGCCCAAAACATTAGGGCATAAGTTATTAGCTCACAGTCTGAATGATGGGAAACAAAGCAGCACGTGTGCTCTAAGACACTGAATCTCACTTAGCCAAATGGCAAGGATTGGTCTGAGATGACTAAGTCCCCTCCTGAGATTGTGACATGCAATCGATCTGGGTTGCTGAGTTGTCTGAACATTAACCTGAATAATTTAAAAATTTTCAGATTGCAAGGCTGTTTATAGTCAGAAAATCTGAAGTGGATGCCAATCCTCACTAAGAGAAGCCTGTGTAGTTCACTTGTTATGGATTTGCTTGTTCTGTAAAAGTTTATGGAAAAATATTTTTATCACAGCTCTTTTTTGTTTTCTACAGCCAGTTTTTGGACATACATGACCAGAAGGAAATTGTTCTCTGTGTATGGGAATTTCTTTGTTAACGAAAATGTGATGAGGTGGTGCATCCATTTTAATATGCTCTACATTTGAGAATAAAGGATAAACTATGATATATACCAGAAAAAAACCCCAAACGTCCTCATTCCATCTTCAGTTTTTCTCTGGAAGAGATTTAAGGACTCTGGCCATCTGGATGTCTGGCAACTCAGTCAGAGCTGTGGCTACTGTGTGTGTGCAGATTAACTGTGTAGCACATGCACAGTAAGTCCAATGTGTCCAGTACACATCAGACCTGCTGCACATGTGCTGCACAGATGGTCTGTGCATACACAGTAAATCAGATATGTTAAGCCTACTGCGCATATGCAAACCATCTGTGCATTGCACGTATATATATTTTTGCATGGGAAATCCCTAGTCAGAGCATGAAAGGTTGTGGCAGAGAGGAACTCCAGTGGTAGAGAGACCGTGAGAGACTTTGACAGTGGCATAAATTAAAGCAGCTCCTTGACTGTTTTTGTTCTTGCCTGGACCAAAGCTGTAACAAATCAGTTCCTCAGAATCAGAAAGTGTGACTAGCTGCTCAACAGTTTCCCTCTCTGTAGCAAATGGCTGCAGGAGAGAATCTTCATCAAAACCATTAGTTTTTGTTCTGGTTTTGACTGGGATAGAGTTATTTTTTTCTTTATTGGCTTGTACAGGACTATGTTTTGGATTTGTGCTGGAAGCAGTGCTGATAACAGCGGGATGTTTCAGTTCCTGCTGAGCAGGGCTTGCACAGAAGCAAGGCCCTTTCTGCTTCTCACCCCCCCGCCACAGAGTGGGCTGTGGGTGCACAAGGAGTTGGGAGGGGACACAGCCAGGACAGCTGACCCCAACTGACTCAAGGGATATTCCACACCATATGGCATCATGCTCAGCATATAAAGCTAGGGGAAGAAGTAGGAAGGGGAGGACAATGTTCGGAGTGGTGACATTTGTCTTCCCAAGTAACTGTTACATGTGATAGAGCCTGGCTGTCCTGGAGATGGCTGAGCACCTGTCTGCAGATGGGGAGTGGTGAATTCCCTGTTTTGCTTTGCTTGCACGTGTGGACTTTTGCTTTACCTGTTAAACTGTCTTTATATCAACCCATAAGTTTTCTCACTTTTACTCTTCTGATTCTCTCCCCCAACCCACAACGGGGGAGTGAGTTAGTGTCTGTGTGGGGCTTAGTTGTCGGCTTGGGTTAAACCACAACAGCTTTATAGGCAGTGATTATCAGCTCCCTATTATCTCCCTAAACTAGCTGCAGCTAGTTCGTCAGGTAGCTTGAATGAACAAGGTCTGGTATTTTACTTGGCCAACAAGATAGTCATGCTTATTGTGCAGGCCTCAGGGATACATTTAACCAATTATCTTTCTTTTATTTCCCAGTAATCCTTTTGCTTCTCTTCTAGGTATCAGCATTTTTACATAGGCTGTTTGAGCCTGACACAGATGCTTACTGGTTAGTACATAGACACAGCTACACAGGTATATAAAAGTAAAATTTGTACAGTGTATATGGAAGTTATTGTTTATTATGATTGTTTAAGTACATCCTTAAATCCCAGTCCTGGCAGTGGTTAGTGTGCTCTTTAAACTAGGCCTGGTTTAGGTCTGTCTCTAATGAGTTCTATGAGTCTGATCCTGAAGGACCCCTTTTTTTATGCCACAAGGCAGCACTGCTCATCTAACTAATATGCTTGAGGAAAGGGATGCCATATAGAGGTACCTTGACAGTCTTGAGAGGTGGGCTAAGGTGAGCCTCATGAAGTTCAACAAGGCCAAATGCAAGTTTCTGCACCCAGGTTGAGGCAGTCACCAGTATTAGTACAGGCTGGGTGGTGAATGGATTGAGAGCAGTCCTGCAGAGAAGGACCTCGGGATACAGGTAGATGAAAAATTAGATATGAGCTAGCAATGTGCATTTGCAGCCCAGAAAGCTGGCCTGAATCAGAAGAAGTGTGGCCAGCAGGTTGAGGGAGGTGATGCTCCCCCTCTACTTCACTCTGGTGAGACTCCATCTGGAGTACTGCATCAAGCTCTGGAATCTCTAGTAGAAGAAAGATGTGGACTTGTTGGAGTGGGTCCATAGGAGGCCCACAAAAATGGTCAGAGGGATGGAAAATTTCTATGGACAAAGGCTGAGAGAGTTGGGGTTGTTCAACCTAAAGAAGACAAGGCTCTGGGGAGACCTTATTGTGGTCTTTTAATACTTAAAGGGGGATTACGAGGAAGCCAGAGAGAGACTTCTTAGCAACAGCAGTGACAGAACAAGGGGCAACAATTTTAAACTGAAAGAGGAGAGACTAAGATTAGATATAAGGAAGAAATTCTTTATGATGAGGGTGGTGAAACACTGGACAAAGTTGCCCAGAGAAGTTGTGCCTGCCTCATCCCTGGAAGGGTTCAAGGCCAGGCTGGACAGGGCTCTAAGCATCTGGTCTAGTGGAAGGTGTCCCTGCCCATATCAGGGGGATTTGAACTAGCTGATCTTTAAGGTTCCTTCCAACCCAAACCAGTCTGTGATTTTATGAGTTACACAAATTACATTTTTTTTTTTTTTTGCCACAGTGAGTTTTTATTTTAATGTTGTAGCATTGTGATGCATTGTATTATTTACTTGCTTGCTTCACAACAGATAACATGGCATAATTTTGCCAAGTGGTCAAGTCCCAAGATGTTTTGAATGTAGCGTTTCTCATTGTGTTCTCTTGAATGATTTGGTACCATTATTAGGCCTAGAAACCTAATTCATTTAAACAAAAAAACAAAAGCATAGATACACATGCAAATAGAATACTGCATTGTGAAATTGATAATGAAGTTTAATCTAAATTTAATTAGCTGTAAATGAAAATTGTTGTTGAAACATCATCAAGACCATAGATCCTAGATTTGAAAATACTGAGAAATCATAGGCCTTAACTGTAAAGGTTTCCATGAATCACATACTTTCCTATAATAAAAGCAAAAGTGCACATACAGCATTATTATGACCAAGTCGGTACACAGACCTGTTAACAAATCAGTATCACATACCTTACCTCTTTTTGAAAAATCAAGAACAGCTGTGATGATTGGAGGGGGCTTGAGTAAGAAGAAAATATGGTGTCAGATAGAGGAAAGCAAATATTGAGGAGCAAAAAAGGTATAACTCCAAACTCCAAGCTTTATGAAAACAGCCTTCTGAATTATGAATTCTTGTATGAATTTTATACGTAACTTTCTGATATACATTTAATAAAGGCAAATGATCTATATATGTAGAAACTTACATTGAATTAAGAAATTAATGTATTATTTATGCTTCTAATGTCATAACGTTATTCAGCTGCAATCATTTGCTCAGTGGAATTAAGGGAATAATGTTTTTAGTGACTTCCGTAGGCTTGTTTGGGGAATATATTTGCTGCTTCTTCAAAAATTAAAGCAATTTTTCTTATTCAGTTCTTATACTATTTGAAAAATTGGCTTAGAACTAACTTTGATCCATCCCATAATACCTTAGCGTAACTGTTCATGACTCACAAGGTTAAATCAATATACGCAATATGAAGTCACAGTAAAGCACAGCCTGACCCTAGTAAATTCTCTGCTAACAGAACATTCAGTTTGCAAACTCGTGCTCAACAGTTAAAGGATACCAGAATTAAGATTTCCTTTGAAGGTGTCACAACTCAAAAATGTTGTCTTCCTTTCTAGTACTGGAGAGGAGTGCTCTTCACTGGGTTTGGGCTTTCACACACTTCAGTCCTTGGCGTTGTTTTATATACCCAGCCTGCTCTTAATTGCCTGGTCATTTCCTCCCAGCCCTCTCACCAAACAAATCCAAGCCTTACCTTCCTGAATTTCCAGTCTCAAATTCCCAGTATCTGTCTCCTCTAAAAAGTAATTTTCCTTAACTAGTATCCTCTCCTCTTCCTACCCATACCTCTCTATACTTTATGTAATATTTCTGCTTTTATTTCAGGTTTCTCACTGAAAACTGCCAATACCTATATGCAGTGAATTTATCCCTACTTTTATTCTGAGAAGAGCTGTAACTCTCTTGGTTAAAAATTTTCAGACAAAATTAGCTTCAATCAAATAATATTAATACTCCAGGTTTTACAAGTATTTTAATATAGTAATAACAATTTGTAGTAAATCATATGGAGTCAGTGTTTGAAGTGCTGAATTCCAATATGCTGCAAATAATCTGTTGAACCAAAGGGAAATACCTGAATGAATAAAATAGGCAGGATTTTTCTGTAATACAAATTAGAAACATATAATTCAAAATTGGGATGATTTTGAAAGAAGATGCTGGAAACGTCATAAAAATGCAACAAACAATAAGGTATGACATATCAAGTTATCTGTCATTTCTATTTAGAGTTCATCCAGCCTCAGAAAGCACCAAGATAGATGAGGCACTAAAAGAGAAAGAAGAAAAAAAAAAAGAGAAAGAAAGGAAGGCTTAAGGAAAGCAGGATAGGGATAGGAAAACTGTAGAAGATTATTTGAGGCCATGTCCTTGACCCTAGCCTACCCCCACTGCTGCAGCCACTGGTCAGGGTGAAGTAAAGCTGACAATACCTATTCATCATGCTGTAGACTTGAATGTAAAATGAAAACCACAACTACCTCATACAATGCGAGTAGGTACAGGAAGGGATTAAATCAATGGAAGATGTTATCCCAAAGCAAAATATGAATTCTTGTTAAATTCAGCTCTTACTAGAAGCAACTGATTTTTTTTCCCCCTTAAGCTACAAACACATGCATATACCTTCATACCTAGTCAGGTGTGGTGAAATTCCAGAGGAGTTTCTTGACCCACTCCTCCAATTTCTCTTTGTCATTAAGCTGGATAATATTCCCATGGATGATTTGCTTTTGAAGATGAACAGATGATGTACAGTGAGGGAAAATAGTTATTATTTGCTTTCAGGGAGACTTCTGAAACAGTTTTAGTTTCTTTGTCTGAATCAAGGAGTCAAAAAAAATATCCTTAGAAAACATGTTCTTTCTTCCTGCAAAAACTTGTCTCTTGAAGGACAGAAGTACAGTTCATAGTCAGGGAATTTCTGCAGCTGGGTTGATATGTGTAAGTAAATGTTGTCCCCTGAAGCACAGAAGATGATGTCAGTAAGTGCAGAAAAATAGTTCCTTTAAAAAACAAACCCATAGAGTACACTGTTCTTCCTCCTGTTTCTGAGTATCCCTGAAGGAGGGAAATTGAACATCAGGTGTCACAGCACTGTGGTGTAAATATCTCAGAACAGTCTATTTATCTTGACTAACAAAGCACACATTTTTCAAATTGCTTAAGGCTGTGCTGCAATCCTGGGCCAGCCTGGGAAGAACTTAAAAAGAAGGAATGCGTTTTGCTTCAGCTGTGTGTGCACATATGCACACATACTTTGAATGACCCCTTCATTCTACAAAGAATGTCATTGTCCATAAATTTCTGCTCTTAGTATAAAAGTGCATTAGTTAAAACTATCTGGTTAATGTGACCTTAATATTTTTAGAACTGCATAATGGATTATCCATATACAACTCCTGCTTCACTGTTTAAACTGAATCTGTCTCATATCCAAATAAAATAACCACAACACCTTCTCTTCCTTCCCTTACCCCTAAAAATAACAATTGTCACAACTGAAGAACACAGCAGTACTCCAGTTATTTGTCAGAAATCACTTCACAGACAATGACAGCTCCAGTTCCTTTTTATAACTGGACAGTGAAAAAGTTAAAGGCTGTCTAAAATAGAGGTGTTGTCCCTGTGACTGACAGGTGCCATGGAGCTGCAGTGTGTCCAACCTCCTTCCCAAAAGCCAAGATATCCTTCAAAACTTTAGGAAGATTTTTACACTTAATGGAGGTTGTCTATTTAAAGAATTGGTGCGTGGAAATGAATAATAAATCATTTTTAAAATCCATAATCTCATCAGTATAAGCAAAAATTCTGTCTACAGCTACTGATATTCTTAAGATCTGCTGCTAATTGTGTCATTGATTTATTACTAGAAAAACAGTTTATTCTGTGGAATAGATCCAAACCATTAATATACTGGCCTTTCATGATGCTTTTTAAAGGCACTAAAAAACAATTTTCATCTATTTTCAGCTCATGCGATTCATATTTCATTTGGTTGTGGTGGCTGATTTTTATATTTCTAATTGATTTTGTATTTTCTTTTTTTTTTTTTTATTAGTTGGCAGCCTATTTTAGAGCTCCATCTTTGCAGAATATTTTAAATGGTGGGAAAGCCATTAATTTATCTATAGGAACATAGGCCGTCTGCGTAGAGAGATAGATTTACAACTTAATACTGGATGAGTAGCTACCTCCATTTGGAAAACTGCAGTATTCACCACAGAGAATTTCTGTTCACAAAACACATTTACTAGCCAACAGTTTGAAATGATCTGTGTCCAAAATCAAGGCATGTATATTCACATCCTTTATGTATGTAAAATGTGTGCAAGTTAAAAAAATGCATGGAGTATTGACATTTACCAATATATAATTGATGCTGTACCACAATAATAAAAATTTTAACAGCATCTCTTTCATCTGTGAATTATATTATGTTTCGCTTACATTTGTCATTTTGTCATCAGTTGAATGTTTGCCTTTAACTAGAGAAGAGTGGACATATGGTTAGTATCATAATACTCAGAGATAGAAAAGACCAGTTACATCATCAGTTTTCTATTTAAAGTTTTGCAAGTAAGAACCCAGTTAACTTTGAGTAGAAAAAAATCCCCCAACCAGTACATTGTAGAGATGTGGAAGTCACATAATGTTTGATGAATGAAGCTAGTTTCGTCTGAAACTACTGAAATATTACTACATCTCTCTAGAAGTTCTGAAATTTTGGCAGTACTTCTATTTTAACTTTCTTTTTCTATTGTATGGATAGAAATAATACTTTCTGAAATATTAATAATAACTTGTATTATATTATTATATATTACATATTATAAGCAATATAAAAAACAAATTGTATACAAATATTTATACTAAATAATAACTGAAATCTTTATATTCCTTATTGCTTGAGAAAAAAAAATGCTTCAACTTGCTAAACTTAGCATTAACTTAAATGTTCAGGGATTCAAGTTAAATAATTTTGAATAAATTCTGAAACTTCTGTAAAGAGAAGAGGGAAAAATATTTTCTGATCCCAGCCAGTCATTAACTTAAGATTTCAATCAAGATGATTGATAGTATTCATAATTTTGTTTTATATCTTGTGCCTATCTATGTCACTATGCTGGTGCAAGACATTTCACAATGCAGAGAAACTATTGATTTGTTGTTTTTTTTTTAGAAAGTATTATATGCCTGTTTTTTTTTTTTTTTCTTTTAGAAGCTTATACTTGTGATGAAAAAAGTAATTTTCTAATTTAGCCTCTGCATTTTCTCCTACAAGTTCTTTCTGTTCCAACGTGGGAATCTGCAAATCCTTCCTGATATATAAGCTTTATAAAAGTGCATATCTAGATTATACCAAATTAGCAATTAAAATAGAAAATACTGTTCTTTCTTCTTCTCCTAGATTTTATTGGCAAATACTTAAAAAGGTAGTCCTTAAATCTATTTGTCTGATCAGTTTTCTTGGAATTTCACTTCATTTAAAGCTAGTCTCAAGTTCAAAACAAAAAGTTTGAGCATGCCTATGAATGTCATATTTTGACAAAGGACTGTTGTCTTTTGAGCTTACTCAGCAGCTAAACGCCACACAGCCACTCACCCACCCTCCCCCCACTTGGGAATGGGGAGGCAATCGGAGGGGCAAAGGGAGACTCACAGGTGGAGATAAAAACAGTTTAACAACAGTAACAGAACAATACACTGACAGCAGTACCAACAGGCAATGTACCATACAGCTGCTCACCACCCACCTGGCCATCCCAAACACAAAGGCCCCACAACAGCACTCCCACAAGTGAGAGCCCCTCCCAGCCTACTCCTGCTTTTATATAGTGAGCACAAGGTCACATGACATGGGATATCGGCCAATCGGGGCCCAGCCCCCCAGCTGTGCTCCCCCCGCCCCCGCACACAGGTGAGGGCACTGGGACCTGGGGAGCCCCTGGGGTCTCAGGGTGCTGCAGCACTCCTCCAGCTGCCAAACCAACCGGAACTCTAGGCCAGCCCCAGCCAGGACAGTATCCACCCCTTATTCCATATCATTTTATGTTACGCTCACGTTCCATGTTTCTAATGCATTTTTGTTATTTACTATCCTCTTCCTTGGTCAAAGTCATACGCATACAGATGTCATTCCCTCAGTCCATGGTCCATCATTGCAGGATGTATCATGAGTTGACTTGGTCCATAGCTTCAGGTTCCATCTGTCATAACAGTCCCTTCAGGCAGGAGGAGCAATGCTCAGTCAGTAGGGCAGAGGTGCCCTTGGACCTGGCAGGAGGATGGCATGCAGTCTCTGTTGCAGTCGGAGCTGGTGGCTGATGCATCTGACACTGTCTGTATTCACAGACTGCGGCAGTCACTGGGCATCAGTTGCTGGAACCAGTCCTATTTTCATCCAAGTTCATGTTTGCCATAACAAAGCATTGGTAGGGTGGTGTGGTGACTAATCTAATACAGCTTATTGGCTATTTTCACCTAACATTAAGTCCCCTTGAGGTACACATCGGACGTCCCCGTCCTTCTGCATTACCCACCAAGTGCACCCGGGTCCTTGGGCAAAGGTAATCCCACGTATGGGCTTACCTTTACCTGAAGGAGGTATAACCCAGACGGTCTTCCCCAGCATGTTTTTAGGGTGCACTACCGGGACTCTGTCTCCATCTACAGTACGTAGAATGTTTGACTGGGCAGGTCCAGCCTGGTTGGCAGATCTTCTAGTATCAAATAACCAGGTGGCCTTTGCTAAATGTGTGTCCCAATGCTTAAAAGTTCCACCTCCCATTGCTCTCAGCATGGTCTTTAGTAGCCCATTGTACTGCTCAATTTTCCCGGAGGCCGGGGCATGATAGGGGATATGATATATCCACTCAATGCCATGTTATTTTGCCCAGGTGTTTATAAGATTATTTCGAAAATGAGTACCATTATCTGACTCGATTCTATCTGGGGTGCCATGCTGCCACAGGACTTGTTTTTCAAGGCCCAGGTTTGACATATTCCCTGGAGTGTTACAAAGCAAAAATCAGTATTATTTCTAACAAAACTACCATAGACGGGAAAAGCTTCTCCCACAAATATTCAAATTTTAATTTAAATTAGCTTTGGTCAAGATAATTTCCATTTTTTTTTTTTTTTTTTTTCACTCTCAGCATTCGAGTGATAAATGTGAATTACAGGGAGTCTAATGAAAAGCACAATTTTAAAAATTCCTGTTTACAAAAGGTAATTTCTAAATACAGAAATATGACTTTGATTAGCAATTATGGAATCACCTGTTCAGGAGTATAAACAGTATCACATGACTTACACAATCAGCTACACATTCCCAACATGAGCAGCATTTCAGTTTGAGTAGAGGTACCTTTGATAATCTTCTGAAATAAAAGAAACTTGTAAAAGGAAGTTCATAAAGTAGTAAATACGTTTGAAGAATTTGTTGTCTGTACAGAATTCTTCATACATGTCCTGGGTTTGAGTGAGTAGTGGGGTTCTTTGGTGTCAGGGGAGGGGGCTATCGGGGTGGCCCCCTGTGAGAAGCTTCTCAAAGCTCCCCCAGCTCCAAGTCAGCTCCACTTCTGTTTGGAAACTGAGCCAATCAGCTGCACCTCTGCGATAACGTATTTAAGAAGGGACGTGGTGACGGGCAGTGGGACTTGTGAGGAGGAGTTGCTGCAGCTGCGTGAACACCAAGGTCAGTGGAGGAACGGAGGAAGAAAGGAGGGGGGAGGTGTGCCGGAGCAGAGACCCCCCTGTATCCTGTGGGGAGATGGCAGGCCCCCCCTGCCACCCATGAAGATCTACGGTGGAGCAGACACTGATTTATGGCCTGTTGCTTCTGCTTAGTATAATCAAGGTGCTGTGCCCGAAGAAGGCCAGGGTCTTGTGGGAAAAGGTAGCCCCGCTGCTGTAACTGAGTGCTGGGAGGATTGCAGCATGTGGGCGAGTCCCACGCCGGAGCAGCTCGGGAAGGGCTGCAGCCATGGGAGGGAATACAGTTGGAGAAAGTTGGTGACCCATGACAGAGCAGTGTGGGGAATGCTGCAACCCATGGGAGGGACTCACATCGGAGGAAGTTTGTGGAGGACTGTCTCCTGTGAGAGGGGGACCACGATGGAGCAGGGGGAAGAAGTTCCAGAAGCTCCCCCCACTGATGAGGGAAGAAACGCCAGCACTGACTGCACCCCCCATTCCCTGCCACTGTGCCGCTGGTGGAGGTAGAGATATCGGGATCAGAGCTGAGCCCGGGGAGAAGGGAGGGGTGGGGGAAAGGTGTTCTCAAGATGTGGCAATAGTTCTCACTGTCCTACTCTGTTAAGTGTTGTTGTTAGTGTCTGTAATAAATATATGTTTTTTTTTTCTTCCCCTAACGAGCCTGCCTTTTGCTCATGACCATAATGGGTGATCTGCCCCTCCCAGTCCTATCTTAAACCCCAAGCCTGTCTCATTTGTCCCTTCTCATTGCCAGAGGGGAAGGGGGAATGAGTGGCTGTGTGGTGTTTGGCTGCTGACCAGGATCAAACCACGACAGCAGAAGAAAGATTCACTCCTAAATTAGAAGATAATTGATACTATGAAACACAGAAAAGACTGATGGTTCCGAAGATGAGGAGTGTTTCCTTGACGATACAAGAAAATATATTTTAAAATCTTCCTAAAATCCTTTAGGTGAACCTCATTCCCTAGTCTTTTTCATCACAGACATCTGTTGCTTTGCTTTAGTTTCACTATAATGCATTGCACTGTAATGTGATTACTCAGAAGTTAATTTTATCCTTTAACATAGTCTTGTACTTAAATTGACCATGACCTACCTCATGCATCTTATCTAATTTCTTCTTTGTTTTTTACTGCTAACCAAGGATCCAGTACTTTTGAAGTAGTACCCTATAATATAATTGTTACTGTCCTTTTAACTGCAGAACTCGCTTTAAGATGGAAGATTTATTTAGATTAGTTCCCATTGCTCTCTGCATTATGTTGTTTTGGAAGGAACTTCAGGCATCTCACATCTGATACCTGAGGTTTTAATGTGTATTAATTCAGCTTGGTTTTAGTAATTTCCTATGTCTAGAAACTTGTCTGAAAAAAAAAAAATCTATACTTATTGACGATAGTGTATTATCTTCAGATAGTAGAGATGAGTACCACATTCTATAAAACTTATGGTCAAATTAGGAGTTAGCGGCACAAATCCTTTCTCCTAGGCAAAGTCTCCCAGCTTTCCACAAAACTATTGAGATATTTAGCATTAGATAGGCAGAAATTATTTCTGAGGGTTGCATCTTTTACACGGCTAAATGAAAGCTAAGTATAGGCTATTTCATCAGCTCGGTGTCCACCTAGCCTAGTGACAAGTCTGAAACAGTGGCAAGGAGTACATTTTGGCAGAAGTGGATATGATCATGGGAAACATATAGTGACAGTTCTGTTATGTTCTCCCAGCTTCTTTTAACTACTTCAGTGAAGGCTGTATGCTTATAAGTTTGGGGGAAAAACAAAGAAGAAGAAAAAAGAAAAAAACCCCAAAGCATTTGGTAATGACTGATACAGTACTTGGAAAGTAAAGTTTCTAAAAGTCTTCTGCTTGACTGCAAGGAACAAAAATAAAATGAACATGCTCTGACAATAGAAATTTAGTAATGTTTTTCTCATTCACTATTTACAAAAGTTTATTTAATTATTACAGCAAAGTATCATAACAGGATCTCAGAGACTTTTTGCTGAGGTACCTTGAATGTATTAGAATTCCATGTAGTGGCACAGTGCAATATAATACTGTTCACTCCCTTCAGTAAGGGTGTTCTATTCTGCTTATAGATGGTTGATAAGAATTTAAGGGAAACCAGTGAACTATCCAAACTCAAAGTAGACTTCTGTCTGACCATTTTTAGATAACTCAGTGAAAAAAATACACTTTCAGTAACAAACAGATTGACTGGAACAGAATGAAACTTCTAATAGTGAACAAAGTTTTGTGCTTCCCACAGTACTCATATCGTAAACATACATGTATATATAAACCTGGTATGTATGAGGGTTCTGATGTAATGAAGAAGGTATGCAAATTATCTGTAGCTTCTGAAAGACATTTCAAATTATTCTGAATCACATTTCCTACTACTATATCTACTGCACCTGAAAACACTACCACCTCCTCTTAGCCATTCCTTAATCACTATTTGGTTTCACAAATTTTGATTGTTTTCACATAAATGATTGTAGTGCAATTCAAGGACAAATCAATGTTTATGTTCCATGTAAAAGGGGGTTGTTTGAAGTCAAGTGATAGGAAAAAAACTAATATCTTTGGAGATACATGTGAGATTAAGGTAGTATCAACCTGAAGAGAGTTTCAGAAATGTCTCGGATTTAAAGCCGATGAAAGGCAGAACACAGCTATCATCATTCCTTACACAAACAGAATACATGGCCCAATCCACTGTCCACAAAAGATATATTGGTGCTAATATAAGTTTTTCTCGATTAAGGAGTGCAGATTTTTACTGAGAGAGAGTGCGAGTGGTTAAATGGAGGAATGTGCTAACAAAAGAGTAGTTAAATAACCACTGCAGTTAAATAATTAGCATGCTATCCCTCATTAGAAACAGTCATTTTGTGGTGGTGGGGTGGTTTGTCAGTTGAAAATGATGAGGATTATGTTGCTGTGATTTAAGAAGTCCTATTGTGACTCACTGGTGTGTTAAATGTAAATATATGTGTGGTGTTGAGCACAAGCCAAAATCACTGTTGTGAACAAAGTCTTCGGGTAGATTGGATCCATCTCTGAACAGAGGTGTATCCTTTCTTTGTAAGAACTCTGGGTTTAAATACAGCTATTCTTCACATCCAGACACAGATCCAAATTTCTTGTTGTGGCCATCTGGCTAATATTACCATGCTGCATTAAAACTGTGTATTTGCTAGCTTCCCAGGCTTGAATCAACCTTTTGAAAAAATGTTATCTTTCATGATTAGAGATTCCCACATTCATTTTCAATCAGGAGAAACAAATGTATTTCATCCTAAGAAGTGAGCTAGGACAGCATATGCAAAGAAATGCTGCTTTATTTTTTGGTCTTCTTTTTTTCTGAAAAAAAAAAAAAAAAAAAATAGAAGTTAGTCTGTTTGTCAACTGTTGAACTGAGTTCCTATTTGCACTGCTAGGAGCCAGGGAGTGGTGAGAAGTAAGAGCAGACATGTTAGGGCTCTTAGAACTCCTTGGATGAGGAGCACAGACAAGTTTATAGTCCATGGTTATTGGTCACTTTTTATCCCAGGATGTTCTGGGTCAAGGCTTTGTTTGTGTAAATACACACTATGTTAAGTCATTTGGTTTAAGAGCCAGAGAATAAATCCGATCTGTTTGGTTTAATAGTAATGGTAGCCTCAAGGTATCCTGTCACATCTAGATTTTACAGAGGTTGCCTGCCATGTCTTGCAGGTTTACAGGATTTGGAGCTCTGGGCTGGGTTTGCCAAAAAGGCTGACACATATTTAGGACAGAAGATTTCAGTATCTTGGGCTAGATTTTCTGTATTGAAAGCACTCCACATAATAGGGTTGTCCTATGGCCATGATAGTCCAACATTTCAAATATACTCTTGTTCTTCATAGTAAATATGACCCAGCTAATGCACTATAAAATGATACTTTGATGATTTTCATTTATTTATAATGAGTAGATTAAAGTTTATTTTTTGATTAAAAAGTAGGAAGTTCATAGTTTTGTTTATGTAAGTTTTGATGTTTATTACAGTTTAGATATGTAAGGGGGTCAGTTTTTATGAGATGTACACAAAATGTCTTATTTTCATGAACCTCAGGATGCTACACTAACTCTTATGAAGACTTTCACATCTGTCACATAGAGCTATCTTAGGGATGTGACTGAAACTATATCACTTAGAAAGGTTTGGATAAAGGTTTTGTTCCCCTTCTACCTGTCTTTTTCACTTTCAAATAACAAAGCAAACCGAAATAAGCCACTGGAAGATTAAAATTCAGTTAAGACCTATGTTTCATATCCCTATAGCATTTTTGGTATGCAAATGCACATTCTTGTTTATAATTTATTACCTGGAGAAACTAACTGGATATCTTTTTCATTAATCTCTTCAGTTTTCCTACAGAAGATCTGAATTTATGACATTGCAGTGAAGCTTTTCAATCCGGTATTTTAAGACTCTGCAATCCCTAACTTGTCTATCTCAGTCAGTCTTGGTAAATATAGTGTTGACAAGACATAGCAGTAATTACTATGTTGTTCCAATCCATGGTTACCTTTTTCCCAAGGTCTCTTTGGGTGTGTTAGTAGGATCATAGGCACATCATGAGATTGCAATATGTTGCTGAGGATTTAAAATGTATTTCAAATCCATAAAAGGCAACATATTAATCTGGCAAGATTTTAAGATAAGGCTGTTTGTCTGGCATGTAGCATGTTCCCTGAAATATTTGTTCATCCTCAAAGGAAGATTGCCAGAGTGTATTCTTAGTAATAGAGTTAGGTAACACACTAGGAATGTGTAAAATCATATCCTGAGGCTCAGAGGCATTATTTTGTACGATGTCTCTAGTAAGACTCTGAGCAATCTAGATATCATTAGAGCTGTTTTCCCCTGAAAGAAATGGTACTCTATCACGTATACAGACTGAATAACTGTGCATATGAATTTTGGTATGACTAGGTGCAGTAATCGTACAGTGCTCAAAACATGAAGTGCGTGATAGATCCCATAGGTATGTTCTCTACTGCCCCTCTGTTTGAATTTATCCAAAGGTTTTTTCTTTATGTCAGAAATTTTTCAGTGAGTGACTGGACTCTGCAAAGCAAGAATTTAGTCCTTGCATCCTTTCCTGTAAATCGGCTTCACTCACTTTATATTTATGGAAGTTCACCTGCTGATTCACCACTTCAAAATTTGCTCCACCTTATTTTTCATGAGTGGAAATCCAGAAATAAAAACTGCTTATATAATTGTGACTTGGTTAGCATACAAACAGAGTGTAACTGGAAACAGTAGTTGATGTAGAATAGTAGAAGATATTCAGCTATGTGCAGGCCAAACTATATTTCTTCTCTTTATGAAAGTTTCCTGTGATGGAAGATTAACGCTTCCAAGATGTTGGCACATCATTTGGGCTATAAGTAGAAAACAGAATTTAAAGTATTCAAGCTTCCTTCTTTTGATCATACTACCATTATCGAAGCTCTCAGAGATACGGAGAAAGAAAAGGTAGGATTTGTGAGAAGACTTTTAATAGAATCTGGATTCTTTTTCTTCTGATGTTTTCTTCTAAGCAAAGCATTTGAATTTGTAAGTGAAATTTTGATACTTTAATGAAAAAAATTGTTTATATTTTTTCCCTGTTTTAAATCAATGAATTAAAATATATATATATATATAAATGTTAGTTAACATTCAAACTCCTGAAGGAGGTTTTATGTTCTTAAAATGACTTCATATCATTATTAGGGATTCTCTAACGGTGACTGAAAGTAACATAACAACTGTAATAACTCCTATAGCAGTGTTTCACAAATGATTTTGCATTGCCTCCATTTTCAAAGGATCTTCCCTTCCCCATCATACCAGATACAAGGCATGATACCGTGCTTTTCAGAAAATAGGCAAGACAGGCAAACATCCCATACTTCAGAAAATCCCAGAAAATTCTATTAGGCCTTATGGGAATTTATCTTGTGATAATGACCACTGAAGTGAAAGAACTGGTCTTTCTAAAAAGGTTTTCTTTACCTATAAAATTAGCTAGAGTTTTTGTAAATAAAGATACCATACAGTTTTGTCTTTAAAAAAAAAAACAAAACAAAAAAGTATGATAGATTTGGGCTTAACCTGTGAAATTAAAATAAATTAGGAGAACAAAGTTGACGTATTAAACTGTTTCCTTAAAAAAACCTACTTTGAACAAATGTCAACTATAATCTATGCTTACAGGCATTTAAACTCACTAGCAGATACTGACAGCATAGACCCTTATTTTTAGTGCTCTAGTCAACACAGGAACAAATTACTATGGTACTTTACGTCTTTGATTCCTATTCTTTTCTTTGGTGTTGATTAGGATTAATCTCACCGGGCCTCAGTACTTAGGCATTTTGTATTAATTCATAGCTTCCTCCTCAGCCTTTTCATAAGTTTAATTCCATATTGTGTTAGGCGAAATCTGCTTTAAGGTAATAGTGGTAATAAAGACTGATGGTGTCTTTACCTAATGGAGCTATTTTGTGAATCTGTATCAAGCTTTTCTCATTCTGCCAAGAGCAGAGCATCTGTGATTATTACAATGTAGTTTAAAGCACTCCATTTGTGACAGAGAGACAAGTTCAGCTTTTGGGTGCTTAAGTGAATTTCTCTTTCTTTTCACAAGAAGTCACATGTCTGCAGTGGAAATCAGTATTTAACCCCACAGCACTGAGAACTACCATCAGGGCCAGAATAAGAGATGACTTGGAGAAGAACTGTGCATCAGTTAGTTCTCTTTTTCAAGACATAGTGAGCTTTAAGCTGTTACTACAATTAATATTTACAGGTACACTTTTGTAATATTCACTCAATAACAGCATTTCCAATTCTATACATTTTTGTCTAATTACATTCTAATATGCTTATTTTACATATGTGTACAGTGGAAACTCACAGAGAACTAAAGAGACTGTGACTGTCTATGCTAGAATTTGTCTAGAGCAGTAGATTCAAAGGCATTTCTTGTAAAAATGTGCTAAGAAATCTTCACTGCAGATAGAAACTTTCAAGTTCTTGCATTACATCTCATCTAGGATAATATTATTCTGCCCTAGACATCTGCAATATCCTAGACAGTGATTCAAAAATGGTACAATGTGGGGGTCCCCAGTAACATCAATCAGATGATCTGATATAACACTTGGTGTTTTAACTCCTCTATTTTAACTCATTTTCCTCGTGCTGTAAGGTTACTGTACTGCTGTTACTGTCTAAAACGAATATTAACAGTAAAATGAATCATGATGAATATATTCCATTATATTTTGTTTTCCTGTAGTAATGATACATTATGAAGCTGAAATATGACAGACTTAAAAATAAACAAGCAAGACTAAACATCCCCCAGAACAATTAAAATACCTTATGGACACATTATTAAATTTTCTAGAAAAAATTAAATGATATATTTTTGCATCATTCCTTCCAATATGTTTTTGTTTCATTCAGGTAGAAAGACCTTCCTCAGATAGGGTTGAATACTAAACAAAAATTGCAGGGAAGATGGAAGGTTAAAAATTCAACCAATTTTTAAAACAACAATCCTTTTATTTTAACTATTATTTGGCTTAAAGAGATCAGTAATCATACTAAGACAACCAACCATTTAATGAGGAATCTTTCAAGTTTTCTCTGTAATACAGGAAATGGTATTGGATGGGAGCTTTCTCCTCTCTATTTGTAGCCCTTTTCATGAGAAATCATGTCATTGCTTATGGCAGTACATGGTGGCAAGCATGGCTTTATGTCACAAAAGCCCACGATTAACAAGAGAACTTGACCTAGCTTTTTCATTTTACTGTACTCCTTTTTTTTTATTCCCCCCCAGAATCTTCATGCTAAATGGGTTGAAGTAGATTTGGTTTGTACTTCTCAGAATGGATTTAATGTGACATGTTATGGGAAGCTCTGGCAGAAATATGTGGTAAGTAGGTCACAACAGCTATGTTGATTAGCATATTGGTGACTTACAACCACAGTATCAGTTATAATGTGACAGACGGATAACATAAAATTCTGTGTATTTGTTAGGAGAAGGAATTTTTCCAGCATGAGACCAAGCTGAGTAACCATGCTGTACTAGCAATACATTTATTTTTCTTAAAACTGTAACCCCCCTCATGAAATGTTTTTAGCCCTCAGCTTAGCCTGAGGCCAAATCCAAGGAAAGTAGCCTAAAGCTCATGATGAATGTTTACTGACTTTTGTGGTCAGTGTTTCTCAGGAGTAAATTGTGAAGAGCATATGAGCTGCACTTTATGTTTCCAGCTTCAGGCTGTGGAAAGGAGTTGGAGAAAAGGTATGCCATTTAAAATGACCCCTAAATTATGTTCACAAAATATGCTTCACCTTTTTGCAATTATGCATACTGAAATTACTAAATATTACACTCCCTACTAGGAAGTCAAATATACCTACCTCATATGGTTTAAATAAAATAAGAAGTAGGTTCATTTAGCAAACAAGACAGATAATTCAACATGAAATCCTGAAGTTGAGAAACAATCTGGGGAGCTTCTGGGTGAACCTTGAGATTTGGCACAAGGGAAGTTTGCAACAATCCTGTCCCTTGATTACCAGCAGGATGTGCATTGCTTTTTTTCCTACTGTCTTTTTTCATGTTTCAGCAGCCCGCGAGATGCAATATGCCAAAGCTCATACAAAAACCTAACACACAAAGATGTGTTCACATGAAGACACATGCATGGTTCATTTCAGAAGACTCCATATATCCTTAACAAAGTTTGCTTTCTGAAGTAGGGAATTTATTGACATACAATTGCACAAGCTTTTTGTTGAACACAGGAGTTGAACAAAATGTTCTTACAAGTTTTTTTTGCTGTGACTCTCATGGTCATGAGCTCAATATTTTTTTGTATTAATTGCAGAGTCATCTCTTTTCACACATGTCCTAAAAAGTATCATTGGACACAAAAGTCAATACTAATAATCTCTTTCCACATAGCACCAATATATATGAATGTTATACTTACCTGTGTCACTCTTTGGGAGAACTTGGATAACAACATATCAGTATTGGAGGTGAACTCTGAAGTTCAGGTATGATAAATTAAAGTTGATTGATTGAAGACACCCAATCCTATCACAGACAACACTGAAATTTTTATATCAGATGTCTAGCAATGCAAACCGTTTACATTTTAAATAATCAAATTTTATTGCAAAGTCAACCATGATATAATCTTTAATATAATTTTTCAATACTTTTTAAAATAGTAATTTCAATTATGTAATTTTTTAATTGGAAAACAAGAGACAAAGTAAAACATGGAAAGCCACAACTGATCTGAAAGACATAATTTGAAAGTAAATAAATTATGTATTTCTGTCTTTGCATCAGGTAAAATCGGAAATCACTTTCAATCAGATCTTCAGAGCTGAATAGCACACTGATCTGCATAACTGAGAAATAAACACATTGACATTGATTAGAACTGGCTTTTGGAATTATATTAGGTCTAAGTACACAAAGCAAGGAAACACAGAATACTGACCAAACTATGTCCATCTACTTCCTTTAAATCATAATTTAAGCACTGGAAATTATCTTATACAAATCCGAGGGAATGACAAACCTCAGCATACATTTGACTGCAATGCTGTCTGTTCTCTTTAGAAAAAAGTTGCTTTCCAGACATCCAATGTTTTATTTTTACTTATGTATAAGAGTCAGTTCCATTTTTCTGCATAATCTTAGGGTAAAAAACAGGCTTCTTACACTTACATACTGTCCAGTAGAGATTTTTAGTGAAGTAGGAGAAAAAATTAGTATAATAGGAATAAAGCAATCTCTAATAGCAATAAATTACAGACCAGTTATAGTAGAAGGATTCAGGTAACCAAAAAGTTATTGAAGTGGAGTTTTTATATCTTCAACAGACCAACTTAATATATGCATATATAGTTAAGTGAAGTTAGAATTTTTCAATTTTATCATTAACTAATTCCAATTTATTAAAGCAGAAGATAACTCTGTATATTATTGTGCTGGCTATGTATAATAGGAAAGGGCATATAAACCTTCATAATGCTGCTCCACCCAAATCAGCTGAATCAAAAAGTGGTCAAAGGATGCTTTTGAACTGATAGAGTTGATATTTACCTGACCAGATTGACAAGAAGAAGCAGGCTTTCTGTTTTAAGGATTGGTTTAGCATAATTTGTTTCCCTCAGCTGAATAAGTATACTGGAACAGATAAAAATGCTGATTTGTAGAACTGTCGATGATCTCTGCATGCTTTAGTTAGTTTACCTATAGATAATTTCATCATGATAATAAAATGTTTAAGACCAAGTTGCCCATTCTGAGCTTGCCTCTGTCTCCTGTAAAAATACATATACATATTTTTTACATATATGCACATATATTTGCATGTAGGCATATATACATATATATGTGAAAAAAATATTTAGAATATACTTTTATGTATATATTTAGGAATTTTCATTGAATACTGATGAGTCCTCAATTTTTTTATTCTTTTTTTTTTTTTAAATTTATTCTTTGTGTTTAATATGAAATCCTGAAAACATTCTACATTTTGTAACCTCTTTAGCTTCACTCTACTGAAGATTTACAGATAACTTTGGGTGATTTTTTGCTGATTTAAATATTTGGGAGCATGTTTGTAAGTCACCTATTCAGAGTTCAGTGCAACCCTGACAAAGTGTAAGCATTGGGACAGCAAACAAATGCATCCTCAATATATAGCACCTCATTTAGCTATAACTGACAGGTGCAAAATGCTACTGAATCAGAAATGACAAGTATAATAGTGGCAAGCACAGGAGATTCACAAACCAGATTGTCCTGGGAGCATCATTTGTAATGGATGTTCCCATATGCCTAATATGGGAATATCTAATTACAATTTTCATGTGTTAAAATGAGGGAAAATATTGATAGAATAAAATAGAGATCCCCAAAGAACAGAGCCCAGATGTTCTTCATAGTGATTTTAGCCTTAGGAAAGTTTGGGAAACAGAAGTGGCTAGAGGCTCAGGGTAAATTTTCTGGGTGGTATGCAAGGAATTACATACATAATTCCAGCTGTTTTTAATGGGTCGTGTCTAATTCCTTATGTACCAGGTTGAAAAACTGCCCACAGATTTTTCAAATAATTTGCTTTCATATAACCTTGATTTTAAACCAGAATCTTCAGGTAGAAGCATTCAGTGAATAAAAAGAATCCAAGAAACAGTAGGTATTTTTTTTCTGCTTCTAGGGCAGCAAAAAAATTTAAAATAAAAAATATGCAGAAAGAAACCTGGATCTGCTTCTGTAGTGATGATGGCATTCCCTTGTCCTGACTTAGGGCACTGTTTGAATAGGTGAAATTCTAATTTGAGATTTTTGACCAGAGAGAGATCACTATGGACCTAGTGATTGCATCTTTCTTTATTTGATGGGACATAGCATTTAGAGAGACCTTCTAGGTCATTATGGCCAGTTCCATTTGCTAACACAGGCAAATATGTCATATGAAATTAATATCAATAATGTGATTCAAAAATCTGTGTGAGTCCATCTTATAATATGCAGGGGTTTATTTTACCCCTCCTGCGATATAAACACAAGACCAAGATTTAGACTTTGATTTTGAGAGGAAAGAGTTTCAAAAAACTGTTTTCAGTGAAATAAAGGAAGGTTTAAATGCCGATTTGCTTTCTTGGAAAGACACTAGTGAGAAATAGAAGACTCAAAACCACATCTGTACCACCCTTTTCTTTCTATTATTCTTGTTATGTGCAAAGGTGTTTTTCCTGATCATTCTGCTTCTGTTGCCATTAATTTTCATTTTGAAAAATAGTTTTTGCTGAAAAGTTAGGGGCCATAAATTGGTTCTTTATGACCCTTCTAGTCCATTTGGCTATGGAGTAAAACAAGATTCAGCCTGAAAGGGAAAAGCAGCTGAGAGTGACAGTGAATTTCATAAAGGGCATATAAGAGGCTGCAAGGAAGAGCCTGAATCATCCCCCATCTCTGCTTCTGAGTTATTAGGCCACATCTCACTC
Organism: Tyto alba; assembly: GCF_018691265.1. Classification (NCBI taxonomy): domain Eukaryota; kingdom Metazoa; phylum Chordata; class Aves; order Strigiformes; family Tytonidae; genus Tyto; species Tyto alba. The sequence goes on from NW_024881280.1 coordinate 15,876,307, forward strand.
AAAAGATTAAACATTTTATCTCACAGGTCATTCTATTTTATTGCAGCGTTGCCTTTAGCAATGCTATAGTTAAGGTTCTGTCAGTGTTTCTATTATAGGCCCCTATTTTCTGGAATTTATAACTTAGGGCTAGAAATTCCCTCTGGGTTAAAACTTGGCAACGGCATAGTAGGTCTTTTTTCCAGCACAGTTTCTCCCCCATCCACTCTTCACTTTTCAGCCTGCATTTGAAGTAGATGGGAATGCCACAAACATCTACTTAAAATTTTTAACTATATTTCTTCTATCTAAAATCCAAGAAATTTTAAGAGATATTCAGTTCTTAATGTAAAAATGCATGCCAATGAGATCTGAGACTCAGTGAGATACTGGAAATGCAAAAATGGATACCCTGCATGTGTGTATGCATGCACTTGTGTGTGTGTGTGCACGTGTGTGTGTGTGCACATGTGAGCATCTGTGCATGCACACAGTCTTGCATTTTTCCACAGCATTTTATTGAGTGCCATTTTGAAGTGAAGATTATACAGCTAATGAACTCTTAGTGAAATTAATAGCACACAATTGCATACACATCTGGCATTCAACAGCTATTGCATACAGGTTTGTTCTACTACATTCAGTGATCCACTCCTATGAATTTAAAATGGAGATTCTTAATTTAAAACAACTTTAAATCTCTCAAAAAAAGAAAATGAAAACTGAGGTGGTTACATAAATTGCTTTGCAACAAATTCCTCTCAAGATCCAACCTAAAACAGTAAGTCCAAAATTAACCAGAATTAAGGAGAAGGATGAAATTGGGGTACATAGTTTAACTGGTTTACCTCCCTGTTTATGTTAACAGTTGTTTTATGTATTAAAACACTCAATAAAATATCAGCTACTGAATAATGAAATGAGTAATGTGGTGGGGCATCCAAGACATCCTTATATCCTTATTTAGCAAAGCACATAAACACATTCCAAGATACTTTCTGAAACAATACCCACTCACATAACCTGTAAGCGAAGATCCCCGCAAGGAGTGAGGGTTGAGAGAAGAGTAGCAATAAGACCTTACAGCAACTCAAGAAATGGAGTGGGAAGGAAAGAAAGAAAATCAGTCAAGGATGATATCAGAGAGAAAGGGGAAAAACATCTGGTAATCAGAGAAAAAGCAATCTGTGTGGGAAGTAGAGAAGGAGGTAATGGTGGAAGAAGACAAAAAAGGTAAGCCAGCCTCTTACAACAACTTTTACTGACAGCCATAGTCATCAAACTTAAATTTTCAACTGAGATGTTCTTCATAATAAAAATACAGTCAAAATAAGAAAAAAGGAAACAGGAGGTAAAGGAGGCTAAATAGTTGCAGAAAATAGGGCCCTTCTATTTTTAGCTCAGTGGTTCAAAGCCAACATAGATCAGTAGTGACTGAAAATTATTTCCATCTGTTCTGGCTATTTCATGAAATCTTCTGATGATGTTGGTTCATTTACTACTGTACAGCTCACTGTACCATGGATACTTCTCCAGAGCTAATATTCAATGGTAACTTGGAAATTTCAAAAGAGATGAGGGCTGTGGAAAATGGACTAACCCTTCCCTTGTTCACCTGATGTTGCCAGAGCAGAATTGAAACAGACTGTTTGGATGGTGTGAAAAAAAGTTATATTGCTGCTGCTCCCTCTTAACTCACAGTAGGCTTCTTATTCCAACATGTCTTATGATAATTAAAGCTAATATAGAGTAAAAGAACGATGGTGTGGTGAATCAACAGAGGGAAGTCCGGCTTTGCTAAACCAAATACACTTGTCACAAGTTTTATTTCCGTTAAGTTCATTCATATAGGTGTTTAACATCTCAAAGTGATACTCTGGCAGAAGACATTGCTAGAAGTGAGCAGCACTCTGCAATATGATCTGTAAACTGCTTCTATTACTTCTTCTATGCACAACAGAAGAGAGAATAGAACCCTGCCTGGAGACTAACTATAGGAAATTAACTGTAGCCTTTCACGTTACAGACAGGACACTATTTTTGATTGTCAAACCACAGTATTACTACCTGGGGAACGCAGATTTGGATGACCTTAGCCAAAGTAAGAACATACTGACTACATCAGTCTCACATCTGTAAAACAACTATATAATTAATGTTGAGATGGGGACATAGAAACTATTGTTCTCAACACGCTTTATAGGGGGATATGTAATTTAAAAAAAAAATGTAAAGAAGGGGATGGGTATGTGCACCTTACACCCTTGTCTCAGGTTCCATATATTCCTCTTACACTTGCTTCATTTAACAAAATCTGTGTAAGAGCATTGTAGACATTGTTTAAAATGATCCTTATCCTCTCTTCAGGATGCCGTTACTGTTTTAGTTACATAAAAAAAAAGAGAATCAAAGAATAAAGATTAAAATTGTGCAATCATCTTACTTATGATGGTAAATATAGCATATTTTTTAGTCATTTTTATGCTGACATGTGTCAGGAAGAACAAACTGTAATCTGCATTCTCTTCCTACGACTTGAAACTTGTGGAGTACTTAACTAAAGTTGTTTTTCTCCTTCAAAACATTTCATTAAAACACAAATGACTTTCTCCCTCTTGATGTTGCCAAAAGAACTCTCACACCATATAATTAAATCTCTGTTTTAAAGTACTTTTCTCAGCAAACACAGGCTTCTAAGTTGAAGACTGCATAATAGATGTTATTAACTCTACATATAAATAGAAAATGTGTCTTGTAAAACATATTTGCTGAATGAGTTTGCCTTTTTCCAAAGTCATCTCCTTATTAATGACTCATGAGTTTCTTTTCTATTATTTAAAAATAATGTAATTATAGGCTATTCTGGAATAATTTGATGTATCTTATGTTCATATCCAAACCTATTAATTAAATGAAGCATAAGTATTTATAGTGTGCTGCATGCTTCTATTATTCAAGATAATCCTTTTAATCCTATTTAAACTGGAAGATAGAAGTTAATCCCAATAACATCTCTCTACAAAAAAATACTAATAAACCTGTTTCAGTCTTTGTTCTCCCTTGTCACCTGTCCTGGAAATGATGAGTGAGTTGTCTAGCTTAGTCTAGGTAGTAGACAATGGAGATGAAAAGCAAAGCATGCAAAATTGCCACTTCGTATCTAAGGCCACAGTAACAAAATGTAGAGATAAAAGCACTGTATAGTATTCTCCCATATGATGTGTCTTTAAAAACTGAGCACTGTTTAGTGGTACTTCTGAAATCCTGAATCTTTTTGGTGCTACAGACTAACACAAGACCTTTGTCTAGAAAATATCAACCGGATGGAAGTTTTAGTGTGTCATGTATTGTAGGGAGCATTTCAGTGCCAAGCTATAGATCAGACAACTCTGCTATCTGGTAATTTTTCAGAAACCAGCAACAACATAAGAAAGCCATGTTGTATGCGCAATTTTGGATTTGCACCACAATACTATGATCTGCACATATGGCCAGTCACCAGAAACCGGAAAAGAAGCAATTGCTTTTTCCCTGCTGTGAGCAATAGTTTTGAACATGACTCGCACTGTTTTCATGCTGGCTTTTCTCTCTTTTGCCCCAAAACACAAGCGCAAACTGAGCTTTTGCAATTCCTTTGGGCAAAAGTAAACCATGCTGTGCCTACACAAACCTACAGGTCAGCTTTTATCCAAGGACACTTACATCTAAAGTAGATCAGCCTACCAGGGCAAGCCTGTTTTGTTAGGTGAAAATATAATTTATTGCAATTGGAAAATTAAAAGTATACTAAACTTTATGAATTGTAACACACAAGCTAATTCTCTTTTGGTAGCCCAGATTGATATTTAAGTTAATTCTTTGTTTCACTTTCTTAACATAAAATGCTTAAAAGTAAATAATGCTTTCCCTAGAAGCATAAACTTCGTAAGAATAACAGTAACATAATTGTATCAAACTAAAGGCTTGAATATAGATGTAAACTAGAGAGTAATTTGTATATTCTCTGTGGATTTTGTATTTACTGAAGAATACCTGTATAAAAAACAACAAACCTAAAACTATGAGATGGTAATCTGCCAAGGAAAGGACAGAATCATTTAAGGAGTATCAAGGTATTGAAAATTCTAAATTATCTTTTCAGATAGAGTAAATTAAGAATACTCTTTTTATTTTAAAAAAGTTTAATACTTGTCAGAGATTCAAAGTTTCTAAAGTGAATGTACTGGTACAAGCCGATAAATTGAATAAAATGAGAACTAGATACTGTACATGAAGGAACTCCAATTGAATATAAATTGAGCCATTGAACTGCTAACATGTATATATGGTCTTTGATTTAAATTGGCCACTATTCCAGAGGACTAGATGGTAACAGATGTGCTTTTTCCCTCTTGTAACAGAAGAAAGAAACATCCAGAGCAATACAGATCAACATCTTTTTTGGTACCAGGAAAATTAAACAAAACAGTAAGTAAACACCAGATTTTAGAATACTATGGGGGCCTGTTAGAGTATGGACAAACAAGCAGAGTTCCATGAAGAAAAACTGTTTCTCAAAAGAGAATGAGTTAAAAAGGAGTTTATTTAGAGTTTTTAATATCTTATGGTAAAATCTTATTAGGTAAACTAATCAGAACAGTGAGTATGTAGAGAAATTGTGTTATACATAAGAAATGATATTAAGACTAGTAATGAACAGTTGAAACATGCTAAAATATTAAAATCACATCTCAGGACTGATGAAAAGGGGAAAGGACTGGTCAGTCAAGCAGTAAATTGTTCATTTAACACAATATTTAGATGAGTCAAAACAAAGAAAAATTGTGGAGTGCACTAGAAGAGAGCTTCAAAAGATAAGATGATGGTAGGTGAAGTTCAGTGTTGTGATCTAAATGCAAAACATACTGATAAATGTAACAAGCACTGCACTTAGTGAATTTCTGAATTAACAGTGGGTGCTCCATGCAATCATTGTAATAGTTGATTGAAAACATTCTATAGGCAGTGGAATTTTAAAAAGGAAGCAAAGTGTGAAGAACTATTTTTAAAAAAAGATAAAAAATTGTAGCAGAAATACCACATTAAAGGAATCAATGCCACAGATTCATGCCAAATACATGTGTCTGGATACCATCCCTCCTGAAACTTAAAAAAATAGGAAACATTTCAGAACTTGTTGTTAAATTACAAAAATATCTCAAAAAACAAAGATGTACAGAGCTAAAATGGAGAAGATATACCAGATGTTACTTAATATCAGTAACATGAGAACTTGAAAAATCCCTTAAAAATATTACTTCCACAAGGTTTTGTTTCCTAGCCTTATATGTTTAGTAATTTTTTAAAAAGTTTCTTTCTAATCATAGTGAAATACTAAGCTTCATGAAACTCATTTTCACAAGGAGCTGTCAAGTTCAGTAACTTAGTGGGATTCATAATTTATATACGCAGTAGATAATGTAGAAGTGGAAGGGTCTCAGAATGAGTTCACAGAACAAATTCTACACAATGGCAGATTTTGAGAAAGAGATGCCCATGGGCAGGTTATCCTAAAAAAGTGATTTGATAGACTTAATAGAAGATTGTGACTACTGCAGAAGCAGAACACCTGACCAGAGGTACTGTTTTTCTGATTAACACCTTGTCTTCCTACCATGGACTCCTGGGCTTGATCCATACTTTCTGGGAATAACTCTGCAGCATTAGATACTAAACCTGCAGGTATTTTGACAGCATAGCAGAGAAGACGATGATGTGAAAGATGCGAAACATGGCAGTAGTGGAAGCCAGCTACCAGGTTATCTGATAATGTGCTTGAGCAGGAAACTTGAACACCATGCTGAACAGACAGAGAAGAAATAGAGAACACCTGCTTTCATTTGTCATCCACCATTTGTAACCAGTGTTACAAATGTGTCTCACAACACAGTTCTTCCAATTAAAGGCTTTTGAGATTAGACAGTGAGCTCCTAACAAGGTGTTATGCTGAAGAACAGTGGTCATCCAGCAATGAAGTCTGCTTCCAACTCTCCTCTATCCAAATCTACTTATTGAGGTGCAAATTTTGAAAATACTTGATTTTTCACTTTTTACCATGATATTTAAAAACAATCTTTCTTCCCGTGGACATTCAGGTATAGAACAATGAGTTGGAACCAGCTGACATTTTTGTTGGTTTTAACAGGCAGGTGGCTTGCCCATGCTTTCCATTATAATAGTGATGGATGCCCCTAGGCAAAGAATTCTTTTACATCATTTTTTGTTGCTTACAAAAAATGTTCAGGATTTGTCCTGTTTGTTTCTTTAATGCTTTTTTTTCGCCCCTAGATATCTTTTTTATTTTAGGAGAAGGAGGATGAAGATGTGCAAGAAGATTTTCTTTTTCTTTTCACCATTGCATTATTTTTTACAGTCTGCTGTCATGCTTTTACTTTCCAGTTTTTGAAATGGAAATGTATATGCTGTTATGGATATCAGGAATGAGTTTATGCAAATCTCAGTACCAAAATTCAGAGTAGTCTTTCTTAGTACTATTTGTTATGCAGTGCTGCCTTAGTAATGATTTGTTGATTGAAAAAGATTATGAAAAAATGTAATAAATTGAATTCGGGGAGAAGTCCAGCAAACTGCTGAAGGTACTTAGAGAAACTTTTTTCAGTTTAAATATGAGACCTTTCAGAGTATCTTCTATCATACCAGCCTTATTCACACAATTGTAGTAGCGCAGTCTAAATTTTGAACTGTGAAGTTTCCTGTCAGCACCAAGTTCCTATCCTATGAAGCTTATAAGTGTGTGTAGGTTTGCCAATTTACATAAAGATAGGGTTTCATATTCTTTTAATTACCTTATGGGAGGTAGGAGAAAGGAAGCAGTATTCACAAGCGCTAAAATGAGCATACCGACACAAGTCAACATACTGCTGCTAGTCTCCCTAGCCTCAGCCTCCAGTCAGTGGCGACAGACAGGTTATTCTAGATGATGATGTAAAATTTAAGCTCCTGCGCTCTTTTTTCTAAGGGAACTGATCTCTTCCCATTTACTCTAGAGGGAGCCTGGAGAGACCGTTCTTTCTAGGCTGAGGTTAACCTTTGAGAATAACCATTTCAACAAGGATCGGTTCAAAGCCAGTTACATCAATTTAGACTTTACCTGAACATGTTATACTGCAAGATGTATCACAGAATAATCCAACTTTAAAACAATGGAAGAGTGCTTGTAGTTAAAGTAAACCAACCAGTGTTTGGCACAGACTGCCACAGCGTTAACTATGTAGACCAAATCAAATCAAGAGATTAAATACTCACTGAGGCCACTGTATTAGGAGAAGGTAAGATCCTGTGCATTTCAGTGTTTGTCCAATAAATGGTAACTACATAAATTTTGAAAGAACTGTATCCTCTTCATTTCATTAATTAGGTTTTTATAGCTGTCAATTACTCCTACTAGACATCTTAATTAATCATTATAAACAAAAGGTGCACAACTGAATTGGAAGATACAGGGAACGTGGAGGAAATGAAATTGCAGACAACACACAATGTTTCTGATCAATCATCTCCTAATTTTCAAAGTCTGCCAGGAGATGCCAACCCTTAATGTTTATTTGTGCCATGGTGATAAGAAGTGTTCTTAATGGTAGTTCCCTTGTGTTTTGTTTTCTCTCTCCAGGGCCTCGTTGTAAATAAGAGGCTCCGTTTTCATGTATTTTTATGATGAAGCATTGTAGCTAAATGAATGCCATGGGACACCTCTTAAACAAGTAGGCTACAGAGGAGCAAACCTGTTAAAAGAATATATTTCCTCTTCATATAGAAAAACAAGTCTCGTGTAATGAATGCTTGTACTGAAACTTTATGCACATTTAAAGTGTAGTTTAAAGAAGTGTTGCTTGTTAAGGGAAATGACCTAACAAGATTTTTGTACGGCAAGCAATATTACATCATAGCATACACTGGGACTTTTAATAATACACACTAATTACAGAATTATAGGGTCTAAAATAATTACTCTTCTATCCAGTTTAGAAGGCCTTCAAATAAGTTTTAACTCTGATTTCTAAGGATCTATAGAGTAGTGTGTACAAGCAGTAGTGTGTACATGGGTGGTTATATGTGTATATAGAGATATATAAAATAGAAGCTACAGGAATGGAGTTCTCACTTTAAAATAGTTTTACTATGGCTACATCATGCACTTTGTCTACACAAATATTTATACCTTGAAAATAATCAGGGCCAGAGGCATTCTATGAAACTTAGAATTTCCATTGACAATATGTGTTTCCATTGACAATATGACCCTTATAGGGTCTAAAATAATTACTCTTCTATCCAGTTTAGAAGGCCTTCAAATAAGTTTTAACTCTGATTTCTAAGGATCTATAGAGTAGTGTGTACAAGCAGTAGTGTGTACATGGGTGGTTATATGTGTATATAGAGATATATAAAATAGAAGCTACAGGAATGGAGTTCTCACTTTAAAATAGTTTTACTATGGCTACATCATGCACTTTGTCTACACAAATATTTATACCTTGAAAATAATCAGGGCCAGAGGCATTCTATGAAACTTAGAATTTCCATTGACAATATGTGTTTCAGGGAGAGGAGGAGCCCTCTGGAGCTCTTGAACTCTTCAAGGCTGCAGGAGACACTACAAGGCCAGGGCCTGTCAGACACCCTATGGAGCCAAGCAGTGGGGGCTGCACTGGGGACTGCCTGCAGCAATGTCTGCAGCTCAGTGAGGTGACTAAGCATCTTAGTTCATACCCATGAATCTTTCATTGATTCAATGAGCTTTGGGTAAGGACCCCAAACTCCCAGGAGTGAGTACAACTGGAAATAAAAAATCCTACATATATAACTATTTCTACAGTGTATCAGTGAAGATAGGCATAATAAGACATACACACAGTTTTCTTTCCAAAAGCATAAATCTGCTATATCAGAGTTAGAATTTTCCAATCCTTATTCACAATTACATTACCTTTTTAAAATAGTGATTTTCTGTTTTTATATTCAGTTCACATCACTGACAAGATGTTATTTTTTTGCCTTGCCCATGAATGAAGGTACCAAACATCCCTGCAGTAAGAGTAGCTTAGTAATTATCCTCTTTCCATATAGCTCCCAACTGGTTGTCACATTGCAGAAGTTATACTTAAAGAAACCACATTTTATTAAGTATTGCCAGAAGACAAAAGAACAGAAAACAGCAGAAAAGAAAAATGGTCACCAAGATATTTACTGCTGAGGAATGTGTGCTGTATTTTTTGCCATTTGCCGTATTTATTGAAAAATCAATGGTAGATCTCCTCCAGTGTGACTGTTGTCTGACAAACTCTTATTATAGGCTAAAGTTCCATTACATCAGTTCATACGTGTAAAACTTTTTGCTGGAGTGGCAAATATCGATAAGATTTCAGACTGAAAAGCAAAAAGAGCACTCTCTTCAAAATGGAAGGGACATCTTTGACAGTGCAGTTCATTAAAAGGCTAGAAAAAGTGTGTGAGGCATGATTTGTAGTACAAAATAAACTAGTTTTGTAAGGTGCAAAAAATCTTTTATTCACAACCTTGGTAGATTTTTTAGAGCATGTTCATGCAGCTATATATATGCTACAAGCATACCATCCACTCACTCAATATTTAAATTTAATCCTACCTTTAGTGGAAAAGTTGTTAGAATTGAAATTCTAATGTTGTGGAAAGATTTTAAAATGTTTTAGTGATTTCTTTTCAACTGGATGGCTGTATGTTTTTGAGCTTTTTTCATTACAGGAAGAGTGCTGACCTGCACTGGAGGTAACTCATGTATGTGTTTAGTCCGAACTGTGATTAAGTCAACCAGATTTTTCTCTTGGGGAGAAATTGTTGACGTTAGATCAGCATTTACAAAATTAGTAAGGGACAAAATGTGGACATGGAGGTGACTCACTTTGTGTCCATGACTCTTGTTGTAGGTGTCTTAGTGAGTTCCATGTAAGATAATGAACTGTCTTTAATATTCAGCATTTAACGGCATTTCTAACATTGAGCTTTCAGACTGGTATCCTCCTGACAGTTTCAAAGTGGTTTTGACCGTGTTCAACTCCTTTCCCTGTAGGGGGTTAATCTCATAAAGATTTCAGCCACACAAGTACCAGTGTCAGGGGTATAATGATCACTTTGAAGTTTGTTTGCTTTCCAGTGCATTTAAACACTTTAAGTGTTCCAGAAATAGGATTAGATGCCCCAGTGAATTCATTTCATTTACCCCCAGCAGTGGTTTTCCAATACTATATGGTGTTTACATGGTATCAATTTAGTGGCATGCTGATTTCCAAGATTCATCCCCTTCCCTATCAATTTTCTACCTCTTGATCCTACTTGAAAATTGCTGTGATATGGGGCAAATGATACTGACAAAAGGAATACTGGGATTCTGGTATTGTCTTGTTTCAAATATTTCTCTGTGATTTTCTTCTACAAAATTCTTTGTCAAATAAAATTTAGTGATAAAAAGTCAGCTGTTAGAATAAATAGATATTTGAATTCTGAGAAACATTACATGTTTAAACATGAAAAACTTATTCCTTCCTTAGGCAGACATGTGTCACTTAAATAATGATTTACACTTTCTTTTCTAAATTACAGATTTGTCACATTGCAAACTTATATGGGCATTTTAAGCGAGACAACATGGGCACTGGGCACATGGAATTGTCTTGCTTTTCTCTTCTCTAACAGTGGAAGTGTGTTATACAGGAAAAAGGAAATACTTTCACTTGGCTTTTCTTTGTGCTTGATATTTTTCTTCCTTTTAAATCTATTTACACAAACAAAAAAACACTCAAAATCCACTTCAAGGATGTGCTCTATTGAATAATTTTAAACTTTGTATGTTAAAACATTTTTTTTCCATTATTAGCTCTAGAATTTATTAAATATTGTTCTTTGTTAGTGGAAAAGGCATTCTGAGATACCCCTAACAATATGAGTTTCAGCTGTCCAAGTGTGCATTCTAAATGTTCCTTCCCTAGTCACATCTCACTTTCAGCAGTCTGAATGGGAACTCTATGTATTAAAAACAGAACAGACCCCGGAAAATAGCATTTTCAATTACATCACAGTCAATATTTTCGGTCTTCATGTGTTTTAAATAGAATAAGGAGTGATTTTTGCTCTAATTCTCAGAAGCTGTATATGATCCAATTCAGCCCCAAAATAGGCACATAAAATGAGCACTAATGGATACTTTTTAATATAATTCCATCTGAATGGGAAATACGGCAATTTCTACCCATCTTGGAAGAAGCAGTAGACTGACATCTATTAGCATGTGATTTCCTGAAATCTGCATAGGTAGCAAGATACCTCTGACAGCCCAGGGTTTCTGCAAAGCTCTCTAGACTACCTATCTTAACCAATACCTTTTTTCTCCTTTACACTTAATTATGTTATTTCATAATTGCAGTTATGGGAAGACAATTGAACCAGGGGAGAAACACATGCCCAGAAAACCTGCTTGTTCTCTAACATCAGTTTTCCAGTCCCACTATCAGAAAATATGTATGTATGTATGTATATCTATATCTAAATCTATCTATAGCTATCTGATTTCATTCCTTGTGAAGCTTTTTGATACCCTGAGCAAAAGAACTTTACAATAATTTAGTGAGGAAAATCAATCATGAGGACAGCAGTGCTTATTTTCTCCACGCATCCTTAACAGATTCTGAATATTTTCATTGCTTTTTCCATACAGTGTGAGATTCTGTACTTTTTCCAAGTCTTGCAATTTGACACTCATTCCAGAAGTATTTGCTACCTCAGTCCCACTTTCTCTTATTATTCTACTCATAAGTTCTCTGAGAACTAGTTGATGCATCCCCACCTTTCTTAAATTGCATTAAATTTCATTCACCTGGAACAGAAACTTTCTTCTTTTTAATGTGACCAAAAAATGAAACTTAGATGAGATTTCCTTCTTCTTTTTTTTTTTTTTTTTTTTTTTAATTTTATTTTATTTAGTTGAAATGGGAATTTAGCATACTCCCTGGTGTTTATAAAGAATTAAGAGAACAGGGAAAAAAAAGTCTATTATCAATTAGAAAGGGCTTTTTTTTTTTCTGCAGTATTTCATCACTAATGATTTTTCCATAATAAAATGTCCCATGCTGCTGCAGAACCAGCTAAATGGTTTGTATTTGGGGCAATAAAGGTTTTTTCACTTCTATTACCAAAGGGAAATATTAGGGAGGTCTTTGACTGTACATGCTATATGAGCAAACACCACTTAAGCCAGGCTCTGCTTCCTAAACAAGTATTTAATCTCCTCATTAAAGATATATGAAACTAGAAATCAATGAGCACTGGTGGTTAGAGCTTTTTAGCGGAACTAATGGCTACACCTTGTCTAACATTAGAAACTTCACTTGTGGTTTACAGCCGCTACACATGGAGAAACATGAACCTAGAAGGAAAGACTTTCAGTTGTGCTAATAATTACACTAAGAGTTCTGGATAAGCAGGTCATACAAATATGTAACATAAAAAATCAAACATTTTCACTTCACATTTCAATCTCTTAAAAGACACTCTGAGCTCTTACTATAAACCTCTAGATAAAAGCAATAAAAATGCTGTGTCTTGAATAAAAACTTCATTCTGTCTGTTATAAATCCTCCTATAGCAGAAACAATCACAAACTTCAAATGCTGGAGTTGGGAACAGTGTGAACTGGAGAGCACATGACAAGATTTGACTGAATATATGCAGTGCAGATATGATCTATTTTGTTTTCAAAACAAGCAATAGACAAAAAAATTAAACCAATGAACAGAAAAAAGCACACCACTGATACACTTTATTTCTGGTTCTATATCTGATTTGCATCTAAATGATTTGCAGAAGAAATACTGCAAAATGTGAGTGATTTTTCACACAGTTTAAAATGCCTGAAATAATGTAAGATGGTACCAGAGTGCACCAGAGTGTTGTTTCTGTATTTTGAATCTGCAGGGTGTATTGTCCATCTTGTCTGGAGGCATTCAAACTACAAAGCCTTTTTTTACTATCACATGGAATCTCACTTGTTTTACAGGAAAACGGTTTTACCTAAACAAGAATGTTACTTTAGAGTGTTGCCTAACCTAGTGTGGAATATTTCAGAGAGAAATGAGTGATATAGTTCTCTCCCTGTACATTGTACATTTTCCGTTTCAAAAGTAGCTGTTTCACTGAGATCAAGAGACATCCATTTTACCCGGATACAAAAAGTCAATTCTTAAGTACAAAACTTGAAACCTAAGATTTTATAGATTTGCATAAAATGTTAGTGTCTTTTCAGAGCTTCAAGCACAGATCAACGGACATGATGCATTCCTGATTTCAGTTAAGTTGGAACAGAATTACACATCTGGAGTCATAATTGCAAATATCAGAGATTTCATTTGTTTTTACTGAAACATATCTCTTTATTTGTATATGTCTTCAAATAAATAACTCAGAAATCATTTAACTTTTTTCCCCCTAGTAACTATCTTGATGAAGGTGACAAAACTCATGGAAGACTTCTCAGATTCTACTAAATATCATAAATATGGCCACAGAACATTATAAAGAAATCACATAAGGAAATCTTTTTAAATAATTTTCTGTTACATGCAGGATATAAAACTCCCATTACAAACAAATCCAATATACGATGACTCCATATCTACATTTTTAAAATGTGTATGCACACAGTACAGAGAGAGAAAGACAGAAAGAGCGAGTAAGAAATGTTAAAAACATGTAGCTCTACCCACTTCCCAGTGCTTCACTTTTTTGTAACTTGTGCAGAAGGAGCACAACCCTAAATAATGTCTCTGTTGTCTTTTCCTACAGTTATTTATGATTCTTAGTTACATTTCCTTAGTTACTTAAAAGAAAGCTTCAACTATCCTGCCTTAATTTTATCTGAAAATTTAAATTTGCTATTTTTTTCTTGTTTTGTTTTTATGTATTTGCCTTAAACTTCATAATCTCTTTGGATTCAACAAGAATGAATTGTTTAATGTGCATTGTTCTTATGGCAACTCATATATTAGAAAAAGTCATCAATTTGGGTAATACATTATAGTGCATTATTGCAGATTTCTACCTATTTTTAAATGACTTCCTTGATATTTTCAGATTCTATCAGCACAATAAAAGTAAATGGAGAACAGGAAAGGTATAGACATTGTTTTTTAGTAATAGTAAAGCAATCCTGCAGGCAGTGTGAGTCATTTACTTAATACCAGAAATAGCTTGTGTTAGATTTTGCTTCATGAAATGTATTGACACCCCTAGCATTTTTACTGAAATTCTTAAGACGTAACACTGGCTTGTAAAGTGTGATGCAAGATGATGTGCATCAAGGCCAAAGACAAGTACAGTTGCATTCACTGACACCTCAGATGATGCACAAACTGATTGTATAGGGTGGAAAAGAATGTTGAGTTTTAGAGGAAGAATCTCCAGTATTAGGCACAGATGAGGAAAGAGTGATGATATCAGAACCAACCCTGGTTATGGATGTGCCTGACTGACAGGCAAGATTGTTATGCTCACAGAAGGATCTATGCTAAACACAAAAATAAGAATGCAAAAATTGGAAAGAAGAGAGAAAAGCTCTGATTTAGCCATGATAAGAAGACTGCAAAGAAGGGAACAATAAGGAAACAGCAGGGAAACAATAATAAAATTTTGATGGAACACAATGAGATTAAGAGAGGAGGGACAGAAGGGGTTTTTTGTTTTTTTTTTTTTTTTTTGTTTGTTTGTTTGTTTGTTTGTTTGTTTGTTTGGTTTGGTTTTGATTTTGTTTGTTTTGGTTATGTTTTTGTTTGTTTGTTTGTTTGTTTGTTTGTTTTATATATATATATACTATAATAATTTGCAGTCAGCCATAAATGGAAATTAGACTTCATGTTAACTTTAGACATCACACACTGCTCCAGAACAAAATAGTTCAAACAAACTTAAAATGTTTAAAATTCTAAATTACTGGGTGTACCTGCTGGCACAAACCAAAGTTATACAAACATGTATATACTTATTCTGTTACATAAACAGAACTTTGTTGGTAGCCATTATTGCAGAATTTTTTGTCAATTAGTTCTTCACTGTTGATGGAATCAGAACTGACAAATACATTTGCTGTTTTGACCTCTGGACTCTAAGAGTTGTTAAGTAGAGAGAGCCAAACAGTCTAAGCCTGTAAAAAGTCTATGGGACCTGGAGATGGAACTAGCCTGGTTCTAACTAATCTCTGTCAGACTGTGCTGCTGTTTGGACACAGGATTGCTCCTCTTCCCTGATCTGAACTGACAAAAGTCCAGAGAGCTGGAAAATTATACATACCCCTGGATTCACACTTTGCACACTTTATTACTGTTTACATTGGCACACATGACAAATGCATGGCCTATTGACTAACTGTACATGTCATTTGTCACATCGCCACTAGTTAAAAGATACAGGTGTATGACTAATTTAGAGCAGTTCATGAAAATAAACAAAGATTGGGAAAAGCGCACTAACTGTCCGTGGGCATGTCCTGGGTCTGTCACTCAGGAGAGGTTGCCCAGCCTAATTTAAGCCCTTCTCATACCCGCCACATATACAATGTAAAAGCATGTTTTCAGTTTTATAAACAAATCGGTACATCTACGAAGGCTTCTACACTGTCACAGTATTTCACAATGAATGTTTTAATACTCATAAATAGCTAATAAACACTGCTATTGCTATTGTTTCTTCCAATTCTTTGGCAACTCCTTTACAACTATTTATAGTATCATTTGAAATTGCCTTAATGCCAGATTTGTAAAAATCACCAATTTTAAGAAAGTATTTCAAGTTTTGTTCTATTATGTAAGTATTAACCATTCAACCCCTACAAAGAATATGCTTTTATAGCTGATATCATGCGAAATCTCCAGAATAATGGATACTGTAACATGACTTGATGTAACAGGGGAAATATTTAGGTCAATATTATAAAAAAGCTCAGAATTCCATCCCTTTTAGGGTCCTCTGTTTCATAATAGTCCAGGATCATTTTTCAGAAGTAGGTATTGTCTTTCTTTCAAGTAATATTTTTAACAACAGAAAAAGTCCACAGCTTTCAAACCACATGTAGACATAGTTAGAACCCCAGGTTTTCTACAAAAGTCTAGGGTAAGAGTCATCTGATTTCAGAGCTAGGAGTGAAATATTTTAAATTTGCATTTTTTTATTGACCTGTGGCATTTAATTTCAGCTCCCATGCACCAGGTGTCCTTAATCTACATCTCTCTACAAATAGTATAATTTACCTCAATTGTATAATTTGCCTCAGTTTGTTTTTTTTCGATGCCAAGAAAGTCACTTGAGGCTTCCCCTCTGTCTGAATCACTCCTGCCATATTCCATGAGCATAAACTAATCTATACCTAACACTGCATGAGGTTTTTTTCTCAGTTACTAAGTCCAAAGTCATTACCTGTACCATTTTTCCATTTAAATTTAGATATAGTCGAAATGGAGATATCTGGAGTATCACTAAAATGAGAAAAAAAGGTTTATTGGATATGATATATCCAACTAATCTTGACATAGTGAATAAGTGTCTTCAGGCTTTTAGAATTACTAGTTTATCTCTGATAGACATTTAATTTGGGAGGAATATGCTTTTTAATTTTCCACCTCCTCTCTCAGGTTAAGTGACTAAATTAGGAGCTCTGAGTTGGTCATATTGGCTCTGCATCAACTGTATCATACCACTATAAATGGCTTGAACTGAGACATAATAGGGGAACTGAAAACAGAAACAAATCTAAAAAATACCTACAGGACTAATCTATTACTCCATTGTTACAAAGCTTAGATTCCTTTCCACAAGACAGGAAAAGATAGAGATAAAGCTATTTTACCTCTGTATAGATGAGCAAAAGTTTTGAAGCTCCTGGGCTAATATCTTTACATTTGTAAGATTCTTCTTTATTCAAAAACGGACATGCTATGAATCATGCTTTTGACAGAAAATGCAAAAAGAACTGGGAAATTCTTTGAACAAAAAATATTTTTTACAAAAAAAATCCTTAGCCTGTTCTGCAGCCAAATTCTGAGTCTTGGATATTCAGGGAAGGAGGAAACCCAAACTTCTTTGCTCCATTAAATAATATCTGAAGTCATCACTCAGTCAGCATATCTTTCTGCCAGTTTTCCTTTTCAAGTAAATCACAACACAGAAGTACTTATATTGATAAATATTTTCCATTAGTGGTGTTGAAAGCAAAGAAATTGAATTGATTTATGCAAGTATTGGCTTCTAGGCTTAGTCTATTTATAGTCCGTATAAATTCAGATTGAATGTTAATGGACAAAGCCTTGTTCCATTGTCCAAAGAGGGGGAAAGGATGGAATGACACACTGAAATAATTTTTTTCCATTTGAAATCAGAATTGGCAAGTTTACTACTATTTTACCATGGTACTATTTCACCTTTATTGTGGATCACACTGATTTATTTATTTTTTTTGATGTGAATTGCACAAGATTCCACTTTTTACTCTTTTTCAGATTGGCCAATTTAGGCTTCTGTTCTGTAGGGCTCATACCATCAGGGTGATTTTTCCAGATTAGGACTGACAACACAGTCAAATCCACCAAAAATTTTGCCCTAAAAACTGGCAGACACCACAAGGATGGGTGTTTGACCAGTGAACAGAACAGATGATATGTAGATTCTTTCAATATCTTTACCTTAGTAGTATGAATTACTTTTTCTATTATTGACAATAATTTAAATGGTCTAATGCTTCAATGTGTTGTGATAATAATGAATATGGAAACCGAAGCTTTCATAAGAGAAATAATTTTTGTTTTAGCCTTTTGTACACCACAAGACATATTTATACACTGAACAATTCAGTATGATTAAATCCAGCCAAAGCTGGTATTCATGTTTAAAACCCAGCTCAGGTCCACATAGCCTGGAGTGTTTATACTTCTAGGCACCTAAAGAACTTGAATTCATTTGATATCTTCTTCATAGCCTGCAAATGCCCTGGATACATGCATCCACAGAAGTGTCAGTTGGGAAGGATAGATAAAAACTTTGGAAGGATATATGTTTAGGAAAATTAAGATCTTAATGCTGCTTAAAATTATGAGGTTCAGTGTTCTCAAGTTTATGACCAAACTGGTGTTCAGGCTGTTCTCACATTCCTCAATGAAATGTAGTGTTTGATCACTCATTTAGCAGGTAAATGGTTCTCAACTCTCCCTTTGAGGGTAGTGAACTTGTATTTCCAAAAACTTTCCTTAGGAAGTAGCTTTGGAGAAACGTCTTGCCTGTATGAAAGTTTCTTTCATTGCCCATATAAAAGTAGAGCCTCTGTTTATCCAGTAACATGCTTGAATCATGGGACCACACACAAGCCAGAGGAAGCTGACTTCATTTTCATCTTTAGGAAGGACATAGTTCCACATTTTGAATAGACAGCTACTCTAACTTTAACCATCATTGATTAAAACTTAAATTCATGATGGTGAAGGACCAGAGAGTGTTAAGATAAGGCTGGCTGTTTCATGGTCTGGTTCTAAGAATTTCTGATTGTGCAATGAATTCACTCTGATATACTGGTTAAAGTGTATTTCTTAAGATATCTGGTTTTCTGTGGTCAGGAGGAGGAAGCTAGCAGTTGATTTTCAAGCTAAATTTAGCATAGAAAGGTGGTCTTTCCTAGCTAATAGCCTTCCTTGCTAAGGGGGACATCATTTATTTATTAGGTGGACTGGCATGTTGAGATATTTAAGTGAGTACCCTACACATTTGATGGAAGGATAGTGAAAAGCAGAGAGAGATGCCTATCTAAGGCAAATTGGCAGATCTTCAGAACTCCCTGTATCTATCCATTTAGTGTGGATGTAATTATTTTAGGTGGATGAGCTGAACTACACTCGTTGCTCGTAATTCCAGTAACCGCCTCATTTAAGGATAGAAGATTCTACCCATAATAAGCAAGATGCCTTTTCAAGTGTCTGTTGATTTTAACTGGAAGGCAAAATGAGCTGTTTACAGTATATATTCATATAACTGTACACTGCAAGGAATATATCATCTTTGCAAATTCCTCAATTTCCCTTTTTTATACAATATGAACTTTTTTCTGCTGAGAAAAGTCATTAGCTAAATACTTTACTTAAGTTTTATTTTTAAGCTTATTGCATTACTAAAATTTGAAGAATCATAATTTCATTGTCCTAGCTACCTTTTCTAAACACCATAAAATAAACCTCAATTTTTTTGTTCTTCAGCATACTTTTCAGCTCTGCTGTTTCCTACTTGCTTGTGTTTATAGTCTTCAGCCTATGTACCATTCCAACAGGCAGTTTGAAAAACAGTGTTGTGTAATAAATGTTCTTAGTCTAAATTCAGATGACTTATTTCAGAGGAAAGTTTTCAATATACTCTACAGATTTCCATGTGACTGGAGAGCTCATAACAGAATCCAACAGCAATTTGAGAATATGTTTGTTGCAAACTCTAAAAGAAACTGCTATATTATTAGGCATATATGAGCTATATAAATAAATTGTTATTAGTTAAGGGTATTGTATTATAACTCTTTATGTTCAGAGGTTTAAATGTACCCTGAATGGAAAAATAAACACTTTTATTCATATAATCATATTGCTCTTGTTGCTACTTTTTATTTCAATATTCTGTAAAATATACAAATGTAATTAGCTATATTACCTGGGTCTGAGGGTCTGAAATAAATATTTTAGAATGTAAAAAAAGTAAATGTAAAAAAATCCAAATAACAATAAAACTTAGTATTGACAAATAGGTCAATATTAATTTTCATCATATTCTTAAGAAATTTTTATTTTTAAATGAACGTGCACATTTTTATGATTTTTTTTTTCACATTGGTACAGCACATTCTCATCTTAAAAAGTGTATAGGTAGTCCGTGTACAAAAACAGTCACAAGAAAGAAAAATATTCTTTCACGTGGTATGGATTTCTCCCTGTGAAGCATCATCCACTACCTTATTTCTCATCAACTTTAGTTAGCTGATATAATTTCATTGATTCTCATATCCTCTTATTTCTGAATTTTAAGCAGAGTGGCAAAAAAATAGAGGTTTTATTTTTCCAGTAAATAAGTATTATGATTATAATGTTTTTTATAACAGTTTGTCTACCATTAAAAAGGAATTAAAAAATATGTTTAATAATATTGATTCCTGTATTAGCTATGAAAGAATACTATGTAAATTTGATTTTTTTAAACTATCAGAAGTTTATTTTTCTTCCATAGCTGTACAAAATCTTCTTCAAAATATTCTTCCAAAATTTTAATGACATTGCACTACAAGTGGTCAGTTATTTTTGTAGTATTCTACAGTATTCACTGAGGATGTCAAATATGATAGAGACTAAATAGAATAAAATCTTTTACATTGACAATTTCTCATCATATTTCCCTCTCCTTTTCATCATGATTTTAAGTTTTATTTTTTAATTAATGAGTAATAGATATTGATATCAAGGTTAAAAAAAAAAAAACCCACCAAATTGTTTTAGATAATAACAGTTCATGTTCTTGAACTTTTTTTGGAAATCACTATGATTATACATCTAAAATACAGAGCATGAATATTAAGAAAATTAATATTAATTTAAATATGGAAGTGTACTGATAACAATCTGTAATAATTTCCACACAGACTTTTTAACTTAATTTAGATATCTATATTTCAGAAAAGTTACTCATCAAGTGTGACATGATAGACACTTGAGACGTATTTACAGCCTTTCTAGTTTTAATTTATTGTTCCAGTCTGAAAATATTTATATATCTGAGTGACTTTATGTATAGAAGTTTTCTAATATATTATAGTAAAAATACTAGTGTTGAAACTTTCTCATACATGTCTTCTTAGGATTAGATCATGTTATGTCAGTAATTATTCACAAAATAAACTCGATTAATATTGTACGTTGAAACAAACCATAAGATCTCCAATGGAGTATTTGTAAAGTTTCATAGATTGCTGAGACAAAATTATTTGTCAAAAATGATGAAAAGCATATATTTTCAAGAAGATGGTTTCAAAACAAAAGGCAAAATGTTTCTCAGAAGTTGTTTTTATCAATGAGCAGTCCCTCAAAACATTTCACTGAAACAAATGTAACAATATCCTCTACTGCTCCTGTTTAAACCAGTGGAAAAGTTTAAAAAATCCATTTAATCAGGACCTGACAGTCAAATTTTATACTACTTAAAGTCTTAAAGATATATTTTTTATAAAATATAAAATATTTTAAAAATCAGAACATTTATACTACATTTATACAAGCACTTTTTATTTAAGATTACTTTTATATCTGGCAGCACAAACTATGGGATAAGAAGGAATGATGTCAAATCATATAAATTATTCACATCTATCATATTGCAATACATAATGTTTGTACAGAAAACATCTTTCTTGTGAAGAAAAAAGCATTCATATGGAGAAAATTCCATTTACATGTAACCATTATGAATTTAATAGTGCATGGCCAACTGTCTGTACATGCAACTTAAAGTTTTACTGAGTTTAACCTAGAATATCTTATTATAATGAAAGCTTTGAGTAGAATACTGTTAAGTTCAGTGAAAATTTCCCCTCACAGCTTGTAAATTTATACAAGACATGATTGCATGCCAAAGGGAAAACCGGACAAGTTAGGGTGATGTGCATAAAAGAAAAAGCAATCTGATGACACTGAACACTAAACATAGCACTCTACATAGCTGGTGAAAGTCACTGTCTCATGCCTTTACAAACAACTTTCCATTGACAAGAAAAAGAAAAAAATGAAAAAAGAGGAATAATTTTCCAGTTTCAATACAAAAGGTAAGTGAAGCCTTGAAGTCTGTTCCAATTCTCTCTCTCTCTCTCCCTATCTCTCCCTATCTCTCCCTATCTCTCTCTCTCTCTCTCTGCCCTGGCCAGGAAAGTTTTAGAATTTTTTTTCCCCAAATATGGACCTTATCAAGTTTTTTAAGTGACCTCTGGCAAAACACATGTTTTGCTTGGATTCAGACTGCAAACTTCAGTAGACATTTGCAGGATGTCAGCATTTTTTTGAGCTATGCAAGTCAGCTGTAAAACTTAGGAAATAATTAACGACAAATGAGTTTGACAAGTCTTAACTTGTCAAAAATTTATATCACTCCTACTCTATACCTGGAACTTCACAGTGCAGTTACCATACATTATGGCCTTAATTTCCCCTTTAGTTTTTAGCACTGTAATTTCATCTATAATTTTTGTGATTTTCTACAAACTGTTCAGTGCACTGTATATTTTAGTTTAGGCTTATCTATGATTTAAAACCCTCTGTATTTCAAAACACATTCTTATTTCCAGGCTTAGTCTACAGAAACCTTTCTAAAAATAAATCAATTTTCTTTCCTCTATCCACAGCCCCTGGATTCCTTTCTCTTTCTTTGTCCTATTTTTATACAATATTCCTTGATGAGTGTGCTAGTTTTGACTGGGATAGATATAATATTCTTCACAGTAGCTAACATGGGGCTATGTTTTGGATTTGTGCTGGAAACAGCATTGATAACAGAGGGATGATGTTTTTGTTACTGCTGAGCAGGGCTTGCACAGAAGCAAGGCCCTTTCTGCCTCTCAGCCCCCCACCAGAGAGTGGCTGTGGGTGCACAAGGAGTTGGGAGGGGACACAGCCAGGACAGCTGACCCCAACTGACCCAAGGGATATTCCACACCATATGGCATCATGCTTAGCATATAAAGCTGGGTGAAGGAGGAGGAAGGAGGGACATTCAGAGTGATAACTCCTGCATTTTACCTCTGATTGTTTGTTTTATATGAGGATATTAGCATGCACTAATTTGCTGTGTACAGTTCTTACACATTAGGTACTTCAAATGATCCTGTGTGAACACCCTTGTGTAATACATTATAGCTGTCAACTAGTGTAAGAAATAAAATCACTACTGAGTTTGGCTCACTATTTTTATGAAATATTACGTGAAGTTCATCAATCAGAAATACTGATACTTTGGAAACAGTTTTTAATCAGTCGCCTGAGGATATAGACAATAAAAGACCACCTAAAATAGATACAGAGCATCTTTATATTCATATTAAACACACCTTGTTCAGTCTTGAACTACAAGAGTACAGAGATTTATAAAATAGTTATGCTAGATAATGTCACGTATTTCTGGCAATATGCATAGATGATGCCCTCAAAAGAGTAATGTGTAACTGCTTTGCTGAATAGATAAATATTTTTCCCATTTTTTCTGCCTATAGAACAATCTGAACTGAACATTTCTTTTGAATCCCAAAGCCATTTTATGGTGTTAGGTTAAAGTTGCAATGTGATGAAATGTGATCTTATTTCTTGTCTCATAGGAATAAGGTACCACATGAGAGAAATGGAAGATGTCAAATGATCTTAAACAGCATTACAACATGACGTACTTAACTATTGACTAACAAATCTTTGGTCATAGTCAAACTGTGGAAGATTCAATTAAAAAAGGATTAAAAGACATGAATAAATACATGCCAGTATAAAGCCAACATCGCTTTTGCAGAGAGGTATCACATCTTGGGTTTCTGTTAAATATTTGAGGAAAAAACAAGGAAGCAGTTAAGGATAATAACATTGTTAAAGTTTTCTTTTGTTTTCAAAAAGTTTTTTATAAAATCTATCACTGAAATTTTTTTCAGAAAATAAGTTTTCATGGGATAAGAGGGAAGGTTATCTTATGAATTTATAACAGATCAAAGGCAGGAAACAGTGGCTAAGAATTCATAAGCAGTTTTCAAAATGAAAAGAGGTTTTCCAAGATCTGTTCTGTTTAACTTATTTGCATATCACTGAGAAAAAAAATATGCTAAAAGTGATGAAGTTTATCTATGATACCAAATTAAACAAGCCAGCCAAATCTTGAGAGGTCTTCAAAGAGCTGCAGAAGAATTTCAGAATAACTAGATGAAATATATTGTTTAATTATGGATAAAAGTGATGGAATATAAAATACCTGTTGCCCCTCCAGAAGGTCTGGAGTTTCTTTGTTCTGATCTCATATCAGCTCAATGTAGTGTCAAAAATGTAAATAGAGTGTTGTAAATTATCTTAATAGCAATAGAAATCAAACCCAAAATATCATTAAATCATCACAGTGTAATTGGTATATCCATGTTTTGAATACTGTGTATAGTTCTACCACAACTTCAGGTATCACATAATAGAAAAGCTGTAGAGAAGGAAGCAAAGATATATACTGGTATTTTTGATGTGGAAATGATTGAATGTGGGTAGGATTGACATCTATAAGCTCATGAATGCTGTGGAAAATGAGAATAAGGAACAAAATGTTGTAAACACTAGCAACACAACTAATCTCTGATTTTTTTTCACTTTATTTCATTCCTGAGGTTAGTCCAAAGGCAGAATGGCCATTCAGTGCCCACTGAAAAAAAGCAGTTTGTCTAAACACAGTGCAGTTCTGTATGGTTAGGTAAGATTTAGTAAGATTCTAATTCACACACTTACTTCAAAATATGAAGATGGTAACTGATAGAAACCTGCTGTCATCAACTGATTTTACTTTGAAATGGATCTGTTCAGTTTGAAGGATCCAAATGTAATAGTAAGAGTGCATTAAATACATTTGGACTATTTGTGATGCAAAGCTAACTTAAATACACACTGATAATGTATGTGATTTACTCTTCCTGAAGTCACTTCTGAAAATCCCAACCCTATCTTCCCTATTCTTGTTAGAAAAGATATTTTCCTTTCTCCCTTAAGAGAAAACCTGTTATATATATTATGAACATGTACTTGAAAAGCTAAATGTGGATGTTTTAAATAGAAAGTACAAATTCTTATTATGCATCCATAAAATAATCAGAAGCTATTGTTTATAACAGCCGCTTAGAACATGTTTTAACCTTAGCAGAAGTGGTTTTGTTAAACTTCTGACATATCTCACAGCACTAATTCATGTTTTGCCACATTCTTACATGTCTTGACAGCTTACAGGACACACTTTCTAAGAAAACTAAATCTAATTTTAAACAGTTTTACTTTTTTTCTTAATATATGTTCTTTGAGCTTACAATATGATTGAAATTAACTGGGTGTTTAACTATGTTGTTAGTAAATGAAAATATAAACCCTCCATTATGAGTATGTTAAACAAATGGAAATGTTTTCCTTTTCTGCTAACTTTGAAGGGCCAAAATCCTTTAGCAGGTGCATATATTCTGATCTTCAAGCTTAAAAGTATTAAGCAAAAGAAAATGCTGGTTTTTTTCCTTTAATTCCTTATTTGTGGACATTCTTGTGCTGTATCTGAACATGGCTCTGAGTCTGAACATGGTAATTTGACTCTTTGCCATATCCTATGTGGTTACTTCAGATTCCAGCTATATAGGAATTTATAGTTGTCTTTCTTAATGTAAAATATACATTTCAGAAGAAGTGTGATATTTATTTATGGGTTTTTTTGCTTAATAAATTTATAAAGGTTTTAATTTACAAATTTACAAAGTTTTAGTCTTCCTTCAGAATTGCAAGTACGCTATAGGAGACAAAAAAAAGTTATATGGAGGAAGGATAAAATGATTACTATTGCAAGTGATAAAAGGAAATGAATACTTCTCTGTACTAATTATGTGACAGTTTACTTGGAAATCCCTTCTTATGACTTTGGTTTTTGAAACAGAAACAGCCATGACTCATAATCTGTTAATGGTATTAAAACATCTCTCTCCATTCCCCTGTCCCCCCCCACTTCCTCACCCAATTTTAGCCTTTTGTAAAACACGTAGAGATGATTTATTAAAAAAAAAAAAATATATATATATAATATTAGGAATTAGATATTACATACCTGGATAAAATTAAATATAGGATCATCTAAACCTTTTTCCAGCACCTGACACAGCTCTGAGGGAACCTACAGCCCTGACTGTCCCTGCCCAGCCTCCCTCAGGGCTTCCTCACCCTGTCCACAGCCCAGGACCTCATGTCAATCCCCGGGCCCTCAGTCCCCCTGGCCCCTAGTGGTGCTGCAGCTGGGCCCTGCTCTGAGCCCCTCCATGGGGACCCCCCCCCCCCCCATTGGCTCCACTGGCACCCTGAGAGTATGTGAACTGTGTATGTCTCCTTTTAGTGATTTCACTAATTTCATTACTAAAAATGACGGTGTAGAAGGGGTGGCCAAAGGACTGAAGTAGGCGTATCTAGGGAAATTTGTGTTATGGGGAATCAGAATAATCTCAGAAGAGCAGCAGATTCCCATTTAAATCAGATAATATAAACACAGAGTAAATTAAGTTAATACTGAACTGCTTCATTCCTAGAGTGTCTCCATGATATTTTTACTTATTTCCTATTTAATAAACACCTGCAGATGAATCACAGTATGCTGTCATAGAACTCCAGCATCTAAAACATGTGCTACTAATAAAACATCTGTAGATGTATTCAATATGGGCCGCCCCTTCATGTCAGTGTAAGATGAATGGAGAAGTTTATGATGAAAGGTTTGTGGTTTGGCAGAGAAGAGAGAAGTCTGGATTAGCCACTGAATGCAAGATGTTTTCATAGCATGTTAGTGTGACTGAAATTGCAGTCAATCTATTTATCATCGCTAATCTTCTACTTGGTGCAAGGGGTAAGCTATTTAAAGGGCAGACACTCGGGTGAATGGTACAAGTATTTCTTACTTTGATCCTGTGCCTTTCATGGTGGATTTGATTCAACACATTACTCTGCCAATATGGAGATACAGTGGCATGAAACTGGTCAAATTCATGGAAATCAGATTTGCCTGGTCACAGCATTTACTGTGAATCTATAGCTCTGGATATATACAGTCTACCACTTGTAAATCATGTACAATACATAGTAAATGCATGCAAAACCAATCCAGTTCAAAATCAATGGACCCACACAGATACAAGGCAAAGATATATATATTTTACCAGTTTACAATCAATGCTCAGATTAATAATATCATGTTCTTTAAACATATCCTTTACAAGGAGGTAAAGGATACAAGGAGGCATCTTTGGTATCAGTGTGCAGTGCTGGAGTGTTAGAGGAGTGAAATTTTTTCATATCTTTGTGGAGGGGAGAAGTCTACAAGAAAATCACAAGGATGACAACAAAAGATCCATAAACAGATATATTGAATTACCAAAACTGAGTTTCATTTTCATTGCTGCCAGATGTGTCTTTTTTTGTTTTGTTTTGTTTTGTTGTTGTTTTTTGTTTTTCTTCACAATTCATGCTATTTAACCATTTGGCATCCTAGGTAACTTCTGCTGATAGTGTCTCAGGAGATAAAAAGTTGTGCAACAAAACACTTTTGTGAATGTGTTCACTGTGGAAAACTAAGATACAGTGTAAACTCGCCTTGCTAACTGAAAGCTGAAGCTTATGTCAGGCTTCACTAAGCACACAAGGCTCTGATTTTGTATCATTAAAGACTCATTATCTCTTTTAACTTCTGTTGAAAGCATTCATCCACAACCATAGCTACCACTGAAGTTACTAGATCAGTAATAATGCATTTTTGCCAGCTTAGAAAGCCTTTAAAGGATGGAATGGATTTCACAATACAGGATTGGAAAGCTCATATACAAAGAAAATATGAAAGGTTATTTCTGAAAGTAACTTAAAAAACAAGCAGGTGACAGATGGAGGTGCAGTGCTTTCTTAGTCCTGCCTTTAAAACACCTTAGCTTTAAATTTGACTTTGGGATAAAGTTTATTTATAGAGAACAGAAGAGTAAATATTTTTCAGTGCAAAGTCCTGAATAGAAAATTCTTACATGGAACAGAATGAAAGAATCTCAATATATTGACCTTACAAATTTACAATTTCTGGTTTAATATATCTTATTCTTACACCAAAACTCTCCTTTGAATTCAGCAGTGGATTATGTGAACAGTAATTTGTACATTTACAGGTTTTGTTTACACTTTCATTATACCTCTACTGCATTATCTGATGTCTTGATACAGTTTTCAATCTTATAGCCACTTTAATCTGTTCCTGTACTCAGCATATCTGAGTGAGTTTGTTGGCATAAGGGAATTTTGAAGGTTATATTGCAGTACATGAATCAACAGAAAATGAAATGCACTTGAGATGATCAGCCAGTTTTAATTCATTGCAGAAAGTTATAGATACCAAAATGCATTTAATGTAATCTGATCTCTTTATTCAAACTTGAATTTATGAGCAATTCAACGGGAGTAGAATGACAACTTTGTTTTAAAACTAGTAGTCTATATCGAATGCCATTTTAGTGTATCGCTGACATATTTACATCTAACAAGTAGAGAAAAGTAGAATCTTTCAACATAAATTTATATTTTCACAGAAAAAGCAGGGGAATGTGATTCTTTCATTTCCTGCAATAAGATGTGTCATTATAAGGCAAGTCAGCTTGATGATAAATGTTAAATAAATCCTCTGCATTTGGAGGCCAGTAAACAGATTATGAGCCTGCTAGATTGTTACTGTTGTATTTTAAGAAGGAAGTAAATAACAGCAGTGTGCACTGTTCTATAAAAGGCTACTTTGTACCTGCAGAGCAAAGCCATGCTTTGATCCTGTCTGGCTGAAGGTTCATAGCTCAGCATATTAACATACAGGAGTCTACAACATGTTTTCTTCCTTAGGAATGGACCATAGCTGACCATAAACATAACTCAGGTGTGGTATTATTACACGGTATTATTTTGCTAGCTACGCCTAATCTTAAATCCAAACATGACTAGTGGTCTATCATGTTGTGGCATGGATTTGTGTACTTTTATTTGGGAAAAGTATTGATTTTTCCATAGAAGGGGCCCGTTAGTATGGATAAGGGACATAAATTAAAGCTGAAATTTTGGTTTCTCATCTTGAAAACACAGCTGACAGCTGTGTGTCTAAAAATTGCACTAAGATTATTTGCAATTCTTAACCTACACTATTTTTGAATCTGAGGAAAATCTACTGATTTTGGGAAAATGTGATCACCTAGGTGAATGCCTGTAAAAAGACATTAAAATTCCTGCCTTTATATAAAGAAACTGATAGCAAGCAAGTACAGTCTAGCTCTTGATGTACAATTTAAGCCTTCTAATGTTTTGCTAGGTGAAAATTTTAATAATAAATGCCTAGACTCAGTATGTCCACAGATGGAATCCAGAGGTATGCAGAATCCTTATGTAATGTAGAACTACATATAAACATTTAAAATACATGCTTCCAACAATTTAAAATATGAATTACAAGATTGTGAAAATCAGACTTACATAGTCTTCTGTAAAATATGCAAAACACCGTAATCTGTTTAAACAATTTGAAGCTATCAATACTATACAAAATTCTACGTGTTGTTTCCATGTTAAAACTGAAATATGGGCCAGAATCACTGAAATGCAAAACTGAGATCTGGTGTCTAATATAAGAAGCATTAAAATACTATGGAACAGCTTTTGTTCATAAATTAGCTTTGCCTAAATTTAAAGAACTGGGCGAGGGGGATGTAAAGATTTTGATAATGTTTTGTTCATGCTTTGCTATCTTTGCTGTATTTACATTTTGATTCTTCTGTGCATAATTATGTGGTTGTATAAACTGAAATCTATTGTTTACTTATTCATTAGATGTTTTTCATTCATTAATGTTATAATTGCAGACATTTCTATTAGATACATTTACTCCTTAGGACGTCAAAATGGATGTGATTTAAGTACCTGTGTTTTGGCCTTTCAGGATCCATAGGGTGAGGGCAGAGAGTCAGAGTAGGGTTCTGCTGTGTCTCTAAGCAGCCCAGAGGGACTACAAAGAACTAAGGAGGCATGGTATAGCTGAAATAAATGTTTCTCTGTTATTTTTAGAAACACAAACAGGTCTCTCACCAAACAAATTACTCCAGCAATGCCTCTGGAATGGTTAACTAAGTACAAGGTTATGCAGATACATTCCTTTAAAAAATAAAGTATGCTTAGAAACTCCTCTACATGAGGAAAATAGATTAATAGTGTGATTTATTACTGCTTTAAGAAAGAGGGAGAAGCTTACTACGGAAAAAATAAAGAAAAATTATGAGGATTACCTTGAGAGAGAGGGAGAAAGAGTAGCTGAAATGTTTTTTTCCCCCCCACATCTAGGGGATGTATTTTTATAATTTTCTACTTTTTTTTTTTTTTCTTAATAGAAAGATTGAAATCTTTTTCCCACCTGCTATAGATTTGCCAGAGTCCTTCAGAAACATTGGATTGCATGAAGGAAAATCTACAGTTTTCAAACCTTCTAAAGACATCTCATATAACTCTTCTCTAAACACACAATTACTGAATCATCACTATTCCACCTACAGCCCTCCCAGTATGTATATTTACTATGATCTTACTAAATGTGTATTTTGCCACAGATATATTTTTCAATCCCACTTTTGTAGAATCATAGAATAGTTTGGGTTGAAGGACCTTTAAAGGTCTTCTAGTCCACCTGCAGTGAGCAGGGACATCTTCAGCTAGATCAAGTTGCTCAGAGCCCCATCCAACCTGGCCTTGAGGGTTTCCAGGGATTGGGCATCTACCACCTCTCTGGGCAACCTGTTCCAGTATTTCACCACCTTCATCATAAAAAATTTCTTCCTTATATATAATCTGGATCTACCCTCTTTTACTTTAAACCTATTACTCCTTGTCCTATTTCTACAAGCCCTACTAAAAAGTTTGCCCACATCAATGACTTTTTTTTTGGTCAGTGTTGATTTATGGCTGTTTGTTTTTTAAATTTGGAGGCAGAAGTTTCATTTTCTGTGTGTTTGATTTGATATATATATGTGGACTTAACACAGCTTCAATCTAACAGAAACAGTGAAATCCACCATTCTGCCAAGGAGTTTGTGAACAAATCAAGTTAACAGGTGAATTAATAAAGTTTGTTCGCCTATTTGCATCTCATGATTTCTTTGTGGTTTAAACTTTCTCACAATCTGAGGAATACAGAACATCTTTCATATGTGATTTGTTTGGTCTCTGAACTCATACTGAAGACAAGCTATTGATGAAGGTGCTTTAGGATTATCTGCTTGATTTTATTTTAAAATAGATCAGTGTGCTTACATGATCAGCAACAGCAGGATTAAAAGATGTTTTTTTGACCTGAATATCAGCTGTCATTAATAATGTGACTCACACTGAGGTAAATGTAGCAAAGCTTATCTCTTGAAATGCCATAAAACATGATTTTTCTTCTGCTTTACCATCATTGTCTTTTATATTGACTGTAGAGATAAAAAGGATACTCAATATGGTATGAAATATATGGTGACAAAGTTATTCTTTCATAGATTTTAAATAGTTTTGAGCTAACAGAGTACGTTTGTACCAATTCAATGACCAGCAGCACGTGGGCATGCTGTAGATGCTCTAAACCCATGCCCAATATTTTTGCTTACTACCACTCAGCTATTAGCTAAAATGTCCTAGACCTGAATTTCTGGTTAGCTTGCTGTTTTCTGTTCTGACAAGAAAACAAAGAAAAGGTAAAAATCTGTTTGATTGGCCAGGTAGGTCTTTTGTCTCCTGAAGAATAAAATGTAAGGTCATGGAGGTACAGTGGGAAATATCTGCTTTGACTTGCCTGACTGTTTTTGTTTGAGGAAACTCAGCAGAAATGGTATCTCTGTCCCTTAGCCACATCAGGCTCAGTCCTGGTATAATGTAGACAGGGCCAACAGTGACAGCAATTTTATTATTTCCTGATTCCCCAATGTCCACTATTATGGCCAGATTTTATGAGATGGAACAATGCATTCAAATATTACTGCAAGCCACTGGGAGATGATGAAGTGTGAGGGCTGGTTGGCTGGCTTGTTTATTATTTCACACTTCTCCAGTTTGGGCTAGGCAGTTTATTGTATTCAGAAACTCTATGCAGTCCCTGTCTCAAAGATATTTTGGTCTACCTCTTCATAGGAAAATGCAGAAGCAACAGGACAGTGGAAAGCAAAAGGTAACAGCAGAGAGAAAGTGAAGATGATATTAAAATAAGGTTATTGATTTATTCAGTTATGGCTTGCCAGAGTCACAGCAAAAGTGGATCTTAATAGTAATGAATTGGCTTAATTTTTTCTCTATTATGACATTTTTCATCTATATTTTGCTATAATATAGCTATTTGATCTTATTCCATTTGTTTTTTTCCCTAGTAAGTGAAAACAATACCGCTATTCTTATGTTTTAGACTTCGATGATATATCTGAAAGAGAAATTAATGTCTTAAGTTCATATTGCGTGAGTTTTTATATTATTTAAATATAAATTTGAATATCTGAAAATTCACATTAGACTTCAAAATCCTGACTAGTACTATGAATGTGCAAAGATGTAATCACATTATAGAGACAAACTACATTTTAAGTAAAAAGGATGGACACATGGAGTAGTTTCTTCTTTTTTTGTCAGGTTGTTTCATGTTTTAACTGGCAGTATCTTAGGTTGTAACTTTTAAATTTCAATTGCAGTGCCTTAAAATTCAGCAGTCTGAATCCTAGTGATTTACTTTAGCTTCTTAAATCTTCTGTGGGTTTGGTAGTTAGGTGCAACTGTATAGAATTCTCAAACGTTAATCCTAACTCATGCATTCTGCTTCTTAAAAGGTAGTCTATGCTAAATTTGATTAAGGTCAGACCTATTTTCTTGAGGTCAGTAATAGATCTTTAAAGCAACCAACAAATCTACCAGACATCTACAAGCAACAACACTTTTTCTTCTGTCTCCAAGCAGTACTACATATATGGATAGTTTGCATACTTGAATTGCTATTGAAGTTTGTTTTCCTTTCCAGTTATTTTACAATTAATTAATCTCAGATAAACTCTGCTAAAATCTCACCAAGGCACGGTAAGTACTATTGGTACTTAACCTCTTTTGGAAATGCTCTCTGTGATTGTCACACAACAGAGCAGTAGGATCAAATGCAATTCTTTTTTTCCCCTGAGTAAAGCATACACTTCCACTGCCCTTAGCTCAGAGGACTTTACTCCAAGTCAATATTTCACATATATTCAACTCCAGAGTATTAGGTAGAACCCCCCTGAGGTACTAAAACAATTAACAGTCTCTTACCATACTAAATTATTTTCTTTACTCTAGTTAGGAAAGTCCTCTGGTAGGTAAAAAAATCAGGCATTCCAAATTATGCAAGGCATATTCAACCCAGACCTTGTTGATAGTTTTTAGTGTAAACCTAGAGTAAATGTAGAATCTGTCTATCAGTGCCATGATGTTTTTGTTAGTATTTTATTAAACTGGAGCAATGACTTATACTAATAAAAACAGACACATTACATTTAGTCACCCTTAATTATGTTTTTCCCATTTGAGATTGCAACTTGAATTTGGATGTTCTATTACAATATTTTTATCTGACATCTCAAGGTAAGTCTACAAAATCAGATGCCACCCCTGAAAAACTTTTTCTCATACTGTCACAACTAACAATCGCTGATGAACACAGAAATTACCCAGATTAAATAATTTTTGTAAATATTTTTCAAATTTGGAAAAAAGCTAAAAACTGTTCAAAAAATGAAAAATTATGTTGACTTTTAAACACTCTGTGATGCATACCCAAAGATGTTTATTACTGTTAGCTGGGATTTATCACTGGAAAGGATTAGTGGAACACATTGCATATTATTGAGGCAATCCTGGATTTCTATCCGATATGTGTATTTGTATGCACATCTTGTTCAGAAGATTTATTTTATATGTGCCTGATACAAAGAGATGTTGAGCATCTGTAGTTATCACTGAATTCAACAAATTAAGTTTGCATAACACAAAGTGATACAGTCGTGATGCTGATGACCATTTTAAACTCTGGTCATGTTATATGTAGCGCATATAAAGTTCTACAGCTTTTGTTTCTACCAAGACATTTCAATTTTCATCTTCTTGAAAATAAAATCAGTGTAAAAGAATAAACTACAAAACCTTTTTCATATATCAAGCAATAGAGGATAACTTCAGATCTCTGGAGAGATTAAAATTCTCTTGGGGCATACCAACCCAGACCTGTATTAATGTAGATGATTATTACCTGAGTTTGGAAAATGATTCCCCTGTTTTAGTCATGAGATAGAAGGTGGTAAAGACTGAGATCAAACAGGTTTTGGTCCGTAGAGATTAGGGCAGCTTCAAATTCATGAACTGGCATTGACACTGGTTGTGAAAACTGACATCACTCTTCTGCCAAATTGCTGAGACTCCCATCAAACCCGGAGAGGCAATTGAAGAGAATCAAAGATAAGTCAGCTCATGGCAGATATGGTTTTAAGAACAGTATATTTAGAATGCATTATTTCAAGCCAGTTTCCTAGTCTGGGAAAGGGAAAAAGTAAAGCTGATGCAGGTGTCACTCACTGAGTCACAGTCACTTATTTCATACACATATCTTTCACTGGACATCAGCAGAAGACTGAGTTCTGGAGGAGCTTTAAAGTCACCCCCTACTGATTATTTCTGAATAATGTGCCAACAGTAAGGTAAATTTTCTGATGTCCAAATAATATTGATACTCTTTGGACAAAAAGTAAGGAAAGAACAAGTATTTTTTATAAAATACACTGGGTTCAATAATGATGTTTCTCTGCAAAGAAATTCAAACTTCCATGTAGTTCAACAATGTTTTCTGCTATTCATTGTCATTAGCAGGGATAAATCTAGAGGATCCTTATTGATATTGAGGTGATAAATGCAATATCATTAAAATGTTCCTATAAGATTTACTCAGATAATATTGAATCAAACAAAGAACACATTTCTACCAGTGTTGCCTACTTCCCTGATATTTAGCACTTTTGGCATTTTGTGTAATAATCTGATTCCCCATAATAATTAGACTGTATCACATCTTCACAGTTGTTAGAACATAGGTATCTAACCTTTGCAATCAGTGGAACAATGTTCCCTTTAGGCCATCAAAGCCATTGAATATAAAGCATTGAAGTATGTGTATATTGATTAGAATATACCTTAATCAATATTGCACTCTGTTCATATACTTTCTGGAAGGACTTTCCACCATACTACTTTCTCATTGTTTTTTCTTGCTATGGATTTTTCCTTGGTTAAATTCATATTTACAAATGTATTCTTTTTCTGCAGCTATTGAGAACTTTAATCTCTCTAAACCTTTTTTATCTCCATTTCTTCCAACATTTTACTGGAAAACTTAGTGGTGTTGATATTAAGTAACAATACTCAATTTTACTGAATAGCTTCCTTTATTTCAATTGAGAATTCTCATGTGATGCAACTTTCCACAGATATTTTGTCTCTGCTCCTACACTCTCTCTCCTGCACAGAGAATAATGGAACTGTTGAAAAATAAAGCAATATTGGTCACAGGACAAACTCCTATGCAATATTCAGACATCAATTCATCTATAGCTTGGAAAGACAGCATACATGGACCTTTCTGGTCCTTAATCAGTGAATGTCAGAAAACTGAGAAAATCTTGTTATTTACCCAAGGTCTTGAAGGAGTATATATGCCTAGTGTTTCCTGGCCAGATCACTCTTCAGAGAGGACTGTTCCTTCTCATTCTGTTTTCCTGAGACAAATGCAATGAGCATTGAAAATTATTACATTATTTTATAGTTGCTCTGTGAAATGCAGAAATGTAATTTAATATAGTTTGTATTTTAATTATTTTCAGGCTAATAAAAATGTAGTGACATTAGCATACTATAAACAATACATTGTAAATAACTGCAAAATAACTAAGATACACAAGTGATCATTAAATTTTCTGTTTATGGTCTATATGCTTAATTTCCAATTATTTTGGTAGTGTTACTAGTGTTCAGAAGCACGGGCTAATGAGACTTCAGTTTGGTAGTTCACTAAGGTAGGGAAGATAAAGTAGGTTTCTGTTGATCAGACTAGGAATCCTAATTTTCCTATGTGAAATGCACTTAATGAAATGAGCTGATCAGACAAGAATTGACCAAACTCTTTCATCTCACTTTGACCAAAAGTGAGCTCTAACAATTACTTTTGTTTTCTGTTTGCAATCTTTTCTTGAGTTTATATGATGAGTCCTCTTCTGTCTATAATTAGTTGACTATATGTTATATAATTGTCTGATTCTATGTGAGCTTTCTTTATTAATGCTTGATTCTTATTTATTCTTTACCCTCTGATACTACTGCATATTAGGAAGTTGAATATATTCAGTGGTTTGAATTACTGCATTTTGTATAAAATATTGGAAAGGAAGCTGCAGTTTCACAATTTTTCTAGATCAACTACAGGATGTTGAATTATTTTTCATTTTCATAGGTTGCCTTATTATTTGTATTCCAAGCAACACGTTCACATTCTCCTATAAAGCCAAGTAATTAATTGCATAAAAGGAATAGAGACTAGACACAGACACAATTCTATACTCCTAGCATCTGATAAAGTTTGTTAACAGTACACCAGCATGGAAGTGATGCATTTCTCTTGAAAATCCAGTACAGGCCTACAAGAATTGAGGACACTCATACATTTTGTCAGGGAGCAAGGCTTTTATGAGTGCAGCTTGAACACAGCTGTGTCTTTTCCAATATATGGCCAAAAGAAAAAATGCAACATGAGATTTTTATACATTCCAAAGCCCATCTGCCATCAAAACCCACTTATCTTTGTGGCTACGAGTTTGTTATTGATCCAAAATGGTAAAGAAAAGAAAAAAAGAGAGGAAAAAAAAAAAGGAGAAAGATAGAAGAAACAGCATGACAAAAAAGGCAACAAATGGGAAAAATGCAGGGGAGAAAAGAACCATAAATCCATTCTTTTGTTGTTCTTCCAGCTGCATCTGTGAGCAATTGTCACAGTTACTAGTCAAACTGTATTTGACTTGTTGCCAGCATGAATTTTCCAAAAACCAAATGTAAACAAACTCTGCAAGTGCTTCCTCATTTGCCAAGCCAGTAATTATTTACTTTGTTTGGGCCTAGCATTACTGTCAGTTCAGCTTTGCAGTCTGTAATGTTTTTGCTAATGAAACTATGAGGTCTAAAGCTATGTATTAACCTTGTCACCCTTCAATTTTGAGCTCAATAAAGTTGCACCATGGTTTTGTAAACTAGGGTTGAAGGATAGGCAAATGATTAATTATATTTTCTGTTTTCCTTTATCTAAGTAAATTGTTCATCTTTAAATCTGCCTTGCATTTAAGGTTAACTCACTGAATCTGAAGCACTGGGAAGATGTATCATTTAGAATGGTTATAATTACCATTTGTACTCATATCTGAAAGCTGGCAAACATGCTTAACCTTACTTGAGTTGATAAGTCATGAAATCATTTCACAATGATAACTCAGAGATGGTAAAAGTATAACAAGTAAATGGGAGGAACTCAGATGGGGGAACAATAAGAATATTTGGGTTGAGAGTTTAGGTACTACATTTTATACTGGGCCTGAAGGCTGTACATGTATTATGTTTTCTTGTAACGTTCTTAGGATTTAGGATTATGGGTCCTTTAATTCTGAAATGGGAAATAAATGTAATATCATGGATGAGTGTAACCTACCATTTCACTACATATCACACTAAACACAATTACCCTTACATAACGTAAATAAGTATGATTATTAATTTTTACTCTAAAATACTGTGGTTTTACTGTGGATTGCTTAAAGTTAGACACTCAAACTGATTGGAATAGAAACTCATCTTTTACCCCATATGACTAGAACACTGGAATAGAAGACATTCAGGTGGCATGTGATGTGTAATGAGATTTTATCATTGTGAATTGTGGCTGAAACCTTATTTTTACATCCTTTGATCTAATGGTCACATGTTTCTTGTGGTGCCCAGTGCCAGGTTAAGGCCACTTGACCTGTCTGCTGTAATACACAATGCTTTTAACAGCTTTGATGTACTTTGACAGCAGCCAGAAGTCAGTATGACACAGTGTGATCCTAGTTTGGCCCCATTTTCTAGACAGAGTTTCATTTTCCCTGAAGTAGTAATAGAATGCTAAAAAATTACTGTTGGACTCCAACAATTTTATTTCTTTTGCATAGGTGATCCTAGCAGAGTTAGGTTAGCCCCTCAAGTGTTATGCTATCAAATAAGTTAGTACTTTGGTTGAAATCTGAATTTTTTAAGTAGCAATCTCCTTTTGCTGCTTATGTATTCAAATGCTATGCAAGATGGAATGCTGTTAATAAAATCTTGTACATAATTTCTGTTTCAAGATGACATTCTAACCTCTGACCAGAACCAATAGACTGGAAACTGAAATCATTGTTAATAGAAAATGCCCTGATATTTCTTAAGACATTTTTCCATGGAATAAAATATTAGAACAAATTGACTTCAAAACTGTTAGGGTATCATGTGACTAAAATCATGTGATCATGTAAAAATAATGCAAGTCAGAACCTGAAATGCATTCCAGAATGATGCCAAGAGGTAAACAAAACAGCCTTGATCTAGTGGCAGTCTACAGCTATTTAAAGCCAGTGGCTGTATTTTGAGGGATCCCCAAGCAGAATCAAGTCAATAAAAACTCACTTGGCCTTCTCACTTGCTGTGAGAAATTTAGAATGTAAAGAGGGCTAGAGAAATCTTCTTGGTCACTTAGTCCTCAGCTGACAGAATGGTTTCTTGCAATAATGTGCTATGAAAAACTGAAAATATTTGTATCCTAAGGACTGAACTAATATTCTGAAAGTCTTTATTCTGGATAGCTTTAGTTGAATAGAACCAAAGATGAAATACTGTGTTTCTAAATTCAATGGATGTGGAAATAATGTCAAAAAGTAATACACAATCAAGCATTTAACTTCTGGAAAGCTGCTTACTTGTTTTAAGTCCTAGTGGTTTCTGGTTTGGAATTCTGGAATTCAGAACTTTATATAACTGTACCCAAAATTTTCCTCAATGCTGTTCTTGTTAGAATAAAATTTTTGACACAATTTTTATTTTTTTTTTTTTACTGATGAACAAAATAAGCAAATTGTGTTTTGCATATTTCATTTTAAAAAAAGTTATAGTTGAAGTGAAAGTTAATATATGTGATTAGAAATGGTCTGGGTTTTTTGTAAATTTTTGTATGATAGAGGCCTGTCTCATGCTTTTACTATTTAATTTCATGGGTTTCTTTTGAAGATGTTTTTGGCTTGTAAGCTGAAGTTTTATACTTGAGTCATACAAAAAAATCCTCCTCTGCAACACAAGTGTACACAAATCGTTGGCAGAGGCTAAATTGTGGATAATTGGATTGAGCTATGAGCTTAAAGATGAAGGGGACAAAAGCATGTCCCAAAGCTACATTTTGATAGTCCTAGAGTCTTATCTGGGGATGTTTTACACCAGGCTTGACAACTGTATTTGTTCATAGTGATTTGTACAATCTATAGTGACAATTTATTTGAGCTGGAGTCATATGGACAAACCATAAAATGCATTCAGCTATTTCTTTTTAGGTTTTGATGAGAAATCACAGTAAAACACTC
The DNA here is from genome assembly GCF_018691265.1 of Tyto alba. Taxonomy (NCBI): domain Eukaryota; kingdom Metazoa; phylum Chordata; class Aves; order Strigiformes; family Tytonidae; genus Tyto; species Tyto alba. The sequence goes on from NW_024881280.1 coordinate 15,915,884, forward strand.
TGTAGAAGGTTGCTTGAGAAACACAGATTTTAAATGTTGAGACAAATATTGTAATGTATGGTGATAAGATGCTACAATGGACTGCTATGCTAAACTTTTATCAGAGGCAGCTTACAGAAGAGGTGTGTTTGTGAATCATGTGCTTTTACAGGTTGCTGTAAGAAACACTTTGAACATGTGTCTGACATAGGAAAAAATATTCTTTTACTTTAGCATCTATGCTTTGTCAAATAAATTTGTAAACTTCCTAAAGGCATTTGATTTTTTCTTCAAAGCAACATTATTTGCAATACATGTAGCTGGAAAGTAAACAGTGGTTTCTTCAATTTACCTGTAGTTACCATTTTGAAAGGGACAATATTGGACACCGAGGTACACCTGTTCATAAATTACTGCAATTTGCTAACACAGTATACAAAGTAGCATGGAAGGAATTTCTCTATGTGAATATTTCTCATGGCAAAATGCCTCTGAATTTTTCCTTCTCCACAATGTTTTTGTCAAAGTTATTACTAAGTTAATTAGTTAATCAAAATGATTTATACAATGATATATCTTGATGGTAATATAATATTGTTCTCACTGAAGTCAGTGATATAAAATCCCATGAAGCAAAATTTGATCCCATGTCTACTAGGTACAGTGTATATATTGGTCAACAGACCGTAACATTTGTATATTTTGTCCTGTTCTCTTTAGCATTTTTTTTCCTACAAAACATTTTTGGAGGGAGTCAAAGCAGATCCTGGGTTTCATAGGAAGTTCTTGATAGCATATATATTTCCTCAGACTAATGCAAATTTTATTGGCATTTTTGCAGATAATAAAACACACACTTTACCATTAATTCATTTATTATAGAATTTAAAAAAGTATTTTTGAAAGGCTATTTTAAAGGCATCTAGGATTTTAACTATATAAAATGGCATTAATTTCTGAGTATCTTTGAATGGTTCAGAGCTCACAGATGTCTTAAATTAGAGATCTCTTAGTGTAAAATTCTCAGTTGCCATCACTAAGACTAACCAATGGTCCCTTATGTCATATCAAAAATTAACACAAATTTGGACTGTTTTCATATGACAAAGTCTACAGCAGCTTTATGTGACAGGACAAATGTGAAACCAATTTATTTTACCCTTTAGATGTATTTTTGTAGATTACATTTTAACTGATCAAACACCACATTACAAATCCAGAATGAAAATGCCTATCTGTGTGAATGGAAAATCGAAGTGTTTTTATTCTCGTTTTAACTGTTAATTGTAATTAACCGTATTGAAGAAAATAGAAATCCTGAGCAAGGTCAAGGCCCCACTGTGACAAGAACCGTGCAATATATACAGCAAGAAATAACTCCTTTCCAAGGAGTTTATAGACAAAGATGATGATGCTGACAAACAGGAAAAAAGGAAGTAATACTGTTCACAAGATAATGATCTGAAGTATGTACTGTCAAGTGATTGATATGGAGTAGTTCAGTAGCTGAGATACTTCTCAGGGACTTGGTTTTCTGACATCACTGTAATACAAAACCTGATAATATCAGGAAGTTCAAGTTCAACAGTCAAAACTCACTAGCTAGTTTTGAAAATGTTGCCTTTTGCCATTGTCCTGTTATCTAAAAAGAACATTGAGGCAAGAGCAGAACTGTGCCCTGTTAGTTCTAGTCCTAAAATGACCACAAGCCAGTTCTTGTATCGTGTCTTCCCTTTGAACTGGGAATTCTGTATGAGAAGTCATTATTGCTTTCTGTTCATGTTATCAGTTGCAATTTTCATAATTCGTAAATCAATACATTTATGTACTTGTATAATGTCATCTAACAATAATTTGTACCACTCTCTCAATAGTAAACACTGGTTATTGAAAAATGGTATATTCTCTTTTGCCTTGCTGAGCTATGTACTCATATTAAACTGTAACTGTGTCTGCATATTAAATGCAATTGTGGCTTATATTGCATGTGTTTGAGAATGTGATCAGCATAGAAATAGGATTTTTGAATAATAATCCATCACTGTATTTTAAATAACACAGTCAACAACAAAAGGGAGTTCTTTCTTATTTGTATAAAGTAGAACTTTTCTATTTATGACCTTATCAGACAAGACTGTCTACAGACTACAAAAATTATTCTCAGAGGAACTTAATTCTGGCAATAACACAAAAATTGCTGGATCATACTATTCAGCTGGAAGATTATGAAACATACTTTGATTACCTAGAAAATTCAGAAATTAGGGAAAATGTGGACTGGGACGTTTCTAATACTTTGAATCAAGAAATTGTACTGTGTCTTCAAGTGGGACTAACAGTCACTGTCCTTGAAGATTTTGAGTGGCATTTACTTATATCACAACAGAAGTATATTCCTTTAAAAAACAAAATTTAATACAAAAATGCACACAGGACATAGCAACCCAGTAGTAATTTAGACATATATTTAAATAACCAAGACCTATTATCTGAGGTGTTATAGAAATAGATTTTCAGTTCTGGTAGAATCTCAAAAGTCCAGAGATTTGGAACAGCATGTTTCAAAACTTATGAAAATCTGAGTTGCTTGGAAGACTTCTGTCATTACTTCATGTTATAAGAACACTCTTTTCAACCCAAATAAGTCACTAATTCAAATGTTGAATGCTCTGAGACTAGGCATTGTTTATGATAATGCCAATAGTAAAACCAGACAGAGTTTTTACAGTATTATACTAATGGTGCAGGGAAGACACAAAACCTCCAGAGAAAATTTGCTTTTATTGCAGTCATGACAGGTTAAAAATATGAAAAAATACAGCGATGTATGTCAGATGGGCTGAAACTTTCTCTGCAGGAACACTATGATTTCTAGATGAAAATTCCACATGTACACAGGTATTACATTTGGAAATTATGAAATTGATTACTCATTATTCTGGACTATTCAGTTCTGATAGGGGTCAGAAGTGTTGAAAAGCATTTATCCTTCCCATATCTATTTGGGCTAAGGAAACCAGCAAACAGGGATGGACAAACTGTATAGCATTATGATACATAACTGTTCTGGGTGTAGATTGCAAGGTTTTGGGTCTAAGGGAGGACTTCAGGAATGGCTTCTGTGGGAGGAGGTCAGGGGCTGCCCTGCACTGGACACTGCTGGTTCCAGACATCTTCACAGCAGGTCCACCACAGGCCAAAGCTGATCCCACCAACCAAGCTTCTGGCACAGATATATCCCCAAAGGGATTGAGACCTATGTATGAGCCCATGTCAAAGTATGTACTTCCCTGAAGGGAGTGCAACCTGTGGTGATATCAAGGGGTGGAGGAGAGGTGTCTGCAATGAAAAAGTAAGGCTGAGGCTGTGAATGAGGAGGAGAGGTGCTTGGACATAATCTGAGTATAGGAATGAAGTTGAGCTTGGGAAAGGGAGTGTAAAGGTGTTTTACATAATTGTGCAGATGTTTGTTTCCTTTTTGACGTTGTCTTTGTTTCCTAACATCCAAATATTATCCTCAATTATCTATATTAATTTATAATAAATTAAATTCTCAAAAGTATGCTTTGCCTGCAACTGTAGTTGATGTCATCTCTTAGTCTTTATTTTGACCCAAAAGTTTTCTTGTTCTCTCATTGTTTCTATTTTCTTGCTCCATCCTGATGGAGGCAGGGGAATAAGCAAGATGCTATGTGGGTGCTTGGCTGCAAGATGAGGCTAACCTACCACAGGGACTATTCATGCTTTTCTTCTCATGTTGAGAAACTTGAGAAAACTCTTAGGAGAACAGGGGACATGTGCTGGTTTTGCCTGGGATAGAGTTAATTTTTTTCATAATAACTAGTATGGTGCTGTGTTTTGGATTTGTGACCAAAACAGTGTTGATAGCACACTGACATTTTAGCTACTGCTGAACAGTACCTGCACAAAATCAAGGCCTTTTCTGTTCTCCCACTGCCCTGCCAGTGTGTAGACTGGGGATGCACAAGAATTTCAGAAGCAACACAACTGATATAGCTGACTGCACTGATCAAAGGGATGTTTCATATCATATGATGTCATGTTCAGCGATAAAAGTTGGGGAAACAAGGAGGAAGAGGAAACATTCAGAGTTATTGTGTTTGTCTTCCCAAGTAGTGGTTTTGCGTGATGGAGCCCAGCTTTCCTGGAAATGGCTGAACACCTGCCTGCCGATGGGAAGCAGTGAATGACTTCCCTATTTTGCTTTGCTTCTGTGCACAACTTCGCTTTCCCTATTAAACTGTCTTTATCTCAACCCATGAGTATTCTCCCTTTTGCCCTTCCAACTCTTTCCACCATCCCACTTGGGGAGAGTGAGTGAACAGCGCTGCGGGCCTTAGCTGCCTACTGGGGCTAACCCACAACAGGACACCAGAGGTGTAATCTGTCACTGGCACAATCATTCCAAAATAACTGACGGGAAGCATCACCACCTGAAGTGTTTCTTGGACCTTGCTGATGCCAGCTGCTTGTAGGGACTGGGCTGTCTCCCGGACTACAATGTGAAAAACACTGTTGTAGATCATTATCATTCACCTCACTCTGCTTGTAAAATGCTTTGATGTTATTTGCTCCTTTGGCGTTCAGCCACAGCTCGGCTGGATTGGAAATATGTACTGGTTCAGCTGTGCGTATTCCGCCAGAATCTGCTTCTGTGTGATAGTTACTTGCAGACAGCTCAGCTCATGCAGCCTAAGCTGCTTCTGACATCCTACTTGAAGAAAGTAAGACCTATGCCATAAAATGACATGCGATACTTATGTATTTGCCAAGTTCCCTACATGGAATTCATCACATGTTTCACTGAATGAAAAGTTTTAAAAGGAAATGATTTATTTTCACAGAGAAATAGCTGCAGGAACTTATTATATTTGATTATGATATTTGACTTTTTTTTTTTCCTAAATAACCCATTTACTTGTGGGTTCTAGTAAGTGTACTTTTTTGCATATGAGCTATAAACAAACACATTTGTCTGTGTTTTTCTTCTGAACTCAAAGAGAAAGAAAGGGGAAAGCACTGCAGGCATTTAAAACTTAACCTTTGATTTCATCCTCCAAGCTAAAAAAAATTTCAGATTTTTATAATGACTTTTAAAATCTGTTAGGGGTACATAATTTGAGGATCTTTCAAGTGTATCAACTTTACAAAGGTAATTTCACCATAACGTGAATGGAGAAGCTTTTACTTTGAATTAAAATATCTGGTCCCCTTGTATCTTTGTCTGGAAAACTATTCAAACCTGAAGAGGAAAGGCTGATGCTATAAAGAGTGCTGAAATAGCTTAAAAACATTCTCACAGTGTACAGAACTTTTTGAAAATGCTTGCTACAAGGTCTCCCTCCCATTGAAGTCAATAGGAGAGCTTTTTCCATTGACCTTTCCAGGTTCAGAGTTCAGGCCAACAGTGAAGACATTTGAAAAACCACCACAGCATTTTCAGCTGACCAAAAAAGGAATCTGAAATTCTCACAAGAGAGGCTGTTCCTCAGAGGTTTCCTGCTCAGTGTTACAGATCCAGAAGTAACTCAAAATAGTTCAGATAAGCTTTTGCTAGAATTCAAATGCTTGAGCAATTGTTCATAGTCTTTGAAGCTTTTGCATTTTTACTATTAGTTACAGAGCTATTTCTATTCCATGTACACATATGAATGCTGTTCCGTTAAGTATAATTTGATTTGATGCACATGAAAAACACTTTAAAGAATTATTTTTTAGTAAGGGTGGTTTGGGTTTTTTTTTTGCCTTTCCTTTTTCTTGTTGCCTGTAAAAGTTTATTCCTTCAGTAGAGTGGATTTTGTGTCTGTTATTAATTTCCCCTATTTCTTTTATATTCCGTTTTGTGGCTCAGTACACATAAACCTTTAAGAAGCCTGTTCCTGTTCTTGAAAAGTGCTTCACTTTTGTATTGATTGTGTTAAAACAATTATACAGTGTAATCTGGATTATTTTATCCCCTTTTTTAAATAATCTATTGAGATAACTTGGGACTTTTATGAAATTATCCAAACTTCTTCATTGTTTTGTTCTCTTTCATCTCTTGTGGTTCCACAATAATTTTTTCATGTATGTGTCAGAACTTTGTTCATAAGAGATACAGTATGGTCATCTAGAAGATCTTTTCCTTGTAGGTCTCTCTTCCACCAATATCTGTTACATTTAGGACTGACCTTTTCAAGATGATCTCCTTCACTTATTAATGGTTACTCTGTTCCCCATAGTTTGAGAGTTGATAATTCAAAATCTAAAGCAGAGAACAAGAAGGTGACACAGAAATCCCTTATTCCAGGATGCCTATGGAAGCAAATTGTTTACCTTTTGCCTTAGCAACTCCAGTCTCAATTTCTTCTGATGACTGTGTAAATGTTGTCATATAGACCATAGAGAAGTTTTTGTTCAACAATAAATTCTTCTTGATGCACATTTTCTGTCCTAACTTTACCATGCATTGAGTCTGTGTGAATGGAGGAGAGTGCCCTGTATGGATGGTCAGAGCAAAGACAAGAGCACAATGCTCACTCAGGGTAACAGCTGAGCGAGCAATCAGCTCTTCTCTCACAGACTTTTGGTACGGTGCATTGGTTGCTAAGGACAGACCAAATAAACAGGCCGCTGACTCTGATTACAATTGATGATTTAAAGTTCCTTTACAATATATCAAATTTGGATGGATGAAAAAATTTCTGCCCAATTATCTGAGTATATAATTCTCCGGAAAGCACAAGGTTTTAATCTCCGATGTTACATTCATTCACATTCTTTGACCATTCTTTTCTGTGGCTGAAATTTTACAAGCAGGTCAAACAAGTTTCAGATGATGCTTTTGCCACATGGAGTCCTATCTTCCCCAGTCCTAGCTGTACATTGCCACTAATTCCTTTTGCTAGTGTTGCTGCTTGTGTGACCATTATTCAACTACTGAAAATTATTTTAATAAGTGACCTATTTTCAGCTAATCAAATCATTGATTTGGTACAAAAAGGGTTGCAGAAAATTGTATTTGAAGCTATGGGGAGGTAGGGAATATTCCCTTTGGTGGTAGCTGAGGCTTAAAAGGACTTAAAATCCGCTTGTGATATTGCACCCTAACTGTCAATTTTTCTCAGTAATATTTTTCTTTTTCTTTGGTACAAAAGGTATTTTTTTTCTCTTGATTTAGGTAATTAAAACCCAAGATTTTCTTTTCTTTGATAGTAATTTTTTCTACTCTCTATTACATCTATTTTTCTTCTCATTACAGTGATATATTTGCTCTCTTTGTTGTATCACCAGTGTTTTCCTACCTAACCTTGCTAAAATTGCCTTGGTGCACAACACTGAAGAAGTGGCTGTAGTGCATTACACCTAAGTGAAAATCCATGTTATCTCTGCAGAGGTATGCTTAGTGTAAAGTAGATGCATCCTTAAATCTGCTATATACTTTGTGAGTTTAGACACAGATTGTTAAGGTAAAGATTTGGTTGTCATAATGCCAAAACATGCCCTTGGGATTCAGGCTTACTGAGAGCAATTTATATTGCATGTTTCAGACCCCAAAATGAATTTCTGCCACAAAAAACAACACAGGACTTTTTTCCACATCCTCCTCTCAACCACATAATCTGGAAGAAAGCTAGTAGAAGTACTTCCATATGGAAAAAAGATAGCTGCAGCCAAAACAAGTTGTTCAGCTTATTAGAATCAGTATGAATAAGTTCATTGAAAATTTGGCATGTTTGAATGTTATTTTCTAAAGAAATGATTAAATGTTGATCATATTTCTCATTTAAATGAGATTTTGAACAAATGACAAAATATTTTGTGCTTGAGGGCAATAAATATTTTTACTATGTGAAAATTTAGATTGTTGTGATAATTTCCAAGTTTGGTGAATGGCAGCATTTTAAAGCTAGTAAAAGTAAGAAACAATGATAAAAAATCTCAACTATACCAAACTCTAAATTAGAAATATACCCTGCAGAAAAAGATTTAAGCAAGGGGTAATTAGTTTAACTGTTACTGTCAAAGTACAGAAGATTTTTAGAAGCTTTAAGATTTATACATAGATAAGGCAAGCATAAATTGTGTGTTAGGCATCACAGGTAGACTCTGTTCATGGCTGTCATGTAGCATATGGGAGATGTGTCTTTCTTTCCCTGCACAGTGAATGTGCATCTTGCTGGATTGGTGCATTCAAATTACACTGAGCAAGAATTGTCCTATATATGAAGGAAAAATTTATTTTAATTACCATTCCTCTAAATTTGCTCATGGCCCTTCTGCCTTTGAAAAGAGGGGATTGAAGCTGGGAGCTGTAGATGTTTATACCTTTATTCTGAACTCTATGCATTTTGTGTCCCAGTTCTGTCTCCTGGAATGACAGTGCCAATTTCTAAAATCACCACCTTCATCTTCCCGCTCTACTCAGCACTTCCCTACTCTACTCAGCACTTGTCAGGTCACACCTGGAGTACTGTGTCCAGTTCTGGTCCCCACAATTCAAGAAAGATGCGGACAGAGAGCAGAGGGCCCAAAGGAAGCTATGAAGATTATCAAAGGGCTAGAGAACCTACCCTGTAAAGAAAGACTGAAGGAGCTAGATCACCTCTCCCTGGAGAAGAGAAAGCTCAGGGAGATCTCATCACGGTATCCTAGTGCTTAAACAGCAGCTATAAAGAGGACAGAGGCTTGCTCTTCACAAGGACCCACATGGAGAAGACAAGGGATGAAGGGTATAAGTTGCACTGAGAGGTTTCATCTCAATATAAGAAAGAAATTTTTTACAGTGGCAACAATCATTCACTGCAACAACCTCTCCAGGAACACTGTAGAGTCCCCGTTGCTGAAGGTTTTCAAGATGCAATTAGACAGAGTGCTAGAGGATCTCATCTAGGCTTCCTTCCAACTTAGGTTGCTCTATGATTCTATAACCTAAATATCTTCCACTTGCAAAGACAGGTGCAGGTCTTATATCTAGTATCCTGCTTCTTACCTAGCACTACATAAATTGAATTCTTCCATTCTTAGTTTTAACAATTTAACTAGTTTTAAAGTTATTGGTTCTTAAGATAACAGCCTATATAAAGATCCTTAACTAACATAAAGCTATTTATGTTAAGGAACAGAACATTCAGGACATGCTAGCTGAATAACTATAACCTAGTATGTATAATGCCTCAGGATGAAAATTTATTTCTGATGAAAATTAAGGTGGGGGCTGACTTTGGAAACATTTGCTATGATTAAATCTTGGTCAACCACTGTCTACTAGAAATAGTAATGTTCGTGACTACTTGATTCTCATTCAAGGTATGTATTGCAGCTTTATCATGTCAGAACAGGATTTCCATTAGATGATCCAGGACTTTCTGTCTGGCGGATACTATTTTAGTATTTTAACGAATGTTACTGGCATAGGCTGTATTAATTGAGACACATCTCTTTGCACAACTTGTTTTTAGCTTAAAATTATCAGTCACTTAGCACTTATTGCCAGTTACCTAAACAACTTCTACTCTGCCATGAAGGGTATTTATGGCAACCCTGTACAACATCTGTCTATAAAATGCTTTCCATGGTATACAATTTCTATGATATTTTGACAGACCAGACTTATGTGTATATAAATATTTGTGGTTGCTAAGCTACCAAATGTATTTATTTTAGACCTTGTATAATGTTATTTTGAGGCAGAATAAGTTGCTTTTTTAGACCTCGTAGTGAGAGAGGATTACATATTAATGTATACTTTTGTGTCATTTCCCATGCAAGTCTTTCATGGAATGCACATTGCTGAGCAAGTCTGGACTGTTCTCCTATGGTGTCTTCCCTCCTTTTTTCATTACTTTCTCTAACACATGGTTTGTTTTATGTAACAGAATCAAAGAGCCTACAATTTCTCATACAGAAATAAACCATGTAAACTAAAGAGTAAAATGCCTATGATCTACTTTCAGAATGTTATTGAGGAGAAAAGGAGAAAACTGTACCTACAAGAACAGAGAGGTCTGTTGATGAATCTGCCTTTCTACCTGCCTTGTTTTGTCATCAACATATTGCCTGAATTCTCTCTCTTTCCTTTTCTGTGAAAAATGTTTTTCTCCAGGTAGTGAAGAATGATGATGCAAGGAAGGACCGTGAAGTTCACCTTCAAAAGCCATGACAATGGCTGAGTAAGCCTCTCTTTATTAAGCAGACAGTAGACATGAACTCATAGTTACTTTCTCTTTCCTTTTCAGCCTCTTTGTGTCTCTCAGACAGCAATTACAAAAACTGCCTGTTTTCCCAAGTGAAGCAGTGTCCCAGTTTGGAATGACCTTGTCTGTCATAGGATCAATCTAACCAGTTTCCACCACCTCTGACGAAAGGCCTCAGAAGGATAACAACTAGGCACAGATCCACCACCTTCTGGCTCCTTGTATAATATCATTTTTTGGCTATAGCCTCCTGACATGCATGAAAACATTTTGATGGGCTGCAATAGATCTGACTCTAGAGAAAATGATGATAATGGCATGTATTTGAACTGGTATGTACGGTTTGAATCTGCATTTTTGAATTCATATAGGATCTTTACGGATAAAGAAGCCTAATTTTCCCATGTATTCCATTTCTATTTACTCTGTTTTGGAGTATCCTAAAAATCAAATCTTGTATGCTAACAAGGACTGTATGATTGTGTTGATTTGTTATCTCTGGCCAGTATATATATAGGATATATATAAGGATTTACTTTGGGACAAAAGGATTCACAGTCTGGAAAATAACTTTTTACACATTTGTTCCATGTTTGAACAACATCTAACACAACAAAATCCTTTTCTGTGATTACTGCTCCCAGGTGTTGTAGCACACAAATAATATATAAAATGTTTCAGGCCAACTCTTACCATGACTTATAATACTGTCAGGAAAGTTTTGAACTTATTCAGTATCAGGCCAGTAGCTTTACCACTTGCAACATTTAAAAAGAAGAAAATACATTTTCAGGCTGTGATACACTCTGTTCCTCCCATATCCTTAATCCCTCAGGAAGCACTCAGTGCTTTGGTTCCTCTGTCTTTCAGCACTGCAAGGTACTTTTCAGTAGAAAGAATGAGGTCTTTTGCTGTTGAAATGTGGCAGAATAGTGAACTGTACCTGAAAATATTTTAGCTGTGAATGAGGTAGTGTACCAAGTGTGTTCTGATCTAGCCTTCATCTGTCATTTTAGAAAAAAAGATTTAAGAACTACTCCCCCTTTTTTCCCTTTTATTTTGTACCTTAAATAAGCAGAGATAACATTCCTTGCTTGCCCCTCAATGCTTTATGTGAGTAAGGAGTAAGATAGAGATAAATGCAAGCAGCAAACTGTTCAGTTGCATACTTAGTTCTGGATTGGAACAAGTTGGATTCTCCAAACACATAATAGAAATAGGCTCTTGGCTGTATTAAATCAGCCAGTGAGAAATCCAACAGATCCTGGGGGCAAGCCACATATCACATCTGGCTAAAATTCAGAAACTGGCAGGGTTTCACTGCTTTGGGAAATTTAAAGTGAATGTGAAGTTCAACTTCATCAACAATTTTAGTTACTGCTTGGGAAATGGAAATAGTACAGATGTCTAGTATTTACAGTCCTGTACCAAAACCTGTAAATCAAGAAGCAAAGCACTGCTAGTTTTCACTGTGTATTTGGTTTCATTATAGCCTATTTCTGGATCCCTTCATTTTTCTCCTAAAAATAGTGATTGTAAGTAGTAAGTAGTTTATATAATGTTAAATAGTGTATATTCATACCAGATTGGTCACAACAGTGTTTTAAAACACTATTGTGAGATTGGCAATTTAAATGTTATATCAAAAACAAGGGTGGATTTAGACTGAAGTTTTATTTTTCAAAAAATTAACCATCTAGCAAGAGAATATTACATATATGAAGTTGATAAAAACCCCTCACATAATAAAATGCTTTATCAACTTCATACACAATAGGTTGCTTTGAATAGCAGGTTTTACAATATAAAGCTGTTGTTATTATTGAAAATATTGTCATACTGTGGAAATTCACCACATCAAACTGCTGTTAATTGAAAAAGTTGCCCATTAAACTCAGGCAAAATGTAGAGAGCAGTAATCATTGCCTGTCACTTTCAATGCCTACGTAACTGAATGAACTAGTCTCATAAATTAACTATTTCTTTCTGAACATCTCTCCTCGCTCACTCTCCATGTATTTGGTTTGTGCCTCCTGTTTTTTCCTTTCTTCCCTTCTGTAATCCATGGATGAAAGTCTATTTTCTATTTCTCCATAGCTGAAACTCTTACTTGGAATTTGATAGGATTTTACCTTAACTAGTACAACACCCTTTGAAATTTCTCTACTTCACACGACTTTCTCTGTGAAATTTTTGACCACCTTGATGTTTTCCAACTGCTTATCATGCTCATAGTCACTTTTTTTTTGCTGTGGAGGAGATATACTGCAGCTTTCTGAACTCTTCTTATTAGCCAGGAAAGGTGTGAGTCAGATTATCAGTCTTCATCTGAGCTTTTCAGTATATTTTGACTGAAAATTTCATTTGTATGTAACTTGGAAGCATTTTTCCTAACAAGCAATTTTTCTTCATCTCAGCCATGTAAAGGGAAAACTGAGGAACAGGTTCATGACGTAACTCTGGGTGTTGTTTTCTATTAATATTTTTAATGAAGTTGTAGTGAGGTGAGTGTTGGTCTCTTCTCCCAGGTAACAAGTGATAGGACAAGAGGAAATGGCCTCAAGTTGAGTCAGGGGAGGTTTAGATTGTATATTAGGAAAATTTTTTTCACTGAAAGGGTTGCTAAGTGTTGCAACATTCTGCCCAGGGAAGTGATTGAGTCACCATCCCTAGAAGTACTTAAAAGATGTGTAGCTGTGGCAATTAGGGACATGGTTTAGTGGCGGTCTTGACAGTGTTAGGTTTATGGCTGGACTCTATGATCTTAAGGGCCTTTTCCAACCTAAATGATTCTATGATTCTTCTTATGTTGCAGTGAAATGAGAGTAGGAAACCAAGAACACATGAAGTGCCAGTTTTAGGAGTCTTTTTAAAGAATAAGTTTGTGGTGCTACACCTTTCCAAAACTACTTCTTGCATGTAATTTACTTACCTAATATTTGTTCAGATGATCTATTATTATCAGAAGCCACCAGTGTAGTTCCCCTTATTTCACACAGACCTCTCTGTGCTGGTATTCTTAAAATCTTAGATTGGTTTCAATACTGGAAAAAATACCAATGCCTGTGTAAATGCATGATTATATATATACATACATACACAAATTCAATTTTATTCAGATGTGAATCATTAAAGTGAATTCCTGTAGATCACTCTCTGTGTTTCCTCTTTGCATGTTTTGGTGTTGATACCACAGTTCTGTAGGTGTTTCTCTGCCAGATGACTTCATGTATTTCACAGAAGACCTTGTCTTCTGAATGATGTTTTGATGATTTCAGTTCGGTAGTTTGCCCATAAACATTAATTTTTTGATAGAACTGTGGTGGTCCTAATGGGCATATATAACTTATCTTCTGTTTTCAGACAACCATGGCAATAGACTTTTTTCTCTCATACATTTTAAATTTCCTTTTTTAAAATAAAGTATGGTTATTAATATGATAATGCCAAATTTGAGTTTTATCCAGTACTTCAATATACTGGACTACAACAAAAATCATATTATCAAAAACATTTTGTAAGACACTCCATGAGATGAGTCAGTCTTGGTAGTGAATGAAACAGGCTTCTGGCTTGTGAAAAATAAATGTACATCGTCCTGAATGAAAAGAAGTAGCTGGCTTACAATATGTAACTTACACACAGAATATTTGGTGAGGTATTTCACATCTAAACTGATAGTACTTTCTGTTGACCAGATACTACTCTTGGAGTTTTGTGTGTATGCACCTTTGGTAAGACCGGTATCAGCATGTTTCTTTGGTCAGACTAGCACCCTCTTTCTGCACCAAGCTCTCTGATGATACAATTTGTAAACATGTTAGGGTGAAGTTTCAGTAGCATTTTGTAAGATTTTTGATTGATTTTGATTTGATAGGAAAGCTATATGAATTCTAACTTTAATTTTCTTTGGAAGTTTCCACCAGCTATGTTTTCTCAGTCCATTTACAAGGGCCTCAATGATCCCCAATGTTAAAGGCGACTGTTTTATGACTGTTATGAGAATGATAGTCTTATTATTGTTTTTTTCTGTAGCAAATACCTTATGCTGTGATCTCTGTCAGCAACAGCAGAGCCTGTTTCTGAAGGTTCTCTTAAACTTTCTTCTTATTTTTTCACTCTGCTGTGAAACAGAAGTGATTGCCATTGAATATCCACAAAAGTTCCCACAGTGAAGGCAAATATGTGAAGCATATCTTTAAAAGCACAAGAAATATGCAAGTGGACCTAAGAAATATTCTTTTGTGATAACAGACTGAGACATGAGTTTGAATATGTATCTGATTAAATTTTAGAACTTGAACTATATATAATTAATGGCATGTAGTACTTTATCCTGATGATACATCCTATCTGTTTAAAAGCAATTTCTCAAAGAAAGATGATATCTGTATTTCTAAGGTTTTTTTTACTTCCTGCCTTTTAGGAAGAATGGCAGCCCAAAATGACAATTTAGAGTAAACTTAAAAGGTAAAAAGTATTTTTAGTATGGGAGTTTCTCAAATGCAGATGAGATTGTTCTAAAATTAGGAATCTAGCAGCAAACACAGCTTCACTATATAAAATAAGTGTAGCACAGCTTATAAATATTTTAGTTACTGAAAAACATTCCTTAAATGTATGTCCAGAATTAGTAGTGAATTTTCTTTTTAACAAATGTATTCTGATGTGTTCTTTTTTAAAATACATTTTAGGAAATGTATATAAATGAACAGAGATGATAAAATGTGTATTCCATTAAAAAAAATGCCATATGGCTAAGCATTTTCTCTTACAAAATGAGAAACTGAAGAGGAGGGGGCCTATATTTCCCTTAATATGTATGTGCAACTTCCATTAAAATTAATGATAAACATACCCAAAGAACAGATAGAATCTCATGTTTAAGATTGCATCCTGGTTTTGTACTCCTTAGAGGTGGATCATTTAAACAGTAATACATAATGCCTCAGTACATTATTACTCCTCAGAATCTGTGAGGAAAGTTGAGAACAGGTTTCCTTGTAGAGTTTAGAACTTAGCACAGTTCTAAGAATATAAAATTCAAGGTAACTGTACATTCTTATCTGCTTAATTTGTTTCCATTTGTCAGACCCTGGTCACAGCATGCTTTATTTCAATTGACAGGTTACCAGTTGTAAATGACTTGTGTAATTTGTTAAATCAAGAGTTTTATAAGAGATCTTGTTTTATTATACTGTTGAAATATTCCTTAGTAGCTGAATACAATGTCACAATCCATCACTATGTTGTCTCTATAAGGCAAGGCACTATAAGGCATTCATACTTAACATACTACATATCTCAAAATATAGGAATATGGGCCCTGCTTCCTGTCTTGTCCTGGAAATCCTTATAATGCAGAGGACAAAGATTATGAAGGAAACTAATTAGAGTTTATGTCTAAAAAAATAGTGTTCATATTGTGTTCATCAGTGATATTACAGATGAACTCATGTTACGATGCTTACTATGCAATATTCCTGGTACTGTATAACCTTTGATGACAGAAGAGTCTAAGATAAGGCAGTAAACTCCTGCACACTGCACACATATTTTCATCGGCATGCAGTGAAAAAATGTCAGATAAGATGCAATCGTAAGAGAGCTGATTAAGGAAAGAAAAATATGCCCTTTCTTCATTCTTAATGTACAAACTATACTCAGTTTTGTTTAAGCTTCTAGAAGCCCTTGTCCTGCAAATAGATGTGTGGAAAACTTTTCTTGTTTTCCAGCAGACTTATTCACCTGATTGTACTCTTTGTGAGCTAAAACTATTTTAATGCTATGGATGTGAGATGTATGAGCTAGTGTTTTTCAAATATTTTCAACCTGAACTTGAGTGTCAATAAACCTCAGCTACTGAAGAGGGGAATATTTTTTGACTGATGCCCTTCCTAGAGTTGTATTATACATGTTTTCATCAATATAACCAAGCTGCCATGAAACAAACAAACAAACCAACCAAACTCTAGAAAACAAACTTGATATATCATGCAGGAAAATTAGAAAGAAGACAATAAAAATACAACTTTTAGAAATCTGTAAGCCAGGAGGGATCTGTTGGGGGAAGGAACAGATTTAACAACTGCATATGGTTGTTAAATCACAGCACCCATAACTGTGACCTTGTACTCTGACTTATATTTTAAATCTCTTATATTTTAAAACTCTTTCTTAAGATCGGTGTTTCTGTTGGTACATTTTCAAATATCTAATGTTTGTGCTGTTAATGTGTAATTCAATTAATCATTTAATATGTCAGAGAAAACATTTGAAAATGGAATACTAGAGAATTTCAAAGTATTCCATCCCCTCTGTGCCAATAATCATGGAGTGCTACAAGTGTATCACCTTTCCTTATTGGAGTGGGAAAAGACGGAAATGGAAATGCTTACAGTAGTCTACAGAAATAGGAGTATTTTTAAAAGAGATGTTTCATGATGAATTAAAACAAGGTCAAAGAAGTATACTTTTCAACTACTCTAAAATCTGAAGTGTTTTCTCACTCATCTGCTCTCTTATTATACCAACTGATCTGGAAATACTTAATGTTTTATTACAGCATGGTTTGAGAGAGCAAAGAGAGGCTTCTCTTTTATCATTTAGATAGTTCAAACTCATTCCTTAGAGGTCTAGTTCTTCTTCCAATAAAATCAATAATAAAAGTTCTCCTTACTATTCTGTGCTTTCAAAAATACCTTAAGTACATGATTGGTTCCCATAGATACCTGAATAGCTGATTAACATATTTCAAACTTGGCTACTGATATCGGACAGGTTTTTACTTCTGTATCTTGACAACTAGCAATAAAGAGATCATTTTCTACATAAAATTACAGGCAAGTATTAGTAAATACTTCAAACAGAGAGACATTACCTTTTCTGGACAGAAATTGGCACAGCTTAAAGGACTGATATTTTAGGTAATTATGATGTTAAAAATAACAGAAAGTGAGATTTATTGCATCTGGATAAACACATTCCAAGATGAAATCACAAGCTGAAGACCTAGTCTTCCTTCACAAACCTTCACAAATATTCTGCAAAAGCCATATGTGTGTGGGGAGAAAACTCACATTCAGGATATATTGTCCACTGAAATCGGCAGACTCCTGTGAATAGATGTTTAATGATACAACCACAATGATCCATGCCATTAAATCAAAACCACAAACCAGTTATAAAAACAAAACAATACAATACCCAAAGAGACCAATCTTCACTACCTCTTCCATTCTTTAACTACTATCATTACAAATTTTTTCCCTAATATTTGATCAGAACTTCTGTTCTTGCAACTTGTGTCTGTTTCCTATTGTCTTTTGCACTTCCAAGAAGAGTCTGGTCTGTCTTGTCTCTAACATCCCATTAGGCAACTCAAGGCAGTAGTAAGATTCCCTCTCCACCATCTTTTCTTAAGACTGAACAAATGAACATCTCTCAGCCTTTTCCCATGTCATGTTATAGCTGTAATAGTTTCATCTAGTTTACCACTTTTTAGATTGTTTAAAATGTCAATGTACATCAGAATCTCTGGTAAAATACTGGTTCACGTGGTGTTTTCTGGTCACCAGACTGAGCATTTAACCAGTGCTGTGACACAGATTTTGAATATACTCTTTAATTTGTTTAACACAGGACTCATGCTACATGCATTGCTGTAGTTTGCAGCATATTGTGTATTTAATAGTTTGGACTGAATACCATGATAATCTAAATGGAAAATACAGCAGTTTCAATTGCAGTACATCTGCATACTTTGCTGAGTGGGTTGAATACCAGTCAAGCTGTGAACTTCGGAGACTGAAATTTCATATCCTTCTTTAATCATGTTGCATTCTTTGTTGATGAAGCAATAGAATTTAACTGTAGAGAATATTTGCTGATCTGCAAAAGAGTGTGTTTCTGTTGCCAAAGGTATTTTATAAAATGAACTAGTAAGATAAAAATGTTTACAACCTATGACATAGTGAGCGTATTAACAGACAGTATGTATCTAAGATGAATAAAAAGGCTTCTTCTGCTTTCAGCTACTCTGTAGAAAACCTAGAAGTAACTTCTGGGATTCAGAAATTTGACTGAATTTATAACACACTACATGAAGATCACAATATAGACCACATCTGTAACTGAATCTTTGTTTATAATTTCAATTGTCGTAAGTCAATATTAATTGTAGTGATATATCTAAAATTAAAAAAAAAAAAAAACAAACAAAAAAACCCCAACAATTTCTCTTTATAGTTGCATTACTTACTGAAAATAAATTAATCTAAGAATATTGAAATTTCTAAGATTTATTATTAAGGCAGCATTATGGTGAATAAACCTTGGAAATAAACAATATAATTTATTTAAATGTCTGCATGAAAATGGTACAAATAAAGTATGCATATGTCAATAACTAAATATATATCCAGAGAGCAAATTTTTTGAATTAACAGATAACACATAGCATAAGTAATACTCAAGTTGAACAAATATTGAATGAAGCAGGAAAATACTTTACAAAAAATGTTGCCGAACTAAAAAGTTTCTTTGGCTAACTTTGGACAATTTCTCTCTCAAAAAAAAAAAAAGAACAGGCAACCAAAGTGATGATCTCATGCAGTCACATAAGTCTTCATCGGAACAGTAAAAACAGCCACATAAAATGTATAAAATGCATATAAATATAGCTGAACTCTCATAACAGTATTCCCATCAAATTAGTGAGATAAATTGATGTGGTCAATATGGATCTGAATCAAAGTCCAGTTCTACCTTGTGTCACTGATTTGCTGGGTCACTAGAGCAAATCACTTCTCTTCTTACTTCAGCTTTTCCTTATTTGTAAAATTAAAAATAAAAATAAAAATACATATATATACACACACTATATTTTGTGAAGTGGTCTTTGAGCTCTGTGGATAAAAAATGCTACAAAAGACCTGAGTTTATAAATCATTTAGTGGTACATACAAACATACCTGGACTGGTAAAACAACACCAGACTGTGTTGATTTTAATAATGATTTAAATGATAAGATGCATGTGATCTTGGTTTATGCTTGTCAGCTGCAACATGTGGAAAGTGTTCTCAGTCCTAGTGACTTCAGTGATCTTGGCTAAGCCTTTCTATGTTATTTAATTTACTTTCTGCTTTTCTATCCTTTTCTGATGCTAGACTCAAAAAAAGTGACTAGAATAATGAGACTGAGTAGTAGCAGAGAGGCCTTTTATAACTTATTCAAAAGGAGCTGAAAAAAAAAGGCGGTGTTGTGAAATGACTGCTGCTGAGCAACAAATTATTTTTGTATGGAATTATCCAGAAGACAAATTTTAAAATCTTACTAACTTGTTACCTGAAAGCCTCTGGTCTCTTAAAATAAAGGAGATCCCCAGACTCCTAGAGTAGGAGTACAGTAGAAATACATTTTATTTTCTTGAAAAATAAGTATTATCCTAGATGGTACAGTGCCGCGATTGAGAGACGGAGACCCAGCTCGATGCAAGTCAGGATCCACTTTATTGAACACAACAACCGATTTTATATTCCAAACAGACAAAGAGAGACACGTGTTTTAAGCTGATTGGCACAATGGTTAATCACCTAATACATATTACAAAAATTGAGCTCATGATTGGCTAACGTCTAAGGTCAGCTTGACTTTTTCTGCAGTTAATTTTCTGCTAGCTCACAGCATTCTTCTCCTTAACGACTTCTACTCCTGTTTCTATAGCACGTGCTTATCTCTAGTTACGAAACCAGCCCTCCTGGAAGAAATCGTCCTTAGCCCCAGGGGTGTAACAGTTTGCTTACAGAGTATGCAAATTACGAGACGCCAAGTTGAGCACATCCTTGCTGCTAGAAGGAGAGACCAGGCTGCCCCCGACAGTACAGTATGCTTTTCCCTATGTCTATGGAATATATGTAAAAGAAACATTTGTTTAGCAAAATGATTTCTAACTCTGTGTATGATGATGCACTGTAATTCACTAAAAGTGGGAGAGAAAAAAATTTTAAAGGAAATAGGGAAGCAAAGAAACTCAGCATAAAAGCTATTGCACTACCAAATATGCCTGTCAATAGCAGTGTATTCCTCTTTCAATAAAAACTGCATTGTAAGCATGCTACTGACACATATCACATTTGAAATAGGCTAAAATGTATGCAAGCAAAGGTGTATCATAAAATCACATCCTGCAGCAAGAGATAATATAGGATGATATACCAGCTTTTTAATCCAGGTATTTCTTTGGAATACCTTGTAATTATTAGACTGGACAGGGAGGTTGTAGGATTGGCAGGTAGTATGCATGTCTCTGTAGTTTTTGTCAGAGTGCTGATATGTGTACATTCATGCTGATAAGAGTGGTGACAGAAATAGAAAATCCCCATCTGTTTCAGGGAGTGAAAAAAAGGGCTGGATAGCAAAGCCTACCCCTACCCCCACCCTTCTCCACACAATATACGCCACATCAAAAGGCAGAAAGATCACTGTTCTCTTCAGAGTTAGCCAAAATTCCTCTTCACTCATCCCAGACAAATGCAGATTTGCTCTCTGTAAAACAGGAATGAGGTCTTCATAGCATCATTAATGTTCTTTAAAACTTTTTGGATATCAATCAGAAATCCTCAGTGTTGGACCTGTGAAATATATTTTCCCTGTAACACCTGGGTTTCTGCTACATATCCCACTACCTGCTTATAAGCTAAAGCTGACAAACATTCAGAGGAGAGTTACTCATCAAGAGCTAAATCCTGTCAACCATCAGGTAACTGATCTGAAAATATTCATTAGCAGGCATGTAATACTTGCTTTGACACTTGTTCATTGTGCATCCAAACATTCTGGAATGTACACTCAGAGTTCTTGGCATGAAGACAGATATGCAATCCAGGTATTAAACATATTTCTCTCAAAGGCCTGGATCTAGATAGATCAGGGCTTGATAAATTTGGGCTTGACCTTTTATAGACACACAATCTTCCAATGCAAATATGAATGTAAGTTTTGTTCATTCGTCTACAGAAAGGCACATGCACAATCAGTGTAATTTTGCACTTCATATGATAGGGGTACTGTAGCTGGAAGAAGCAGATGAATCACTCTGCAAAGAAGCAGAGATCAAAGATCCATAGCTGAAGAAAAAATCTGGATACCTTTCTTACCCACCCACCAACAATAAAAATTATCCCCAAACAAACAAAAAAACCCCATCAAACTACAATAAGATTCAAGGTTAAAAGCTTTAAAGCTGTTCAAACATTTCCAAGTTTGGTCTGAAATTGATTTAACAAGGCTGTTTTCCATACTACAATACATTTATATAGGTTCAGATGATCTGAAGTTAAAAAAAGATTTGGGTTCAGACTCCCTCTTCAGCCTGGGTTCAAATTTCATAGGCAAAATTCAAATTGCCCTGACTGTGGACTAACAGATGGAGTTAATCTACTACTGTAGGCAACTACTTACAAATCATGCATATGAGCCAGCATCCATGCCCATTTTTGTATACTACAGCACACAGCAGCAGAGGGGAAACTTTTGCCATCGAAATTAGCAGTAGTATTCATGAAACTAAAAGGGTTCTTATTAACAGATAGAAATTAAATCTTAATATTAGTTCATTAAAAGAAAGCTATGTCTGCTTTCATTTATACAAATGTTTATGGCAGTCAGTTAAAGTGGTTTTGAAGGTGTTTCAAAAAGACAAAATAGTTACCTGCTGTAAAATATGGAATAATATTTTGTTTAAAAAGAATTGGAACCAAGCTGGTATGCAGAATAAGGAAAATAATTTATGATCTATATGTTTGATCTGCAGTATTCTTTGCTTTCTACTTCCATGCATTGTAAGAAAAAAAAAAAAAAAAAAAAAAACAAAACAAAAAACAGAAAAAAACAACCCACGAACATTTTAGCTCATTGATAATGAATAACTGAAAAAAAAAAAAAAGTCAGTTTTTCTTTGGAAAATAAAAACAAGCTGCTGTTTAATATTCCTTAGCTTTTTGGTACCAAATTAATAGGCATTTTGAGAGATTAATTGTGCTTCAAATAATTTACTTTCATTCTTATGATATAATGGAAGGTAAAGAATAGTACATATCAGGTACCAGATAATAACAGAGAGTATTCCAAATTTCTCTAACTGGCTTTTTGTAAAAGAAACTGATTACAGTGTTGGCACAGATTCACATAATGTTCAAGCCATGTGGAAACAGAGTAGCATCTCTTCCAAACCCTGGCTACTAGCAGTGTTCCTCTTTCCTTCAACTTCACAGATTCACAGTTACATCCTCCAATATTCAAGCAGGGTGGAGCAGGTGGGAAAAACATCCCCTGTTTTTTCTTTCTGAAACCATAGTCTTGGGGATTATATGCAAAGGTGCACTGAGGCTTAAAGAATTATCTCTGTATTGTTTTCAGGTCTAATTAATAACTTCTCTGTATCTCATTTTCTAACGATTACTATCTTATCCTGATATTCTTTCTATAGAAAATATCAGTAACATGTGAAGAAAAAAAAAAAACAAAACAAAACAAACCCAAACATGAAAACATGAAAAGAAGAAACATACAGTTAAAAGCACTACATTAGATTAAAAAGCCAAGTCAGGAACTGCTAAATTGGTGGTTGCCTATGTACTATTAAATCTCTCCCATGTGTCTGTCCTGTGTACTGAATGAGGCAGGGGTCCTGTGGGAAAACAAGATGAGAGTATGTAATTAAAGACTCTATCATAATGCATATGCATATAACACTACATTGCACACACAATGTGTGGTTCATTTTCTTTCTCATCCTGTCCCTGCAGAGAAGATGAGAGGGAAAATGAACTACACATGACAGATGTTAGTAACATCGATTAATGCATTTTTGGAAGGCAGTCAGATACTCAAGTTGTTTAAAGGATATTGTAAGAATATAGAATAGAATAGAATAGAATAGAATAGAATAGAATAGAATAGAATAGAATAGAATAGAATAGAATAGAATAGAATAGAATAGAATAGAATAGAATAGAATAGAATAGAATAGAATAGAATAGAATAGAATAGAATAGAATAGAATAGAATAGAATAGAATAGAATAGAATAGAATAGAATAGAATAGAATAATAGAGGAGAGAAGGGGAGGGGAGGGGAGGGGAGGGGAGGGGAGGGGAGGGGAGGGGAGGGGAGAGGAGAGGAGAGGAGAGGAGAGGAGAGGAGAGGAGAGGAGAGGAGAGGAGAGGAGAGGAGAGGAGAGGAGAGGAGAGGAGAGGAGAGGAGAGGAGAGGAGAGGAGAGGAGAGGAGAGGAGAGGAGAGGAGAGGAGAGGAGAGGAGAGGAGAGGAGAGGAGAGGAGAGGAGAGGAGAGGAGAGGAGAGGAGAGGGGAGAGGAGAGGAGAGGAGAGGAGAGGAGAGGAGAGGAGAGGAGAGGAGAGGAGAGGAGAGGAGAGGAGAGGAGAGGAGAGGAGAGGAGAGGAGAGGAGAGGAGAGGAGAGGAGAGGAGAGGAGAGGAGAGGAGAGGAGAGGAGAGGAGAGGAGAGGAGAGGAGAGGAGAGGAGAGGAGAGGAGAGGAGAGGAGAGGAGAGGAGAGGAGAGGAGAGGAGAGGAGAGGAGAGGAGAGGAGAGGAGAGGAGAGGAGAGGAGAGGAGAGGAGAGGAGAGGAGAGGAGAGGAGAGGAGAGGAGAGGAGAGGAGAGGAGAGGAGAGGAGAGGAGAGGAGAGGAGAGGAGAGGAGAGGAGAGGAGAGGAGAGGAGAGGAGAGGAGAGGAGAGGAGAGAAAACAGGTCAACTGACTAAAATTGATATAAAATATATTTAAGCAAGTGCTCTAAAATAAAACCAAGAACAATATCTTTATGATAGCAAGAAGGTGGTAGATGGTGTTGGTTTTCTAGAGTGCTAAAGAAAAAATATAACAAATACAAAAAATGAAATCATATCGATAGTACAATTCTATTCATTTGTAATGGTAATTTGCAATATTCCTTTCTGTGCAGTCTATTACTTTCATTGTAAGCTATGGTTGCAGTGAAATACAGCAGTTTCTTCATGATCCTTCAGTGAAAGCTCTAGCATTAAGTACTGTGCTTCTCCAGGTGATGCACATATTCCTTATGTGTTCATGATGACTGGATTAAACTGTTCTCACATGCAGACATGCATACTCAAATGACTCATGACTTCATTTGCTTCAGTTTTGTTCTAGAAGTCTAATATTCATAGATGTGCTCATCCTTAGTCTTGGAATACAAAGGTAATATAACTAAAGATCAGTCTTTAAAAGAGAATATATTTTTCTTAGTTTACCTTCAGTTTTGTTTTGTTTTGTTTTTTTTTTTTTTAATTGTACTGAGAGTGTCTAAAAAATATTTATATTTGCATTTACATGTAAACTTGGTGAAAGTATTTTAAATATAGAATCATAGAAGCCATGAGCAGCTCAGGAGAATGCTGTGGGAAATGTGTCAAAAGCTTTACTAAAGTTCAAGTAAACAACATCCGCAGCTTTTTCCTCATCCACTGAGTCATCTTGTCATAGAAGGAGATCAGGTTAGTCAATCAGGACCTGCCTTTCATAAACCCATGCCGATGCCATGTGATGGCACTCAAGATGATCTGCTCTATAACCTTCCCTGGCACTGAGGACAGACTGACAGGCCTGTAGCTCCCCAGATCCTCCTTCCTGCCCTTCTTGTAGATGGGTGTCGCATCTGATAACCTCCAGTCAATTGGGACATCCCCAGTTAGCCAGGACTGCTGATAATTGATTAAAAGTGGCTCAGTGAGCACTTCCATCAGTTCCTTCAGTACCCTTGGGTGAATCCCATCTGGCCCCTTAGACCTGTGTGTGTCTAAGTGGTGTAACAAGTGTCTAACCATTTCCCCTTGGATTATGGGGGCTTCATTCTGCTCCCCATCCCTGCCTTGCACCTCTGGAGGCTAGATACCTGGAGAATGACTGGTCTTACTATTAAAGACTGAGGTAAAGAAGGCTAAGTACCTCAGCCTTTTCCTCAGCCTTTGTCACAATGTTTCTCCCTACATCCAATAAAGGATGAAGATTCTCCTTAGCCTTCCTTTTGTTGTTAATGTGTATATATATATATATATATATATATATATATATATAATATATGTATATAATAAATAAATTCAAGTTTAACAGAGGGTATATGCTTGACTTTTATATCCAATACTTTAAATAGTTGCAATATTAGACAAATCCACTGAAAAAATATTTAGCTGCCAATGATAAAGAAATCTAGACACATACGATCTGTGATTCATCAAGTATTTAAATGCATGTGCACTTAAATGGCACTGATGATTTAAATATGATCAGGACAAAGGACCTAGAAGTTAGTCACATGTTTCTAACACATGATTTAAAGTCCACTGAAATTTGATAAAAAGACTCTCAGAGACTTTGATGGATTGTGAATCAAACTTAGTCTAACTGAAAGACATCTTGCAATAGAAAGACCTCTTGAGGAAATAAATTGCTGTCACTATGGAAATGGAAAATTTTTGAGGATTTTAAAGAGCAGCTACTACGATAAATGATAAATAAGTAAAGATGGGGGAGCCCAGGTGCTAAAAAAAATAAACAAACACATTAGGTATGGTGTATTCATTATGTGACAAGCCTGAAAAATAATTCAACTTGTAATGTTTGATTATCATACAGACTTAAAGAATAATTATTTAAATCCTGAAGTTTCATTATATGTTAAAATATTTGATTATTTTTCACAATTTTAATTCTTCTCTAAATACAGACCTACTTGGCATATTGGTTGTGTATTTTATAGTTTTCAAATAAATTTTAAAAGCTTGCCTTTTCAGAGTAAAGAATCTAACCACCACACCAGGGAATCCATGCCTGCCAGCCTCTCCATATGTTCCCTACACTCATAAGCCCTCTTGCAGTAATACTTGAATAACAAATGTAAATACAGTTCTGGACCAAGTTTTCTCTCAGATGAGCACACATCAAAGACTAGTGTCAGTGAAGAGACTTTTCCTTCATCTATTGCTATCCAGCTTTGAACGCTGTCTTCTATTGCTTCATTTAAATTTTACAATAGTGACTGCATAAGATTAAAAAGCAGATGCTACCTAAGGGCAAAAATTTGCCCCTTAAGCATCTTGACTAGTACCTTACTCTCTGAGTGATTCTGTTAAAGACAAGCTTTTTTACTTCCTTCTGTCAAGTAATACTTTTATACCAATGGATGTGGTGCAGAATGATGAGTGGATATGAAGAGCAAAATGTTACTCAGTGTAGTTCAGTCATGGGAATATCCACATGGAGAAACTGCAAGTGTCTCAGTTATACTGGTGATCAGATATTGACATGAGGTTTCCACTGAAATCAGAGGCTATTCATACTAGCAGCTCCTCCTCAGGGTTTCTCAGGTAATCATGAATTGATTCTGAGTAATAAATTAGATCTTATAATGAAAGGTTAGAAGATAGCACCTAGCATACTCATATGTTTTTCAAATACTGCATGGGTGATCCAGGGAACTGCAGAGGAGTAAACCTTAAAACTGTATCTGGGAAAAATGTTGAAATGAAACTTCAAAAGAGAATAGTAAAACACCTGGAAGATCATCTAATAGGAGTAGTTAAATCAGTATGATTTATGACAATGAAGAATCAATCTGTTCAATTTATTTGAATGTACTAATAAAGGAGAGGGAAAGAAAAAATGAGTTGATATAATGTATTTAGTGTTTTATGAAGCATCTGACAAAGCGTGTTACTATAAGCTACTAAAACAAATAGTCATGGGAAGAGATGCAAATGTTATGTTAAACTGGCTAAGAGATCAGAAAAAAGAGAAGCAAACGACAATTTTAATCAAGAAAAAGGATTTTTTAACTATATATATTAATGAACAGATGACAATATAGTGATAGATGAAAATCAGCAGTGATACTATAAAGAAGAATAGCTAACACAGAAGGGAGACACCTTAAGTGCTCATACCACTCTCATGCTTCTAAATTAATCATATCATCTCAGGAAATGAACCTCAGTATCACTGAAAACAGCTCAATGAAGACTTCAGTTCAATGTACATTTGCATTGAAAGAGCAAATGAAGGATTTGATATATGAAAGAAGTGATAGAGAATAATGTGAAACTAAGTAATACTTTTATATAAATGATTTTTTTTTCTCATATCTAAAATATTGTCCATACATAGGCCAAATTATTTCTATGAATATAGAGGAAATTCAGACATAGAATTTGGAAATGGCAAAGACTTGAATGAAAGAGAATAGAAAGATTTGGGATTTTTTATTTTTGAAAGAAAAAATCTTTTATATATCAAGAGCATGAAGGAGACAGATTGAAGAGCTCTGTTTCATGATATAGGAGAGCAATGTTCTTCAGAATTGGGAAGAAGCAATTAAAACATAGTTGTTCCAAAATATCTTTCTCCTTTAACACATAATTGCACTTCAGAACTCACTGCTTAATATATCACTGAGTCAAAGAAACACTGAGAGTGAAAATTTAGCTGAAATTAAAATTAACAACAGGCATGAAAAACTAACAGATTGATATGAGTTAAAATCTCTGCTCTTCAACTTTTTATCTTAATTCTAAATACTAGCTATTAAGATGCAGGAAATTTACCTTGTATCTGATTAAAGCAGAGTATTATACTTACCAGATGTCATTCAGACTGCTCATACAGAAAGCTCAAAATTCTCAGGAGATCTGTGAATTTGGAACCCAATGGTGAGCTTCAAAGGACTACTGATTAGGGGTGGTAAGAATTACCATTTCCTGCTGAAGATAGAAGAGTATTGTGGAAAATGGGGGTACGCATCTCTGGGAAAAGGTCTGGGATACATCCGTTTTCCCAAGAGTCCCATTCCTGACCTCAGAGACACCCCTTGGATGGATCTCTGCCACTGCAGATGAAAGAAAGAAATGGGCTCTAAATTGGAAATGTCAAATGCAGCATAAGCAAAAAGTTAGTAGTGCCATACATCAGTAAGAGTTATATAATCGTATTATAATCATCATAAGTCATTACCGAGCATGCTAATGTATCAGTATTGAGGTCTTGTCACTTGCTGCACAATCAGAGTAAACAAGAGAAAACTATTGGAAAACAATATCAGCCGATACAAAGAGTCATGAAATACTTTTAAGAAATACAGCAGTTATGCCGTGAACCTGAAATACCTTGAAATAAGTAGGCTTTTTTTTCCCCTCAGTATCGTTGAAACAGTATATACTTAAACTATAGTCAAAGCTCACAAAGCCTTGTCAGGTTGAATTCTCGGAGGTATTCAATGTTCGTAGAAGTCAATCTGCTTTGTCTTTATGTTCCTCTGATTTTCTGAGAATCCTTGGAATTACCTAAAAGATTTGGATTACCTAAAAGGTGAAGAAACCTAAAAGACCTGTTAAGAAATGCCATCAAGCAACATATTAAGAAGGGAAGTTCGCTGGTATTGTGAACTGGGTGGCACTTCAGGCATTACGAGCCAGAGCACTGGGGTGCTGGGTCCTCTGTCAGGGAATGGCTCTTGGTTGGCTTTTACCACTTGATTTTATTTATGGAATATTGTATGTCAAAATGATTCTACAGGGTGGTCATTATCAGAGAAGTGCATTGTGTGGCCTGTCTGTGGCATTAATTAAAAAAAAAAAAAAAATAAAAGGGAAAAGGTTATTTTGTTTGTACATGAGATGTGTGAGTGATTTTAAATCCACTTACTCATTTCATAGTGAATCAATGTTTTCCCGTTTTTTCCTTTTTATTATTTCTCTTCTATTTTGAAGAACTATTTCCCCCTGTAGGCTGGCTGAAGGAAGAAGAGAGGACTCAAGTCGACTGTCATTTTCATTAACGTGGGCTACGAAGTAGATGACAGAGCTGGAAGAGAGTGTAATAACATATGACAGGCAGCATGAAGGAAATAAGAAAAATAAACTAGTAATGCTATTGTTTTACTGCATCCAGATAGTTTAAAAAACTTAGGTACTGATAACTTTTATAATTTAAAGCAGCTGAGCAGTAAATGAGAAAGGTGATAGAAAAAGGAGATAAGAAGTTACTTGCAGTCTAACAGAGCCACAACTTCATAAATAGCTGTAATACTGCAGCTGCTAGATTTACAGGCCCGGAATCTGGAATTAGGTATACCAAATACTAAGACGTAGGTGTTTGTCTATGCAATTATAGATGTTAGTCTTGTGAATATTGTGATTGAAATTTTAGAATCTGGTTCAAATCATGCAAGTTTTTTGTATTCTTCAGAGAGAATTTGCATTCTCATATTTATTTTAAAAATAAATAAATAAAAATCCTTAAGGAATATAAATTATCATCTAACGTGAGTGTTTGAGTGGTTTTTTCCCCTTCTGTATCCTCCTGAGAACATTTTAGAAAAAAAATAAGACACAGAAATCTGGAAATTTTTTACTTTTATAGTCTACTATCAAATCTGGAAAGATATCTCTGTGACAAACTAAGATGATATCATTATATGTATTTTTCCATCTTTTAATGAGCAATGTGTGACATTGTCAGAATAGATGGAGTTACTGTCATTAGATAGTTTTGAGAATAAGGAGCATAATATTGCAGTTATGAATCAAATGAAATTTGGATGTTAATCCATATTTTCCCTTGAGTTTGAGTAGGAAAAATGCTGGGGTAAAAACAAATAAAAACAATATTAGTGGAATTAGTTCCTGCTAGAACTGTTAGCATGTTAAACAAATTATCAACCACACCAAATAATATTTTTCAAATAAAATTCAGAACAATTTTTCTCAAGGTTCCTTCCTCAGTGAATGTAGCACCATCTAGACACTGGTGGAAAATTCTGAACAGAAAACAGTGTCTGATTTTCAGTATTCATCCTAAAATCTCATGGTTCATTTACATAGAAAATACTTACACATTAAATAATGTTATATATACATGTAACCCACTAGGTGCCCTAGCTTTCCCTGTGGGCACTGATAACATCCATGGTTGTACATTTATGCTCCCTGTGCTGAGTTTATTTTATAGGAATAAAAGTGTGTCATTGTACCACCAACCAAATTTCAATTAAAAAAAAACCCCAACCAACCAACCAAAAAACCTACATAAAAAAAAAAATCTTTGAAATAGAACTGTGTTAAGTGCCATGCCATATTGTCTTTTGAAGTCTGTAAAGCCAACATGGTGCTGAAAGTCATGAATTATTTCTGTTGATACAATAGAAATCCACCAGTGTAAAACTGATCTACAAAGAATCACAGTCAGAGTTTGTCTTCCATATTTTGTGATCATTCACTTCCTGAAAGGTGAATGTAGAAGTGTCACCAAAATATAGAGACGCACTTTATTCAGCTAAGAAAAACAAGAATGTGCACATCAGTTATTCAGTGTTTACAGATGAAGGAAATCATATGATTGGTTAAGAAGTTCCTCAGCAACTGGATTACTTGTGACCAGTAAGCTTGACTTTAGCAAGAAAAATTTAAAGCAGACAATATAATTCAGAATTGTAACTGCCAAACAATCTTTTCTGTACTGAGCTGATCAACCTTTCTCAGAGGTCTTGCAACTTGCAATTATAAAAACCCCTCAGTTTCCTCTTAAAGTTTCATTTATATCTTCAGATGTTAATTATGGCATGTGACAATTTAAATGCTACTTATTTTTTCCAACATTTTTACTTCTGCCATAACTGAAGTAAAATATTCCAATCTGTGTATAATCTAGAAGTCTAGTAATATTACTTTTGTCAAATCTGAACAGAACTGTTTGATGGTTTTATCCGAAAAAGCAGACGGTACGTCAGAATGCATTAATGATCAACATCTTTATGAGAAGATTAGAGAAATCAATTGTTTCTTTTTGAAAAATGTAAACCTTTGCACAAGCAGTTATCCTAATTTGCATTAATGGATTTAATGGCAAAGATCTCTTCCTTTAGAACTCTTGTGAAATGTTTAGTATTGAAATATTAAATATGTTTAGTATTTTTCAGTGTCTTTGAATCTAACCAAACGTTTTGTAGATAGGTGACCTTAGGACCATAGTAATAGTGGCATGAAAAATACAAATGTATTTTAAAACACATATGCTTTCATTTATTATCTGAAGAATGATGTATACAAGGAAAAAAGCTGTCCAGATGTTATGTCTGAGGTGAATTGAGGAAGAAATAAAAAACTACCACAACACCTTTATGCTATGCTAGGTATTCTTTTGCCCTTGAAGCTACCACAGTGAGCTTTTAAAAAATTTGTCTTTTATTAGTACTGAATATTTAAAAAATACTAAAATTAGAAAAAAAAAATCAAAGTAGTATTAGTGAAAAAAATAATAATTTTTTTTTTTTCAAGATCAGATTGCTGAGAAGGAATCTATACTTACAGTTTAGTAGTATTATCTTATTATCTGACCTTTCCACCTCTCACTGATTTCACTACAAGTTGGATGAGGATCCCTGACCGCAACCAGGGCAGAAATGTAAGAACAAATAACTACAATTTTTCCCTAAAAATTATCTTTTCTCTTATATCCTCAACATTCTTATAGTTACTTCTAGAACTTCAAGTTCCTCAGTTATATAAGACCGACTAAGAGTATCACTTAGAAAAAATTAACTGTATTTCAGTGCAAAGCCATATGGTTTCATCTGATGTTTGAATTAATCCTTTCTCGAATATGTGAATTTTATAACTTACAATTTTACTTGAAAGGACTGTGCCTTGCTTTGACTGACATTTTTCATATAGATACATTAGAGAAAGATTATTTATCTCGACAGCAGGCTGATGACAAAACATCTATACTATGATTAAGATCATTTCTAGATTAGAAGGATCACACTGGCACTTTCTACAGCTGGTGTCACTGTGACAGTTGTAGTTAGTCTGCATTTTAGTGTTTTGCATTTTTTCCCAAAGACTGCCAGAAGATTTCTGATTTATAGAACACCCATTGGGACTACATTAAAACAAAGAACAATAGAAATATGACCTGCAGGATTTTTTTATTAGAATATACTGCCATTGATATTTATTTGGCTTTGAGGGAAATTTCATGCTGATCATGGTATTGAAATTGACATCATGTTTATAGGGGCAAACTTATTGGCCTTTTATTTCTTATAAACTTTAGATATCTAAGCCATGACTTTCTTTTAGAAGTCATGCTTTAATTTTTTTGTAGTTTCCAATGTGCATGTAATTTGGCACGCAAAGGAGATTTCTTGAGAAAAAAAAAATGACAGTTTGATTTAGCTAGCTAAATAAGGCTGCAAAAGAGTTTTTAAGAAGGTATGTTTTGAAAAGAGAAAGCTTAGGGAAAATGGAATTTAAATAATTGGTTTTACTCTTAAGAAGGGAAAGCTAGAATTAAGACATAAAGTGTGATCTCTATTTTCGAGAGAGGTTAAGGTCAAAGAGGAATTATTATGATAATTGAACAGGACCATTCCTCAACAAGAATTACTAACCTTGTTACTATTTTATAGACTTTACTAAGCAGATTGTATACCAGTACAGATTAAACTTAAGTCTCATTCAGAGCCTGTACAAGTGGTCAGGTAGAATTCAAGTGGAATGGCATATAGAAATGCAACTTGGGATGGGAGGCAGAGTGTCACTTTAGCAGCCTGGGTCTAGTTCATAAGACTAGGTTATGTTTCTTCTTATAGACAGAGTACATAAGGGAAGACAGAAGCATCTGTGACACTGTCTGTGTTAATGCTGTGCCTGCTGCTGCTTGAGCAAGCCAGGCTCACAGCTGAGTTAGACGCTGTGTGGTCCTTGCACCAAACAGTTCAAACAAACAGCAATTTGTGAAGCCAAAAGAGTTGGCTCAAGAAGAAAGTGTGGTTCTGTTCTTGTAGCTCTGTCAGGATTAGCATCTTTTCCTCCTCTTGTGTTGTTCATATACAGATATATCAAACTATCCACTTTTTTTTTTTTTTTAAATTGTTTTGTGGTAATAGTAATTTTGTGCATTCTAATGCTTGAGGTAGTGCCTTGTTTAATCAAGAAATAGTGTGCTCCGTATCTGGTTAGATAATATTTTGCTCTTACTCCTCATAAAATTCAATGAATCCCTTCAAAACTGCAGGGCAAAATATCCAGAAAGGATTATACATGCAAAGACTATTACTTTTAATTGAGATATTAGGAGAAATTTTTAACATTTTGCCCAGACAATAAATCTTACAGTAGCTTCTTTTTCCAGGGAATGATGCTTTATATACCACCTGTGTGGCCCAGAAAGGAAAAGGAAAAGAAACTTTAGACCACCACTGTTTCCATGCTTTCCTGATGAAAAATGGCTTTGAATGAAATAAGGTTTTTAAAGGCCTCTGATGTGACTTAAAGTGGAAGGTATTCAGCTGTATAAAATATGAATAGGTGAACAATCCAACAAGCACTGCCTCCAAGCATCAGAGCCCTCACAAATCACGATTTCAAAAATATGTTGAAGCATCCATTTAGCAATCAGAGGCATGTTCAATGACTCTTCTTGAGTAACCACAGCAAATAGAAGTTATTTAATTTTATAACTACAGTATGGCAAATAAATAACACTTTTTTGCTTTCTTATGTTGCAACAGGTTCAAAAGTTCAGCTTCAGTCAATACACAGACAGATCACAGTGTACAGATTATTATGCTACTGACAGATGCTGTTAAATATGAAATACTTTTAATGCACTTATTAAGTACTACATAAAGAATCCTGTAAAGGACAATCAAAGTCAATCCATATGGTATTGTTTCTTTTATATATATAGTTTATATATGTAGCTATATATATACAAATAAATACAGTTTTTTGAAGTCCTTCATTGTTCCAATAAAAAATTAATATGCAGGGATAGACTGTAAATTGATCATTTGTAGCTGTAATTAGAAAAAAGTGTACTTATTTGCTTTAATATCATAGGGCTGACTGTAATGATAAAAATAATGACAAGATTAATTTGTACTATTTTACACACTTCAAACAATCTTCAAACATGTGAACTGTTAACTGCTATTGTTTAAAAGATTAAGACCTCTGGATTAAAAACCTTTACTGTGTTTCACTCGGTGTGACCCTATCCCCGTGAGAAACAGCTATAAACGTGTTAAAGTGAGTAGAAACCTTTAATTTGGTAGTATATTACACTTGCACAGGTGTTAATGAGTACAAAAGATGCAAGCAATGAAGAGCCAGCCCCAGATACCATATATCCAAAAAAATTATGCAATATATCCATCTCCATCACTCTTCATGTCTTCCTTTTTTATCAGTGGCTCACCAGACGGTAATGTTCTCAGATCAAATATTCTCTATAAATTGGGAGAACATTTAGCTGATTTATGAGGCTTTTAGCTATTACATACTTACCTACTCAATAAAAGTACTTACATCATATGACACACAAGCTACCTCCACAATCCAAGAATCACTCTTAAAGTGACACATACATCAAATTGTAATGTGATTTCCTGTACCTAATATATCACTTAAGGGCAAATAATAGGCATTGCATTGTAGATATTTTTTATTTCTTCATTAATTGTTCTTTGTTTTCTCAGACAGCACTTTTTTACTCTTATGGCTTTCTCTTACACATAAATATATTCTTTAGCATTAAAAAAAAGGGAGCTAGAAGGTAGAAAGGCAGACAGAGATGGGTTGTGGGAGTGAGAGGAACACAGAGACTGTAACTTTTATTAACGTTTTTTGTTTTCAGACTTGGAATTAAGTAGCAGCTGATGCTTATGTGTAATAATAATAATAATTAAAAAGGAGAATTCAAAATGGATATTGATGAGAACATGTGTTGCAAAATAGACTGACTGGTTTATACCAGAACTATTAACCTTAGAGTAAGTGAGCATCAGAGTATAACCAGGTATATTTGATTTATAATAACAATGTTATTTCTGGTCAACATGGTCTATTAAGTACACAATTCTTCGTATTAGAGGAAGATGTATTATTTAGTCTATTGTGCTGGCTTTAGCTGGGATAGAGTTTATTTTCTTCATAGTAGCTAGTATGGGGCTACGTTTTGGATTTGTGCTGGAAACAATGCTGATAACAGGAGGATGTTTCAGTTCCTGCTGAGCAGTGTTTACACAGAGCCAAGGCCTTTTCTGCTTCTCACCCCACCCCAGCAGCGAGTGGCTGGGGGGGCACAAGGAGTCGGGAGGGGACACGGCTGGGACAGCCGACCCCAACCCACCACAGGGATGTCCCAGACCATGTGGCATCATGCTCAGCATATACAGCTGGGGAAGAAGGAGGAAGGGGGGGACATTTGGGCTGACGGCGTTTGTCTTCCCAAGTCACCGACACACGTGATGGAGCCCAGCTGTCCTGGGGGTGGCTGAACGCCTGCCTGCCCATGGGGAGTGGTGAATGAATCCCTTGTCTTGCTTCACTTATTAAACTGTCTTTATCTCAACCCACAACTTTTTTCGCTTTTACTCTTTTTATTTTCTCCCCTACCCCAACTGGGGGGAGTAAGCAAGTGTCTGTGTGGTGCTTAGTTGCCACCTGGGGTTAAACCATGACAGTTACTATTTTAGAACTCAAGTCCCAGTATCATAATGTTCTGGAGTAAAGAGAAAATGAAGGGAAAGAAAGTCACAGAAAGGAGGATGGATAAAGTTGTGTATGTTTTGCTTAGGTCAGAGTCTGAAATTGCAAATCATGACCAACTTCTGAAAACTTTGAGAATCTAAATAGGGATTCTGACCATCCACTTCCTCAAAAAACATATTCTAGTTTTTAGACATCACTCCAGAAGATCTACATCCCACCTCAATTCCACATGTAATAGAAGTATTTGAATAAACTATCATTCAATAGATAGAGCTTGTGTATTTCAAATATGTTTTGCCATCAAGTTATTTTTCCTTTACAACTACAGGACTGCCTTGTTACAGGATCTCTCAGCCTCATTAATGCTGAGCTTGTATGACATGAGGCCTCAAACAATTTCTCAAGCAGCAAAAATTATGTTCTTTGCAGACATCTACACGATTTATCTTCGCTAGATAGCTGAAAACTGCCCTACCTGTACAGAAACAATGAAACTCAACATCTAACTAATGCCAGTAAAATACAGAGAATGTACGGCAGTACAAATAACCCTCAGATTCACACACTCTCATAATTTCCATAAAGTTTCCCAGCAGTTCATCTCTCTATTGTTAGTTGCCTGCTTACTCAAACCTGAAATCAGCAGTCTGATAACCAAAGCATCAATAGGTGAGGCAAACCCATAGTGGCTCTACATTGCCAAGTATCAATGATCTATAAATATTTGCAATAGATAAATACTAGTGAATTTATGCTACCAACTTTGGACAGAAAGTGGCTGAGCAACAGACTTGACAGGTCAGAATTTTAAGGCCTTGATTCAATCTGATCATACAAGCATTTGTAAGCATGCTGTAGAAAATCTAAGGTTATTTTGTGAATGAACAATGAACAAAAGGGGAGGATTTCTATTATTAAGGCTTACATTTTAGCCTCTACTGAAACTTGTCAATTAAAGCTTTTAGGTAGTAGTTAAATGGTAGTCTAAACTCCCTGTTGCAGTTGTGGATTGTTAATTACAATGTATACTATGTAACCTCTACTAAAGATAAAAACTGAAGCAATTTTCTATATATTGTATTTCTAATGCTGGTTAACAAAGACTACACTAAGCCATACGGTGCAAATGCAGAAACTAAGGCACAGACATCTGCAAAATGCATGAAAGTGAAGGCCTGTAATGTCATTAAACTGTGTTACTATTGATAACCCTGACCTACAACAATCTGTCCAAACTTGGAATTAAATTTTGCATTGAACACCTTGGTTAGTTATTACTTGCTCTTTTCTGAGGTTGAGGGCTTTCACTCACTACTACTTAATCAGTCTTCTAACCAAATTCAGGTGGAATGAGCAGGAAAAATTTTCATGATACTATATAAAATACCCATGCCCAAAACTTTTTCCCCTTGAGGGTGGCCCATTGACACAAAGAGAAGTTTTTTTTTTTTCTACCTCATTCTTCACAGCCTAGCCCCAACCTACCACCTCAAATTACTGTCAATATTTTAACACCTGCTTCTAGATAACCTCCTCTTCAGAGCTTCATTTCTTATTTAGTTAAATTTGAAGTAAGCAACTTATTTCCTTTTTGCTACTCTCCATTCTTGAGAATACCTGTAAAACTTTCTGTGTACTATCAGCACATCCTTTAAACTCTATTTTACTATGGTATCTAAAAAAACTTTAAGAAAAGTTGTTGTTGTTGATGTTAAACAACCAGTATTATTATTTGTTTATACTTTGTTTGCTGTCGCTTATTCATACCTGGAGCGTAACATTCATGGGGCAGGAATCTTTTTGTTTGCTATTCTCGCTTACCTCACCTAGTATAGTGTGATACTGCATTTTGACTACAGTTTTCTCATCTTGGAGACAATAGTCATATCAACAAGTACTGAAAATCAGCCTGAGTCTCTTAAATAAGTTATGGTCTGCAGGAAAGAGTGGCTGATATATATGATGGCTGCAAAAAGTCTCCGTAGATGCACTGAAAGATAAGATGGACAGACTAGTTTATGTCATGGCAAGTCTCCTCTGCACTGAGGACATGTGTGGTGTTCTTGAAATTGTGCAGGAAGTCAAGCAACTAATAATTTTGCAGTAAACAGTTGATCTTGAAACTGAGTGTGTGCTTTTGAGCTCGGTAATCTGCCAAACAGAATTCACAAACTGTGATGGAAATGGTATGCACCAATTATTCTATTTTCTATTTCAGGAAAAACATTCTAGCATAATTAATTAATACCACGAACTAAGTTTAGTTAAACTAAAAGAAATTAAGTGCATTCTCTTGCAACATGCTTCACCGTGTACAGTCTATTTTTAGGAATTCCAGCCTCTATTAGTGATTATTTTACGCATCAGGTGTGTTCTCACTGAAGTTCATAAAAGCTGCATTAGTCTCAGTTGTGTGAAATATTAAGATAACTTTAAAGGTGACTTTCAAGGTCATATATCTTGACAAAATATTGTAGAAGTGACAAAAATATTTGGCAGTCTGTTCTGTACAGTAAGACTTTATTAAGAACCCAATGGTTAATCATGAAGTTAACACATACAATGACTGCCTGCTCTGCCCTCACCTTGTTTCCTATTAATTCAACATCACACCATGACAGTAGAGCAGATTGTCATCACTTCATGGCATTATACATAAAACGTGTTGTTATAAACATTGCATCGAATCAAGATGTAGGATATAAAGATAGAGTAACATATTTGGTGAAAAGTGATACCTTATCTCTCTCTGAATTTTGTTCCTCAATTTAAACATCAGTGAAAAGATTTTTGCAAGATCTGTTTATCATTATTCAGTGCTGGAAAGCAGGCAGACCAGAGAAACAGAACATTCTTTCAAAATCAGGAAGCTATAGTGAGTGTCTTGGAAAGCCTCTGAATAAACTGAAGCATAATAAATAAAATAAAATAATAAAATAAAATAAATAAAAGAATCAGCACTTTGTTAAGTAGAAGAATTAAGTATGCTTCCAGTAAATTGAAGATGAAATGTTTAGTTTGTTTCTTGGAAAGTTTTACAAGTCCAGGGGTAGGACCTAAATTAGACAGAATGTAAAGAAGATTACTCAAAGTATCTTTAAATCTAAATTCTGAGGAAAAAAATCAGGTTTGAATTTTCAAAATGAGATGTTCTATTGAAATCTTTCTTCTCTAATGAGATTTATTTAAGTTTGAACTGGTCAGCACAAATTGAAAATAATTTAAACACATAACAAAATATTCCATTCTAATAAATCATCATCCTTATTAAAAATACTTTTGAATTCTTTATTTATTTAAATGAATATTAAATAATTTTTATGTCCTTTCACTTTTCTGTAACTGAAACATCCTAATGGAAAAAGTTGTACTAAAAAACTAATACCTGCCAGGAGAAGTTTAGAAAATATAAAAGTAAATAAGAATAAAGAAACTGCTATAAAAAGCTACTATAAAATAGCTTAAGTTGCATGTCCCCAGTATAACTTGGATGCCCAAAAGGATGTTTTGTAACACAAAACAAGAGGAATTAGAACTAAAAGATGGTCACACCTGCAACACGACAGTAAATCATTCTATGCTTTATTCAGGTTTGTTCTAAAAAGTCCCAGACCTTCCCCATTTCCCATGAGAAACTATTTTATAGCGTATGGAAAGCTAAGAAAGACTCTTCTGATATTCAGCAAAAATTTACCCTTATAAACATTTGTCATCTTTTTCTCATATAGCCTTTCAACCCCACATTTTTTTTTTTTTCAACCCAAACAATCTTTAGAAATTGAAAGATAATTATCATGTTATCACTTCATCCTCACTTGTGGTAATATATTTTTTCATCCAGCTTTTCTTAAATTGAGGTCACAGCTCTCAATATTACTTTTATTTCTTCAGCTTGCACTGCACTCACTTTTATTTATATTTTGGAGCACTGAAGTGATTAGAACAGAATCTAATGCACAAGGGACCGTCTTATCAAAGCTGTATAGAGATATACACGCGCCTCTTTTCCTGATCATCTGCTGCCTCTGCAAAATCTCCTTCCCTTGATCAAAAAAGGATCAATGTACAGTGTTATGTTACATGAGCTATTTTTCCTGTTATCATAAAGAGAAAGGGCTGACTCGTCATCCTCCCTAATTACCAGCTGTACACTGACTTCAGTGACTGTACTTGGATGGTTGGGTTGGAAAGTGGTGGTACCATGGGTTAATTCAGGCCATACGCGCAATGGCTACGCAGTAGACTCCAAGCATCACATTCTTCTCAGAAAATAGACTAACAGTACCATAGGTTTGGTTTAATATTTGGAACATAACAGTGCAAATGCAAACTCCTTCAACCTATAACTGTGAAGAGCAGTAAGTTAAATTGAAGTTCTCTCCTAGAAAGGTCTTAAAAGAGAGGTTCTCACTGTACTGTCTGCAGTGTGTATAGGGGAACTGCTATGATACTTGATTCCCTTGCAGAACTGGCTGAGCTTGTAGTGGTTACCTGATCAACCAAAAAATTGCACTGCTGGATATTTTGTTTGATATTCCCCATAACATCTATCCTAAATGAAAAGATGCCTCTTAGGTGGGGATAGCTGAGCACTGTCCTAATTAGTGAGTGCTGATCTTTTCTCAGCCCTCCCACTGCTCTGTCCTATTGACCCAGATGCAAATGTTAGTAGTCAACAAATCTTATTCTTGCTCTGGCCAGCAGCTAGTGTGATGACCTGAAGCTTTACACAGGCATGGGCTCCAGAGTCTGAAATAGCTACAACAGTTTGGACAGAAACCCCTGCCACAGCCATTGAATTGTTCCTGGAAAGTAGGGAGCTGCTCTGGGATGTAGGCCAGCATTTTTCTCTCTCTTTCACAGGTTCTCATCTTTCATCAGGACTATGTCAGACCTGCAGTGACAATTAATTTTCCTGTCTGACCGATAGATTTCTTTCCCATTTAATGTGATAAACTAGCATTTCTGATCAAGTTACTTGTACAAACAGTGCTAGCTGTGACAATTTTTCTAGGGAACTGGAATGTACAACTCTTCCGCTTCTTTATCACAGCATGGGCCTAAATGCTTACTCAGTACTTCGAGTATGCTTAGGAAGAAATCCTCTGCAGAGAAGTAATATGGATACAACAGATAAATCAGGGAAGAATTAATCCTGATGAAAAGTTATATACATATTTTTATTTTTTTTTCCCCCTCCTTTTAAAATTCTTTTATTGATGTTATCATTTAACCTTCTGGATTACAGAAACTGAAAAGTGAGAATTTAGGTGCAATGAAGACAGAAAGAGTTCTTTAACATGGATGTGCTGGCCAAATAACATCTGGGACTTGCTAAGGAACAACCTAATTCTTATCTTGGATTAAACAATCTTGCAATATGTTGTTGCCCACATTAGAAATAGTCTTGGTAAGGTCAGAGATGTAATGCATTGGAAATAAAGTAACAGTAACTTCTCTGTGTGACATAGTTTAAATAACAATTAAAAGTCTTAAACAAGGGAGTTGGAAAAGTGATGTCTTCTATTTAAAGCACAGGAATATTTCATAATCCAAAACAACACATATATATGTGTAGGCTACTGTTCATAAAGGTTTCTGCCTGTGTGGACAAGGGTGAGTTTGAAAATTAAACAATCAGAGAGGAAATGCTGAGAAAATATCATGCACAAAAGAGTCTGTAGAATGCATCTGTGAAAAGATCTGAAATAGCAAAAAATAAAAGAAAAAGCAGCTTGGGATACAGTGCTTTAAGAAAAAAAAGGTTCCTTCCCATTGTTTCCCTCAGGCACTCAGGGAGCCAGACATGTATATGTTCATTATTAGTAAACAGAATTATATTGAGGCTCTGATTTTTCTGTCTGTTGATGAAAAAAAACGATGCAATTCTGAATTTTTGTTGGCTCCTCGGGTACAAAAGCAGTAATGTTGCCTAAAACAGCAGCTTGTCTGGAGTCCACACTTTCCCTACAGAGTCTATAAATTGTTACGGTGGGAAATTAAACATTTCCAAGCTTATCACTTTTTTCCTAAATCTTGTAATTTTCTGGGTGATGTCCAGAAAAATTATCAAAGAGACTTGGGTTATGTTAACATTGCCCCATGCGTTCCTATGAGAAGTGGCACTTCCAAGGCAGTTCAATAAACAGATAAATCAAGGGAAGACATTCATAGGCATATCAACAGTGGGATATTTAATATAAGTTACAACTTCCTGTCTTCACACTAGCAAGCTGTTAATAGCATTCGATTCTTCTGCTGCAAAATTATACATTAATTTTTAAAGGATAGCTCTAGACAAGTGAAAAATTGGCAATGTACCATTCCACAAATTTATTTTTAAATTGTTTTCCCAGTTGCAGGGCTGGCTGTTTCATATTTTAACAAATATATCATTCAAATTAGCAAGAGTCATATGAAACTAAATTGGGTTTTGAACAGGAGAATTCAAATGACAAAAATTGGCTAGGTTGCTGCTTGTTTTTTGTTCAGCTCACCTTTACAAAGTGACCATATGTTATATCTTCATTTCTTGGCAACTGAAGAGTTGCATGCAGATACAGTCCTTCTGTTGATACTCTCTTTTCATTGTAGTACTTCTGTCTAGAGGCGTCATTTTGTGAACAGCT
Organism: Tyto alba; assembly: GCF_018691265.1. Taxonomy (NCBI): domain Eukaryota; kingdom Metazoa; phylum Chordata; class Aves; order Strigiformes; family Tytonidae; genus Tyto; species Tyto alba. Next base: position 15,958,272 of record NW_024881280.1, read on the forward strand.
GTAATGTTGTTATTAAAAGCAATACATATATTTTAAAACAAAATAGTAGACATATGTGCCTACTGTCAATGCAAGCAAGTCTATCTAAATGTCATGTCGAGTGTTGCAATGGCTGGAAAACAAAGCTGCTTTCTCCCATTTGCATTTCTGAAATAAATTTTATGCAGGCTCACAATCTGTCTTCTTAAGAAAACCTATTCTGGGAGATGCTCAGGTATGAACTTGGCACACACAGCTAGAGATACAGCACTTGATTCTTCACTGCCTTGATCCCTTTACAACCATCTACCCCTGTGGAAAATAGGTAGAAAACAAAACTGCTCATTTTCAGTAATATGGCACACTCATTTTTCATAAGTGATAACATAAAATACAACAAATTTAAGTAAAGAAGAGTGTTCTATTTGATGTTTTTATTGGAAATGTTTGATATTCTAGCACTACCTTTAAGTAAAATCCCTTGATATCATAACAGTGTGTTTTCTAGCAGTGTGGGTCAAGTACAATAAGGCTATGATATTTTGAACTTCATTTTAAAACCTGTAATACATTATTGGTTTTCAGATCAGATTACAGTTTTCTATATTTTTGTTTATGACTATCTAAAAGATCTCTGAGTAGAAGAATATTAATTTTCTAACTGTGTAGTAAAACACCTTATTATAATCTTACACTGTTGGACCAATAATATCTATAAAATTATTGTGGATTTATGCTACAATATTTTTATTTTATTTTATTTTTAAATTTTATTTTATTTTATTTATTTTAAATTTTGTCCTGCATTTCAAACTAATAAAGTCAAACGTTGGTTACATGTGCAGATATAAATTTCTGGTTGTTAGTGTGTAGTATGAACATCTGGATTGTAAATTCATAAATACCATACAGAAAATAAAATGTCATTTGGTAGACTTTCAGATAACTATGAATCTAGTAGATCCAAAATCTAATAGAAGTGGGAGTTGCACAACTAGTTTCAGAGTCAGTCTGTGGGTTTTGCTATCACCAGACACAACTTGAGAATCACCAACAGAAATTTTCCTCCTAACAGAGAACCTGACAAAGTTGTTTTTCTACATCTCCACAGAAGAGGCTGGCACATTCAAATATACATCTGAAAGGGTTTCGCTTCCTTACAGTCAAATCTAAATAAAATCTTACGATGAGTGTGTCTAGACTAAATGGACTTCCTCTGAGAATCCTCAAGAATGTACTGACTTCTGTGCTATAGTATCCTTAGTAGTGGTTCCCTGACTTAAAGAAAACTATGGATGAAGATATTTATAAAAAAGGTGACGGGAGGGAAAAAAAATACCAATATTTTTAGACACCATAACTGTTGTGGTTTTGTCTCTTTAAAATTTTCAGACTTAAGTTTAATAGCATTTATTTTTTCCTTTAATGTATGTTAAGTTTATTAGATCTCATCCCATGTATAAACCTAGCATATCAAACCACAATTTGCATTGTCAGCTCCTATGAGTGAAATCTATTGCAGTTACAGAGCTGTCCTGCTTTTGCCTTTGTAGCAACTTTCAGACCACAATAACCATCATCAGTTTAAAGCAGGCAGATCCATTACATTTCCTCTGTTCCTACAACCCCACATTAAGCTAATATTATCTATTTCCCAAGTGAAAAAAAGCCCTTCCAGTCCTATCAATTATTAATTCCTTGCTTGCAGCTAATGTTTTGTTTGAATTATTTAAATGCATCTTCATTTATCAATAAACATAAAATGTTAAACAAAGAATACTGATGAAGGGCATTATTTAAGCCATAACATTTTATGAGATTATTTCAAGCGCCTTTTTTGATTTATTAGCACAATATGTTTTATAATTATTTTTCCATTTCTTAAAACAAAACAAAATAAGAAACACGATGTTTCTGGATATCATCAAGAGATTTGAAGGCTTACTGAGTGTTTTCAGGAATGTTACATTTTAGTCTGGTTTCTCAGAAAAAAAAAAAAAGTAAATTCCCAAGCCATTTACTAAGAAAATTCAAGACATGGTTAAGATATAAGATGCCTGTGATTTATTATGAGAATAACAACTACTGAAGTCCACTTTAGCCCCCATTTCTTTTTTTTCAAATTACAGCCATTGTATCAGAAATCAACTGAAAACCATGTCTATTGTTAAAAGACTTAAAATTATCACAATTGAGGCAAAAGAACAATAAGTGGTCCATTGTTTTTATTATCTTGATGTGCCTCTCATGGTTTTAAAAGAATAAGGATAATAATCAGGTAACTGAAACAAAATCAACATTATAATATTGATGATTTAATTCAAGCTAATTCTGTCAATTTAAATAACCCCTGCTTAACATGGAACTTTTTTTTAAAATACTGGGATTTTTTTCCCCCTGGTTTGTAATAGAATAAATTAAAATAATTTTAAATTAATATCACAGGCATATGAAATTGATAATTCTTGAAGTTAAAAGAATATTAAGTCTATATCCAAATTTTACCCCATGTCCACTGTGCCACTTTCAGGTATATAATTTTCTCTGCTGCTACAAAACCATTCAGAAGTGTGGAGAAATAGCAGCTCAGTCATGGTCTTCAGATAAAATCCTTTGTGATCATATAACAAAGATTTTTAACAAAAATACCTTCAAAATTACCTTTTCTGTAATAGAGAATATTGTGGTATTTCCTTGGTGATCTGGATTATACAAATAATAGATTAATTCTTTGGTTTTAACACAAATGCTAATCTTTCCAGTTTATCACAACTGTCACCCATTGAAGACATTCCTTTCAAATATTTGCTTATGACTGTTCTATACAGTGTCACTAAAGGTGTCAATAATGATTGAGGTCCTATTAGGTTATGCACTTATAAAAAGTGTATTTTCCCTGAGAGTTATCAGTCACCTAGTGAGACAGACAAAAGATGAGTCAGGAAGTGTTAACTGCCCAGTTTTATAATAAGTGCCTAAGGTACAGAAATCCTATACAGACTTAATAGTTCTGCTGATTAAAAACATAGTATGAAGAATTTCTCATGGTCATAGGCTACAGTACTAGATGAGCTAAAAAAATTCTGGCTATTTATGCATACAGTTGTATTTTAAAGAGTAGAAAAGAAGAATCAGAGGTCTGAAAAATCATCCTGAGGTACAGGATAACAGAGAGAATTTCTAAAAGACTTAAAAATACAATAATTTTCACTTCCACTTTCCCAAGCAGACCAAACTGCATTGTTACTGCATTGAATGGAGCAACAATTTGTCATAACCAAAGTTTGAAAGTTTACCTTTCTACTTAGGACACTCTGTAGATCCACCACATCCCTAATCTCACCTAACATTTATATTCTACAGAAAATTGTAAAATTCTAAAATGATGATAATCCCACTTCAAACAGTAAATTGGACTGAACCTCCACTTTCAATCAACATTTCCCTGACTATATGATCCAGATTACCAGTAGAAAAAAGATGCAATTTTCTAGTACAATCTACTTGATTTTTTTTCCCCTGAAGTATTACCTACATATTACCAGATATACAAAATATATTTAAGGTATAGTTAGTATTTTTCAAGTAATAAATACTGTTGTTATACTGAAAATGCTATGTTTAATTTAAAAATTTTATGATTCTAAAGTGTGGGTTTAATAAATATAATATTCCAGAGATATCCATTATCAAAGCCTTTCAGCATTAGAAATTAAGTTTTTTCGCTAATTATACTTGGAAACTCAAAACAGGTAAGTATGTTTCTAAATATCCCATATTTATACCTCCTTTCAGTGAACAGCTTTCAGTGTAGTAATGAGCTTGTATTTTAACAGCATAAACTGTATCTTTGGTTCTGCAGTTCTGGACTCTTGGTTCATATTCATTGACACCCTACATATACAGAGCACCAATGCTGAACCAGGTTTCCTGTGGCATATTAACATTTGTTTTCTACAATGTCAGTTGTAGACTTCAATATGAAATATTTTCACAGCAAACTAATATAAAGTATATTTGGTGTGTTTTACTGTTTTTGTTTAATTGTTTTTCTTATGTATTCTCATATTTTAGTTTGCCATTTCCTCCATTTGACTGCTCTCCATTAAGATTTGGTCCTCAGCACTGATGACAACCTCAGCTGAGGGCTGCAATACCTTGTCAAACGCAGTGCTGTGCTGAGTGGGAAGGACTCTGTAAGGAGAAGGTCCTTTTCTATTGTCTCGTGCAGTTCCCCATGCCACATCATCTGCATTCTAGAATTAGTCACATAAGATGTGTCTGCTTTGAATTATTACTCATAACATAAGACTATGGCAGAAGTCAGTTTTGAAGAGTCTCATGGGAGGTGTATCTATGCAGCAGTCCTCTCCCTCTGCATGCAAGGGTGTTCAGAACACTGCATGCACACATGACTCCCAAAGTACTCCTAGACACCAGCAAGCACCATCACAGCTTTGATTCCATTCCCAGAACTACTAATCTCCCACATCAATATTTCCTGGAACAGGACCACAATGTTGAAATGCTGACTGGCTGTTGCTGTAGGCAATAACTCGTGGAAAATGCAAAGCAGAGCGTTAGCCTACCTGCAAGTGTGGGCATGGAAGTGGGATGTGGGCACCCTGCCGTCTCCACCAGAAGGTAGCATGTCACTAGATTCATGCCTACCTCTATTTAAAAAGCTTTTCAGTGTTATTTATCAATTTACATCACTCTTTAAAACCATGGTACATTAGTTAATTCCTATATTACAGTGAAATTCCTATGGAAGTACATGTTACAGCCACATTAATATCACATTAGCTCATCGTGATTAATGTTATTGCAATGAATGAATTAATAATGATTTGCCTCTTTACCAAGTTTTTTTTACCTTGACATGAAGAGGATCCATGGTATTGATTATCACAAATATAATGGATTGTTTCATCATTTATGGGAAAAGAGGCTGCTCTTCCCATAAAGCTTATTCTTTTATTGCTTCCCCCCCCCCTCCTTTCCTCAGTAGATGTATTATCTTTGGCAGGAATTCAAACCATCTATAGATCATTCATAGGAGTCAACTCAGCTTCAAATACTGTGACTTGAATTCTAGCTGTGAGAGAATGAATGGAACTCAGGTGAATGAGTTGTCACATATAAACTCTGTCAGTAAAGGAGATAGTTATCCTGGATAATGAAGGTTAGACATTAATGGCTGCTCCCTGTGCAGTCAGATTAGGTGCTTTGCAGCTATTTAATTGTGGGTAAAAGTGATCTACCAGCGTATATTGTGACACCCATGTATGCAAAAGCAGTGTGATATCCAATGCTGCTGCTGTTGCCCAGCTGAAGGGCAGGGTTTATGTCCTCACTGAAATGGGAAGTTACTGAAACCTGTCTCTTGATCGGTACCTCGCTCTTATTACTAGAGGGTGGTCATTATATGCACACTGTGCACATGATTATATACTTAGAGATTCCCTCGTCAGTAAGCACTTAGACTTACTTTTCATCACAATAATTTGTGATTATCTTAAAATTGATACTTTTGACACTATTTTTTGTCTGCTGTTAGTTTAATGCTAAAAAATAGAAGATCTTATTCAGTGTTTTGGTTTTCTTTTTCTGTCTATTTTTTTCAAAAACTTGATGGCTAAATCAGAGTTGCAAGAGTACAATGGAGGACAAACCAATGAAGGACTAATTCCTTATATAATATGATACACCTTTCCAAGTGCTGCCTTTTTGATGCCAATAGGGTCATTCACTCTACCACTTACAGTCTTTTCTAAATTGGAAAAGCAACTGTTTTGCTCTCAGAGATCATGCCAACAGATGCAGTTAGGATCCTCCAGATGTGGAAAAGCTGGAAATACAGGGAAAGGATTCACAGTGGCATCCAATTGCTCACTCCAGTCAAACTGCCATATGTCCTACTTTAAGTGTGCATGATAGAGGGGCACATTTTTAATGCTGATGTCAGTTGTGACATTAGGATTTTATTGACAGTACACTTAAGATACACATTTAAATGATCAGTGTCTTTTAAATCTTTTGCTATTCTGACTTGAGTGATTTAAATTTTACTTCTTCCTCAAACTGTTGATGAAAATATAATGTTTTGAAATCAGGTGATACTTTCATTTGAGAATGGTTTTATTAAGAAAAAAAATGTAAATATACAAAGATCTACATATGACATATAAATTAAACAAAAATAATACAGCCTTCCAAAGTATTGACTTTGGATGATATCATGTTCTCTTACTGTTTCTTTAGAGTTTCTTTTCTGAAGTCCACCACATGCCAGTAAAAATTCTTAATATGATCTATCAGTAGATATTATATTCCTTGATGCTATACTTTGCATGTAAAACCTGATTTTCTCCACCTTTCTATTCTTCTTGATTTATATAGGGAGTCTTTTAAAATACTTTGCAGCTACACAAAAAAAAGAAATACAAGCAGCCTCATAAATTCAAAAGGAGACTGCCTGTGAGATTTCCACATCTCCAATGTTGAAAAATTAAAATAAAATATGGCTAGAGAAAGTTTCATTTTCCATATTGTTTCCAAAAGTCAGAAAACCATATGTTTCACTGCACTGCAAATGAAGACTTTTCTGACAAAGAGGGTCATATAAAGGCCACTTCCACCTTGAACTGAGAGTTTAGGAATTCATTGAAAACCTATATATTAATAGTAAAACAAACGATGTGAATTTTCTTTGAAGGTCCAATCTGAACTTCAAGCTCTGAATCTAGGGCTTGTTTACAATTCCATTCTGCACTCCTTGAATTTAAAGTCATCTAGCACTTATAAATGAAAATTCAATGTAGTATTTTGATGACTGTTTAAGAAATAAATTCAGAATAAATTTTCAGTGTAAAATCATGTATTATTTCACTCTGCAGGTGAATTCTTTTAATACTGTGTTTACACTGTTCCCAAGTATTTCTTTAAACCTCTGAGAAGAGTTCATTTGATCAAGTTCTCAAAAAAGAGGATCATACAACACTCTCAGATACATTCATGTAAGTCCAGATGGAGACACCTCTGAAGATACTTCTTGTTGTGGATGCACATTGATATAAATGAGAAAGGTACCAGGCACTTATCTTCCACTATTTACTTACCCCTCTCCTAACCACTTCTTGTCAACCGTTATTATACAGGTCTCTAGGTTCATTTAATAGTTAATGTAGACAAATACCCAGACGGATCAAATACATGTATAGTGGTAAGAAGAAACATTTAAACTTTACAGCTTACCTCTCCCCCAGACCTTATTGCACAAATGACTGAAATCCAGTTGCTTTTCATTAAATGTTTAGTTGTTTTTCATAGTCTTGTGTTCAAAAAAAGGTGGTAAAAAGGCAGAAACATATTAGTCTTTTTGAGTGAGATTTATTAGCCCTATTTCTGGTGAAGAGTCTCAAACTAGCCCTACAGAAGTCTCAAGGTACAGTCTAGAGAAGTGATCATTCTTCCCTGGCCTGTAAGCAGCACTGCTTGAAAACAAATATGCTGTGATAACCACCTAGCTTTTACTTGTGAAGCTGGATCACAATGGCAGTGACTTCATGGCATTTTTACACCAGACAACACCAGAAGATGGTGGTTGTTTTCTTAGTTTGTTTTTCTGTATGAACTTTGGCTTTTGAACACCATTTTAGTAAGAGGATACTTATCCATTAACTATGCTTCTTTAGGAGCCAAACTTTCTTTCTCCTTGCCTAGAATCTTATCAAATTTCAAAATCAATCAAACTTACTAAAACATCTTAGGCTTTTCCCTTAATTTGATAATATCTTAGTTACTGCTCTATTCTATAAACATTTTCTGTTGGATTGCTTAGTCTCCCTGGATGAAAGAAATCAAGGAGAAACATCTCTGCACCTCTTCTGTCTTACAACAACCCCAGACAGGAACTAGGCATTACATTTAGGATTACAGTCTGTGCCAGTGGATATGCATGTTGTTCTATTAGCCACAAAGTAGGTCTGACCTACCTTTATCAGTGGAAGAGGCTGCCACTTCTGTATGAACCTACTCCACAAATATCTTGGAGCAAATTCTGACCTCTGTCTGGAATAATATAGCGGCAATAAATGACTATACATTTTGAGGAAGAACCCATAGCTAAGAAAGAATACATGGCTGAGTTATCCTTGAAGTAGAATATCTGGAGGGCAGCACTACAATGGAACATAATGTGAAGGTACAAGGATAATGATCTACGGAACAGCACATCATCAATCTGAAAAGGCCGGTATCTATTGCAGCATGGAACCTGAATGACTTTTTTGTACATCATCATCTTGCTTTGCCAACATCCTGTAAACTGATTTCTCATGGAATGTAATGTGATCCCATGATATGTGAATTGTATGTTTCTTTCTGGGAATACTCAAATGAAAACTCCTCTGAAAAGAAAGGAAAAATTTACAGGCCATAGCCTAGGCCATAACCTTCCTAGGACATAACATTTCCTGACAGAAGAGTTTTTTGAAATGCTATGATGTATGAAAACTAGACAAAAATACAAATGCCAAAGGCAAATAGCAATATCCTTATGTTACTTTGTCTTGATTCCTCCAAAACATCATTCAATCTAAATACTTTTTTTTACATGATTCTTTTTAGACTCATTCTTTTATATTACACACCAGTTCAACTGCTTCAGTGTAATAGATATTTTATATTATATATAAACCATACTTTTCTATTTTTGATTGAGGTATTTCTTAATTTTTCAGGATGAGAATTAAAAAAAAAAGATTTTATCTTTGATTTTGAAGTTCCAACAAATCTAGATTTTTGAATCATATTCCTCCACATATGGTATTAATTTATCTTTGTCTTGCCTACATGCAACACAGCAACAGATGTTGAACATTTCTGCTTTTTAATAGGCCTCTGATCTTACGAAGATCCTTTTCAGGAATAGGCAGGAATATGTTTTGAAGCTACAGATCATTTACAAGATTGTCTCTGATGAAGTTTGTTTTACTAACAAATGGATTTCATCCCTCTTACAGATATTTTGATTTCACATTGAGCTTTACAGTGAATTTGCACTGGGGAAAAAAATGTAATGTTTAAAAGTTGTCCTTTTTGTAGATCAGATTAAACTAGACATGGGATTAGAGTGCTGACCTATATTCATGAGTTTAATTGCTGCAGTGTACTTTAACATCTTACAGATGTACTATTGAAATGGTTAACCTTTACTGGCTGTCTTCACTAACATGACCTTATCTCTTGAGATTCTGATTTTTAAGGTGGATGTTTAAAAGGATAGTTGAAAGGTTAGATTTTCTTCTGCATTTTGGGCAATGTCAGAGGAGGTATTGTCCAAGTCTCATCAATATATGTGAGTTGATTTGTGTGGTGTCACCAAGCCAAAATAGCTGTAAATCCATCTGAATCAGCCAGATGAGACTTGCATACAGCTGGTTTATATTGGATGGAGCAGTACAAAGCAGCTGGAATTTATTGGTGAATCTGACCTATTATTTATTAGTGATTTATGTAGTGCAAGGCTCAAGTTATGTGGGTGTGTATCAGCAGATAGATACATATGCACAAACTTACACACAGGTGCTACGCAGATCGTTTATAATGTGGACAGAGAAATAAGAGATGCACTGTGTGCTTCTCAACTAACTTGAATTAATACCATCAGGGAAGAGGACCTAACAATCTGATTGCACACCTTTTCTCATGCATAATCTACAAGATTTAAGAACAAATATGGAGAATGATCATTATGCACCCAGATCAGATTTTGTGTATCACACGAACATTTTACAAACATAAACAGCTAAGTAGCTAAAGCAGGTTTTGTCTTTTTTTCCTTTTTTTTTTTTTTTTTCCCCACATATATATGTTGAAAGTGCATAGAAACTTTTGAACTTATTTTTCAGGACAGGGAAAATAATTTTTCATATAATTATTAACCATTACCAAATCTTGCTGTTCTACTAACAGAGCTTTAAAATGTTAAAATATTAACTGGAGACCTTGAAGCAGATCCTCCAGTTCTTCATGTCTCTGTGCATTTATATCCCTGAATGGGACCCAAAAATGGTCATAAAAGGTTCTAACTAGGCCAAATAAAAATAGAAAAAAATCCACAAAGTGCTACAAAAACATTTGCTGTAATCTATTGGACTGTTTTAAATTTCAAACCTAAAGTTTGCTTTGAACTGGAAAACTAAAATTAATCATGTCAAAGTGTTAAAGGATGTCCTGGTTTCAGTATTTCAAAACTTTTTCATCCTTTCAAGAGTTAGTGAATTCACTGATTATAATCATCTCTTTCAATTTCAACAAAATGTTGTTTTGTTTTGTTTTTTTTTTATTGGATTTATATGGCTAATAATTATTAATTATTATATTGTTATCTTTTTTATAACAAATATGAAAAAAAAAAAAGGAAGGAAAAAAATTTAAACAACCAAAAATTGGAAACTCAGAGTCTAAATGTTTCATGCCACAGCTATAAATCCAAATAATCTCCTACAGAAAATTTATGCCTATGTTGTTGAGTATATAAATAGCTTTTAAAACATACTCATAGGTCTGCTTTTCCATTCTACATTGTGGCTTTTTTTCTGAACACTGAGAATAATCTAAATTATATTTGGTAATGTATTTCCAATGTTGTCAGGGATTACATGGATTGCAGATTAGTGACACTGGTTTTATCAGACATGATAAAAATTGTTTGAATAAGGGTGAAGGAGATGCATTGGGTATTATTAACATTCACTGGATGTTTCCACTTTAAGAACATTTGCAGATGTGCTACTTGAAGGTCCTGTAGGGAAGCAAATGCATCAGCCGTAAAACACAACTAAGTCTGATGCTTAGTATTCAATTTTTAAGGTTATCAGGACTCAACTTATATTGAGAGCCTATAGTATGTCCTTTAAGATACTTAAGATCTGAACACTGGTATAAGTCAGTACGTATTTTCTCTTCACAATGAGTAGTTTTCAAAAAGTTAAATTTAAAAAGTGAAAAAGGTCATACCAAAAAAGAATCAAATTTCTGATGTTTACAAAGCTGTTTGATGAGATTATAGTATGGTCAGAGTTTGCAGAGGATAAATTCTGAGATATTATATCTTCTACTCCCCATTCAGTCCATAAATGCCTAAAGGTTGATCACTGAAGGTAGGTGAAGAAAATGAGTCTGAAGTTTAAATGTCATATTTTTTCTTTTCTTAAAATTGTAGAATTGATCTTTGTCAAAGAGTATGCTAATAAAGTGTCTCATCCTTCCAAATAACTGTTTAGGCAAGTTAGTTCTCAAAGTGATAAACAAGTACCTAACAAAAAATAGCTTATACTATAAAATGGTCTATACAAATAATGCCTGAGTTAAAGGACAGTATTAGTGAGCATAAAATCAATATGTTAAAATTTTACTGAAAGTTTTTAAATATTTTTTTTTTCTTACTGTTGCACATGGATATAACCATCACATGCTTTATACTGTGGATATCTGTGCAGCAACATTTTTCCATTAGTGCATTTTCTCTGTTGCTTGCTCAGAAGATGGGGACATGCAATTTATTTTCCTGAAAGCATGAGGGAAGACATCAGAGAAGACCATCACCTCCTTCTGAGAGTTTTGCAAATGAACTATACATGCTACTTGGGTTTTTTTGCTCTTGGGTACATGTGTCAGATACAATTGGTGATGTCAGACATAGACTCTGTTATGCATTATTGCCCAAGAGTGCTATGCTCATATTAAACCACATTATTTTCTGAAGACACTGAGTAGATAACAAGCATAAGGAACTCACAACCTTGTTTGTCTATTTGGTGTGTCATACAGCACACTGTGGGTAGGTGTGTAGGTCTAAACTGAGTTTTCAAAGTGTCTGAGTTAGTGGATGGAAATAAAACTCCCTTCAAAACCAAATTTTCTTTTTTTTTTTTTTTTTTTTTTTTTTAATGTGCTACGAACTAACCAGAGATATAAAGGGACTCAGTTTGCACATAGTAGATAGAATGTTCATAGTTTTTTTCCTAGCTAGCATTTTTCCCATTAGTCCAGAATGGGAATGCTGCCTGGGTTTTGAAAGTCTACTCTACTAATTTATAATACAAACTAGTAAAATTGCCTCTCTGTAAAACAAAGCAAACAAAACCCCAAACAAAGATGCCCTCAAACGAGTTTTCAAGTCTAATGTAAATCTGATGTTAGAAAGAGACACTTCTTGCCAATGGGCATTTTGAATGTCTCCTGAGCATTACATTGCTGTTTTACAAGAAGCTGTTGAAAAGCTATGTCAGAAGAGAAGCCAACTTGTAGGAAGAATGAATATATGTAGAATAAATATTTTTAACCTGGAACTCTTCTACAAAATTCTCAACTAGATGTTAGCTAGATCGAAATTGATGTGGCAGTTTATTAAATATCTATACAAAATGTCATAGAAGGGCTAGACAAGACGTCAGCATCTTACAAACATGCATCTCATGCATTATCTGTTCAGTTCCGCTCTGTTCACCTAATGTAAAATACAGGTGCAGCCACATTAGTTCTGTTTCTCTTTGTGTGCAAGTCAGTTCAACTTTTCTGACTCAATGGTGAATATAAACTCAGAAAAAATGACCGCCTAGCTCAAAAACAAAATCTAGTTTTTGTTAGTTCCTGTTCTGGTTTAATTTTCAGATTAAATGAAGTGCTTTTCTCTTTAACTTTATTAAAAATAAGATGCTTTAAAAGTTGATTAGCATTTCAATTACAGAAGTTCGTTGGTGTAATTTTAAAGGCTCCAAATAGATCTGTCTGGCTCCTATCATTTTAAGAGAATAACATGCTAACATGAGTGCCATGCCAAATGAAAAATACCGAGTTAGTACCAGTCATTAAAAAAAAAAAAAAAGTGAAAAGTTGCTCAGAATACTAGGTGGGATACTAGGTGGCAGGGATTGCATTGGGTTTAGCCAGACACACATGCCTGTCCTTCTGTTGAATGAATCCTTGTAACACTGAAGATTTAACTGGTTATCTTATGCAGATGTTTACATTGCTCAAACAGCCTTTGTGGCTATGTCTGTACTAGCAGATAAAGTGCATTCAAGTCATAGGCCTGAGTACTGTCATTCATATTTCCCTGTTCTTTAAGTATTAGCATATACACTTGCATGTTACTTTTCCATGACAGGTAGTGTTCTCTCAGGCAATGGCAGCTCTTGATTTGGGGAATAGTGACACAGTCCATCCCCAGTAGGCTGTTTGGATGGGACTCACTCCTTTTTGGAAGGTAAATTTATACTACAGTTTATCTATGTAAATGCAAACTGAGATGTATCATTTAGCCTCAGGATCACAGAAGAAAAGAAGGAAGTACTGTAAAATTATTCTGAGATCTTTGAAGAGAATAAGAACAGAGTAGATTATCTGAGAAAAAAAATAAGTTTTTTTTTTCCATCACTGATATATTTTTTGCTTCTCAGTTTCCTACATGTCTTTCAGATGGCGTGGATAAATTTCAGAGATACAATGTATTCTCAGATGAGATTTACCTGGTGTAGTGCAAGTATTATTAAAATATTACAAAGTATTTAGTTGTAGGACTTTAAAAAGTTTTTTTCTCCACTGAAATACTCATTTTCCCTGTTTAATGTGGGCATGGGGTTGGGAAAGAAAGAGAGATCAAAAGCTATTCAGTGATAGCTACAATCAGAAATAAATCCCATATATAATTGTATCAAGTAAGATCCAGTACATGAACTGAAGTTTTGTAATTTTTCTTCTTTCGCTTATGGTCAAAGTAATTATTTCTCTTTTTTTTTTTTTTTTTTTCCCCCACAAAAAAAGTTCATAGTGAAGAGGTAAAGTATGGTAATGAAAAATAAATAAAATCTGGCAATTTTCCAGTTGATATTAAAAAAATAATATTTCAAAATTACAGGACTTTAAATTAATTTTCAAATATTTTTTTCACAGATTTTTGTGAATTGTGTTTTTCTATTTGGAAAATGTTATTCAAAAGGTAAAGTGAGAACCACAGTTTCCCTTAGGCTTGCTAGCAATAATGATCAACTACAGAAAAGACACCTTCAGAAAATAATCTGAAAGGCAGAGCCTAGATGAAAACTAAGAGTGCTCTTTTGGGATTGACTAGGATCTCTTCTATTTAAGCACTGTGAAAAGAATCCTTCTTTATCTCACTGGGCAATAAATCCAAGTCTGAAAGGACTGCTGCTTCCAGATGCACAGTGAATCTTCCATTGAGTAGCAGCATTCAGAACCCAGAAACATCACTCTCTAACTACAGAAAGACTAAAACTGTATAACAAAAGTCTGACAGGGCTGCAGGGAGTCATATCTTACCCAGGAGACAGACAGCTAGGTTCGTAAGAGCTCATGATCTAATTCCTAGGCTTCCCATCATTAAAAAGTCTTAACAATGAACTAAATAATACTAGGGTGATAATTATAACAGTCTACCTGCTGCAAAAAACAATAAAAGAGAATCCACACTTACGAAGTTTACATGTCGGTGTGTGAAATTCTATTTGCCTTTATTAACAAGTGCTTAAGGCTAATTTCTCAGCAGATATCATAATTTTATCCATTCTTCATGCTGTGTTTTCATCAGGTTTACTTTTAGAGGTTGGAAAACCTCATCAGTGGCTGCTTTGATTGTTTTTGATAGAATGCTTTAATTAGGTCACCCAAAAAAGTGTGTTTTAATAACCTATGTCATTACTGAACAAGGGGGATTTAAATTCTGCTATAAAGAGGCTTCTACAGCATTAGACATCTGTTCTAAAACTTACTGTGGCAGTATAATGACTGGATAGCATGGAGAAATTTGATTAGCTGGAACTTCCAGGAATGATTTCCAGCTGATTAACCCAGGGACCTTATCTTCAAGTATTGGTGCTATATAGATTGACCAAAATCCCAGCTAATGTCAGATATTAAAGTCTATAATCACAAGTTAAGAAGAAGATGGAGGAACATAATCACAAACAGAAGATAATATTTCTGGTATTGCCTTAGTAACTGATCGTTTAATTCATGTTATGATGTCAGCAGCAAACAAGTCTGAATTTCTGAAGCTTCCTCTCTGCAAACTTCTATCCAGTGACACTTCTGTGCTGCATTTTATTACCTTTCTGAAGCTTTTATTGTTTCTTAAAAAGAAAAGGTGACCTTAGTACTAATCACTGTTAATGGCATGGTGTGTTGTTTTTTTTTTAATTGCCAAGGAAACATAAATAGCAAAATATGTGGCATTTTAATGTGTCCCTTTGCAATCCAGAACAATAAGGCCCTAATGTGCCATACAAATTCAAAGTGAGATCACTGGGTAATGGGGTACATATGGTGATCCTAAAAGAAAAGGTTACTATGGAGGATAATTAAAAAGGCCTTTTAAAAATTATTTTTGCTGCTTAGGTATTAGTTTTAGATGTAAAAAGGGAATTACTTTTCCTTACCAGATGTATTGTCATGTTGGATTCTTCGAATTTGTGGTTTGGGAGGCAATCATTAAAATATGTCTAGACTTCAGAGTGGAAGCCTCAACTTTGATAGGACTGTCCCATTCATATCTGCATCTTTTTTTTTTTCATGTGAATGATCTATGGAAGAAAAAAGAAGGCAATTATAACTGACTGAAAAATGGTTCTTAGATTAGCTGCATTTCTTCTGTAATGCTTTAAGAATTAAAGGATAGTTGAATTACTTAATCTTTAGTATCCAATTTCATCCTATCTAACTTTTGAAGCACCTAACTGCAGTTCAGGCCAGTTAAGGCCTTTTGGAACAACCTAGTTCTCTGCTGTCTGTACAGATACCTGTTTTTAACTTAAATGATTGCAACATTTAATAGGGGTGAATCTAGGCCTCACTGCTTTGATTTTTTCATCGGCTAGTGACAGCCTCAGATACAGAGATGTCTGATGCTTAATTAATGCATAGAAGATATGTGAACCTCCATTAAAAAGTGTTAAAAATTATTATTCATAATTACAGTAAATGAGGCAACTGCCGCTATCACACTGTGCAAGAAGAAAACAGTGTTTTATTCTGGAAAAAAAAACCAATAACATTCTTACTGCTAAAAATTATATGGAATTACAAGGATTCCAACAATGGAAATGACATTTTCAACTCATACTAGCAAAAACCCTCAGAGCCCAGAACTTCATCGGGGAAAACCTGAGTCACATGAAAAATCCCAGTTTGCAGAGCTGAAAATCTTGCACTCTTAGTTTCTCCCTTAAATTTTTGTTGTTTGGCTGTTCATGATAAACAACAGGTTCAGAGTATTATGGAGGTGAGCTAAACTGAGGAAGCTGAACAGGTCGACACTGAGATGACATGGTGTTGCTCTCTACACTGGAGAATGAGCAGGGAACAAGTGGACAGCTACATTTCTTTTGAGCTGTTGAGATAAAGGAGAAGAAAATAATTATTTCTTTTCCCAAGTAGGAAGCCACGTCCTTCATATAGTGGAGGAGGTCTATTTGATTTTTCTTTCCTACACTCAGCAGAAGGTGACAGAGATCCAGTACATTCACACTGAGATTGAATGGTCCTTGATTTTCAGTCAGATATAAGTAAGTTTTTCTTGCAAAGACACATCTAGACTAAAAAACAGTTCAGCTGTCCTCTGCCTTAAATCTGTTCTAAAGAGACTAGAGAACATTTAATTCCTTTTAACAATAAAGAAATGTAAGCCTGAATAAGGAGATCTCATCCTGATTTGATTTTGAGAGTATCAAATAAATAAAGCATAGAAATGTGTGCATGCCCTCAAGCAGTTAAATAAGGATCTATATCTGCTAGCATAATCCTTATTTCCAAAACTGTTCTGAATTCTTACCCCAAACATACACATTTTTACAACAGAAATGAACCAGAGAGTCTGGTTTTATTCTGGGGGCAAAGCTAGCCTATCAGAACCAAATTTCCTTCTTGATTACTGACATCAATAGATATCTCATGGATTAATTTGTGATGTGGAGTATAAATTACACTATTTTTTCTAACTTCCTTTCTGGTATGAATCCACAAGGTCTTTATAAGAAGTCTGAAAAACTAGGAGCTCAACCATCATGGAACTGGCCCTGTGAAATAACTGTATTTTAATTAAATTTACACAACTATTATGATGCAATGGGTAGCCTCCAATACCACCCAAAGAAACTTCGAGGCCATCAAATGTACTTCACAAGTAATAATTAATCTCTGATGTTCAGCTTTGTTAGAAAAACAATGATTCATAAAATAAAGCAGAGTTTCATAGAAGAGATGAACAGAGCCATTTGTTGAAACTGGTTTTCAAGCAATTTCCTGAGTGTGATCTTCATAAATATAGCAAGGAAAATCTCACATTAGGTAAAAACAATTGAAGTTTCCAGTATTTCTGGTTTTCATTTTTCCTCCTCTCCCAAATCTTTTTTTGCTTGTTATTGACATTAAAAATTACTATTTCTTTATAATGAGTGCAATGTTGAATTTGTTATCCTTTGGGTTTAGTTCTTTCTGGAATTGTCATCATATTCAGCAGTTGAAGAGAACACCACTTGTACTTTATACCCAATCATAAACTCACTTTCTAAAGTAAATATTAGTAACATATTATTATACATTGTGTTCTTTACAGCTGCATTATCTGTCTGGTAAAGAAACAGAACTTATATTTCATCTTCGATGAATACTTAATTTTTCTCTTTGTATCCTGCTGCACCATACATTCTATCTAGAAAAGAGTGATGACTGACTCACTTGAAGGTGTCTTTTACTTCATTTTCATGGCATGCAAAATCCCATTAAGCAGGATCAAGTAAGATATATAAAGACCATTCTCTCTAACCAAGGAAACATAGATCATGCATATTGTACCATACACACCACACAGTCACTCACAAAATATTGTCATAATTGACTTAATTGTTAAGTAAAATAATTTCAGAATTTTCAAAAACTCTACATCAAATATCACAATATTCAAAGAGTGCTCCAAGGAGAAGCAACCTTTTAAATCAACCACTTTAAAAAGAACATATATTTGTTGTTTTATATAGGGTCTAGCTTACAAAACATTCTGAGATGAGCATATGATGGTGAAAAGGTCTAGAAAGAGATTTCTTTCTGTATGGTTTCCAATGAGTGTGTTTCAGGAAGAACATATTATAACATATCCTTTTGATAGGACTGTAATATAAAGTGTGCTTACTAACCTCAATAGCAAATGAAGAGCAAAGGCATAAGCCTGGTTTAGTCATGTCACCACAACAGTACATCTGTTCTCTTTTACTTCCACTTTCAACTATGAAATAGTTGGTTTTTGTTCTTAGTGGGTAGTCTTGAATGAGTTTCTTACATGTGTGCATTCATGTGTTTGGGGGTTTTGTTTTTATTTTGATTTGTGTAAATTGCTTATTTAGATCTGTGTAAAGACAAAAGGAATCAGCTGTAAATGATGATTGTAAGGTTGGCATGCAAAATCCCTCAACATTGCCTCTTTGAAATGAGAAGCCATTTTCACATATCAATAATTCTTAGCATATGTAGCTATATAGTTTTCAAAACTTTCCAATTTATAACTGCCAAGGACCCAAAACATCCAGAAAATAAGAATGCTATTTATGATTTTTTTCTACACTTATTTGAGGAATTAGGAGCTTTAGACTTTTCTATCAGTCCTAAAATGCATGCAACTTTATTAGATGTTTAAAGAATAAGAAAAGTGGGTCAATATTAAGGTTTTATCTCTATTCACAAACAAGAATTTCTTCTGAATTCACTAACCTGAAGAAAGTAATATTTTAGAACAAGGTCCAAAACAATTGAAAGTTAATGAGACTATAAGATCCTTTCAAAACAAAAGAAAATAAGTTGCCTATAAAATAAGACTTAAACTCAAAGGCTACTGGAAGCTCGGTGGGAGATTCATCATAACTTTGAGTGCAAGCAAGGTAAGCCTGGAGGGATTGTTAGCTGCTAATATATTGTCCTCAGAAATCATATGGGTAAGACAAGGCAGTGAAGATTAGTGCTCACTAATACAGAGCAGTCCAAAGAAATCTAAAAATAGTTTTAAAAGTTCCTAAAATGTCATTATAATTGTTAAGTGAATGTGTTTCACTTGCTTTTCAAGTTCATTTTGATTACTGTGCTAACCAATTGTTAACCATAGGAAACTTCAAAAACGTTATAATGTAACAGTCAAAGCAACATTTATAAGTCAGACGAGAAAGAACTGGGCATACAGGCTAACCATGACTAGGAAATGTGGGAACACTTCTTAGTTCCAGAGACCAGATGAGATGAATGCTCTCACTGAATTCAAATCAAGGAAAAAAGTGTGAACTGCATTCTGCTTTACATTGAAAAGAAACAGAGTTATTTACTAGAGGGAATGTAAATCTAGAAGAGCCATAAGCAACCAAGTATGGATAAGAACAGGTTATGCAGTTTTTGTGCTGTGGCTGTGGAAGCACTAGCTATATGTGACTGTGAAACAGGAGGCATAGAAATCACAATAGTGTGAACATATAATTTATTTGAGACTATAAATGAGTAGCTATATTTTCTGACTCTGACATTCCTGCTTTCAGTGATTAGTATTATATTCCATTACTTCAGTGGCTTTAGTGTGACTCCATACAGATTCTGTAAAGATAATAAATGCAGTCTTGTCCTAGATAGGGGGTGCAAAAACTTCAGAATGTCAAGTAGTGATTGAATAAACTTTGCTTAAATAATGTCTTACTAAATAGTGGCACAACCCCTTAAACATATAAGCAGCATTCCACAACCCAGTGGAAGGACTAAACAACTTTTCATCTTATTATGCTATACAGAATGATATTTCGCAGTAAGAAAGGTTGAGTTTCCAGGATGCACTTGTTAATTGGTGGAGTGCAATAATGCAGAATTCTGGACAGGTGGTCATGTTAGTGGTCGCAGTCGCGAATAGAACTTATCTACACAAAGCAGATAATCAGGCACTTCTTTATTCCAGCGCTGGGGAACACGGGGGATAGTTCCACCAAAAAAACTTGTTCCCCAACACGTACAAAGAACAACATATTTATACACTTTTTCAGCAGAGTCACAGTTACATAAGATCAACAAAATTCATAAAGTTTAGTTTGACCTTAATAATGATTGGCTTTCAGTTACCTCACCTTACCTATATTCCTATTCTACAGAAATCATTGGTCATCTTTACTGATTGATTTGAATAGAATGAGGGGAGGGTAATGATCAGCATATTCATGTTATTTCCTGGAAAAATGATCATATGCAAATGTCTCTAACGCATGTATGGTTATGTTGGACGGAGGTCCTCTGGTGGTCATCGATAGTCTTCCTCACTGTGTGCACTGATTGAATTCCATCCTTGCGCATGCTCAATTCATCTTTGGCCAATGTTCATTTCTTCTTTGGCTGATCTTTCAAACCAAACCCAGTACCTTCTGGTACCTATTGTTTTGACTCAAGATCCATAACCAGTACCCATTGTTTTGATTCAGAGTCCATAACGATTTCCATAGTAATCGAGGCAAACGCAATGCTAGTTGCTCCTAAGATCTTAACATATCATATGTTCTCATAGCTACTATAACTTCATTTTAAATCAAAGTCATATTTTAAACTAAAATCAAAATAATATTCTAGGATTCAAGCTATTTTGTTAAGGCAACTGCAACAGTCAGGCATCTATGTGACATCTGAACCTCAGTGATCACATTTTCTATTCCTTAGGTAAGTCATAAAAGAACAGAATAAAAATGCAAGATATCACAAAATTGAATATTTTCCTTTCTGTATAAATCAGGCAGGTCAGGATTATTTTGTCCAATTATGATAATGTAGTCCAAAGATTAGCAGAAAAACTGAAAGCAGAAAGCTGGTTGTGTGTCCAGAATCATTATTAAACAGGTTGATATGTAGCAAACACTAAATGTATGATAGGAGCAAAAAATTGAAATGCCATACAAATATATTTTGGAGAACATGGATCATTATAAAAAAAAGAAGGAAAAAATTGCCTTTGGTGCTCTCTGAGTAGAACAAGGAAATGTGGATACAATGTCCTTGACAATGGCTCAGATTCACGCTGGTCTTGGTGTTTTTTTCTGTTGGCCTGGAGCCATTGCATAATATACACATACAAAACATAGGTAAGAACTGAATGTCTGTAAACCATGTATATATAATATGCTTTATGGCAATTCCAGGACACAATCGCTGTGTTATATGCTGAAAGCCAAGCCTGCACCACCTAATTTCCATGCATAACTTTTTAATCAGTAAAAAATATTTTTAAAACCACAATCTGCATGAAAGGCTGTTATCTGGCTGTTTACAAACACCCTGAGCAAAAATTAATCCATTCAGGGTCCTTTTTCTTCTCATTATTTTTTTTTTTCTAAAGACAAACTTTGACTTGAATGTAATTGAAACCCCCAATACACCTTATTCAGTTATATTTCCCATCAAAATTAAATGTTAATTAAGGTTTAAAGACTTGTGTAAGTATTCATTTTACTTGCACAGATCTCCTTTTCCCGTATTGACACTACTTATACCTGAGCTCAGATGAAGTCCATAGGCAGGGCTCTGGGAGAGGTTAGTCAGGACCATTAGTGCTCATTAGCACACTCAGGGTCCTGCTGGTCACCTTTTTTACAACAATTATGTCTCAAGCTTCAAAAAGATAGACTAAGATAAAAACTCAGAAACAAGAGTATTAATTTTTTTTAAAATAAAGTATTATGGAAAAATGTTATCTTAGCTTACTGCGAAGCAGAAGTATGGAGAAAATCTGGCAGGTAGTGGTTGACCATCTGATTTGTGGTTTGGTTAAGAGAATACTGGTTTGTTTAAGAGAGCTGCTTCTGCAACACAACAGAATGGAGACAAAATCTGATCTGTAATATTTGATTAGTAAGGAAACATGCTGATATTTGGCTATCCTTTTTACGGAAATAAATAAGTGATCATGAAGAATCAAGTAGCCCTTATTTTGCTGTCTTTTATAAAAGTAATAAAATAATTCAGTATCCCTTTTTTTCCTCAGGAAGTAAGCGTATTGATGAATCACTTCAAACAATGCTAATCAACAGTGTGAGAAGTCTGCAAAAAAGGACATTGACAGGCAAGGTACTATTACTGATTTATTTGTCTTCTTATGGTTCAGTTAGAGGAATATCTTAGAGAGTACAGCACATGTCAATGTTGTCAGATGTTACATGGTAGCTGTCAAAGTTTTGACTGATGTACAAGCACTACCTGCTCATGTTTGCCCTTCCTTTCTGTCGAGTGCACACAGGTAAGACAGCTTGTTGGTAATTTTTATTTAATGCTTTCAGTATCTGCAGCTGCTCTTTTATTGAAAGTTCTGACAATGAGAGATTCCATCCTCTGAGATTTCCAAGATACCTACTGCAAGGGTTTAATCACTTAAACAAGGTTTTCCTCTGGGATTAGAACACAACTCACATTCTTTTCCTGATGTCTAGTGATCTCAGTGATAGCTGTTTATGCTTTAATTTATTAGACTCCTCCAAGAAACTGGCGCTAAAGAAATAAAGTCACAGAAATTAAGGGTGCAAAGAGGTTTGCAATGTTCAAAAGAAGGTTTATTTATTTTCAATAGTTTTTTCTGTAATGGACATCTTAAATATCACTTTACCCAGAAAAGCACATCCAATTTTTAAGACCTCTATGCAGAGAAGAACTGCAACTATATGTCCAGGGAAGTGTGACTATCACAAAGACTGTAATCTTCTCTCAGCCACATGATTTGAAATTATACATCAACAATTACTACATAAAAAAGGAGGCATTACTTTTTAGTGTGAGAAATCAGATGAATCCTGTAAACATAAACTATGAAATTTCAAGATCTATTTCTTAATGTAATATATCAAGAAGCAAAAGAAAGAACATGTTTGAAGGAAAGGTGTCAAAATTAGTCTTATGCTGGGAAGCCCAACTACTTCTGTGATTGATAGTTCAAGTTGTGGTGTAGTTGTTCCAGGGATGGGAAGGATGTTGTTCCTAGATGATGAAGCAAAACCTTTTTGATGTTTAGAAAGACATTCTAGACACTGAATACTGTGGAGAAATTTCAGCATACTATCTTAAGGCTATTTCTCCAGTATGGTCAGCCTGGTGAATCCTAAGCCCTAAATATTGAAAAATGTCTTAAAATATTTTTCTCTAACTATGGAGCTTAATTTGGAACAGAAATTCCCTTTTTCTATGCTTGGATTCCCCACATCCCTGATTTGTAGACCTCATTCTGTCTTTTCATCTAAGCACCTGATTCTACTCTTTGGTTAGCAAAGGTCAGTGGAGCAAAGAGCAGATGGGCAACAAGCAATGCCATGCACGTTTCTCTTTGACCACTCTTTTACTTATCAAAAAGTTATAAATTTCAGTGTTGTGCAGAATAAATTTTATTTCTTTTCTCCCCAGTATTGTGAAAATCAGTGCCTAATATAACTTTTAGAAGCCTCTGCTGTAGTGTGGTTTAGGTTTTGGGGTGTTTTTTTTTTTTTGTTTGTTTGGTTTTTTTTTTTTTAACTGCAGTGTTGGTTTTGTTATTCTGAGACCATATTTGTCTCACCTGGAGTCATTTTGCACTCAAAGGAATGTGGTTCTGTTGCATCTCTTTGAGGAATCATAGCAACACTGTGGTTTCTATGAACTCCAATGTTTTCAGGATACCTGCTGTGAAAATCATGGATTCGCAAGAATTGAAGATCTCTGGCAATCCCTGGAGGTAAGCAAGTCTGCATTTTGAACATGAGTAGGAACAATGATGAAAAATGTGGGTATTTATGTACCATGTGTATGCAACTCTATTGAAAAAATCTATCCAGTCTCTGGGTTGATTCTAAGAGCAATGTAGGATGAAAATGTGAGTGGAAGCATTCATAATGAATATTAATAAAAGAATAAATCATAGATCCTGAATATTTAGGACACTGGCAGAATTGGTAGACACAAGTATAAAAAAAACAACTTTTATCCAGAGTTATAGTTCTTGTAGTGCATAATGGAATTTCTTAATCCTGGCTCCATGACATTCATTTAGTCTTAATTTATTAGTATTTACTTAACAGTTTGATTTTTCTTCCTTTGTGTATAAAACCCAAAGTATTGGTACTACAGTGTCCAGGGCAGAATTTGGTCTTGGAGTCTGTCATTCCTTTCAGAAACAATGCTGTCTTTCATTTCTTAAAACCTAGTTAAAGCCCTGATTTTAATCTCTCATTATGGCTAGCAGTACCTTAATCTGATCTTCATTCCACAAAAGTACCTCAGCAAGTGCTTACATTTCACTGAAGGAAATGCAGCATAAGGATATGTTTAAAGTTAAACACAAATATATTTTGGGAAGGAATTAATTTACATATATGTTTAAGTGCTTTGCTGAAATAAGTCCAACATAGCAAATACATGTAAAGGTAACAGAATATAGGAAAAAATCCTGGCTGTATTGAAGCTGAAGCAACATTCCTAAGGGGAGTTTATCTTTACTGCAGGACTCGAGAGTGAAAATGCAAAATGAAAGGCTATGCTTGGAAAATCAGAGTGAACTTTATGTAAGTATCTCTTTTTTTGTCTTTACTGTTGTAAACTGCTAAACACATATTGGTGTTCAGCTGAATTGAAATTTAGAATTTCATATTTTGAAGGACCTTAGTAAAAATGTCTTAGTCTTTTAAAGTAATCTTTTATTAACAAAGATGACAAGTGCAACATCTTAAGATGAAAAACACAGATATTTCAAAATCCATTTTTCACACTGAAGAGGAGATATTAAATACTTATCCTTAAGCCATTGCTAATACTTCCATTAAATGTATTTTTTGTAATATTTGTAGGAGATGCTGACTGTGAATACTTTTAGACTGAAATAGTGCGACAGCAGCACAAGTGTGCTATTAGTGTATCCTGAATTTCCTAAATCTATCTGGAATATTCTTGAGATTTTACAGGAGGACCAACCATTTGTTTTAAGGTTCAGTTACTGATGGCATCCAAAACCATAAATGTTTGTGTTCTGTGGCTGTCGTGGTTTAAGCCTACTCAGCAGCTAAACGCCATGCAGTCACTCACCCACCCTCCCCCCACTTGGGAATGAGGAGGCAATCGGAGGGGCAAAGGGAGACTCGCAGGTGGAGATAAAAACAGTTTAACAACAGTAACAGAACAATACACTGACAGCAGTACCAACAGGTAATGTACCATACAGCTGCTCACCTCACACCTGCTCCCAGCTGGCCATCCCAAACACAAAGGCACCACAGCAGCACTCCCACAAGTGAGAGCCCCTCCTGGCCCACTCCTGCCTTTATACAGTGAGCACAATGTCACATGACATGGACTATCGGCCAATCGGGGCCCAGCCCTCCAGCTGTGCTCCCCCCGCCCCCGCGCACAGGTGAGGGCACTGGGACCTGGGGAGCCCCTGGGGTCTCAGGGTGCTGCAGCTCCTCCCGCTGCCAGACCAACGGGAACGCTAGGCCAGCCCAACCAGGACAGTGGCATTGAAGTTTTTGGGTCTACAGGTTTTTCCAGTATCCCTACTCGTGCATCTCAGCATTTTTGATGGATATTTTTTAAGTTTACAGGGTGAAAAGATATTCTCATTTCCTCAACTTACATAGATCCTAGTTTTCAAGATATATTAATGGGTGAAATCAGGTTATAATGTAATTAAATTTTCATTTCTACAGAGAATTTACGCACACTCAAGGCTACTTGATGATGACCAGAAATGCTAGTCTTCAAATAAAATATTTGTTATATTATTGCCTACAGCTCAAAGTGCTTTTTCAGGTCTTTATCAGTCCATCAGAAACTTTGATTTGCTTTCCTTTGATAATGAGGTCTTGATCATCAACACTGATTGATCAGTGTAAATGGAGAACCTGTGTTTCAGCTGTTAACAGACTTTATCAGTCATCAGGAAGACAATAATCCTTTATTAGGCATGCAAATCCTATTGGTTAAAATTTTTATGAGATAGATCTTGCATTGACAATTTCACATCATTCCCTGAAGACAGCTACTTTCTTTAGTCTTTATAGTGTGAGAGATCTGATCTTCTATCAACTCCTGGCTTCACTTTTCAATGAAGAGAAATTCTGAATAACAGAAAAATGGAACCATTATACTACATTCCCAAACAACAATGTCCAGAGTATAGAAAATCCAGGTAATCTAGTAAAGAGCCCATAAGGATTTTCTATGACAAAAAGTTAGTGAACTTTTAATAACAAATGCAAGTGAGAAAAATGTTTAATTAACAAGTTTGATGATGATACCAAACTGGGAGATACTGTTGACTCTCTTGAGCAATAAGATGCCTTGCAGATAGATTGGAGCATTGGGTTATGATTAATGGGATGAAATTTAACAAGTCCAAATGCCGGATTCTGCACCTGGGACAGAGTAATGTCAGGCACAAGTATTGATCTGGGAGAAGAGTGGCTGGTGGGCGGCCCTGCAGAAAAGGATCTGGGGGTGCTGGTCGGCAGCAGGCTCAGTATGAGCCAGCCGTATGCCCTGGCAGCCAAGAGGGCAAACCTCTGTATCCTGGGGTGCATCAAACATGGCATGACCAGCTGGGCAAAAGAGGTTTGTCCTGCTGTGTTCAGCCTTGGTGTGGCCCAACCTTGAGTACTGGGTGCAGTTCTGTGCCCCACAATTTAAGAAGGATGTGAAGGTCCCTGAATGCATCCAGAGGATGCATTACCTAATAATAGTTTTGCTTTGTTTATTTTAATTTTAGTTCAATAGTTTTTTAGTGCAAAACTCATAAATGAGTGAAGAACTGGAACCAGAATCCAGTGTTCTCTCTTTTACTTTTTAGTATGAAAGATTATTCAGTCTTCGGTTTAATTCAGCATAAAGCAATAAGGAATTATTTGATCACAGATAAATAATATATAGCATTACTCTTAATATATCTATTACTCCACTGAACTAAAAAAGACTATAGACAATGTCATGTGTCACAACAGGACTTATTCATTACAAATTATTATGAGTGACTTTATTATATCATATTTTCCCCCCAAAGGCTTAGATGAGGAATAGTCATGTTAGGTCTTTGTTGATGTTGAAATAAAATTACAGAAGAGCTGCACATGCATTATAGTGTTCTTTGAAGTAAAATATTTCTTATTCAAAATTTATTTTCATAATACATGATAAAGGTTTAATGTTAAACTTTTTCTCTGGAACTTGGTGGACTATTTTCATTTAGTCATATTTAAACGTTAACTGACAGATAATGCCAATACCATCAGGAGGAAGGTTGTTTCTGTGGGGGAGGAACAGTGTTGCAGTCTGTTGATAAGATGTGGCTCAAGGTAAAGGCTAGAAAAATTCTCCAGGAAAGCTGATACAGAATATGAAAACCTGACTGTGGTAACTGAAGTCCAATTCTTCTCAGTTGCAAATTGGTCAAGAAGATTTCATGTAGACTTCCTACCATATTGTAGAGCACAAACCCATTTGATTGGCTATCCAGAATAATTTCAGTTACTGCTGGCAAATTGATGTCCACTTTGAAGAATAAGATGGATTTTAATGGCATAAATAATAACAAAGGAAAGAATTTAAGACGGGCATAGCATGATGGACTATTCTTTACTGTTAAAGCTCTTTCTATTTCTTATGAAGGACATCTTTGCAGCAGCTTATTCACATCAGTTCAAGGATTTGTTAATAATGATAATAAGTGTATTGCAGACACTGTAGGGGAAAAACCTGCTAATTTTGATGCATGTAGCTTTCTCTCTGAGCCTCTTCCTACCTCACACAATTTTACAGGTCTTTTTCTATTAAGATAAAGAAATTGTGAACTCAGATCTTTGTTCTAAAGCAGCAGATGTTGTGACTGGTGTGCGTTTTGCATATCAGCATCATCCTGTATTGGTGTTATTTTTTTATAATTCTTCTTGGTATATGTTGACTGGGAATATGCCCCTTGATTCCTTTCCAAGAATGTACATTGGCAAGCACTGCCAGAAATGCCACAGGCAAGACAGCAGCAGAGCTAGCAACTTCTGAGAACTGTATTAAGGCAATTCTCTTCCACTGGCACCATGAATCTAGAATTCAGAGAAGGCCATCTAAAATAATCAAAGGATTGAGAAATGAGATCTGTAAGCAATGTTAAGAGAGATAAACATGCGTGCTTTGCAGAAGAGCTGGTTGAGGGGGAAGACAGGGAACATGAAAGCATTTTACATAGAAACAGAGTGTATAGATATTCAAAGAGGAAAAAATCTTGATTTCGTTAACTGTAGCTCACAACAAAGGAAATAAGATGCCAAAGCCTTCAGATCTACTCAGGTGGTGCTATTAAAAGTAGAATTTTGTTCAGTGCAAATGGTATGAAAAAAAAATGATATAAAATACAAGATAAAACCCAAATACATACATGGTTATAAAGCAAACACACACACACACACATATAAAATCTTACATTTTTTAATTCCCATGATTGCCTTTTTTATTGTGTTTAGCATTTTACTAAATGTATTTGTCTCAAAAATAATTTACTGTTTGTGTTCTCATATTTTTGTTTACATAAATTTTGTCTCGTAATTATTTGTCATGACTGAATAGTCTATAGGTTTCTTTTTCTATTCTTTTAATATTGCCCATGGGAAAAAACACTTTTAAATTAGTTAAAACTTATGCAGTGTTTTGATATGTGAATACAACATGCATAATAAACATTCAGTAATATTATTAATGTAGAATGGTGAAATCTGTATAACTTGAGCTCTGGGATTCATTTATCATTATGTATTTTGATATAATTTTCTTCACTACATTTGATGCAGTTTGATATCATCTTAATATGTTAGATTATCATTTGACCATTAGCCAATTTTCAATCTATACAGTTTTTATTAAAAGAGGAAGAGACAATTCTTATATATAATATTTTGTTGTGTTACATTAGTTTTTACAGTGTCTTATAATGTTCACAGTTTAAATTACAGAATAAGTCTATCAGTTAAAAATTGAAACAAATTTTTTTACTTTGTTTGTTTTCAGTGGATTGTGATTGGATGTGATTTTTATGACATTTATTCAACTGAGAAGTTATTGGAGATTATCTGTAAGTGTATCATGTCTCAAATTTCAACATCAGTGGAAAACAGGTAATGTAGTTTATATTTGTTTCATGCTGTAATGAGAAAAATTTTCCATGATTTAAGAGAGGACCAGAATCTTTACTCTATCTGAATATCTCCTAATATTATTTGTAATGTAGATATTACTTCCTATATGTACATCAAAAAAAAAGTTGATATCCTCAAATAAATATCAGATAGGTGATCCTGGGATATAAATGAAGTCCCTTCAGGGTCCATAAGTA
Source organism: Tyto alba (assembly GCF_018691265.1). NCBI lineage: Eukaryota > Metazoa > Chordata > Aves > Strigiformes > Tytonidae > Tyto > Tyto alba. The sequence goes on from NW_024881280.1 coordinate 15,987,658, forward strand.
ACAGTCAGAAAGCTACATTACGCATATTAGAATTAGAAATGTAAAAAGATGTAAATACATAAGAAAGAAGTTTGGTGGTTTATATAAGTAAAATAATTTAAATCACCATAAGAATATACATGGAATTTTATAGATATTTTCTTGGCCTGCTTCCAATATTTTTGTTGATGTTGCCTAAAAGGATTTGAATTGGTTTAGAAAAACATATCTAAAGTTGGTTCTTTATGTAAATTTCTGACTGGAAGAGAGTACAAAGTAGTGACGGCATTGTTTGTCAATGTCCTCCAGTGATTGTTAGCAATGCATTCTTGCACATATTGTTTCAGACAAAAAAAATTAGTATTTTGCATTAGCAGAGGATAATTAGGCAATAAGATACAAAAGAGAGTAGGGTTATCATGAGATAAACACACACATGGGGTGTTATGAGGCACAGCCAAGTATCTGCAATCCCTCCAGGGTATGATTATCTCGTGATAACCGCACACCCTGGAGTTGCCTTATTGCTATTATAAAATATCTTTATTATAGGAAGAAATGCACATTTTTGTGCTGAAAGAAGACGAAGGTGGCAATTTAGAATGCTGAACAGCAGTTTCAGCTGAGCTGTGTGGTTTACATAGATTAATCTATCCCATTGGAATGTTTCTTCAGCCAAAAAAATGTTCCCTAAATCCAAGCAGTCATAATCTGTAGTGATGTGCAGCTATTTGGAGTATTTGACAAATTCCCTCCTTGGTTCTTATGCTGTTCGTTTGACTGCAAGGTATGCACGTAGCAATACGAAGAGATGGAGAAGTGTTAACAGGATGGTGAACATTTTGAATGCTTGATAACATTTCTAAAGTCTGGATTCTTCCATTTTAGTTTTATGCAAACTCTGTGTAAACTCTGGAAAGCTTCAGAGTTGAATAATGCATTTAAAGTTAATTGAAAACTATTGGGAGAGAGAAGTTGCAAAGTACAAACAATGTCAATAGAGCTTTAAAAGCTGTGAAACTGATGAGCCAGGGAGAAGCGAGAAGTCTCATCCAAGCGTCACAGTTGTATTTCTACCAGGCATAGAGAGTTGATGCAGGAAGGGGTAAAGGCAGCTGGATAAATACAGACTGGCCTTTTTGTACAAAGTTGGAGCTTTGCCACTGTCTTCAGTGGACCAAGACTTCTATCAAGAGAATACTTATCATCAGTCCTACCCATACAGACATAATAGCTTTGTCCACATGAATGGCCCCTATGAGTATAGAGTCTTGCTGCCTCTCTTTATAGACACCACTTGGGTATGAAAACAACTTGGTCAGGCTCATGGTAGATGTTACATTTTTTTAATAACATGAGTAAAAGAAACAAATCTTGTACCTGTATCTGTATTTCAACAAGTAGTAGATTAGTTGTAGACCCTTTTAGTCATAGATTCTTCATCAACAATTATGCCTAAAGATCTATTTTTATTCTGTCATTCCATTATTAATTAAAACTATAATCATATTCCAGTGCAACAGAAGGAAATTCAGGGAACACTCTGTTTCTGTAAGTTTGTATTATTATTGAACAAATTTTAGGAATAAATAAGCATTGAAATAGCTTATAAATTGTGTGTTAAAAGGTAATCAATATTTGTATTCATGTTTGGGCATAAAAACACACAAAGAAATCCTTGTAGAATTTATTTCTGCTTAGAAACTTGTACTGTGGCCTTCAAAATGTGTCAGCTTTAATTTAAGATTGGTGTTTAATATGGAATATGGAGATCAATGCAATTGATTTGATTGAATAAAAAAGTCCTTGTAAGGATATATAGTGCCCATTTTTAAATGCAACAAGCCCAATAATTGGTTTAAATGTAAAAATAAATTGTGTCTAGAGATATCTATCCCAGCCAGGGGTGATGCTTTATTGGTTTTTGCATTTCACTAACTGATGTGCTTTCATGTAAAATCAATATTGTGCAGTCAAATATATTTTGTTTTGTTGTGTAGTAGGTTCAGTTAGCTAAAATATAATTTTAAATATAGAATACCTAACCTTTATTTTACAGTAAACCTTTTATTGGGATTTGAACGGAGAACTTGAAGGGAATGAAGGGAAAGGAAGGGAAAATTTAATGAGACATTTTCAGCTTCCTAAATATTCTGTAGAAACCCTTGCATAATGTATAGATTTTTCATGTGCTTCTCTAGCATTTTAGTTTGCTAACTCTCAGCCTTCTAATTAAGTCCCTAGCCATTCCTCTGAAAGTAATTGCCATCTGTGGAATATTAGATACCATTTTGAGTGATGCATACATACCTGCTTAGCAGAGATGTGTAAAACTAGACATCATACTTTCTACCTGTACTGAAACTCAAAATGCATTTGTCTTCAATTTTTTTTTAACTTACCATGAAGAGAAAATCTACTTTTCCATTTAGTCTATTTTGACACTTTTAATACAACCTAGAGCTACTTTTTTTTTCAGAAAAGTCTACAACTTATACAACTTTTTTTTTTTTTTTAATTTTTTTATTATTATGTCTTCCTCACAGCTGGGGAGAGCTGAGTTCAAAGAGGAAATCTGACATATCTCACTTTAAAAGTTATCTAAACGTTCAGGGAAACCCACTGCCACTACAAAAAAAAAAATCAGCAAAGACAGAATGTTAGACAAGAGAATTCTAATGGATACAATTCATCAGTTCAATAGGATACAGTCAATACAATTAGTTTAAAATGGCCATAAACATCTGCTGGTTTTCTTAAAGTTTGTACCTTTCTCATCATTAAGAAAAACAGATTATTTGAAGAAGCTGTTAACATCCAAAGGGGAAATGTTATTTCAAAGATTTATTTCAGTGTGCTTTCATGATGTACAGATTGAAGAAGTCCATGAAGAAAAGGTGTTTTTGCATGTGATATTCTAGGAAAATGGACTTTTAATGTCTTTTTGTCCTCAAAACTCAAATTATAGTGCTCTGTTCATGTCTCTACACCCTTCCCCCCACTGCATGATGCGGAATACAGAGATAGGGCGTGTTTTCCCCTTCTTTCTCCCTCTCTCAGTGGTCTTGAGGAAGTGGGTACAATTCTATGGTCTGCTTTGCAAAGCTGTAATTATTTTAGAGATACACATTTCCACATTAAAAAAAAAAAAAAAAAAAGAAAGTATTTTCAGTGCTATAAAGTTTGCATGCAGAAAATTGGTATTTCTGAATAAGTACTTCTTCCAACCCTACAATTCTGAAACACTCAAAAGGTTAAAAAAAAAGTAATAGACAAAGAAAGTGAATATACATACTGCTTATTGAATTCAACAGAGCAGAGAATTTTTTCTGGACTAGTGATTTCATAGACCAGTTTTGCACTTTTTAGTCATGCCTTAAAACAATTGAGCACATGCCATAAACATCGAGTGGCTGGAAAATGAAGACTGGTGAACCATTCAGAGCCCAACTGAACTAATATGTCAGAATGTTATAGCTTCAGAATGTGTGAAGTGAATCCTAAACCTGCTTGTAAGCCATTTAGGTCAAGCAGCTTTTGTAAGAGATTTGCATAAAGACATACATTCTTTCAAACAAAAAATTACTAGGATATGGAATGCTGTTTTTAGGGAGACTTTGCTAAAGAAGGAGAAATAGGCTTGAATCTATTTTAATCAAATCTTTAACAATATTTAGGACTATTTAGATAGACATGTGTTATTTAGCTGCTTATGCAATTCAATATGGTTGAGATGTTGGATGTCAGATATTGTGGTTATAGTCAAGGAATTATTTTCTCTCTTGTCTTGGCTACTAAGTAACCAACAGAGAAGCTAAGTAGAAAACCTAGATTGATGAGGACAGTGGTAACTAGAGGGAAGAATATCTGAATAGATGCCATGAGAAAAAGAAAGCATTGCAAATTGCAAGTCTTGCTTTTAAAAATAACCCTTTACAAACTGTTATAGAATAGCATTCAAATGGAAGATTTCCCCCAGAGAGTTAAGATTCGTGGAGCAAGTTCTCAAAACTATCAAAGTCAATGAAATTTGTAAGGGTCTGTGGAAATGTTAATCACTTGGAGGAAGAACAATGAACCAATGAGGGAATTTAAAAGTAATCTCTTTTTTTTTTGTTTATTTTTTGTTTTCCTTTACTCAACTGACTCCCCTCTGTTTGAAGTCCATTAAGGTACATATTTATTCAGTGCCTATTGTAATGGGGTCTTAGTCGGGGCAGGTGGCAAGGCTTAAGACAAAAGTGTAATAAAACTAATAATATTAATAGTGTGTCAAGTGAGGTCCACACTTCACATCTTTCATATAGTATAATGTTACAATTGTAAAACCACAAAAAACTTTCCATCTGAAATTATGCTGCGAAGTTCTGGTTTCCTGTTCATACAAGAGGAGACATTTCAGTTATAGATTAAATAGTCTTTCAGATACTTAGACCGGATGGGTTTTTTGGGGTGATAATGGATAGAAAGAAGAACCTTGAATTCTAGTTAGAAGTATCTAGAAAAGTTGCTAAAGTATGCGTTTGTGAAGGAATAATTCCAATTATAACTAAAATATATTTAAGAAACATTTAAAACTGTGGCTCACAACTTCAGCAGGATTTCTTCCTCTTTCCCTTTTTGTTCTGAGAATAAAACTGGAAACTTCCTAAGTTACTGAGTGGAGCTCTTTTCTCCTGAAGGGGCTGAATTATCTAGTTCCCTTCAGAAATGTAATGAACTTCCTAGTAAGTTACTCTCCCATAGTCCCTCATTGGATGATGGTCCCAGAATTTCACTGTTCTGACGGCTGGAATCCTTATTCTGTGTTCTACTCTAAATGGATTTTGGCATCAATGCTTTGTCTACTGCATTTATTTTGTCTGTCAGGTAGCTTACCTTTTTAGGTTATCCTGTCAGAATATAGCTTTGTTAAACCCACACTGTGTTTTAACCTACTTACACTTTATTCCTACATATTTAGCTTTTCCTTCAAAATCTTTCATAAAGTCTTAATTTCCCAATTTCCCACCAAATAGTATCACACTTGTTAGTTTTCTTCTAAAAGTATCAGACTTGTAATTTCATGTATAGTTCTTTCAGAAACCTGAGAGGGAGACAACCCTTTTCTGACCAGACAAACACATTGGTTTCCAGTCAAAGGAGCCTGTAAATTCATGAGGACAATGATTTCCTTTTTCTGTACAAGCCTATTTCATGCTGCAAAAGGTTGATCCAATCAGGATATGGCCTCTGATGAGTACTACAGAATTAACAGTAAGATATTTTTTTTTTCCACATCAGATACATCAGAATTTGATGTCACTGGTATGCTTACACAGGTATATGCTAAAAGGAAAACGTAATGGCAGAAATAAGTATTTTGTGATGTGGGGCTGAACTAGGTAGACCTGCTACCCCAAAATGTAAGTCATGCCCCTTACCATACTGAACTGATCAGGTATCCAATAATTCAGGGATTGTTCAGAAATAATTTAGTCCATCTGTTTATAGTAAGGGGGTTTTGTGATGTGATAAATGTAAGATAATGGTTACTTTTCAGAACAAAGTACCAGCCACTTTCCACTGTTATCTTCTCACGTCTAATAGTAGAAAAAAAATGCAGGCAGGCACTGACTAGAATGAAATGATATGATTCTAAAATGTTCTTCTTGCTTCTCTTATATTTTTGTTTATTGATGTTCTTGGGTATACTTGCCCAGTGGATTTGCAGAATTAAAAATTTGTCAGTTTTTAAAAAGGCCATGGTTAAGTCTGTAATGGCTAATTGATCAAGCCAGTTAAATGAATGGATTCCTCAGTAGGGACTGTTGATCCAAGGACGAGAGTTTCCTTTTCTTCTGGTTCTTTACCCAGAAAAAAAGCCCCTTGTATATATTCAGATATCAGTGGAAATATTACTAAGAAACTTGAGAAAGACATAACAGTTTGTAAATGAGGTTTTAAAATACCAAAACACAGTTTTCAAAGGCAATGAGTTCTGCATATCCCTGGCAAAACTCTGTTGATATCACTGGTGGTGCATCAGGGAGAGATTTAGTGCAGGAGAAAGAAATTGAAAACCAGTGATTTCATAACATCATTGAAAGACTATATGACTCAGTATAACAATGGATGGTGTTTTATTCCAATCATACCAGTACTCCTGTCATATATTTTCCTTGTGTAAAATCAAATATATTTTCTAAATGTAAATGCTCTAATTCTGCATTTGCTTGTAGTCCTGCTATATTGTAGTCTACCTTGTTTTACAGAAAGTGCTGCTCCACAACCTATGCAATTAGATTTTTATCCTTTCATATCATCTATCTGCACAGGCCCTTAATAATGATTTTTCCTAATACATCTAAAATGAAGAGATTATCATGGAGTTTGTTGCCTTTATTGGGGTTTCTTCAGCTGAAAATAGAGAAAGTCAGCCATAATTCTTTGTACCATACAATTATATATCACATTTACTAGAAAACTCATTTTAAACAAGCCTATAGATGGCAACTTTGTTGACATATTGGCAAAGGATTTTATATGGGAATGTTTTCTAATTAATAAGTTATTTTACATTTTATTTATATGTGGTTTTCAACAGTCACCATCTGTTTATGAGTTATGTATTCAATATTCAAAAATGATCATTGCAGCCATTTTGCTGTACATCACACACTAAATTCCCAATTAATAAATGTAACTGGCAAAGTTAGTAAACAAATGACATAGGTGACTTGGCTCAAAATAAAATTAGTTTTGATTATATAATATACTGCTTGTTCCTTTAGAATATCTGTCTTTCATATGTAAGAGTAGGTTTTTTTGAAAGAGTGTGTAGTACAGTAATGTGCAAGTAGACTACTTTGAGAAAATATGTATTTGACTATATAAAGATCCAGTCATAATTAAAATACAGTTTATAGTTACACCAACAGGCAGAAGACAATGTTATACACTGGTTGGTCTTTTTAGTTTTGAAACTTCCCTTCTGCCCAGCACTGAGCTGTAAAGTGTTCTTATGAACATAGCTAAGTGAGTTGCTTCCTTGTGACAATTATAAGGGGGAAAATCCCTTTTTTGCTGCCATTGAAGCAGCAAAATTAATAAGAATTGTCAGAAAAAGAAACATTTCCTCAACACCTCTTCTTATCTTCTTTAATAGGAATATTTGCAATAACGTTGGTTGTATGAAGAACACTGTTTTATTGATTGGTGGTCTGTAGGATTAAGTATTGCTACATCTGAGTTAGATCAAGCAAATCCTCTGTGGTACTTTGCCTGGTCTTGTTCCTTCTGATGCTAGTTGGTCTGCCTTGCTCAGGGAAGCATTTTTTTTAAATATGCTCTTTCTTCCTATATGGATTATGTGGTAAGATTTGGAAGTGGACTGGAAAATGTCCAAGTTTCAGCTCTAAACATTTGCTGTTGTTGTCCTCCCCATTGCCTCCATAGTTATTTATAGTTGACGCCTCTACCAATCTGAGTATCGTTGCTCTAGTAAGGAAGAACCACTCAGGACTAGTTCGACTCAGCTCTTGATTGTTCTGTCATAGACTAATATGATTCCCTCACTAGGTGTCAAGATACTACTACAAAATCAATGCTCTAATTCACAATGAAGGTTACAATCATAAGACAAAATGGAAATGATAATTTGACACAGGCAGATCCCCAAACTGTCACTGAGTGTGCAGAATTTCCCCCCCGCCTCCTCTCTCAGCTGTCTCCTTGTTACAAGGACAAACTTTAGCGTAGCTAGTTATTGATATTTACAAATTACATGTAAGTGATTCAGCAGCAAGGCAGAAGGTGGAAGCCTCTCCCTGTTTGGTGTCTGAATGATTATAGCAAAGAAAATGATGGTGTTTGAATGTTGCTTCTATCAATGTCACAAACATTACATTAATTTTTAGATCAGAATATGTTACAAAACAAAAATAAAAGTTTTTAAAAGACCTGTTAATATTAGTTGAAATTTTAGAAGGCTGAATGAATACACTAACACATTTTGAAGGTGCCTTTATAATCATGTTGGTTGACCTCTTGCATACAAACAATCAAAGATTTCATCCAGTTTTCATGTAGCAAACAACAATCCACAAAGACATAACAGATTGTCTTTGTATGCTCACCCATTTTGATTTAAAGATTCCCAGTGATGGAAATAATCCTGTATCCCTTGGAAAACTGTTTCAATGGTTAATTGTCCTCACCACAAAAAAATGCCTTTTATTTCCAGTTTGCACTTTATTGACTTCCATTGTCAGTCATTGGACATTATGCTTCTGTCTACAAGATGAAAGAATGCTCCAAATCAAGTTCTATTTAGATAATAGTAGACCATAAACATGCATTTTGTCTTCCTTTAAGTTAACTTCTGTGACTATTGTAGTAAGTAAGTTTCCTAATAGAATGATCAAATGAAAAAGTGAGTTGTAAGCGAATACAATGAAATTAATTGTATTTCGGATTGCTATTTGCAAATATACATACCAGAGAAAAAACTTATTTAAATTTTTGGCTAGGCCAGCCAGCTAGCAACTCAAATCTTACCTTACATTTGTGAGTAAATTAATTTCTTGAATGTCTTGTTGAATTATTTCCTTGAATATTATATAACCTTCATTTAACTATTTGTCTGAGGGTTGTTCCACTGTTCAGAACTCATGTTTGATATACTATGTGCAGAAAAAAATAGGCTTGAAATATTAGTGTTGCTTTTCTTTTAACTAGCAAATACTTATGAGTTTGCAAATAGAGAATAAGAATATATGCTAAATGTTTTCATTGGTTGACACGATGGTTTCTAATTAAAGTCTTGATATTTCCAAAGCATAAAATCTTTAAAGAAATTATTACCCCTTTTTGTAATCGAGGGAGGCAGAAATCATAGTGCTGGTATCTTGTACACAACGATTTGTTTAGAGGATGTCTGATCTAGGAGGCTTCCTAGACTATAAATCAAAAATGGTTTACAAATGTGTTCTTTACTTTTATCATGACTTAAAACCTCCACAAAGAAAATCCAATTCCTTTATTAAAGCAAGAAGTAGCAGCAGATGTAAAAGAATATAAGTGAAAGTCTTTGAGACTAACTAAACCTTCTATTTCTGTTCTGTAGAATCACAGAATGGTTTGGGTTGGAAGGGACCTTAAAGACCACCTAGTTCCAACCCCCCCGCCACAGGCAGAGACACCTTCCACTAGACCAGGTTGCTCAAAGACCCGTCCAACCTGGCCTTGGACACTGCCAGGGAGGGGGCAGCCACAGCTGCTCTGGGCAACCTGTTCCACTGTCTCATCACTCTCACAGTAAAGAAGATTTTAAACATGACATAGAAGTTTTTAAACTTGACAGGTTTCAGCAGTGTGATATTCAATGTCTCCACCTCTAATTTTAAAAGACAGGATTGTTGAAGATTAATATTTATCATCTAATAAATTTGCAAGCATGCAACTAACTGGCTTACTCCCATAGTTGTAAAACTTACATGCATTCATCAGCCCTGAGTCTTCTTGCCAGGTAACAAGGTCTAGCTTTGCATTCTAAAGATTTCCCTTTTCATACACTGCGAGGTTCACTAAATCTTCTGCCTTTTATTTATTGTAGTGTCAGTACCAGTCAGCTCACCTTGCAGTTGATATATATTACGCTGAGTAATATAATGTCACTTAGCCCCTCCAAATGGCCTTTGCTATATCACAAAGAAAGTCAACTCTGGTAGAATCTGTATTACTTTTTGTGTGTACAAAGTTCTGAGATGCTGTGTGGATAAGAAAAGTTTTGTGGAAGGAAGTAAACATCCATATTGAGGATATATCTGTTGCTGATATGAGCATCAACTGCAGTTGGATCAGAGAGGAAGATATAGTTTAATATGAACCATACCTAGAGTACAGATTATGTATTAAGTAAGATTTTATTAGTGATCTAGTAAAGTTTTTTCAAATATCAATACATGAAAATATTTATCTTGTATTTTTATTTTTTTTCTAATGCTTAATAAAAGCAACAAGAACCTTTTTTTGCAAAGATGGCAGAAGATGGCCTTTAGCCCTTGTCCTAAAGGTCAGTGACTGTAATAGTGTGAAAAGCTGGAATTTAAGTGCCTTTTCAGTGCTGCATTTTTTAAACAACTAGTTGTCATACAGCAGTATTCAAATCTCTGACTTGGCATGCTGCTGGCAATTGGACAAACATCTTATTTGGCAATGGAAGAGGGATTTGGCCATTTTACAGAACAGGACAGGACTGTGAACCCTGTGATATGCCTAAGATTTTTACAGAGAATAGTCCTTGCAAATAAGGGTAGTGCTTTTTAGGTCTGAGATCTCCCTGTGAATCTGTACTTAGGAGGTATTTTGCAGATTAGGTGGTTGTGGCTCTGTTCTGCACATTCTGGTAGGAATCCCCTCTGCAATCTCCTTAGATGCAGTGTACCAGCTGCTGCTAGCTGTTGCGAGAGAGCTATTCCCTTGTGCTTCCTCCTCCTGCTGAGCTATCTGCCTCCAGTCATGAAAGCAGACTCACTTCTTAGCAGATATATCACATTAACTTCTGTTGCTCGGCTGAGTCATTATATAATGTAATTGTTGGCCTTTAATAAATCACTTTGTTTTTTTTCCATATATTCACATTTTAATTCAATTCCCAGCAATGCCATCTAGACCAGTGCATTAAAAATATGCATTGAGCTAAAAAACTTAAAGCCACACAGAGTCTTAAATTTACAAAATCAGGAGGTAAACCTATCCATAGCAAAATAATTAGACAAAATCAATAGCACATGATGCAAGGTTTAAAACAAGATGGTGTGATGAGACTTCATTGAATCACAATAGAGCCAAGGTTTGTGTTTTCAGAAATAAACATTACACAGCTGCACATGTAATATGTGAAAAATGTTTCATTTTAATGTATAACTATAAAAATTATATATGCTTTTGCAATTTTTCATATACAAAAAGATTTATTACAAAGACAACTGATTGTTTACACCTAAGACAACCACAGTTGTGGGTTTTGTGGCACAAATTATGCCAAATCTCAAACAAACATTACAGGCCAGAGAGAATAATTCAATGTGAGAGGTCCCTACTTTATGACTAAATCGAGAACTTCGGTTCAGATAGTAGAACTATTCAGCCAGGCTCAAAGGAAAGAAGGCACAAGGGATAAATCATACAATATTCTGCAGTATCTCAGCTTCTCAAAAATTTCATGAATGGAAAACACTCAGTACTTCAATTTCCATTCAAAGTAATACAACACCATTCAATGCCTGAATTGCCACATAAAGTCATCTTTTGCATCATTTACTGCCAGATGCCATTGTTCCCGAATGATGTCTTTCAAGAGACAATGCATTATATTCTAGAACATAGTTGTCCCTGTGTATAGCAGAGTACAAGGCACACAATCTCTTGGCTCTGGAAAAAATAATTCTTCATAACAGTCAGGCAGAACCTTTAGAATTAACTTCAATCAACAAATTTTAACAAAAACATCACTATGAAGACCTCTGATTGGCAATTACAACCCAGAACTGCAACTTCCATGTTTGTTAGACTCAATGGAACATTTCACAGCAATGTGTTTCTGTTACAAAAACAGAACTTCAACAAAACCAAGACTTCTTTGGGACTGTGTTTATATCTCATTTTGTGGTTTTGGGAATATTTCATGAGACAAAAATATTCTATTTTTGAAATTATTTAAATGGGATATGTGTTTTTCCCTTTTTGTCTTCAAATATGAAATTTAGAGAGGTCAGATTCATGAACATAAAAAGCCTGAGAGTAAACTTTAAAAAGATTTTTTACTGGATACTTTTGGTCAAACTAATAGATCATATAAAAAATTCAGAATTAGGAGGGTTTCCAAATTTCTTCTCAAAAAGAACCCAGCATTTTAACAGGTTCTTGGTTACATGTTGAAGCAGTTAGAATTGTCCAGTAAGACTTGCAATGGGTCAACAATAATTCTGAATATCCCCCAGATGTCTTCATTAAATGAAATATGAGCATTCACATAACGGTCTGGGAATCTGAAGAACAATGGTTAAGCTAACGTGATAAAGCACTAGATGAGGAAAAGGTGAAGGAAGTAAGGACATCAGCTTGCTGAATAAATGTTTCAGGCAGATATTCATCCCTTCTATTGCTTTTTGCATTGTTCTGTTTTTCATGTCCTGGATAAAAATTTTTGAGGAAAAAAGAATCAGGACTCATTCTCCTCCTTCCTCTCCAGTCCCAAGTATCTTGTCTTTTGACCTGGGTGTTTATGTAACACAATAAAGTCTTTTATTTATTTATTTTTTTTTTTAGTATCAAAAAAGATAGAGATATGAAGGAAACTTGGTGAGACAATTCTGGAGCACAACTATGAAATCTGACATATTGAAAATATTCATGGCCTAGCGCAGGTTCCTTCTATGAATAATCCTCATACTTCTGAAATTAATTTGTCTGTAGTATTTTAAGAGACATTTTCAAACTTAGTTTTAACATCTTCTCATTCTTATACTTTTGTACTGTGGATTACATCTCTCTTTCCCTAACTTTTTATAGATTTAATCTAGAAGGACTTTGAAGTGTATCCAAAGACTACTTTACTTTGACATGTGGTTTTCATGTTTTCTGTGTAATTTCCAATATAGTTCTGATTTTTCTGATGTATAGTTTGCCAAAAACATTCTTGGAAAGTACTGTGGACATTTGGCAGGAATCCATATATTTTTAAAGAATTGTTATCAAAGATTAGATATCCATGAAACACAGGTAAATTTTATTATCTAGCATATAAATTTCCCTTGGTTGGAGTTTCATTGCTTGCACATCCCTACTCCAAATGTTTATACCATATCATCTGAAATTATGGTTTCCGTTTACATTCAAGCTGCCAATCAAACATGATTCCACAGACAACAGTAATTAGCTGTGTTACCCAATTAGAAAAGAGAGGAAAATATCTTGTTGGCACTCACAGTAAGTAATACTTGACAGGCAGCTTGAATATAACTTGTATTTTGAAGGGGTTGGTGTTGTAAAAAAAAAAAAAAAAAAAAAGAAGGAGCTGCATGATTTTTCTCTAATCCAAGTATCTGTTGAGGATTTTCTTTTAAAGTTTATTGTTCTGAGACTTGTAGCCACAAGGACTTTAAATATAAGCCATTTGTAAAATGAAATTATGAATTCTCTTCTTGCTTTTGAAGCAAAATTTTTAGCATCATGGAAAAAACTTTGAAACTAAAACCAGAATGCCGAAAAACTAAGAGGTTTTTTATGTTTTAAGAGGTTTTTCTTCTTAACTATTTGAAGGAGTTTGAGGAAGAGCAGGAACTTTTATTTGCAGAATGTTTGAGACCAGTGATAGTGAGTCATCTATGAGAATTCCTTGTGCATGGTTTTTCAATGGAAACATCACAAAGGGACATCATTCTCTTGCACATCATTGTGGAACTCGTGCATTCTTTTCCCCAACACATCCTGGAAGACAAATTATTTCCCAGAGTATTTTCCCAGTGATATATATCACTGAAAATGCTCATAAATACATGGGTGGTCCTAGGAAAAAAGGCGAGAAGAGTAATTTGTATATATTTGCTATTTTAGCACTGGGATCTGCTGAAAAGATCCTTCATACTGTCAAAAGAGGAGGTTTTATTAATAAAAAATAAAAACATATCCCCTTAGTTAAACAAAATTACAACAAAATATTGATTTTATTTAAATTAAGCAGTAAAATCATGTTGACAGTGATATGGGAAAAAGGAAAGGATGTTTTATATTAGTTTCTACAGAATAGTATGTTGTAGAAATCCACCTTTCAGTCAATGAACAGGTAGGTAATTTGGGGTCTAATATGCTCAATGGGGGCCATTTAAGCATCGATGGCTGGCTTGAAGATCCACAAAGATGTTACACCCTTAATATATTATGTTTGTTTGAAGCACTATTGCAGGGTATTCTCTTGACTTTGCCTACCTATTCCTTTTTATCTGGAGGGTTCCACTAAGATTTTCTTAGGATCATTGAAATCTAACATAATAATGAAACATGTTTCTTATTTTAAACATATGAATAGTCTTAAAGTATTCAGAAGTAATACTAATTGTGTTTTTTTTTTCTGTTAAATAATAATTTCTAATGTACTGTTTAAACTAGGGATACACTTACCAGAATATTCTCAGAAAAGCTTAACAGAGTTGCCTAAGTATGTGAATGTAAACCTCAGTTTAAAGAGCCTTTGAGCCCTGCAGAGAAACAAAGTGGTCTTATTGCTAAAAAGCTACAAAGGCATTTTGGTTTTCAGTGAGCATATTCACACAGAAGTGTAAAGCACTTTACATAACATGCTTTACATTCACACCTTTCAGCTATTTTAGTTTAACTTTCCCAAGTTCCCCAGGTTGACATGCCCCAAATTCATGCGTGTCTGTGTAAGGTGTAAGTTTGCTTCTGGTTTTACAATGTGCTTTGACAAATCACAAAAACAGCAAATCTTTAACAAATTATTTAAAATTTTTATTTTAAAATCAGGTTCAAATCAGGTATCCAAACCGAACCAAAGCACTGATATTTCGATTTTCTTACTATTTCCTTGTTAGAAGTAGCTTTATCCCTTGTCACAATTGTTATATTTAGGAGCAAGGTTGAATTATTTTTCAAAGGAAAAACTACTGTAAAGTTTTACTTATTGCCTGGACTATGCACTATTAATTCCAACAGATTCCTTTTGACATTAAAATGGATTTTCACTGAAGGGCAAACACCACCTCCATATGCATCTAGACTGCATTACAATCTAATCCATGACATTACACATTTACATGTATCTACCATTGCTGGATTGCTAAAACACTCAGCCATAAAAAAATGTTCATATGAAAAGCTGGTTTAAATTTCATGCATTTTTACTTACAAAATGTCTGGTTAGATGAGCATGAGCTTCTGTGAAAGAAATCCTTTTGGAACATGAATATGTAAGAAGCTATGAAAATGACATGAACATCAGTTTCTCTATTACCTTCTTTGTATTTTTTGCTTCTAGGTGAGTTTTAGACTAGAGTAATGTGCAAATATCATTAGAATTCCTTTCAAAGTTTTCTGGCATTCCATATTAGTAAATAAAAACACTACCTTACTTCTTGATGGAAAAAAGTTCATAGCTGATTTCCCACCTGAGGACAATGATGGCTCAGTGGACAATAAATCATCAGCTGTGAACTTACTGTACATTTGAAAATTATTCATCCTGGCATATATTTTCAAAAGCAGTGTGAATGGATGCATACCCACAGACTTCATTATTTGTTAATGGGATTTCTATGAGTACCTCCCATTCGTGCTTTAGAAAATTGCCACCTAATTGTCTATCATAAAAATCTGCTTTATTTCCTTATTTATTTGTTTATTTCCTAATGTGAAAAGCAACAACTTACATGCTGAAATACTTCCCAGTGAGAGAAAATAGTCCTGAACTAGGTTTCTCAGCCTTAGCAAATGATTTTGTAGTAATATTTTCCATTTGCTGTAATTAGACTTAGTATCAATAGTAAATTAATAAGTAACTGAAAAAATAAGAACTTTTACCATGACAGAGGATGTATTATGTATAAATATATTCTAATATAGCATAAATGTGCTAGAATGTGATATAGAGGTATAGAAATAATATATTATAGTTTTAGATGTTATACATGTGAAAAGTCAAGCACATATACATGTCTTACAGTACTTATCTACCCCCAACAAGCCAATAGAAAAGTACATCATTTAATTCAATATTATTATTTATTCTGGATAAATGGGCATATTGTGAAGTTTCACTAAGTGTATTTTATTGAAATCAAATGTTCACGCTGCTATTTGTCAATGATGGACAATATAATTTTTTTTTTTTTGTCTTTAGTGTTCTATAGAGGCAGTATTTGTTAATGGGGTAAAAAAAGGCAGACTTAACACTGCAACAACACGGACAACATTCCTAATGCTTAGGTCATTCACAGTAAAAGGCAAGCTCTTGTATCTGAAATGTCTAAGAAATTTTCAATCTGGGGAGAAGTTACTTTTCTTTTTTCTGCTGATCTCCCTTTCTTTTTTTCCTCTTCAAAAAGCTTCAAAGACAGCCAAGGTCTACAGACATACAGAGGTGTTCACAGAAAGTTCTAGTGTTGACACGCTGCCTCTATGCTTTTTCAGCTTGCCAGCCTCCCAGCTTCAGTGCGTTAACATCACAACTGATATAATAAGAAAGCCTAGGCTGCATAAAAATGTAGCTGGATTAGCTCTTTTCCCACTCCTGGTTTTGTGGGACAGAATTATGGAAGACTCTAGCCAGTGGTCCCATCAACCTTCTCTTCCTCTTCCCCCAGCATGACCAAAGCTTGCTCTCCAAGGAGCAGGAAAGCCATGAAGCTGACACCACTCATTGGAGATACGGCCTTCACCCTTTATGCATAATCACTGTGGGAAAGAGGATTGAGAATTACAGTGTATAAATTCCAAACAATTGAATTGCTAATTGCAAAGTAATGATAAAGGCATAGTAAGGAAGAAATATAAAAAGGCAGGACACTGGTAATTCATTCACATTATAGCCAGCAGTTTACAGTTTCTGAATGTTATATATTCAGCCTTTTGGTTTCCAGGTCTCTCTAATGTCACTAAAATCTCAGAGACTCATCAGATTCTATTCATTTTAGTCATTAGATTTTGGGACTACTTTTTCTATTATTCAGGACATTCAAAATCACATTTTGAAGTGGTCCAGAAGCTATTCACTTTGACTGGGTAGAGCAGGTTTTCTGCATAGCAATGCAATCCAAGCCTCAGACATCTCTTAGACTCCTCTACCAGATTTTTGGGGAGTTTTTTGCAGCTATTTGAGGTCAAAATGTGTTTTAACACTTGGAAAAACCCATGATAAGATATGGGTTGGAGAAACTTAGTCAAAAACAAGTCCTTAAAAGATGCAGAAATATCAGCTGCTTGCTTTAAAAACTTTTTTTACATTTTTTTTATTTTTAGTCTTGCAAAAATGATGATGAAAGCTTCAGATGTTTCAGATCTCTCTTCAGAGAGATCTAATGATCCTGAAATGCTGAGCTCAGCTTACCTATCTCTGTAACATTTAATACTAAAAAGCCAGAATCTTAAAGTAGAAGATGCATCTGGCATCACCTAGGCCCATTGCTGTCAGAACAAATCAAGTAGCAAAAGTTCCATTTAGCTCATTAGAGTATGTCTGTCCACACTTTGCATTTACTGACACAAATTTTGGACATCTAGAAAAGCAGGTGTGGCTTTTCCATATGGGAAAGAGGAAGGGTTAAAAGGACTTTCATTTTTCCATTAATCCCCATCTTTGACCTTCCCATACTTTCTCTCCCACCCCTTCCAGCACTTTCAAGGTCCATACTTGCTGTGTAGACAAAAGACTTCTCTCAATCTTCTCCACACCACTGGCCTGTCTCTGCAATGTGATGTGACATGATAAAGGTGTGAAGTTTACCATCCCCTTTCCAATGGACAAAGTGCTGATGTGCTGATGAAGTGTATTTTCACAAGCACATATTTTGGTAATTTCACATAGAAACACCCAAAGGGGTCTGGAAATTCTAGATGTTATCATATTGAGTTACACCAATGTTGTGTGTTGTTTTAAATTTGTGTATGTTGTGATAGATTTTGCCAGTGCAAATAAATAAAGCGACTGTTTACAACAAAGAGGGTGCATATTTTCCTCTGAGATTTCCTCAATGTAGATTCTTTTTGATAGGAATATATGCCTGTACTGTCATGAGCTGAAGGCTAAAATCAGAATTAGTACATTTTTAGTTTGCTTAGTTCTTATTTTCTCTGTAAATCCAGAACAAGATACTCTCTCAATTTCTCTTGAGAGTTAGTGCTTCTTCCAGTTTACCTGAAAAACCCAAATTTGGTTTAATGAAAAACTCATTCTAATCATTGCTAGATGATCACTTTTTT
Organism: Tyto alba; assembly: GCF_018691265.1. Lineage (NCBI taxonomy): Eukaryota > Metazoa > Chordata > Aves > Strigiformes > Tytonidae > Tyto > Tyto alba. The sequence goes on from NW_024881280.1 coordinate 16,005,613, forward strand.
GCAGGAATTGCCATTGGGCACAGTGAAGCTTTAGAGAGGGAAAACAAAAGAGGGAGTGTGAAATATGTAATATAATGTTATTTCAAAATAACAAGGACAAAATTTGTGGAATGTACTTGTTCTGGGCCACAGGAAATGTAACTGGGAAAAACTAATGTGGGAACAAAACAATCAGAAATTACTTTTTGTGTCTGTTTTGAACAAAAATTATTAAACATACAGTGATTGAAGAAACAAAGTATGTTACGATGTGTATTTTGCCAAATTGTTGCAAACTGCTGAAAGGTTTTCTGTAACCAAAAAGCCAATATCCTCCAGTATATATTTGTTTTTCTTCATGTCATGTAACCCAGCACAACATGATGGTAGATTTAAAAAAAAAAAAAAAAAAAAAAAACAAAAAAAGAAAAAAAAAAAAAAAAAACACCCAAACAACTGGTTTTGAGAAGGTAGCAGCAGCAAGAAAAAGTAGGCAGCAATATAACTTTAAGCATGCAACATTACTGAGGAGATAGCAGGGAAAGAATTTCCAGGGATGGTATATGTATAGCTTCAAATATACATCTTGGAGCATATTAAAAGGTATAAACTTGTACAGAGCAGAAGGAATTCTGTTCAGCTCAGCCAGCCAAAATGCAACAGACTGAACAGGAAAGCACTGAGATTTTTTAGATGCATAACGTTCTTACAAATGGCCCATGCTGTGCTAATAAAATTATTGTGACTGGGAGCTTTTGCAGTGGGAACTGACAGATGAAGCAGAGTTAAGTACTTTTTCAGACAAGCTACTACAGTAAATCATTAAAGCACACAAACAATCATCCTTCATCAGCCTGCGATTTGTTTTATAGCAATTGCAAATCGAAAACAATGTAAACAAACAAATCGACAACTAATGAACATTCCCCCACTGCTCACTGTAAATAGATCTACAACTTTAGAAGAACACTTTATCCAACACATTGTCAACTCATTGTAAACACATCTACAACTCATAAACAACTCATTACCCAGTATGTTGTCACCTCATTGCAATTAAAGTTGAATGCTAACTGTACTACATTTCCCTGAACTGAATCAACTCAGAAGCCTGGAAGAAAATGTCTAGATATATTAATCCAATAAGTTTCGTGACTTTTACGAATATCTTCACAATGTAATTGGAGTTTCTTTTGCAGTTTTTAATGTGAAAGTTGAACGAAATTGCATCACTTCTCATTCTAGCTCGCATCTAGGTTTATTTAGTTAGACTTCCCACTTACTGTTTCTATGGAAATTTTTAAAATTAAAAAAGAATTCCCCCAAAGATTGTAAAACTCAGAAGTTTCCTTGGAATTGTTTTGCATAAACTATATTTGACAGTCTTATTTATTTATTTACATTGTACACTACTTAAAATTTCTACCTTCTTTTTTAAAACATGGTAGGTATTAATTTACATGTAATTGTTTATAAATGAACTTCAACTCTTCAAAGTATTAAATTTGATATTGAAAAATCTGTTTACCTTGAAAAAGAAATTTAAATTACCTTTATTTATGGTAGATATGAATCTGAAGATTAGTTCTATGATGACTTCTGAGTTTAAGAGCAAACTTCATGTACATTTCAGTGATGTTTGGGGCATAGTTTATGAGAACTGGAAGTATCTTCTCTTGTTTCCATGAGCTCTTCTGCTGGGCTGTGTGCAAATAATCTGCTGCTGCTTTAGAGTCTGTAAATCCCCTGGGGCAAGGACTATATTTTTCTTCCATGTTTATATAGTGCTTAGTACAGAATAATCTAATGTTCTACAGGACTACAGTGCTACATATATTAATGAACAGTAGGCAAATGCATTCAGTAATGGATCACTGCATGATTATAATCACATTTGAAGAACAAACTTCTGAGTTTCTTATACACAAGAGTTCTGCCAAGCTTCTCAATTAATTTTAGAATCACTGGGTTTGGCGACATGATGGAATTAAGATTGGAGATCGTGTTTTATAATGTTATTGCACAGAAGATCACAAGTTTAATCTTCTCCATCATCTTACAAATAATATTTTTTTAAATGTTACTTTGCAGAATGGATGTTGCTGTTATCTTCTATGTTAGACTGCTCAGGATCTCTCTTTTATATGTATTTCTCTCGCATGTCACCTTGGCATCCAAATAGCTTGTAATACATAAATTGTTTGATGAGTGTAGAATGCCAGAAACAAATTGAACTGTGATAAGTAGAAGAGATACTCCATGTACAGAATATGGTATTTGTCACTGTCCTTTTTTCAGCACCTTTTTAGACAGTATGAGAAGGTTCAGACACTTTTGGAGCTAGGCAGAACCCATGGCCTTCTTGGCAAAGGAAAACCTCTAACAGTTGCAATAGCTACTAATAGCATTTACTTAAAGCAAGCCAGCCAGCTGTCCTCATTTTAGAATGTCAAGGATTTCTTCTTGAAATTTCACTAATTTCTGACAATATACTTAAATAACGGTCTCTCAAAGGTCCTCACTTCTGGGAAAAGAGGTCAGAGTAGTAAAATGGTAGAAGCACTATATCTGTTCACTTTGGATTACCTTAACCCAGTCTGGTTTTAGCCAGCAAATGTTATGCTGATGTGATAGATCTGTGGTGTAGACTGTTTGGCAAGAGAAAAAGATCAGTAGTTAATAATTATATTTGTAGAGCTGTCACTGATTAGGAAGTACAGTCTTTCTACAATTAAGAAAGTTTAAAAGGACTCAAAGTTTGATCGTTTCACTTGTGCCTAAATGAGATCGGAATTAATGTAGAGTGGCTGAAGTAAAATTTGAAGAACTTATTGATAATTTGGGATGGTCAAAGGATGATTTACTGTCTGTATTTATTACAAATATCAACTCACTTTTGAGCAATGTGAATCCATTCTGGAATTACCGGAGTAGTATGAGAGCTGAAAAGGCCTTATCACTTTTTGACTTTTTTTCCCACTCAGAGGCCTTATGAACTTTCAATGTTACTGCTTAAATATAAACAGTCAAACTGATATGATGTGCAACCCTGAAAAAGAAACAGAATGGCAAAGTATTCAATAAATATTTCAGTTTGAATTTGGAAAGATATTTAGTGTCATATTGACATCTCATTAAGCTAAGTATCTTCTAGTCCCATGGTTATGAGACAGTACCCTGTCTCTTTTAGGACATCTCATAACTATAGTTTTCTGACAAAATAGAAAGACACTGAAACTTGCTTTTGCAGTGAAAACTATGCAGTGTACTATTTTTAAATCAAATATATTATAAAACACTGAAACAGTTAATCTAAGGATATGAGGCTGTCCCCAAGACATAAGCATAAGATCGGGATTATATTTCTGTTTAAAAGTTCTAATTTAACTCAATCAGAAATTATGGTCTGGATGAGGGAATTCTGTAATTGTTTTTCAAAGGAGATAAAGCGAGATTTTCACAGTGGTTAATACTGACCCTGACTGATAGTAGGTCATATTACCCTTAGAAAACACCAAGAAACATAGAACTGTATATATGTAGCAGTTTACAAAATAAACCAAAATTAATAAAAAAAAATAGAGTTGTTTTCCTCAGATTATATTGAATCCCCAAACAGTGCTTTACAAATCAGTACTATTATTCATTATTTTTTGTTTAGTTTCTTCGAACAGGTATAATTTGCTCACTATAGTTTTTCATTTATTCATATGTTTACTTATGTGTCATTGGATGTAGGTATTCTGTGTCCCTGAACATTATCCCCCACCAAAATATCATAACTTATCCTCTGGGTTGTACATGCTAAAATAGCTTGACAAAAGAGAGAAAAGAAACCAAAATTATAATGTGTCTTTCTAAATTTAAAAGGCTTAATAAATCCAGGGAATTGAGCTTAAAGTTTTCACTTAATTGTTTTTTCATGACTGTCATTTTCTTTCTCCAATAAGGAAATTAATCTTTGTGTTTTCACTCTGTCAGTTCTACAAACTGTGCAAAAAAAAAAAAAGAAAAAAAAACCCAACTTTTTTTTTTAAGATTGCTTGTGGACACTTTGGCAAATTTAGGAGAAACATTATTCTACCACTAAAGTATTTATACGCCTACACCAAACCCACATCAGTGGAAAGTTACTATTTCACTTCAGAAAGCTTTTGATCCAGTCCCTAACATCTACCAAACTTTTACTACAACTGTAAAGGTCTCCTTCTTGCTTAAAATTATTTTAAAGTTTTGAATCAACAACAGTGTTTTCCATTAAAAACAGATTTCCTATCTTTGGCACAGGCTTTTTCTCAAATATTTTAACAAAAAAAGTCCTTGGGCTAAAATATGGCTCCTTCATGAGTTTTGCTGTATCTATTACGTGTAATTGTACTTCCTTTTTCTAACAACACAGGAGGTCTAAGGCAAATCCAAAAACCTTTAGGATAAGTGTTCTCTATTTTCCTTAACACATATCCAAATGGTCTGTTGTGTTGGACAAAATATTTACATCTGTTTTCTCTGTAGACTTGATACAATTAGAGACACCAATTTATTTTGAATGTAGTGTCTAAATTCTATTTTGAACTCCTAGAGTTCTAAGATTATACCAGTATTTAGCAGATAGGTACCTCCTTTCTTTCCACTCGTGAACAGAAAGACAAATGTATGTACATGTTTTTCTACTACTTAATGGATTTAACAGTTTAAAGTCACTGGTACGTTGTATAGAAAAAATATACTGATAATTTCATAAAGAACTAAATTTACACAGGATTGTGTCAACAGATACAGAATTGTTGAAGACAAAATAAATCTCCAGTAGTAACCTTGAATACTTTACTGAGGTGGATTCTTAGTGATGCACATGATGCTGTGTAGCTTTTATGTCAAGGTTGAATACCTTCCTAAAAGATTTCAAAAGAAATGATAGTTTTGATACAGAAATTACAGTGTGTCATATAAGAGATATTGTTTTAGATGAGAAATCACAGCAGAAGATCAAAATGTGCCTTCTGATTAAAATAATTGAGAATAAGCAATTTTCACTTTCCCATACATCAGCAGCAATACCGAATGTTGTTGACCAAGAAGGCAGTACAACGCAGTTGAGAGCTGAGATACCCCATCAGCCAGCTGCACTCAGTTTCTTCAGGATCTTGAGCAGACACTGTAGATGGTGTCTTTACTGAAAGGTGCAAGGAAAAGTTAAGTGACAGCAATCACCATGTAACATCAGAATTCAGATTTGCTACACAAAAAATTCAGGCCTGAAAATCAGCTTTGTTCCAACTCCAATAGACTTAAGTCCCTATGTGTTTTCCATATATTCACATTCTGAATGGTCTTTATTTTCATCTGAAGTAAACGCTAAGGAAGGAAAACAAGATCTCCTTGAGAGTAGAACATGTTGCCTTTCCTACTAGTCAGTATCAGCTTTGTTCTACAATAATAGCCAATATTGTAAAGGATTCAGTGTATAGAAAAATAAACTACTTACATGGGTTCACATTTATAGTTTATCACCCATTTTGATCCAGCCTGTGTGTCACAGATCAGGCCATGCCATTGAAAAGTCTCTGCTGCAGAAATGCCTGTAGATAGCAAATAAAAACAACACAGCTGTACTGGACACATTTTTATAATACCTGTCAGTGAAAACAAATAGATGACAGCTCTGCATAGACTGCTTAGCCACCCCAAATGAGAGAAAGATCTGGGGAGGATATTCCACTAATTCATCACCTCAGCTTCCCAGGAAATGTTTACTTATTTCTTCCTAAAATTTCAACGTTTTCCCTCCTTCCCTAATTTTCTGAAGCTCTGATTACTTGTGCCTTACTTCTTGCCCCTCAATAACCTGTACAGTGCCTATGGGGAGCAGTTTCCTCAGCTCAGTGTTCACAAGCCTGGAAATCTTCAACAGTGGATTGCTTTTGTTTACACATGATATTATGGGCAGAAAGTTAAAGTCTGCTGTTCCTGTTGGAGAGTTAAGTTCTTCTTCAATATCTACATCATCTATGACTTTTCCGTACCAATGACTGAGAAAGAGTTAGTAAGACTTTCAAACAATAAAAGGCAATTCTAAAAAAATTCCTGTTTCAATATACTGCAAGTTCATTAACTTGGTAGGAATAGCACTGGCCACCAAATAGCCTTGTTTCCTTTTGGTGGCAATGCCTTACTCCGAGAGATGGAGAAATAAATAAAAAACAATTTCAAAAAAATGTTTTCATGTTTTCCTCAAATGTGTCTGAAACATTCGTTAGGATGAACAAGATGTTTGAACCATTCACACAGGCAGCACCAGTGTTGTGTTATGTGGTCCCATAGCCAGTGAAATAGTCATGGATGAAGGGTTTCCTCAGTTAAACTAGGGATGTTGAATTAGGGATGCATCCATGCTGACAGCAAACACTGGAGAATTCAAGAATAGGCCAGTGACTGGAGAAGAAGCACAGGAGGGAACTAATAAAGAATGTAGAGGAAATTTAGTTTTTCTTGCAATCAGAAAACCTTGAAAATTTAATTGCTTATAAGTGAAAATAATACGGCAGAAAGACATCAGATTTTGCAAGAAAATCCTAATTCCAGGATTTCAGATACTGTGGATCTGCAGGCTCTGAATGTAAACTGTTCTTCATACTACTGCTCTTTTCTTAAAAAGAAAATTTAAAATTACCTATCTCTTACCTTAGTTTTATTTTGTGATGGTTTACGTTTTCCTGCCATGAGCTTGGTTTTGCTGTCTCTCTGTTATTATAATCTCATACTCATCCTTGAAGATGAGTGACTTCCACTTCATCAATTTTTATTACAAATACTCATTGCATCTGCCAGAAGTCAGTGAGGTTTCTTTCAGCTAGGATTTGTTTTACCTTTACCATTTTGCCTGCAATGTCCTCTTGAGTATGTATTTGGCATTGTTTTGTACTTTAACCTCTTCTAAATCCTTACCTTCATTCATCATTAGTATAATAATCCAGCCAGGAATCTAGACATTTCCCATAAGAGATTGTTTGGATTTTTACATTTTGTAAGCAATGCCCTGGGATAAGAATCTGTATTATCTCTGTTTAAAGTTGAAATAAATAAATACAGTGTACATAAGTGCATTGGTTTGAACAATAGATATATAGCCCAGTTTAGATATATTTTCTTTACTCCCCCAAAAACTAATTGAGCCCTCTATCTATTCCAGGCTTGCCAAATATTTGGCCTTTCAAATATTCTGAGTAAAATCCTGACCCATTGAAATGAATGGCTTAATTCCCAGAATTAGAATTTCACATTTGCTTTATTTTATTTCCCAGTAAGAGGTTTTAAGCAATCTAAATTATGTCATAACATCGACTTTGTGGCATTAGTATTAAATTCCTTATTGGGAAAAATGCTTTATTTGCTTGACACTGTAAGTAGAATTTAGTCTTGTTTTGTATAGCTAGTGTAATGTAGATACTATGAACTGAGGAGTTTTTTCAGGTTTGTAGCAACTGGGAGGGATGTACAGATCAAAAGATTAGAAGAAAAGATTCAAGGGCCAGAATTACTCAAATGCTAAAATTCCTCTCAGGACAGGTGGAAGAGAGTGGGTAGGAGCAGGATTATTTAACACTAATAATTTTTCCTGTTTGTGAATAGCTCTACCATAAGAAGACCTCACTGAAAAGGTATCTCCCATATATTTTAACTGAGGTTTGGAGTTAAATAACAAAAGGTGCATACAGTGGTTGTATTCTCTGATTTCCATGTTACCTGCTCAGAGTGAATTGCATGTGTATGATACTGTTCCTTGTTCCTCCTCTTTAAAGCTTCAACATAAAAAAAAAAAAAAAATAAAAAAAAATTTGTGCTTTGAAATTTCAGTTCAAACAACTGAAACAAAAGACAGAAAATTGCAGCACTATGTGTAATAACTAAACCTCTTGTTACATGTTGCTGTATTAAATATAAAACATTTTCATTTCCTTTGTATAGGAAATTCAATAGGACCTGAAAAAGGGGTCAACCAAGTACTGTGACTCCCACTATAAAATGTGAGTGGTGCTAATATTCCTTTTTCAACTCTCATGTGACTGCAAAGAACCAAACATATAAAATATAGCTTTCATAAAACTGGAGGTTTGGTGGAGAATTAGCATGAGAGTTGTGCAGGCAACTTGCAAACAGAAGGCTGGCCAAGAGCTCAGATTTATGCTATGAAATTTAAATGGTTTTCTCATGAGGTTTTCTTGAAAATATCACTGCATGTGGTCATGTTGGTTTACTGGCATATTTTCTTGAGATTGTTCTCAAAGTGAAGGGGGGAGGAAGAGGAGAAAGAAGCTTGTTCCTTTAAGACACACATAACTATCAGAGCATTAGGAAAGCATGTAAAAATACATATTATAAATAGTACAAATGGGAATTCTAAACTTTAAGGCATATCTAAATTTGGACTAAGGAATAGTTAAGAAAATATGGGAAATATCATGAGGCCAGGGTTGAAAATTTTATTTTATTTTCGATGGACTGTTTATAGTGTCACATATTCTATCTCCATGGATTTTAGCTGCCACACACCAACACTAGAAAAATCTAAGGACCAGAATTTCAATTCAGTTGTAAGATTAGAGAGATTTTTCTTGCCTACCTATCTGCGGTTGAGACTGAATTCAGACAGAGGTATTTTAGCAGTCAAACTGTTATTCCTGGTATACCCAGTACAATTTTAGTAACTCAGAAAAAAGAGATCACAGACTGAAATTAAGGAGGAAGATTATAAGCAATATAAGCCTATAAGCAATTCAAGCAGAATTTAATTACACAAAGGGTAGCTGAATTATGGAACACATTGCTGAAGGCAGCAATAGATGCAAGAATTATAAATCAGTTCAAGAAAGAGCTCAGAGAAAGGAAATCAAAAAGTAAACCAAATCAGCCTTTTTAAAAACATCCCAGGGTTAAATGGGGCAGGCCACAGTGGACTCAACAGTCAAACACTTTTCCTTTAAATTTTCCTGTGTTTCCTTAGGAAGAAACTAAATAGTCCCTCCATTCATTTCCATAATGGCTGTGGTTCAGTACCAGAAATACATGAGTGTGTCTTTTGTGTTTTACCTGTGCTTACAGAATTTTGTTGCATTTCCCTTTATTTCAAACTTCATTTACACTTGTACTGTTTTACATGAGTCTGGCAGTATAAAGAAGCTATGAAGTAAGTGTAAATATGATTTATGCTCCCTTTACACTAGCAAAGTGATGTATAGTGTCCTTAGGGAATGAGAGAATCATGCTCAGTGTATGTGAAACAGACACATAAACTCTGTTTAATTTTATTTTACAAGCACATTTCTATTTATTTATTTTTTTTTATATCATTTTAAGACTCAAATTCATTTCTTCTCCTTAAAGTAGACTGACAGAATTTAATTCAGCATTCTCAGGGTATTAATATTTCATTAATCCTATACATATATATATATTAAAAATGGTGGTTTATACCTACATGTCTAAACAAGTCACTATTAATAGATATCTGTTAATTTTTCTCATCTGTAATACTTGCAGTTTTAGGAATAATAAATGTAAAAAGTGGTAAGTGAAGTAATGATTACTCATGATGATTACAGTGGCATCATTTTGACATTGAAACGAGCATTTCAAGGATGATTACTGCATAACTGATGAAGTACCCCACCAAATCCTTCATATATAATTGCAGAATTGCAGTGTTGATCTTAAGGTTGATTAAACAGAAACAAAGAAATAAAACTCTGCCTTACACATGAGAAAATTAATAAAATGGAGTCTTCTGAAAAATCTGTGTTTGCCTAATATGAACATACAATAATTTAATGGAAGAGAATGATGAAAAATTAGGTGCATGTATTTTTCTACAGGTATATTTACAAATTTCTGAATGCTGGCTGTGGGAGACATTGTGGCTGAAGCCAATATTAATTGATGCTCTGGACCTTAGGTATTGTCTGAATGTCAGCACGGAAAGAAACCTTTGTGAGTGGTTGTCTTATGTCCATTTTTAAATGCATTACACTCTGATGTAAAAAATGGAATCAAGTGTTTGAAAAATTAAAACTTAAGTTTTTGGTTTTTCCCAATGATTTAAAATTACTTCCATAAAGATTTAAGATGCCAGGTCTACAATGACTGGATGTGATTATCATCAGTACTGATCCCTGTAGTTTCTGTGGCAATCAGAAACTGGGGTACTCAGTGACTCAGAAAGCCAGGCCTTTAATCTTTCCAGATACAAAATATATCCCTATACCTGGACATGTATCTGCAATGTAACTGAAAACACAGAAGTGAAAAAATAGCTTTAGGACCAGTTCTTTAGAAATGGGATCCACCGTCCTTCATAGAAGGTATGAAGCTGTAGAAGTCAAATTTAATTGTCCTGGTTTCTTTGATTTGAAAATCTATTTATTAGTATTTGATATTTAGTTTTAATTTCATTGTAGATTTTGTTTTTTTTTCATATGTCAGTTATTGATTCCAAACCAGAAACTATTTGATTGAAACAAACAAAATCATAATTTGTATTAAAGTTAGAATGGAAGACCAGATTTAAAGTATATGTGCATGGCAGTCATATTTTGCTTTATGCCTATAAATGATTTTTTTATTTTTATTTTTATCATGGCAAAAAGAGATAAAAAATTAAGTAAAACCCAGAAGAATAAATAAAAGTGAAGAAACTGCTGATGCAGCCGTACATGAGGAATAGCATTACTTTTAGATTTATGCATGGGAGACAAAGAAATCTATATGAGCTCCTGCCTGTATATTCCCTCCCAGCACTTACATTAAAAAAAAAAAAAAAGTAATTGCTTTAATATTATTTTACAGAAGCACTTTTTCATTCCCACCTATTGATTTACACTGTCTCACTTTCCTCACCCTTGTCAAAACTTCATGCTTGCCTCCTAAGCACAGGAACAGAAATCAGCATTGTCTTGTTTTGACTGCCATTGCTTTGCGATCTTAAATGGTCCCTCAACCCTTTTGTCAATATTTATTGATGGGATCCACAGGCACTCTGAGTGATCCCACTCTTGAGGGGTATAAACCAATGGCAAGCTGGGAAGGGAGGGAAAGGAGGACCTGCTCCAGGCAAAAATTGGTTAGGAAATATCAGAAAGCTCAGGAGCCATTGACAAAATGTCAGACATTTCAAATCCTTGTTTGTTTCTCTGGCTAATGCCATGCTAAACAGACCCATTAATCTACCCCTAAAGCGGCAACTGTTGTGTATACATATATGCACAACACATGCATGTACACCCACCTACATGCACACATACACACACAAATAGTCTGCAGGGAAATTAAGCAATGCCAATGAATCCATGTACAGAGAAAGTTCTTGGAGAAATTAACAGTGCAATTACATTACATGACATGCCACAAGATGGATGAGGAAAACTTGGCTGGTATTATGTTCTGTTTTCAAATTGCAATTTATTTGAGGGTTTTAATGGATGCCTTATTAAAACATCTCAGCATTGGTCAGGTTTCAGCATATGTCAGAGTAGCCCATGATTGATGACACCCTCTGCTGCTTCCCTTGCACATTTGCAGGGAATTTAAGCAAAGAGGGAATGAACGGAGCCTCAGATTCGTATTGATCGTGTGAAGGTGCATTGCCTGAGAGCACAGTCTAATAACATTCTTTTAGCTGAACTGCCTCACATGAAGGCATTTATTACAAGAACTAAAATGTTATATTGCTTAGGATAAAAGATCATTGTACAAACAAAAGAGTAAGCAATGAACAAAAGCGAGAAAGAGCGAAAAAGAGAAAGAAATACAAATGTATAACTTTAAGAAACAAAGTGCTATTATATCCTAAAAGCATATTTCAGACAGCCAAAAAATGATGAATTTAACTGTTTTCTATGTGTAGATAAAAAAGAATCTTCTGAGGAAAAACTGGAGACAGCAATTTCCTTTTTTTTTCTTTTTTTTTTTTAATCCATCTAATTTAGATGAGATCCTGTAATTATATTGGTAGCAATGAGAGTGGAGGTCAGAGCTAAACACAATTAGGATTTCGAACATCAAAATGGATAGCTTGACATTAATCATTTGACCATCCAATGTCTTTCTTCATCACTTTAAGTACTATATACTGTAGTTAATCGATCTGACCGTCACCCATTTGATAAGCGAAAAGCACTTGTACCTAACCAGTGTAAATCTTAGAGAATCCCCCACACTGTTAGAGGGAAGATAAGTTTGGATTAGACACACATAATACAAGAAACATTTCCTCTTCTGTTGTGAGATTTGTAAGCTACCCGATTGAAAAAGAGGAAATTTCCATGATCTCAAACTGCAAACATACTGCTGGCTTTTACCTCCCAAAACACTTTTAAAATAAATCCACATAAGTACTTCATCACATTGGCAATGTTTGGTTAACTGATACATTTTTTTTTTTCATTGTAAATGGAGTCAAGCTGAAGGTAAAATGAGATAATCAACTACAGATGAGGTAGAGTAGAAATACCCTTGCCCCTAGGTACCTCAAAAACACAATACTGATTACGAATAAAAATTCAGGTTGAGCATTAGAGTCCAATTCTTTCAGGTGCTGAGTACTTGTCAGTGACATTACTGTATCTGTATCCCATTCATTTTGACTTTCTCTTGGCTGGCAGGAAGCACTCAGTACCATCCATGATCAGATCTCCAAAACACTCCCCAAATATCTATGCCTGGGGCTTGGTTAAGTACTGTCTCATCTCTCTCATCACTGCCTCTGGCTGTTTGCAACTCTGATACCATTCCAGTTTCAATTTCAGGCCTAAAAGATTATTTGTTTGACCTGCCTTGCTCATCATTATTTGAGCTGCTAATTTTATTATTCTGTTAGCACCCTGGGCTGCATGGTATAAAGTGGCACTATAAAAGTGTAGTTTGATTATATTGGAATCATTCAGCATCACAGGCTCAGCAAACAAAATGCAGCACTCCCACCCACACTGCTATGATCAGAAAGAAGAGGCAGTAAAGAAGAGGGGAAAGGGATGATAAAAGCTGTAAGAAGGATAAATAAGAATAAAAAAGCTAGTGCACTTGAGAAGCTTTACAAATTCTCTCAAGTTAGGGTTGGACAAATTTCCTATAAATGTCCCTTTCTAAGTTACCTTATATTCCTGTGCTTTTATTATTTTTTGTTCAGTGTTCCCAGTTCTTTCTATCACAGCTTTACCACCTTTTTTCCATCTGTTTTTTAAACATCTCCACTTTGGTGTGGATCTTAAACAAATCACAACTTACTTTTGTAAGTTTATTTTAAATATAGACAGGGTCCTTTAACATTCCCCAGATTTAGCATTAGTTCATCCTTTGAAATACTGACTTCAGAATAATTACTGGATTCACCTGCTTTTGTTTCTGAGGTTTTTGTCTTTCCTTCACCTGTCTTTTACATTCTAAGTAGCTGACAAACCTCACTTGAACTTCTAAAAGTAAAAAATCTAAATTTTATTTTTTTACATTTGTAGTCCACGTTTGCTACTGCAGACCTGATTGCTTCATTGTTGGAGAAGCACTAAAATGGCTGCCTCAAGTTGCAGGCATTTTATAGCATAAGAAAAATGGTTTCTGAAAGAAAAGAGTTCATATTTTTCAACCAGAAAATTTAACTTACCCTTGTGATTAACTTCCTGGGATCCTTTCAGATCAGTACACGTATCACCTGAGCAAGCCATGCGTAGGTAACCTAGCCAAATCATAAACCTGATTGTCATCCTCAAAACAATTCCATATTGAGAACCATGGTTTTCAAATATTTTCTAGCTAACATAACTCGTTTAGCTATGCTTATGTAGAAGAAACATAGTAGAGATTGAATGTTAATAAACATTGACTTTCTCATTAATAAGAATTGAAAATCTCGTACTAAGTGTATTTCAGAAGATACAGCTCCAATCATTTCAATTCTTGCAAGTCACATTGCTCTCAGCTTCTTGATCAAAAGCAGTAGCCATGTCTATTATAGCTAAGATAAATAAACAGATATTTTCTGGCAGTTTAGTGCACAAATGCAACCTCCTAACCCTCACCATCAAAAGGTCAAAAGCTGCAAAACCCAGTCCATTAACCTCTGTAAATGGTTGTGATATTAAAAACTGACTCTCAATATCCAAGGGTCATGATCTAGTGCAATAACCATCAGCAATAAAGAATTATGACTATAGTACATTATCCATCTATAAAATGGCCATTTATGACACTAGCACATTGGCTATCTGTAACAGGAATGGGCCAGCCTTTTCAAAGAATCATTGCACAGTTTCAATTATGGGGTTATGGTATAAACTGTGAAAACTTATTAAGTTTTAAAACAGAGCACATAACTACTTTCTGTATATTTAGCAAAACAGAAGAAAAACCCACAGGCTAATGCAGCTTAATAGAAAATAACAGTTTAAAAGATCGTTCACGACCTGCATTCTGTACTGTAATGTAGAAATTTCAGATTTAATTAGATATCACCTGATTACCAGAACTCCAGAGATCCATAGATAGGTAGAAGCCTATCAAGATTCAGAGGGGCTCTTTCAAGAGAAGGGTTGGCTACTTTGTGCTTGTAGCAACCTTTTCTGTCTGCCAAACAGAGCTGTAGCTCTCCAAGCAAAGCAAGGTGTTTGAGAAAGTTTCTGAGTGACCAAAAAAACAAATCCTTGATGATCAGTAAAAAGGAATGGCTCTGAAAAGAAATAGTACTAAGCATAGAACAACCCTACTTTTTGTGGTGTAAACATCTTTTTAATCACAAAAAGTCTATTTTTGGTGAAAGAAATTGGAGGGGATGACAATTTAAGATTGATATGATATGGTATGATATGATTGATATGATATGATTGATATGATATGATATGATGATATGATATATAAATCCAAAACAACTTTGTGAATTTTTTAGAATGTTAAAAACAACTGTCTAAACGTGTCAAAAAAATCTTTGCTACATGATATGTATATACATACAAATAGATATGGATTAATAGAAGACTTTGCATGATGTCTGTTTAAATTGCTGAGATGTTTTGTCTGTAGAAATTTAGGCCAGCAAGTTATCTGATCAGTCACTAAAACTCTGATAACACATTAGCTTGGAAGACCTGAAAAAATGCAACCCCCTCTCCATTTTAGAGAGCAGCTGGTCTTACTAATTAAAATGGAAAAACTCCATCCATCTTCATTTGCAGAGAAGTCCCCCAGACAGAGACAGAACTTCAGCACCCTATTGTAGTTTCACAGGATGTCTGAAAGGATCAGAGAGGAAGTAGAAAATATCCATTATTTTAATTTTGACAACAGATACAGAGAAGCCTTTTATTTGTAATTAGATGTGAAAGGTTATCAAAGCTAAAAGCAAGTAACATACCAATTTTGTTTACTCTTTCTTTTTCCTTTACATTTAATGAATAACTTACCCAACTGTGGAGTCAACAGCTCCCTCTCAGGAATGGAATTAATGACACTTACGTTCTCTTACCATTTTGTTCCAGTCACTGAAAAGTAAGGAAACACCAGGGCATGAAAATATGAAGTTGTTTTTAAATGACTCATTTAAGTTTTTGCTAGAGAAAGTTTTTGTTTGTTTGTTTGTTTTCTTTCTGTAGTCCATAGTAATAATAAAATCTTTGCTAGAATAATACGTACTCTTTCCTGCTTCTGTTCCACCAATGAACTATTAATTTGTTCTCTCCATCTGTGAAACAGAAGAAACATGAAGAACTAAGCAGATCTATTTACCTACTGACATATGACTAGATTCAGGGTGGCACTGGGCACTGGGATTCAGAAGTAGAGCATCTGCTCTTAAAGCAGTTGAGATGAATATCAATCTTTTGAAGAACCTAACTGGCCAGAATTGCCTGCAAAGAGCCCAGAAGTGGTGAGAGAGGGTGCCTGAGCAGTACCCTGGAGACACTGAGACACTGTGATACCAAACAGATCAAAAGTAGGCTACATGTCAGTTTACAGCCTTCCTCTTATGAAAACTCTATCTAAATAGGATTGCGTGAACAGCAGCTACTTTTGCCTCTTCCAGATCTTTCCCCAGTGTAGAGGTCACTGGAACATGCATCTTTTTATGGCAGTGGAGGCCAGGTCATCTTCTATTCTCCAGTCCTTTGTGCTGAAAGAGAAAGAATAGAGCATAAAGCATGTTGAGTTCAAACAGTGGCCTCAAAGAAATTATTGTATTAATGAGATTCAACACTAGGCATTTTACCATCTGAACACCTCATTTTCAATGGGCTTAACAGCTGGTGAGCTCTGGAGGATGCTTTAGAGCATCTTTTCCCTTCTCCCTGTGCAACAGCTTCCTGCCAGGCTGGCCCAGCCTATGGTCAGTGTGCCAGATCTACTTTATTAAGGGATGTTAAAACACCACATGTCAGAATCTGTCTTTATGACTGTGGTTAATAAAAACGTTAAAGCATAACTTTGTTTCAGATGTTGTTGTCTTTCTCAGAGACGGGCTTTTTTTCACTCGTAATATCCCATCAGCTTTTGCCCTAATTCAAGTACAGTACTACACAAGGCAGACATATGTAAATAAAGTGTCATGATGCACATGCACAGGGTGCACAAATGAACTTTATCTGACCATCATCTACATTTCATATGCACGTTGTCTTTGTAACTTTAATACATTTTAAATATGTTTTTCTGTGAAATATATGCTAATTTTCCCTGCTTGGAGCTTTTTTGTCACTCCTTTATTTTCTTAGCACTATGGAAATAAAGGGAAATAATCTATTTTATTTTAAAATATCAGGCCCTAAAATAATGTGAACAATATCTGTAAATTTTTAAACTGTAAAAAACACAGATATTCCTAAAATACTTTTCTGTCACATAATTATAAATTTCCAAAGTGTTGACCAACTGAATGATTACACATTATGAGGTTTGTTCATTGCTTTTTAGCAGTTTTATAGGCAAGAAAGAACATAAAGTCCTTTATATGGTCTGCTTAAAGTAGCAAGTAGTCAGTTGTTTAAGTTATATGAGTTGCTTAAGTTTCTCAGTGATGATAAATTGTATGCCTCCATAAGAGCTCCATAAGACCATCTTCATTCTGATGGAATAGTTTGAGCAACGGGTGGTAATAATATGATTCAGTTCAGTTATGACTCTAGTCTTGGACTAAACAGATCCTGATGTTGTTCTGTCAGTGGATATTTGGGGTTGATGTTTTCAAAATAGAGTAGTTTTGGTGATTTTATCTAAACAAGTACATTCCAGTAACAAATTCAGTTGCAGCTATCGTGCACATGGAAATTTTTACAAGCATAAATGAGTTCACAGTTTTGATTCTTTCAAAATATTTGTAGGAAAAGCTTTTCTAGTTTATTAAATTCTTCAAATATGTCACATCATGAGCAGTTATCATACCCAGCTTGTCATGTGAATTATTTACTGAAAAGGTAGATATTTGTCTTTGTCCAGTTCATTTGCATCATATTACTCTGTGTAGACATTTCTCTCAGCAGTAAGGTATTCAGGACTTAACTTTTTCCTCTGTTTCTTTATTTAAGTGAAAGAGATTATTTTTATGTTAATATTGCCAATTAGGAATAGTAATCCTTTAAACATCACTGAAGAAATTGAAACAGATTAGAACACCACCACCAAAACCACACACACACTTAGTAGTTAGCTGAAATATGATTTGACAGGTGGAGCAACCATAACTGGAAAATGATTTATTGAGTATATATTACTGCATAATGGACCTTCAGCTAGTTATAATAATTACAATAACCAGATTATTCCATGCCACACTCTGTCAAGAAAACTCTTCAGATTATCCCCACAAATGGCAAGGTTAGACAATTCTTTTAGGAGTCAGTTTCCTGGGACTCATGTATTCAGTCACGGTGCAATCAACAGAGCTGATCTCTCTAAGGGGTTAAACACAGGTCTGTGAGCTGCATAAATCTTGATGCTTAAAACAAAATGCCAAATTTGAAATTAGCTCTATGAAGCTATTTTCCCAGTTTCTGAAAATGTTTATTTCCAGTATCATCCTTCAAATTGAATTTAGAAAAAAAATTACAATTATTTCCACTGTAGAAAGCTAAGTGCATTACAAGAGCTCAAACATTCAAGTATGAAATGCAGCTGAACAGGAAAAACAATATGATCCTTCAATTAAAAAAAATGCATACACAACAGCAAAGCAATTATTGCAATTATAAATCCATTATATATTGTTAATATGGATCATTAATAATTTAGACTCTAATTTGGCAAGGTCAAAGCTTCACTGGCATTCCTTAAGTTGTTTGTTGTATTTGGGAAGTTTTCTTAGTTATTTACAAAGCTGGGTGTAAAATACTCAGTTGAGGTATCAGTATTATAGTTATAAAGTAAGCAAGGTCTGCTTTGCTCAAATCTTATGCACTTTCTGTATTTTAATCTATTTTTAATGTAGAAATAATCATGATAAGCAAAAATGGTACCAAAGACATATTCCCATAAAACATCTTACCATAATATGTAAACAAAAAATTATGATTTTTTTTTTTTTTTATTACTGAACTCTGACTTTCTTTTGTGAGCAGGCAATTCCAGGCATTTGATTACTTCATATACCATATGGCTGACAGAAAGCATTTTTATTCTGTTTAGATCTGTACTAAACTGGGAGAAAAATCTGCTTTGTGACCTTATGGGAGTTGGATATCTGACTAAGCAGGAATAGATATTAAATCACATCCCTGCTCATAGGTACTTGTGCAGAGTAAGTGTTTCAAGGTTCTTCCTTCACACAAAGTCTAGATATGAAACAAACCTTAGACAAAATGTTAGGGTCTTGCTCAGGGGAAAATTGATGTCATATACCACAGAAGATGCACTCAGGAAACGTGGTATATCCCTAACAGACTCTCTTCTCATCTCCCATCTTGTACTCTATATGTTGAACACTGCACTTTCTATTTTATTTTATTTGAATGTACAAAGAGTATCTTGAGCTTTTATGTGTCTCTTTATTTTATTGATCCTCTCTGCACTCTTAAAAATAATGGGCTTTTAGAATCCCAGCCCTACTAAAATTTATCTTTCTCACTTTCTTGCTCATTCCTTTTTAAAACACCCACATTTAGTGCATAACCTTTTACATGATCAGACATGATCAGCCAATTACTAACACCAAAAAAACCCCAGTCCTGTATATTAGTTTACTCAGAGAAATGGCACATACACAGTGACATGCTCCTTGTCTCCCTGCTACCAGGATACCCATTAACTATTTTTCTGAAATCTTTGTTAGTGTAATGTTGTGTGATAGGCATGTATGTCCTCCTCATGCTGGTGAATTAAAATTCCACTTTCAGTGAGTAAGATTAATTGCCCATTTAACCAAAGCTGGATTCATTCTCTTATTGGGGCAGGGGAGGGGGGAGGGGGTGCTGGAGGCCTGAAGGTGGGAAAAGCAAGGGGCAGAGTGCCAGCTAGGCTGCAGTATTCAGTTACACGTGAAATGATTTGTAATTCTGAGTAATCACTTAGGACAAGCCCTTGCAACATTTTATCTATACATGACTCTAGGCCAAAGTCAATACTCATAGTAAAATAATGAGATGAAGCTAACTGAGCCCTTTTATTAATGCTCCAAGGAGCAAATCTGATGCTTGAGCTTCTCCCATGGAAAGTATCCACTTCTTCCTAAAAATGAACAAGTGGGTCATGATGCCCTGTAGTAACCAGGGTTCTTGCCTCCAAAAAAACAGGGAAAAACTTCCTTTCTTATTTGTGCACCATATCATGCTTTGCCCAGCTGCAGGTGGAGGCATATGAATTTTGCATTACCTGTAGGCTCATTAGAGAAATCTATCTCTCTCCTAATAGTTTTTCCTGACTTGGAGAGAGGAAAAAACCCCACACAACAGAAGTCCAATAAACCAGAAAAAAAAAAAAAAAAAAAAAGAAAAACAAGCAAACAAACAGTACACTGTTTGAGTTATGTGGTTTTAATCTTACTACCATCAACCCTATGAAGCAATTCAACTACACAAGGAACTCCTTGGCAATGTAAGGAAAGGAGCCCTCACTGTTTTTTTTTTTGAAGTTCAGTCATGTTATCCCAGGAAGGTTTTCATACTGCAGCAACTGGCGATTTTATTCACTACACCATAAAGAAATATTCTCTGTCCTTATTTCATTCTTCTCCAATTGTTCATGATGTGAAATTCCACTCATCCAGTGATCTTGTGTCCTGGAACATCCAGTTGCTTATGCATAGTTTTGTAACTTGTGATTCTCCCATTCTGTGACAACTTTCTGTGTAGTCTTCAGCGTTTAACATCCTAATATATTTCCAATTATGCAGCAACAGGCATTAGAATATCCCAGACTCGACATATATTAACGTATGTGAAATGCTATGTGATTAGTCCATAAATATAACAGGGATACAAAATATCTCACAATTATATTACATAAAATCAAAGGTTTTGAATGGAATACTGGATTTTAGTCCCTTTAAGCATGAATTTTTTCAAGTGACCATAAGAGAATTAGTGAACTAAATCCCTCTGGATTTTAATCAAGCATATCTGAAAATCTTGCCTGCTTTTAAGAACAAGAAATAATGTAACACAGGCTGAAAGGCTTACATCTACAGATGTAAATTTGCCTTTCAGATCCAAACACAAAATTGCCAAACAGCATAACAGTTTAATCTTCACAGACTCAGATGAATCTAAAACTATTAAAAATGCTCCAAGTATCAGCATTAAAAGCAAAGGTCTGATTTCTCACAGCATGTGGACAATTTTAAACAGGTATGTAAAAGATCCAAACTCATGATAAGATTCAATTTCCAGCTTACACTCCTAAATAGGAAAGCTTACAATTAGAAACTTACAACAAAGCTCTGTAAATTTTGCCTGAAACTGATAAAATCTGTGGTGATTTCTTTCCACTGCTCCATGAGGAATCTCAAAAATTGGAAGGGTGAATAAACTTTCTTTCAAAAAATGCTGGGTTTCATTATTAAAATATTTCTCAAAACTGTGTCCTCTATAATGAAAAAAAGCCAAAATGGATTGTTTTATGTAAGGAAACAGCTTCTTACTCATTTCATCATTTCAACGTTTCATTCATGTATCATTTTATTTTCCTTTAAAACATTTTATTTTATCAATTATAAATCTTGAAATGATTGCTATCTTTGAACACTGTGTAATATAGTAAATTTAATACACAGGCTTTGTATACATTTCAAAACCACATTGGTTAAAATGTGTGTAAACAAGTTATTTGATTTGTAAAAATAATTAAATAATTTGCCATTCTATAACAAGTTGTTCTAACTGTGCACCAGAGCTGAGTATAACCATTTGTAACATCATTTTCTGGATGATCCTCTTCACATTGTATAAAGACTCACACACCTCATGGCACAAATGAGGACCAAGCACAAAACTGCCAAACAACATAACACTTTAATCTTTAATTTAACAAATGAAATATCATTGAACACCTGTATGGATTTTTGATGTAGTTTCCTCCTGTAGGTCTGAATCACAATCTGTGCTGAGGAGGCCATATTTTAAGTGATTTAAAAGTATACACAGAGGGATCAGAGAGGATCCAATAAATCCAAGTGGATCCACCAACTCCATAACTGGCTAGGAATTAGTAAAAAAAAAAAAAAAAAGCTGTCTTTACAAACTGTGTATGGTGAACTAAAATGATTGAACAACTGAATAGAAAATTAGAGCTAACTTTGGGAAGCTATTGATATGGACCTGATTTTAGAAAGACTATTTGTAAAATCCTTACAGACCTACTAATTACAAAGGAGAACCTTGTATTATCCTTCAACAAATGGGTTAAAACCCACAAAAAGGCATAATCTGGAGCCTAAAAATGCATCTCTCAGTTTCATCTTCTTCCTGGTAAGAAACTTAGAAACAACACTGTCTTGGTGTGAAAACATCTATGTGGGGCAAACGCATCTAGGTCATGCAGAAAACAGTATGTTGCCATAGCTATCATTAGTGTAATACACTTCACAGCAAGTCCTACTGTGAGCTAAATTCAGGCCCAGTGGGTGCTGCACTATTGACTTCAATGAAGCTGCACCTGCTTATGCCCTATCTGAATTGGTCCTTGCGTGTACAATAAGAATAGTATTTCAATCACTGTCATGCACTGAGCACTATTTCAAGAGCCTCTCAGTGTGAATTCCTGCTATAAAATATCTGCTGTGCCGTAGCTGGCTATTCCTTCCCACCCTGCTTGCCCTCCCCTCCATCATTCCTCAGAGCAGCCCTCCATCACATTACAAACTGCTTCTGGCAGCACTGATCCAGTCACTGGGGCAGACAAAAGTCACATCCAATAT
This sequence comes from Tyto alba, assembly GCF_018691265.1. NCBI lineage: Eukaryota > Metazoa > Chordata > Aves > Strigiformes > Tytonidae > Tyto > Tyto alba. The sequence continues at coordinate 16,027,967 of NW_024881280.1, forward strand.
GAAGGATGATTATCTCATGCCTTAGAAAGCTATTTTGGTTGCTGACACAAAGTTTGGTCACTTCTAAAGAATGTTAGGGAGCACACATTGCCATTTTTCCAGTGTAGAGGCTAGTATCTGTTTATCAAAAATTGGCAAGAATTTTACTATCTTTGTTTTGAGGAAAAAAAATGTTACATATCCTTTTTATCTGTGTATTTTTTAATTGCTAGACTACATCAGACCTATTAAATCTCTTTCTGACTAAGAAAAACTAAATGACTTTTAAAGATGTCACCACCTAAGATCTAGACTGTGAGTGTGACTAATAGATGTTTCTCCATCTGTTATGTGAGGTGATCCCACCATTTACCTATTCTTCTAATTGTATTTGATATGTGTAAATGTGTTCCTGAGTATTTCTTCCTTTCTGTTTGCTCTTCCTACCTTGTCTCTCTTAGTCTCTCTTCAAACCTTCTTTATTTTGCTCTGAGCCTGATCTCTGATTCTGAACAGATTTTCTCACCTTGCCCTTCAAAAACTTATGATGTTTTGTTTCCTATTGTCTTAGTGGTATGAAGAAAAACTAATCTTTATAAAAACAAGTTTTTATTTCATTCTGAGGCAGATTCCCTAATCTAATGGCAGAACATAGGTACACTAAAGGGGAAAAACGCAGAATCCCCTTTTTACGCATGTATGTGGAAAGCTCCACCATTTCCTGGTGGGCATAAGATACTCCCTAAGGAGAATGGTATCATGAACATGGGACCATGCCCATACAAATGCTCATGCATTGACTCTCACCATGACAGAACGCAGTAAATACTCCATTCCTTGTTCCTGGGAGGTGAGGAAGACTTCAGCTCCCTACAAGTCAATTAACCCTGCAGTATCCATTACATGACACAGCAGTTATGGTAACAACTGCCAAATGTGTGGAATCCAGGACACCATAGCAGACATGGACAAAAAAATGGAAGGGAGGAGCTGAGTTCCAGCCTGAATGCAAAGTTCTGGATGAAGCTTTGGAGGAAAAGAATCATTGTTGTCTGAGAAGGAGTCTGAACTTTGCTCCTCTACTTCCCAGGGAAATGCCATATCTAACAGACGGTCATGGAGAAGATATGACTCTTGTTCCCTCTTGTCAGGCCACATGGATCTTAAAAGGTAAGCATAAGCTAGTTTCCTGAACTCACGTGATCTCTCTGTAGGAGCTTGACTGCTCTGAATGCTCTGCCCAAGCATCAGGAGCAGTACTTAAAAACTTGAAAGTGCCAGAAAAGTAAGTCTAGTAACACACAGTGTTACCATGCCTATATTACTGGCTGATCTGCATTACAGTCATATTTTTAAAAGAGCATAAAGGTGTAAATACATGTGATTATTATGTGATTTTTGAAAATCCTACTTGTCTGCACATGAAAAGCAAGGAAAACATTGATTCTTTTGTATTCATATTTACTTTTTTTCTTTTTTTTTTTTTCCTTTTTTTTTTTTTTTTTTTAATTATTTTAAGAAGCTTCTTTCACTTTTAGAAAATGTTTTTAGAACTTGTACCAGAGGTCTGTTCCATTACTTGAAGCTGCACATCTTCTATGTCATCTACTAGCCTCGGAAATATGGTCCTTCAACTGAGTGAAACAGGGTATCCCCTACAGCATGTGTGGTACAGCATGTGAGGAATGAATATGATGACTTTCAGCTCTGAAGTGTCCTTGAAGTAACATGCCTCACTTATGTCTTTTTGGGGAGCAATTGTTTTTAATAGAGCTGAAATCTAGAAAATGGAAAAGTGTTTGAAAGAAAGCCCAAGCCAGTGCTTGATGGTAGTTTATTTGCTGACAGTCAGGTGAACTTCTATAAAAATTGTACATTGAAGTTTATCAGCTTAAGGCTGATTGTCAGAGTCTGCCATCACAGTATGACATCACAGTAATTCTGAGCCTTACCTTGAATTTACTCTTTCTGAACAATTTATTTCTTACAACAGAATACTGCTGCATTACAATTTATGGGAGGAAAAATATAATTCAGTTCATTGCCTTCTTGTGAGGCTATAACCTTAAAAGACATGTAACTAAAAGCTGCAGGATCTTTCAGATACGATTACTTGTATAAGTCTGACAGTTCTAATGTTACTCAGTAGACATTCTGAGTTTGAAATATTCAGGGATATGGTTATTTACATTTTAAGATTGTTTATCTCTGTATGGTCACCTTAGCAACATAGAGGGATGGAAGGAACACATAAAAAGACTCCACTTCTCAATAAATGTTTATCATACAATTGCTTACATTTACAACTCAGTATGATACTTTGTTAAATCCAGACTGGGCAATGCTGTTTAACTTAACTACAAGAATATCGAACATCATACTGAATATTACTTCCAATATGAGCAATAAGAGCAATAGCACAACAGAAGCATCAAAAACTTACATTAAGTGCAAAAAGATGATAAACTGACAGTATTTCCATCCTATAAAAGTGTTTACATCATAATAAAAGTTGTCTACTAGCTTTTACAGGTCAAACTTTTGTAATCTTTAGATACGGCTTTTATTTTCATTATTATTATTATTTTTCATTTAAAAGTAAGAAATGACTAATGATAATCTGGAAACTATTAACTTAAAAAAGAACATTTTAAAGTGTTTGATCCTCCTTTGATGAAGTGTGAACACTAGACCTCTTTCCCGGAGGTGTAATTGTGATTCTCCTTTTCTGAAGAAAGAGAGGAGAGGGGATGAGTCTTTGTTACTTTGTTTAAGAGAAACTATTTTCAGTGATCAATTTATGAAGCTATTAGTAAATGTTACATTTCACATTTCCATTTTACATGAACGTCAGTACTATGTAGTCTCTGCCAAAAATGTCAGTCATTCTGTGAATCTCAGAGTTATTCAGTGGACCTATATTTTCCTTTAAAAAAAAAAAAAACCACACACAGCACAAATAAATGCAAAAATCCAAAGTATTTTTTAAAGCATGAAAGAAAAATATATTTTTAATAGCAAACAATCAGAAAGTATGTTTGTAAAGGTATGTATTTCTCACATGTAGAACATGAAAGTAAACTAAAAAGAACATCAAAGTTAACTCTGTCTCACACCAGCATAAATTAAGAACAGCCCAAAGAACTAACTCAAACAAAGTCAGTGAGACAAATGTTCTGTTAATTTTGCTCTAGGTGCAACTGTTATATTAGTGTCTAGAAATTCCAGAAGCAACATGGACCCCAAAGATGCTGCATGAAAAAATTGTTCGAATCTGGTATGGTGCCATATCTGAACTGGTAACCATTCAGCTGTACGGGTCCAGGTGAGGGTTGGGCATACAGTTGTACTGTAGCCAAAGTAACCAGAACACGATAGGACCTTCCTTTGTATTATAAACCAGCTCTTCCTGTGATGTGAGAACAAGCACCAGAGCCAATAAGGTAGAGAGTTGAGGCGGTGAGAAGGCCTAGGGTGCATACAAGCTGCTACTACAAGGTTATTCTGGAAAGCAAACAAATAAACACACACCAGAACTGTACCTTCAGAGGGAGTTTATACTGGAGAAGAGCTTTGCATCATGCAGCTGTGATCTGTTTAATCCAGCGCTTGCAGTCCTAGGGCTGGCATTAGCATATATTTGATCAAAATATAGCCTGTCAGTCTAATCCTAAAAAGTTTATATTCCATATAGAGAAGACAAGGGAAAAAGAGAATCTAGACAGACAAAGGGAAGTGACTTGCTTAGGCTACACAACTGATTAATAACAGAATAAGCAATAAAACACAAGTCTCTTGCTTTCTGAGTTAGTGACTCATTAGCTCTTGCAAGCCATGCAATATCCTAGAACAAAGTTTATGACAAATACTATGGATCAGTTCTTGAAGAATTTTACTACTCCTTACACAATTTCTTCTGCATTTTAATGTGTAGAGATACGAAGCATTGGATTCAGAGCTTTGAAATGTTTCAGCTCATAGCAGCTATATAATACATCTAGAGTACAAGAAATCTCTGTTCTTGCCATTTCCTTTTAGTAGTTCCCTGGACAGAACAGGCAATGAATACAAAATAACTGGGCCAACTCCACATCACCTCGAAATTCTCTTATGCTGTGAAAATCTAATCCTAAATTTACAGTACAGTTTTTGGCTGCTTTAAAATGCAAGGATGTTTATTTTACAGGACTGTTATATTCTCCTACCAGTCCCAGCAGTTTTGAAGATGAGTGATTGACAATGATGCTGAAAATTACTGTTGTGTAATAATTCTCTCTTTTTGATATGTCATAGGCCAGTTCATGAAGAATGTATCCTTTTATGGCAATGTTTTGGATATCAAATCTGAAAGTTAAAGCTCATTCTGTATATGAAAGGTGCATCTGAGGCACCCTTGTGCTGAATTTCATTAGTAGTTCTGTAACAATATCATATGACAAAGCTACTTTTTGAAACTTGGAAATCAAATATCTGTGAATCATCATTTCCAGTGGAGCTGACTACAGAAGTTCTACAGACAACTGCAAAGTTTTAAATGTGTGGAATCCAGACTTTGACTGCAGAGTTCTGTTGGCCTAATATATTAATGATGTTATCTATTGACATGGAAATTTTGTATATATTTTATATATACAGACATATATACATAGATATTACACACAATATGTATATTATTTTTGATTAATTTCCTGCTGGATCTATTTGAAGATACAGAAGAAAATCCAATGATTTTTTTCTGTATACATACCAGACATACTATTTTAATTTTAATCATGTGGATTCTGAAGTGAAATGTGCTTCTAGGTTTACCCTAGGCTCTCCCTGGTGACAAATAATATAAGCTCCCAAATGCATTTTGACCCTCATAGGCTAAAGGCCAAACCTTCAAAGAAGGGCTTCTAAAAATCTTCCAAAGGAAGCAGTTTACCACAGCGTCACAAATCATAGCGCAGGTCTGTGTGAACACCTTTGACAGCAGATGATAGCTAAACAAAAACAGAATATGAAAAAGATCCTTGTAAAAGATCCTTTTAGGCTACTCTTTTAAGAAAAATAAAGGAAATGCTCTAAAATAACTTCCCTCACACAATCAGATCAAGTTAATCAGAATCACTTTACAAATTCCATCTTTGATTCAGCCTGTTCCCCTTCCCCCCAAAAAGCAATCCCAGGGCACTGTGGTGTTTCTACTTGTGAAGCTTTGTAACAGTGGAGATATTCTGACTACAGTCACACAATGTATGTTTTTCAGACACCATAATGGTGTAACAGTATAAAGGGACAGAACTGACAGCAGAAGACATGAAAGAACTGGCTATTCCTTAGGTTTCTGCCTCTGAATTAACTGCAAGGCAATGTAACATTCTAGCACTGTAGGGTGAATGGAGCAGACTACTATTAATCAGTAATTTTATTTTAATGGTGCCTGGGAGTGAGAAACCTAAATATGATGAGGTGCTAACTATTCATATTAAGGGAATCCTCAAGAATTTACAGTCTAAAGTGAAGTATGTGCCTGAAATGGACATTTAAAATTATCTAGTGCAACCACTTTCTACCAAAAGGGTTGAATACCAGAGACATATTCAGAAATACATTAAGGTAGAAAATGGAATTCCCATTATACAGCTGAAGAACAAGTTGACTTCCCAAACTGCTGAAAGTGAGAGTGAGTTCAATGTATCAAACACAGAACAATATTTCCTGGTTTTACTATCATTTGCCAATAACAAAGTTCCAACAAACAAAAATCAACATGGTTTTATTGTGCTCAGCTAGCACTGCCATAATTATTTAGAAAGAAAAAGACATTCAGGAATAAATAATAATTCTTTTCATACTTTTTGGAAACAGTAGAAAGAGATGCATTACCACTTAGGCAGCAATTCCTTATTCTCATATCCATGCAAAATTGGATCAGTAACATCTGGAGGTTCTTTTGGTTCCGTCTGGTAAGTATGTAATGCTCTCAAGGCGTAGGTCATCCTCTAGTGCTTGTAAAATTGAGCTTGACAGAGAAACATCTTGCAGGAACAGATTTTTACATGGAATTAGATAATTCCTACTGTCAGTTAGTATTGCTTTTCTCATAGTACTTCAATATATTTACTGCTAGAAAAAGGTATATAATTAAAACCATTAGATAATTTAAAGTTTGTTAAGTCTTAAGAATAGATTCAATAACATTTATATTTTCTGTTTGATCTTGTTTGATTTAGTAGCCAAAGAAAATTTAAGCCAAGCTTCTGTAGGTTCCATAGACAAAGCAACATGATCTGTAAGTACATTAAGTTTTTCTTTTACTTCTGATTTAGTTGGACAAGGAGGTATGTTCATCTTCACCTTGTCCTAATGCTGGCTGCATCAGTCCTTTTGCAGAACATTTATTTGATGGTGAAAAGAGGATGACACCCTGGAGAGAAAGCAGTGGAGGTTTGTAGCTGCATTTAATATTGCACTGTTGTCTGTAGAATTGTCTTCTACCTTCACTGCAATTTTATTCAGACTTGAAAGCCTAGTTCATAATTAGGCATGCCAGGTACACCGTCTGTGTTCACAGTTTTAGGATACAAACTGTTTTTAGACAAGCCTAAATTTCAGCCTATTAGAGAGCTCAACTTTTTGTAAGAGTAAGTTTTAGCTCTTATCTGCTGGATCTGCCAGAAACAATCAGAAGAAAATTGTGATAACTACTTGCTCATTCTAAAATGGCAAAATCCCCTATTTAGATGTGGGAATGAGCTAAAGTCCTGCTGTGGAATTTCAGCCCAAGACCTTCTGGCCCTGAACAGAGTACTGCCACCTGAGACCATTGCAAAAGCCAGCTCCTAAAGACAAGACTTCTGTTTGCCACATAAACAGACCCTGAATATTCTATGTGCTAGCAGGTCATTAAGGGATTATTTGGGAAAAAGGGGATTTGCATGCAGCCAAATGAAGTGAGTATCCTGTTCATTGCCTGCATCTATTAAAATGCACTTCTGTGCCTCCATCTATGTCAATTTTCTCAAAGGAGCAAGGACTTTCTGTGTTTAACAACCACGGTTTTATTTTTTAAAATGCAAGCAGGAAATGTAAACAGAATCCAAGATTTACTATTAAGCTGCAGCCTTTAGTTTATTGGCTGAGGAATCAATCCTGAAGGATGCTGAACCTTCTGGCGCTGATCCAGACCAGCATTTCAGCACATGTCAACTTTAACACAAGGGGCCTAGTCCTATGATTAGAGTTAAGCATGTGTTTATGCGTTTTCCTGGCCTTCAGCCAGGGTGCTCAGCACTTTGCAGGATCATGTCTTCGGAAAGATGTGGCAGTATCTGAACTTCAAAGTGAAGTGTGACCTATTGCTCTTAAATCACTTTCCACACATGCTAGATGGTAATACAGACTAGCTAGCTCAGGCCAAATCCTCTTCACACCTTCCTTTGTCTAATGTGTTCAAGAGAAAGAAAAATGATTAAAAATACTTTGGTGTTTTCTGTCCACGTTCCATGTCTTCACTCCCATGAGATATCATTTGGAATAAAAATGTGGTGATCAGGTGACCAGTTTCTCTGTAGTATGTACAGAGAATTCTTCAGGTGTGAGTACAGACCCAGATTGCCATGAAGTATCAGTGCTCCTACACTGGGCATTACTTTGGATGTTAAGAGTCCAGGCTTATAGAGCATTTTGGATTTTCAGCTAAATCAGTGGAATAACACTACTGTAAGGTTTATTACTGATGTATGAGGCACTCTCAGGTTTAGCAAGAAAAGTAAACCCTAAAATCTGAAAATAAAAAGACAGGATTTAAGTAAATTCCAAAAATTTTGCAGTGGTTTGGTGCAGGAATATATTCCATTCTGCAACAAACTTTCATTTTAGGATAGTGCTTTTCAAGACCAAATTATCTGAGTGAACTTTCATTTCAATCTATTCAAGACACAGTGATAACATAGTGAAAGGTTATGGTAGCTAGATGACATGAATATAGGTTTTGATTTAATCTCTTAAATGTGGTTAAAGTTTTAGATTTACCCAGAGCTCCCTGTATGAAGAAATGCAGTTTTCATGGTTTTCCTTCAGTTCTACTTTCCCTCTAAAGGTATTCCTAAACCCAAGACTAATATTACATTCATCAGCTAAATTAACTTGGGAAAATAAAAATGGCAAGAACAGCATTTCCAGACATAGGCATCCATTTCTTAATACACATTGCCACCTGGGGAAACATGAAGATACAGTATTTGCACTGAAATCTAACATGCTAACTCTAAAATTCATAGTAGTTTCTAAAGTTTGTTAAACATGTTATTGCCAAGCCATTCTTGATATATATTATTATTGATTTTCTTAACACTGTGACATTTAAATTTTCACAGAAATTATATATTTTTAACTTAATGGATGTAGTGAACATACTGGACAGCAGGTAAGTTAATTAAGGTAATTAGAAGAAAAACATGGAGTTATTTTACATTTATTTAATAATTTATTTACAGGCATATCTGTATTTATAACAAATTAATCTGTTAGTCATATGGGACATTCAAGACTTCTAAAATATTCATCTTTATTTTAGAAAAATATTCCAACTATTGAAATATTTTGAACAAGTTGCTGTGTAAATTGCTGTGAGATCCTAATGTCAGAAAAGGCTTCTGAAAATTAAAGAGCTGCTGACACCTCATGGCAAACTTTAAAAACCATTCTCAGCATACACAGTACTACTTCTGTTCTATCTATTTGTCTTGTTTTCTTTAGAGTAAAGGGCATTTGTTAGAAAACAGTATCTTTGTTTACTAAACCTGCATTTTACAATAACAGCTGGGTCAACAAAAATTTGGTGACAGTGCCAAAGAAACATTTTCAATTCAGGTTAGCAAAAAATAGCAGGAGCAAATGAACTCTTAAGAAGGAAATATTTTTCTTCCAAGGTTTTCTAGGGTGCAAAAGAGTGGAAAAGACATACAGAGACAAAACTGCTTTCGTGTACGAATTAAAAGGTTAGTTATTCCATCAATTGGTCTATGCTAGTCATTAATAGAAAGGTGCTGCTAGTATAATACATACTTACATTCCCTTCAGTATTATAATCCTCTCATTTGGGAGTTATCATCTCAGCTGTTTCAAATCACACAAAGCTGACATTCCCTATAAAAAGTTGTCAGCAAGTTACACTTTGTAATGTCTCAAACCTGCTGAAAAGTTTTAAAGCAGTGGAACACAAAATAAAAAGGTATTTTTGCAATGCTTCTGATCTTTTTCCTCCTCCTCCACCACACCTTTTTTTTGTGCTGTGAAGTATCTTGTGTTCCCTTAGATGATGTTTCCTGACAGAGACACCTTTCAATCTGCCAAGGGCTAAATGTGCTGGAATGTGAGACAAAAATTCAAAATAGAAAAAAATTAAGTCCCAAAGCAGGAACTTAAAACATTGGAAAAGTCATTCTTCCAATGCAAATAACAGCTGAGAGTTAAAATGTGCATTTTTCAAAAGAAAACCTTCAACAATCAGTCTGGGAGACACTAAATTACTGTGGAATTATTTTGGAAATTGATGACTAACTTTCAATAACGCATACCTGAGAAGGCAGCAGATAGCCTTGGGGTTTCTACACATGCAAAGGCATTATGGTCAGTTAGATCTGCAATCACTGTAAGAAATATATTGCATATGCCACCTACCCAATAACTGTTTTACCTTTACCATGGGTACAACTGCAGGTATAAACTGTTTAAGGTAACTATAGGGTGTTTATTCTCTCCCATAAAATTCTGTTAACATCTACTCATGCAATACTTTCTCCTAAGACTTCTGGCTATTTGGCAAGCTGATTCTGAACAAATCCTACCAACAAAATGCAGATAAAATATATGGAACACATGCATAAAATAAAACTTTTCTTTTAGGAAATAACTGAATATTGTTGGAAAAAAAAATATGTGGGCTGCTGTATAAACTGCTTAGCATAATTTAGTTTATCATTTCCTGATGTAATAGATCAGCTTGTTACATCAGGAAAGGCTTCTGAAAATTAAGGAGCTGCTGAGTTCAACTGAGTTCCAGACAAATGAGTCTAATGGAGGAATGTATCTGAGGCCAATGTATCTAGAACCTGTAGAACACTGTGTATATTGCATGAAGATCCAGATCAGAATGTTTTTTGGGATAAATGCAAGAGCTATTAACATACTACTGGACCACGCAATGTAGTGCCATCTTAGCAGCTGTGTAGTTGCTTTTTTTGGACTGGTCTTTGGTTATGGGACTTGCTGGTAATAATATCATTATTACTATTGTCAGTATTATTATTTCTATGCTGGAGAGCATGGACACATTGATTGTGAGCAAGACATGGTAGACATTGTATCCACAAACAAAAGGTTATTTCTTCTCTGAGAATGCTTCAAGAGTAGAGAGCTTTGACATACACTCTATTGGTCAATGAAGACCGACATAAACTTGATCAACAATGAGATCAGCTTGTTCTGTCCAGACAGTTTTACTAAACTATCAAGGCAGGAACCAACATAAGCCATCTCTGAACATAGGCTTCCTAAAGACATTAATGCCTGGCAGTATGACAGTGATGTCTTTTATTAAGAATATAAGATCTCCTTTTAAGTTAAAGGAGTTTAAATTATTTTAATAAATTTCAAGAATTTTACTATCTGTATATTATAACAAAACAAATACCAGCTCCAAAGATATGGCTGCATCTCTCCTGGGGCCTACATTTTACAGTCCACTACTGCTGCCACTATTTATTTCTGTCTTGCAAATTCCTACCAGGACCCCTCTTCAGAAGAGAACTTAAACTCACATTGTGTTCAGCTCAATTTAGGCACATGCTGAGCTTTATTGTCTGAGCCATACACTTTCTCTGTATCAGGATCTAAAATTGGCTGAAATCCACTCTGCTGTGCACATATCAGAGCAGCACACAGGAGCAGGGGTAACAGATTCAACCCACTCCCCCCTGAACCTGAATGTTTGAGTGCAGACCTATCCTGCACAATTTTTCAGCCTGCAAAATATGTAATAGTGAGTGAGTGAATGCCTGTCCTGGGTTGAGTGAGTGGTGGAGTTTTTTGGTGGCAGGGGAGGGGGCTATCAGGGCCGCCCCCTGTGAGAAGCTTCTCGAAGCTCCCCCAGCTCCAAGCCAGCTCCACTTCTGTTTGGAAAATTGAGCCAGTCAGCTGCGCCTCTGTGATAACGTATTTAAGAAGGGATGTGGTGACGGGCAGTGGGACTTGTGAGGAGGAGTTGCTGCAGCTGCGTGAACACCAAGGTCAGTGGAGGAATGGAGGAAGAAAGGAGGGGGGAGGTGTGCCGGAGCAGAGACCCCCCTGTATCCTGTGGGGAGATGGCAGGGCGGCCCCCCCTGCCACCCATGAAGATCTACGGTGGAGCAGACATTGATTTATGGCCTGTTGCTCCTGCTCAGTATAATCAAGTTTCTGTGCCCGAAGAAGGCCGGGGTCTCATGGGAAAAGGCAGCCCCGCTGCTGTAATTGAGTGCTGGGAGGATTGCAGCATGTGGGGGTGTCCCACACCGGAGCAGCTCGGGAAGGGCTGCAGCCGTGGGAGGGAATCTAGTTGGAGAAAGTTGGTGACCCACGACGGAGCAGTGTGGGGAACGCTGCAGCCTGTGGGAGGAACTCATGTCAGAGAAAGTTTGTGGAGGACTGTCTCCTGTGAGAGGGGGACCACGATGGAGCAGGGAGGGAACAAGTTCCGGACACTCCCCTCACTGAAGATGAAGGAAGTGGCAGCGCTGACTGCACCCCCCATTCCCTGCCCCTGCGCCACTGGGGGAGGAGGTAGAGATATCGGGAGCAGAGCTGAGCCCGGGAAGAAGGGAGGGGTGGGGGGAAGGTGTTCTCAAGATGTGGCAATGCTTCTCACTGTCCTACTCTGTTACGTGTTGTTAGTGTCTGTAATAAATGTATGTTCTTTTTTTTCTTCCCCTAACGAGTCTGCCTTTTGCCCGTGATCATAAAGGGGATTTTTCCTCACCCCAGTTCTATCTTGAACCCCAAACCTGGCTTTCTGTCCCTTCTCATTGCCAGAGGGGAAAGGAGAGAGAGCCGCTGCGTGGTGGTTGGCTGCCAATCAGGCCGAAACCACGACAATGCCACAAACCTTCTCCCAGCTCATCGACAAGGGACTGTCCCCTTTCCCCTTTTGCAGCAGCAGACAGAAGTACTCTCTTCTTCGGCTTCACTCACCAAATTGTAGACTTAAGTAATACGAAGGGTCTTGTGCAAAGCCTCCCACCCTGGTAAAAATTTCAAATACAGTGAGAAATAAACACTCACAGCAAAATTAATCTTGACTGAATTAAAACATTTCTCATCAAGTTTCATTTACGTTCTTGCTGAATACACCTTGTTAATTATTACGAAGCAGAAAACAGCTACACAAAGAGATGGATAAAAAATATTGAAACTGTTTAATTTGAAAGGCTTCATAAAATAGTTTTAGACAGTGCTACAAAATCTAATGGCTCAAAAAAGCTATTTCAGTTACCAGCTTTAGTGTAAATACATCTGAAAAGAACTCTTCCAGGCAATTCAGATATTCTCTGTTTTTTCTCTGGAAGTCCTGAAGAGGAAAGAAAGATATTTAATAGTGACCCCCTTTGCTTAAACTTAAAGAAACATTCCCACTGATCAGCCTTTCAATTACTCTTCATCAAGTCTGGATATATGTGTTCATTACATTCCTCTACTAACTTGGTCAGACATGAAATAGTAATGTTGGCATTTCTGGACACTTTTTCTTTTTTTTTCTTTTTTTTTTTTTTTTTTTTTTTTTAATATTTGAGATACATATTTCATTAAAATTATCTGAATCTGTAAGAATAAATGAGTAGTCATGAATCTAAACAGTAACTTTCATATGTCATCCCTGGATGTCTATTCGCAATGACAGTATGTACATGAAAGTGAGTACAAACATGTCTTTGTAGACAGGCCTTACTTCAGGAATACAGTCATGAAGATGAGATAACTAAGCTGTATTTCAGTAGTTTCCTCTCTGGACTTCATCAAGAAGTATATTGTTCCATAGGTTTTTATTCAGAATACATTTGCAAGAAGGGTTAGCAAATTCTTGCTTGCATTCTGCAGAGACTGACTAAACTATTAAAAAAAAAAAAATAATAATAATCCTGGAGCACTCATAAAAGAATTGTAAAGAAAAGAGTTCCTAGATCCATAATATGGCCTGAAATTCCTTCAGCATGAAAGTACTTCGGATCAATATGCTCTTGTGGGACACTCTTCACTTTCTTTGAGTACCAGGAAGAAAGACAGAAATGGTAACCTGAACTTAATATCACCCTTTTGTCAATTGTTTTAATAACAATTTTTAACTCCTACAATTTTGAAGCTTTACACCTACCCTGTTAACTACTTCTTTTCACCAGAAGAAGCAACCAAAAGAATAGAAGGTCATTTATAACTATACGATCTATTTAGTTGCAACACTAAAAAGCTGTGGAATGAGGAACAGTGCTCCCTTGTTGCTTTGAATAAGGAGAAACATACTAAGGTTCCTCTCCTGGCACCACAGGGCTTTCACCTGTGCAGTCCCCTCTGTGGTTAGAATACACTTATTTTCATTGTGCTAAGAGACATCCATGGCAAGGACCCATCCATACTATGGCAGTTCCAAGGGGGTCTGGGCCTTGATTCAAAGCTCCACATCACCAATTCTGCTATTTTTTCTACCTGTTATTCTGTTATTGGAACAACAGGCCCTGAGGCTCTTACTTTCATGATCAAACCTTGTTCAACATGTTGAAGATCTCCATCCTTTTGCAGTAATTTAAGAGGATTAATAAACAAGGTAGACTTTCACAAGTCACCAAGAGACCAGGCTGTACAGGGAGAGTACTTGCCAAATTTGCAGAATTTGGTAAAGACTTGAAGAGCCAGCTCAATTTTGCAAGTTTAGAATATTTTCATTTTACTACTTGGAAGGCTGTTAGTGAAAAACATTTATTCCCTTAGTCCTTATTGAGTGTTTTACCATTAAAAAGTTCATTTATTTCAGAGAAGTTCAACTCTGCATGCTTTTAGCTGCATGCCTTTAGCAAATCCAAAGTGACTTGGTCCTTTCTTATTGGTTAACCTTAGGAGCTGTTTCTGCTGAATTAAATTAGATGCAAAAGTTGTTGCCTTTTGGATGTATGCTTAATCTTTGGAGGATCCAACATTTTACAAGATGACTGTGTAAGTCTTTGAACTCTAAAGTTTTCAAAGTTTGGAGATTTTTTTGCTTCTCCACATTAAAGATAACACCATTTAAACATACAATATACTCCTCAATAACTTTCTGAGATTTTCTTCCCACATTCATGAATGCTTGCTCAGACCATGCAAGAGTTGGCTTTTGTTGTCAGATTTCACAAAAAATTAACACTCAGACCCTAGACCCTAGGCCTTTTGCCTTTGATATAAATTTCTATAATTTCTGGATTAATATAAAATATCTAGGTCTATTGGTGATGCTTATATAAATTGTACGTGTAGCTATAATTTAAATAATCAAACTCCTACTTAATTTCCTCCAGGTTTGAATGTGAGAAGCTATGCCATGTGGGAAAGACTCCTTTGCATAGATTGTAATCTCAAAAGAACAGATGACCTGATTAGCAGCAGCAAAGTCCTAGTGCTTTTTACATTCCCATATGCTGTGGTATGTCCTCAAGGGTGTTTTTCACCTGCGCTGTATTTCCCAACTCCAGTAGTTTTCTAATCTGTCATCACAAGCTATGGAATTTCACTGTTCTATTATTTCTAACTTTTCCTTTTTAAAAACTACGCTACTGGCCTGCATTAAACTCTGCTGGAGTTTGGACTCTCTTTGGAAGAAAGGTGATGTAACTACAGCTTTTCAGTGCAAGGACAATAATTTTCCACTTCTACCATAAGAGACATTTACAAAAGAATTTAAGCTATGCTTGAAATGTATCATGTGGATGTGCTTGCCATCTCTTGTTGCTTTCACCATATTGATGCAATTGCCAGACATTATTAATCTTGGCACTAGGAAGTTAGAGGTAAACCAATGCTTAAACTGTTCCAGTAACTGTTACAGGTTATTGTCTGAAGTATACTTCACCTTGCAATCTGCATATTAGAGCACTACTTGTCTCCTGTGTTTGGTGCTGGATAGCATACTGTAGATGAAAATAAAATTAAGCGAAGTAACAGTTATATTATTAGCAGAAAATTTGTGTATGCATTGGAGACCATTAAACCCTTCTTTCCAGACCATTCACTTTTCTTTACATGAATTCTGATCACAAAATAGTAAAAATAGTACAAAATTCCTTCACAATGTTATGAAAGTTTTGTAAAAATACATTTTAATGTTGTCCATACCTCTTAAGTACTTTTTCCTAAGCACCATATAAGAATATTTGTCATTAATATTTTAGGTAGCTGTTGAAAATACTGGTAGAAGAAGAATTTTTGATGTTATTGTAAAATATCCAAATTGATTATAAGGATTACATCATGAACAACTTTACTGTATTATGTACAAAATAGATATAATCAGTAACCACACTGTCCAACCAAAACTGCTTGTTTTCATTTTACTGATTTCCCATAGACAAATAATTTAAGATAGAGATTCAGAACCAAAAAGTATTTCCAAGAATTATTCTGTAAATAATCCACAGATCACACACATTCTGAAAATACTGGAAATGCAAAATACTAAGTACTCAGCTAAATAGACAGCAGTCAGACAGCACAGGGTTTAGCTGATAATCATTCCTGGGAGTATAGAACTTCTAACAGCCATCATTCTACAACGTATTTCAATTTTAAGTCTCCAGAGACCCTATTACAAAGTCAAAATTAATAAAAAGAAAATAAAGGAAGCTATAATGTTGTTTAAAAAAACATGTGAAATTTAACACAAAAGCTGTTAAAATAACATTACTGTCCGACATAAACCTAAAAATACAAGGGAATTCCGAAATAGGGCAGATGCAATAACCTTAACGCAACCCCGTTGTGCCTACCAATTGCATACATATGGTATGTAAACTAACCCGCTGTTCTGAGACCCTCTGCTAAAGGACCATATGTGCTGCAATTGATAGGCGCAGAAGAGCTGTGTGAAGGGTGCTTTGTGACTGCTTATATTAGGTTTCTTGGTCTTCTTGGGTCACATTCACACCTTCATTACACCATAACCTGTTTGCTTCCACATTTCTGTTTTCTCCCTGGCTTTCCATTTATTCCACTAATTTTAGTTTCATTCCGTTTGAACATTAAGTTAAAAATCTTGACAGTAAGTTTTTCCTGATGAATACTACTTGCCAAAATAATTACATTAGCAAAAGTTACTGTCTCTTAATTGTAAGAATTTTCATCCAAATAATTTTCTCATGTCCTCTGAAATAAATGGCATACACCTTGTTTTTTTGTTCCTGTCACCTCAGTGACAGACACTTTTATCCAAACTCAGAGATGTTTGTTCAGCTCCTCCAAACTTTTATATGAACCTGAAAAAAAATTCTGTTTCTTCTACTAGATTTAGCAACAACATGGTCTCCAGTACATGTCAGATTCAAATTGCCATATTTCACCACACTGTACTTTTGTACTTTTCACCACTATGACCATCCTCTAGGTAACTTAGTGCAGATTAACATCACCCATTTTCCTGTAAGCAGCAACATAAACGAAGATATATCTTTTACTCCATTAAATATTAATACTTATCATTTAATATTTAAGAGGCTGCATTCATTTTCCCACCTCAATCTATACCAGTTTTGAATGTCTTTTGAAAATAATTTAATAGATCTAATGTAATACCCTGGAAAGAAAATGTTAATCTTCCTAGATCACTACAGATGCTTATGAGCTCTAACCAGCATAGTAAATATGTGCAGGTAAAGTATAGCATAAAACACAGAAAAAAATTTACTAATTAATAAATATACATGGTGTGTTTTCATGAGGGAACACACAGAAAATGCAGCACAAATGAACTGTGGAACAGCAGACAGTAGAACCTCAAGTGTCCAAGATATTTAGACCTTTTTGTGCTTTTGTCATTACATTATCATGTATAAAAATCATTAAAAGACACAAAATGATCAATAAGTACTGCTCTGGAAGTCTATTTATCTATCTAGTTTTCAAAATTTTTCACTGAGTTTTGAGTGCTTGTTTCAGCACTCACTGCAGGGTGGGGATTGTACAAAGGTGGGTTTGTTTTTCCATAGTCTTAGGACTTCCTTAGTGCCAGATCATTTAGGGTAGAAACTGAAGTAACCTCGAGCACTTTGCTCTAGGCTGCTCTAATTTAAGACAGTTACCAACAGCCTCAAGGGTCCAATTTAGAGTAAGGTGTCAACTGTAAATGCAAGTCATTTAGCCTCCCGCCATGGACTGGTGCAGAACTCTTGCGGTGTCTCCACATGAGGGAAGATTTCCTTTTTCTTGACATGATCCTCATGTGACTGGAGTTGCCACTGTTAAGTGGTCTTGCAAGTGCCCACTCCAAGAGACTACTGGAACTTACCTACCTGGGTACAACCTGAGAGTGCAACCAAGACATTTCAGTAATCAATACTAAGAAATGCAATTGTATAAAACCATAGGATTTTTCAGGAAAGGGGAAGGAGATGAGATATATTCCATCTTTCTTAGGTTGAGCTTCATAGTTCTTTTTATTTTTGGAAAAAGTTTTATAGTGTTAGGACTTACTGATCTCACGTTACTATATGCAACCAAATGGATGTTGTACAGTGTTATAAAAAAGTCAAAGACAAACAGGACTTATGATGGCCTTCTGCAATAAGACACTGCAGTGAAATAACTTTTCTCTGATGTTAGATTATTCTAGATTCCTACAGGTTCTCTTTTCACTCTAGTGATTCCTATCTTTTGTTAACATTGTTCTATATGAGCTACAAAGAGAAAAAGGGTATCTCAGCTTTCTAGGACAAAACTTAAAGCTTTGTGGATGAAGTCAAGGTTAGAACCATGTCTAGAAATAAATGGAGCATCTAAACAATGTAATAATTACTAATTTTATGTCTTTGTCAGTACCTTTTTTTCTTAATATTAGATGATCTTGCATTTAACATCAACATTTACAGTTGTTCTCTCATCATTATGGGGTTAAATTGAACTTGAGACATGCATCATTGCACAGAGATGGGCATCTAAGACACTTAGGTTCAGTTTTCTTTTTAAATGGAAAAGGATGAAGGATTCCTGGCCAGGTGCAAGCTGCTAGGATCCTGTTGACATAGTGTTGAATAGTGGTAGAACCTAAGAGAAGGAATGGTTTCAAAGAACACAATATCCTTCATAAAATATCTGATTCCTATTGAGGTTACCCCTGAAGTAACTTTGAAATTAATTTACATTCTTTTAAGAATGCCTTTCTACTTATCTGACTAATTTTGAAGGCCTGAAGTAGACTGTATCAGCAAATAATTAATTTTAAATTTTGGAAGCTACCTCAGGATAAAATTTGAGGGATTTTAGTATTATATGTGCCATTATATGTATGAAATGGGTAACTCTTTACATTTGGGAGCTTTAACCTTAGGTTCTTTGAAATATGAGGTATGAAGATATGATAATCACAGATTTGTTTCTTTAGTTCTTAAGAAATACCCATATCTGATGAAAGTATTGTAGACAGTAACCTGACAGGCATTGTGCTAGACGAGATGCGCTTTTTAGTCAACTTCCTCCTTATTTTCAAACGTTTCTCCCTTCACTCTTGTGGCCTATAGCTGTAGAAGTGGTTAAGTGGCTCTTTCAGATCTGATGCCAACATCAGTCTACATATTGGCAGATGGTGCCATGAGGCGAGGCAGTTAGTTGGCAAGCCCTCCACCCCCTGCCCTGCAACCAATTTAGCTTCTTATGTTGGCATGGATCCTGCCATCCTGAGCCAGTGCCCAAACTAGGCCTTCTAGCGTGTGACTCAATATGCTACTGCTTAGCCTTAGGACAGCTAATCATGTATTCTTTCAAAATTGATGTGAATTAATTAGGCACTGTGGGCAGGGTCTGAAGGGGAGAAAGTACATGGTCTTACTCAGTATAGCAAAGCAGAAGTGCATTCCCTGGTAAAACAATATGCCCTCCCCTTCTGCCAGTGGCTAAGTGCTGCCCTTTATTTACTCCTACTCCACCTTTCTGTTGAGCAAGATCAGGTTTGATCTGCTGAGTACTCATTAAGTTACAACGTATTTGTTTTGTTAATTGGCACAAACTTTCAGGATTATTTTTTTTCCTGGCAGATATAGATCTCCTTGGCAATTGTGCACCCCAAGAAAAGGAGGAAGTGGAAAGCCCTGTGCTGTATAAGTGTAATTAGCTTTAATTCTGGAGAAACAGAAGCTGGAGTTAAGACAAGCTTGCTGGCTGAGTTATGGGGAAACTTCATCAGGAAGTGTTGCTGTGTCAGTGGGAAAGTACTGTAACTATGGATACTGGGGATTACTGAAATATAATTCAGCCACATAAAGGCCTAAGCAAAATGAAACAAATCACTTCCCTTCCAAAACTTTAGATATTAAACTCACGGCGTTAGGCCAAAAACGGAAACCCTTTCAACTGATAGAATGACAGGCTCATAAATTTCCCCACAAAACCTTGCAGTGGAAAGGACTCTCTCCTGGAGCCGGTTTTGTCTCCAGGGACCCTGTCTGTACAATGGGATGTTTGCTCAGGCATTTGGAGCTGAATTTCAGACACTAAAGAAGGTTTGGTACTCTTCTGGTGTCTTGGAGTTTTATTCCAACTTGCCAGCAGATGCTATGTATGCAATAAAACTTAAAGTAGTGAAACAAATATTATTGGAAGGCTTTAAATACATAAAAGGGAAAAAAATAGCCTTCCAGTTCCATTTTTTTTTTGTTCAAGTAAATGAGTGCCTCATTGGGAATACCCCCCTATATGAACAGCCAAATTTTTGAAAGTTTCAGCTAAAATTTTCTGCTAAGAGTTTCTGCTTTGAAGGCTTCAACAGTTCACCATTGTGTTTACTTTGCTTACAGTTAGGCTAGAAAAGCAAGCAGGCAGCCTGTGCAAGCAATACCTCTAACAATCAGCAAAAGTTTCTGTATGAGGCTTATGACAGCACAGTTCTTGTTGTAGCCCTTCCATAAAGCAGTTTCAGGATGGTGGCCAAGTAATTCAACAACCGCTCATGTGACTCTGCTACTCTATTCACTATGCCAGCATTTTATGGGGACCTATAAAATTGCAGATGGAGAAGAAAAGATTTGCATATATTTTCATGCAGGAAGTGTGCAGGTAAACAAAGAGAATTTGTTATTTCTTCTGGTGAGGCTCAAAGAAGGCTTTTTCACAGCTTTAGCTGATTTCCAGACAGAAAGATAAAGATTATATAAATAACCAATTGAAATGTTTTATTAGTTTATTTTTTTCAGGATCCATAGCACAAAAAAAAAAATATAAAAAAAAATTATAGAGGTTAAACAGAAAACAAGAAATACAGGAAAGTAATGCTGAACAGTTGGAAGTATTAGCATAATTTTATTTTCTCTCTTTTTTTTTTTTTTTTTTTCCAGTAGGGAACAGCCTGATTGGTAATATGAATGAGTTATTTACCTATCTATACTCTACCTTCTGTAAATCTTTCACTCAAAAAGCACACCAAAAACCGTTATTCTCCAAAGCAGCAAGAAAGTGGGATTAAGACCCATGGGAATTATTTCTTTCTAACATCTTGTAAACAAAGATAAGTCACAGGAGAATTCTGAAGGTAGTCTTAAGCATGACAAAGGACAACAGAAAATTAAAAGCATTTCCACCAGAAAGCTAAGTCAAAGTGTAGAGGTTGTACAGGTGCCACACATGTAAAGAAGTGAAATAGCACAAGTGAATTAAATACATATTTAAGAGGGGAAAGAAAAAAAGCAGCAAGATGGAATCATGCTCATCATCAGACCTGACAATGTAGTTAAGGCTAAATCATATCAGGAGAGCACAGCCTAAAGCAAGTGTATACTAACAACTATGTCAGAACACAAGAATCATAGTTTTACATTAAAGTACCTAGATGCACAGATTCAAACAGATGGAAATAGATTAAAAGTAACCTTCTATAAGGAATAGAAATGACCTCAGTATGGAAATGTTTTGAAAGTATTTTATAAACCTAAATATTATGTTAGAGGTCAAATTAGGTGTACAGTTATAGATTTCTATGACTATCAACCAGGAAGTTTCACAGGCAATAATTTTTCAGGGGACAAAAGGAAACTTTCATTTTTGAGAACACCTCTGATGAAGGTACTTATTTTAAAAAATATATTTTAAAAGATTTGATCAATTTTTTTCAGTCATCATTAAAAAATTATCCTGTGGTCTAACTTTGGCCACCCAAATTTAATAGCCAGTGTTTGTACTAAAAGGATTGACAGAGCTGCACACAGGTCATGCATTTGAAACTGTAATTTTCACTATAGACGAAATACCATTATCTCCAAAAAGGGCATAACAAAATGTACTATTTCATCATTAATGCTGATTTCAGCTGAGAAACTAATTTGTAGGTCTAGAATCAGAGTCTATGTCCTTGGTTTGGTCTGCTATCTCACATTGTCCATTAAGGTAGCTATTTAGATGCAGAAAAACACCCAGTATTTTTCAAGCACTGTAAATTTAATACCAATAAAATCTCCACAGAACAACAAAAATGCAGACCAGTAAAATCAGTAAATCAGTATTACTGCAGTATGCCAAAATGTTAATGTGCATTAACAAAAAAATAATATGGGAACCAGATAAAGTCTGAAACGAACCTTTAGACAAGTTTATACTTAGTTTTAATATACTCAGTGTGTAGAATCATCTATCCAGCTCACACATTCCTAACCTGGATTTCTAAGTGAGAAGTGAGTTGGTAGACTGATTTGGTAAAAGGATTTTGACATCTTAGTAGGAAACAGAGGAATAAAAAACTATGCACTTGTAAAGCTATATGCCCATAAAATTTAAATGTTTAATGCCAACAAGTCCAATATTGTGTAATACATAGACTTTATTGTCCAATGCCACTTTTCAGCAGAATTACAAATGAAATTTGGAAATTGGGAGATGAATAACAAACCTTCATCTTGTTTGTGTGACTGCTTTTAAGAATGCATAACAACGTCAGAATTATTTTACAAGTAAAACCGTAAGTCCAGTGTTCTGGATTTGCCAGAGGAAATTGAATGTTATACATGAAGAAACCATATATCATGAGGCAGTGTGGAGTTAGCTGATAGGAGACCTTCCCTTTAGTATTACCAAGTGTAATGCATGTCCTACATATATGGCAGCTGCAAAAGCTTGCATGGTGTTTTCTCCTGCAAAAAGTTGATTATGAAATAACTGCATGGTGTCTTACATAAATTCTAATTCTTTATGGCACTTTGTTCTTAAATCATGATTATTTAGAATTGGACTCTTGATCTTTTAAAATACTGCAAAAAAAAAGCTTTGGTCATTTCAAATTTGAAAATATTCTTTTATATTAAGCAAATGTAATAAACCAAAGTCAATAAAATAAACCCAATAAATGTTTGGTCAGTAAATACAAAAAGTTGAAGATTCTTCTTCATTAAGTAATTGTGTTTTATCTTGTGAACAAGATGTTTTCTGATCAGTTCTGTTAGTCTGAGTTTTTCTTTTTAATAAAATATGTTAGATGAATAGTTTTGGAAATTAAAGCTTCTTTTTGCACACACTGGTGACCAAAGCAATGCAGATGACCTTATATTGCCCAAATAGTTTTGGCTGGTGTGGTCCTTTTTTTTTCTGATATGGTTACATAACTTCTAGAGATGGCAAGTGGGGCAAATGCTGTGAGAGGTCAGATGGCTGATGTCTTCAAACTAAAGAGCATTTAATATTGCCAGTTGTGTTGTGCTGTGCTTTTATGCTGTGAAGTGCTTTCCAACAGAAGACAGAGTTTAACTAACTGTGTTTTAATTATTTAATTAAAGGAATTAAAAATATCAAAGCCTAACATCTTTGTAAATATAATTGATAATCCAAGTTATTTTAATGTCTTGGCTCCAAAGTGACAGACTGACTACAATTTATTTTGCATATATTGTTACTTTTACATTATTTGAATCACAGATAAATGTAATGAAGAAGTACTGTTTAAATAATAAAAAAATCCCACTAACAGAAAATGTCTTCAAAATATATAGATGCATTAAATATCTTTGGAATTTCTATTTTATTACTTGGTGCCATACAAACAATGGAACTATTAGCAAGAACACATTAGCAGGCTTGGTAATATTTCATATGGTATTTGACAATCCATAGGGGCTACTTCTCCTTCTCCATAAATAAGATATATAATTTAATGGGTCTCTTTTATCTTACACATCATAGCAAATCTACAAGAACATCACTTAACCTCCTCTACCCATCTTTCACCTGCCATGTTCTCACAGACATGAATAAACTGAAATTATAATACTTTAGATATTGTATTATGAATATGTATTTTCACATTGCACATGTTAAATGTTGTCCCATTCACAGCAGATTTGAGACTGTCAAATATATTAAAAATACTGATTTGAGGAATGTATACGACTTCCAAACATCTTGGGGATATGTAAAACATTATGAAATCAAGTGACTGTGAGCTATTGCCCACATACTTCAAATGTAAATTTCCAAAGTCAAATATGTATTGGAAATGTTATGCTAATACTTTCTTGTTCTTTCTCATGTAACTGTCTCAGCAGATCAACATGACAAGTGTCACATGCCATGTTTTGTGATCCACAGTGCTGCTGATTGCAGTAAAATAACAATGGGGCAACTGATCAGCTATTTCTTATTGATGATTATGAAAAACCAACATCACCACCATCCCTAATTCTTTTTGAACTTTCATAACAGTTAATCTCAGAACTTACTTAAGCCCTTCCCTCTCCTTAGGAATTTGGAAAACGTAAGGAAAACTCCTTAGTGGGTGTAATTTGGCATAGATCTTACAAGACAAGTGACATCCATGTCAAATTATATTTTTTGGGAACCTGGTCTTCATACAATTTCAAAAAATGCAGAATGGCTAGATAAATAGATTACAGCCATTTGCTTAGCTGTTATTCGTTCTGACACTATTTTATGCTAGGCAAGAAAGTGATGAACGCTTTAAAAATATGAACTTGTATAAATCCAGAAAAGAAGAAAAAAACCTTGAATACTTGTATGCTGTTTTCAAGACTAATATAAGGCAAGGTGTACATGAAATCTCCCAAGAAAGACTTTTCCTTCAGCTTTTTGACTTCATAACCTTCAAACACACACCTGAGGTTATGGATGATTGTTCAGACAAGCCTCAACATCTTGTGATTTTAATTACTTGTTAAAGGACTTATTTTATGATTTATTGTTATTCACTTTCAAAAAGTGTAGCATTTCAGGTGTGATTTCTATTGTGTTCAGAAACACAAGCCAAAATGCTATGTGAATGCAGAACAAGGAAGTTAGTCTCAGGTGATAATCTCTACAAAGTAATTTCTCTTCACGTTGCAGTCGTTCAGTATCATACAGATGCCTATTCTAAGACACTGAGAATTGTGACAATCACATTTTGCAGGTGATCAAAATGGGCACAGCTGCTTTTAAAGGACATGGATGTTTTAAATTTATCTGTGTTTCCTAGTATGTTTTACAGCTCTTTCTGCTATCCCACATCTATGTTGTCCACTTAAATTGTAAACTGCTTGGTGTTGTTGGAAAACATCATTACATGTTTGCCCAGCACATGAGTTCTTGGATGGTCCTTTAACAGTACTGTAGTAAACATTCAAAGAGAAAATTTGACTTAATGGGTTTATAACAAAGCTAGTCTTGTCAGGATACAGTAAGTTCAACAAGCTTTATAACATCAGTGTGCCATAAGGACATCAAAAAAACAGCAAATGGTCTCCACTGTCCCAGAGCAGAATCAGCTAAACCTGGTTACTGCTGAAAGATGTGTGCCTAGAGTGCTCTTGAAAACGCCCAGTCACAGGGATGATTCTGTCTTTCAAGGTGACATGTTCTACTTTAATAATACTGTTCCTAATACCTAATCTGACTCTCCTTTGCTTCAATTTAACTGAATTCCTTCTCTCTAATGGACAACATAGAGTAAATTCTTCCTTTTTGTTCTGGTAGGCCAGGATTTCCAGTTCTTTGATTGTTCTTGATCTTCTCTAGAATGTTCCATGGATTCATCACTTTCTTGTCTATAGTACCAAAACTAGATGTCCTATTCCTATGGGTTCTACTAGCAACAATTACAAGAAAAAGATTATTTCATCTGTTCTGCATATGCTTCATATGGCATTCTCTTTTTCTATAGTGCCATGCCACTCATAACACCAGTTTATCACTAACTACAAACACTAGATTTATTTCTGCAAAAAGCTCTTATAACATAGCAATTTATTCTCTATTCTGTATTTATGAGTTAGTATTCCAGCGTAACTCCTCATGTTTCTGAAGACATTCACTTTATTATTTCAACAAAACCCCCTCTTTGTCAAGAGCATTTAGAACTAATATGAACAGCATTTAGAATGCATATGAAACAGAATCAGAAAAAGTCTCAGAGAGAGTCTTAAGTTCAATTAAAATCTTCAAAATATAACAATATAACAATATATATTTGAATATAACAATATATATAAAAAATATAAAATATAACAATGTTAATGACACTGATGATATAGTTAATGATATCTCCAAAGCAGTAGCAACAGAGGCCCATGCCCTATACAAACAGGGGAAAAAATATCTTCAGAAGTATTATTTATTTCACTGAGATGAGAAGATGAACTACGAAAAGCATTGTGTTATTATATAAAAAAAAAGGTTCTCTCTCTTAACATTTTCTCTTGTTGCTTCTCTTATTGCTGCAGAAAAAGTACAGAACTGAATACAACTAGACATTTTTAATCTTGATTTGAATGTGTTCCCTATACCAGAGTTTAAGTTGTTTAACTCTGGTAATATCCCAGTGCTAAATGTTAATGTTATTCTGAAGAGTTCTGAGAAAAAAAATGTGATGTTTAATTCAGTTACTGGAACAGAGGAGATCAGCAGACACAAAAAATGACAGAAATCCCAAGTAAGTTAGTGTTTCAAGTTGGAAGCCTAAATAGAGAAACCTATGTTCAAATTAAGTTTCTCTTAGTATCAGTCATATGATGGTTACAAACTAGCCAGTGACATTGAGAAACCATGTCTTTCTCAGATGCGTACGATTTCCATACAACATATAAACAAAAAATCTTTTTCAAGAACTCAAAGATTTGTATATCAATATTTAGTGAATATCAGTTTACATTGTTTATATTAGTTATAAAAATACTTAAAAGATCCTACAAAAACTCTGAATGTCAAAGCAAGAGAAAACACAAGTGAATTCCACAATTCTTGCTGTGGTATAAGGACGAAACCAAATGACACTGGAAAGTTGCTATGATTATTGTATACCCATTTTTTTGAAACTTAATAAGAGCAATATTGGCAGAATTTAAATTTTGCAGTGGAAATGTAAGATCCCAAAACTGTTATCTATTGTGGAAACTTCCAATGACTGAATTACAGCAAAATCAAAGGCATCCTTTCAGGCCCAATGTCATTTGTAGATTAGTGCACAAGATTCTCTGGTCCTGCAGAGCACTGCTCTTGCTCGAGCAATCCTGCCCTGAGCCAGCAGAACAAACTACTTTGTCAGCAAACAAAATCACAGTGGCAGATTTACCTATGAGCTGTGCGTGCTCTGAGTCATGTTCTGGGGAAGGAGGCATGCTGCTTCCCAAAATTTCTTCTTTTTTTTTTTTTTGAGAATGTTTCTCTTTGCAGTGTGCAAAATGCATTTAGCCCTGACTTGCCACGTTCCTCTTTCCACCGGATTTCATGCCAATTTCTAATTTTCATAGCCTTTGATACATTCACTGTAGGGGAAATCCCCTGAGGCCAAAAGGACTCCTTCCCAACTCCTGACTCCCTGCTCTCACAAGAGGCTGATTTATAGAACAAGCAGGATGCACCCCTTGTATTGTCTTGCTGCCTACAGTGTGGTTTTTGAACAATACGCTCAAGTACTTCTTATTCACTCTTCTCACAAACAAACAACCTTAAATCCCAGGATATTCTGAAGCCTTAAGGAAGTTAGAAGCCAAGATAGAGTTGGCACTGCAAGCTCACAAGGCTCTTAGCCACATTTACTTCAAAACTGATTCAAATTGAAGAGAAACACACAATTTCTATTTTTTTATTCTGACACAGAAGACAACTCTGATAGTTTGTCTTTGATTTACCAGGAATTTCCATTTGATGCAGAAGTGTATTCATGTTAAAAAAAAAAAGCTTGAAGATTTATGGTGCTTGTCTCTAAATTCAGAGGCTGGCCTTGAGATGGTTTCAGACTTACTTTTCTGCCCCAGATGATTAAGAATTTTACGTATATATAAAACACATATATATGTATATATATATGACATATATATATAAAGATTTAATGAAATATTGAACTGAAACAAAAGCATAAATAAATAATTTAATAAAGTTTAAAGATGATATATATATAGTCAACAGGAACCAAAATATATTCACTATGGAACAATAGACTCTAATAGAAAAAATTTAGAAAAATATGTAATGGACATAATGAGCCATAGACTATCATTTCTCCTCTAAGTGTAGTACATCTATATAACTTTGCAGGATGTTTTCAGTGTAAGTAGGCAGATTAATGGATAGCTGGAAAGCTGTGACAGTGCTATAAATTGGAGGATAGGATGATATTCACACAAAAAGAAGCAGCCATATCTCTGATACAATACCAGTCAATAGAGCAGGAGAAAAATTCTCAGATGAACAAAGTGAGTGTGCTGTCCAGAAAAGTACAAATCATCATTTATAGTGCAACTACACTTGGTGGTTAATCTTGCATCTAGTTTATAAAGAAAAAAAAAAAAAAAAGCAAACATAAACACAAAGCTATCAATACAGGTCTTGGCTCCTAAGAGTCAAACTAGGATTAGGATTTCATCAAACTCCACAGTTCCATAATAAAAAATAAGTTTATTGCCCTTATGGTCTAAAAATAAAAAGATAGGAGCTTGAAGACATTCTGAAACAATGGGTCTTAATGATTTATGTTGCTCCAGACATTTCGTTGACATTTTGCATCTGAGATCCAAAAGGCCATGGAAAAAACACTTCCAAAGAGCACTTTGTATATGACACAAGCAGAAAACTGTAATGTGTCAGTCCCAAGGTCTGTGGTTCCTTGTTGTGCTTCCTGATGACAAGGGATTTGGTTTTCCTTCTCTGATACTCCAGCATGGAACAGGGAGCAGGGGCTAGACCCATGCCACCCATCTCATGTCTTTACAAAGGAAGAGATCCACTAGTAGATCCACTAGAAGGGAAGAGATCCTCTATTTTAATCCACTGAAATTAAAATAGAGGCTGGGGCCAAGTAATAGCATGGTGCTTGCATTGACATAATCACAAGAAATTAATCCTAGAAAAAAGCTTTAACTTTTTTCAATTTTATGGAATATAAACAGATGTGTTATGAATCACATTGCATTTGTTAAATATGAGTTTTTCTGTCTCTGTGCTTAGAAACCATGTTTTACTGCACTTTAAGTGGTTATAAAATGTCTGTTGACATGAAGTTAGCTATCAAGGTTTGAGACTCTAAGTGACAAGCCATAACTTAAAAGTCAAAATGGAAACAGACATTCAACAAAGAATATCATAATGTGTTCCCACAACTTACACACCTGAAATGATTTGGAAGAGCAAAATCCACTGACTTGCACAAATAAATGGAAATGCCCTTATATAAACAGACACACCTACCTTTAACCGGTCAATTTACGTACGCAGGTCTATGCTATAACTGTTGATGTAGATTTCTGTAGATGTAATATGTCATGCAGAAAAAATTATGAAATGTTGGATGCTCTTTGAAAAATTGGACAGGAATATCTAGTCATTCTGGTTTTCTCCTTTCACACCTTCTGCTCTTTATTCTTATTTTCTTCCTTGGATGCACTGTCGGTCAAGGCACAGACATTTCTAATTAAGCTCATTTTCCTATCATATATAAAGGGATACTATTTGCTAGATGATGCATTAATAAACACAGAGTGGTTTATGCTATGTTTTCAACTGATTTCCTAATGTAATATCCACATCCCATAATTTCAGTTTATCTTCAGTAGGAAGGACAGGAGAATATAAAAAAATCCCAATGTTTTTATTTTACTGAAGGCCTGGAATCTCAACATATCTGAGACTTGCACATGCTACATCAAGATGCAATAGCTGAAAGAGCAATACCCATCTTGAACATTGCCACATTGACTTACAGAATTGTGCCCTTGAGAAAAAGACTGTGAGAAAAATAGAGAGCCATGCAGTGACAAAAATGAAATAGAACTGTCATCTGGCAGTTCTTCATAGTTCATCAAGTAAACTATTAAAGATATAAGAAGAGCCACAGAGTACTTGGGCAAAGGTTGTTAAACCACGACTCCAAGGGCAGGTCACTGCACATTGCTAAGATTGTTAGTAAAAGATAAACCAGTTTTCACTATGAAACTTGACATTGCCGGTTTTCAGCCTCACCTTTAATACTATATGCTTGCAGCCAGGGACACAGCTGGATAAACTAATAATGTAAGAGTTTACAAGAACAGTTCTTACTAATGTTAAGACCATTTTGTATTGAAGAATCATAGTTTTCTCATCAAATAACATGAATCTGATTTTCACATTACTTTACCTACATTTTTCATCCATGAATATATTCTATGTTACCTTGCCCTAGCTTAAAAAATATAAATATAGATCTCTCACGGTGAGATAGTGAGATTATTTCTTTTGAAAGTACAACCTGAAAGGTCAGCCTGAAATGTAATTAACCCCAAATTACCAAAGTTTAAGTCCCCATCATAAAATCAGCTTGAAAAAATAGTAACTTTAAAAAATTTCTATGTTTGATTTCTTTTTATTTGTCATCCAATTTTCAGACATTTTGGGTAACCTTGAAAATATTCTCATCTTTTCTTTGTAAGGATAGGAATTGGAAGCTTACTTAAACAAAGACAAAAGTTGGTTTTCTCATATATTCTCCTAACTCAAAGAGCTAATAATTTTAGTTAATATGAGCCAGTATGAGAAACATGATAAAATCGTGAGAGATGGCAACACAGAGAATGTGAATATCTCTGACCTGAATTAAGAGAGAGAGACACTGGTCAGCATTTTCCTGAATGAAGAGAGAGAGACACTGGTCAGCCTTTTCCTGAGACAGGTGGAATCCAACAAATATATTATGGAGACAGAGCAACTCCTGCCTCTAAGACAGTCATGAGTCAGAACTGCCAAATGCAGACAGGGCCCTGATTTTCAGATATCCAGAGCTCTTCTAGTTACAAATTAAGCTATTGATTTTCAGCAGCTCTAAAAATTTAATCCCATTGAATTTTACAGGGGTGTTGATGGACAATAATGTAAAGCAAAGTATTTGGTCTATTTCCATAACAGAAAACGAAGTGTTGAAAACCATGCCTGGTTACTAAATAGTGTGGCATCTCTGAAATGTTAGTTAATTTAACCACTGTCCTGTCTAAACATGTGTGATTGTGGTTGCCTAGTAGTTATTCTGGGCTAGTATTTAA
Source organism: Tyto alba (assembly GCF_018691265.1). NCBI lineage: Eukaryota > Metazoa > Chordata > Aves > Strigiformes > Tytonidae > Tyto > Tyto alba. Next base: position 16,058,674 of record NW_024881280.1, read on the forward strand.
TACTCAAGCATAGTTTAAGAAACCAAAGAAGCTATATCATTAACCTGTTTCTACTATTGTATTATGGAGGATTCTGCTCAGGTTTTATCATTAATAGGAGGAAGATTAGGAATTAAAAATTTTAAAAGAAAAGATACTACTAATCTCATTATAGAAATCGGTACATTCGTATGTACTGTACCCCCAAAGAGCAAGAATGAGATAACTGGACATTAACAGAGGTACACAGCAGAAGCTGCTTATACATACACAGCAAGTCTCTATTTTCTTGTTTGTTTGGGGGTTTTAGTTTTTTGTTGGTTTTGATTTGGTTTTGGTTTTGGTTTTGTTTGTTGTTTTTGGTTTTGTTTTGTTTTTTTTTTACCTCAAGAAAGTATAATAAAGTCATCAAGCAAGAACTCTGTAATACATAGACTGTAATTTTTAGGGAAAAAAAATAATATTAGATAAACAAAGCAAGGAGAAAAGGATGAAAATATCTGATCAATCTGATTATTCTCTGTAGTGCTCAAATTCCAGGAGACTAATTAGCTGTTATGTGATTATTATTTAGTACACATACTTAGAACCAAAGAAATAAATATCCCTGGATAGACGGATGCCTTTAAGGGAGATTTGCTAGTGCTTAGCAATGTTCCTGTTACTATCCTACCTTTAAGTCTTCACCTTATCATTCATAGTGAACAGGTCACACCATCATTAGTGCTTCATCATTGTCTGAATTAAATCAGAATAGCGGGATGTCTGCAGTTTAACTAGATTCTAATTTTTGCCCTGTACAGAGTACATGAACCTTAATAAGGTTGTAGCTATCATCACTCTTTTACCTCACCTGTTAAAGGATAAAATTTCAGGAGCTGATAAGATTGGGATTTATTTTTCCCTCCCCTGAGTACTTTAATTAACAGACACTATACACCTGTTGAGATGGTCTTTCTCTCAAACTTACTCTTGTGCAATTCTTGAAATCTACTTGAAGTTACAAGTAAAATCATACTAGCAATATAACAGTACAATAAAACATGCATATAAATTACCATAAAACCTTGATTTTCTTACTATGAAACTTTCAGAAATTGCTAAAATAAAATGTTTACCATGAGGACATCGTAAATATTAACCCATTGAGTCTCCATTTACTTACACTGGTTTCATACCAGCATAGTACCATCAGGATAAAAAGCACAGAAGAGAACTCAGTCCCTAAGAGTGCGATCCCCTCTTGGTTCTGTATGGTGGACCTCAGAGCTCTTCTGCTTCTACAGTGAACATCTGCACTGACAGTTTGACATCAGTGCACTATAACAAACAAGGAAGCTTTTGAGATATATGTATGATGTAAAATCCATAAACAGACCTGACCACAGGTTCTGGAATATGTGTGGACTCCCTCAGAGAAAGCTCAAAGTCCTGTGCTACGTCAAGTTTTTGCTTGCTTTCTTTCCAAGGCCCAGCAACAGCTGAGTTATTTAAAGCAACAGATCAGCTTCATTGTTAATGGGATGCCTCCAACCTGCACTAGCTCATATACTTGCAGTAAGGCTAACTGTGAGTGACAAATGAAAGGGGTAGGTAAATAATTTGGTTACATTCCACTTAAAATTCTATAAAGAATTACGTAAACTCAGTATTATCGAAATTAAAATTAGGTAGATTTCATTTAATGAGGACTATAAGTTTAAGTCTCACAAACAGAAGTGTTTCTCTCTTTAGCATCCTGGCAACCCTTCAGGTGCTTTAAGATAAGCATGTGGTACCATCTTAAGATGCCTGAGGCAATAGCTTCCAGCTATTGCTCCAGACACTACTATTTGCCCTGAATAGACAACTCAACTGTTGGGCCATAGTATTAAAAGAAACCCATTCCCTCTTTTTCTGGTTGATGATTAAAGTGTATGTTATATTATTAATAAAGATACAGAAAAGTTGTGAAAAAGGTTCTGGACAGAGCATTCCAAGAAAATGGAGGTGTCTTTCATTTAGGTCTGGAAAAGATATGCAATTATCACAGAGGATGATAATTTCAGAAACACCAAAGCCCTTGACTTCTCTTGGCTACCTCCACAAGGCTACCTGCGGAGGACTTTAGGTGACAACTGTTCATTTGTACTCTGAGGGTCTTGACTTTTCTAGAACATTACAGAACTCACCACACAGAGCCTATTCTGTGATACGATGATTAGCTAAAGTTAGGAATGGCAACATTTTCTGTACTTTTAAAATGAAAATGACGTTTGCTCCATGTTTATGTTTGGAATCTTCCTGTTGCTGGCTCTGCTACATTTAGAGTTTCTTGCATCAACACATTAGCCACAATACAGGTCAGGGGAAAGATTCAACATTAAATTTTCATATGGTGCTTATTCTGGGTACATGGACAACTGTGTGCTAATTTCTGCCAGGTGTCACCCACTCATAATCATTTCATGCACTCAGTCACTAGATGTCACATGATCACAACTTTTTTCAAAGACTTAACTTGATTTTAAAACATTTTGGTTTATTTTACTTTGTTGCTTCTAGTTTGATACAAATTTTATTTTAAAAATTGCTTTGACAGTTTCCTCCTACTTTAAATCAAAAATCATGTTCTGCCAAAGGAAATCACTAAGCCTCCAGGGAAAACTAATATAAAATTTAATATTTATAGGCAGTTTCTTTGAATAATTACAGGTGTATTTTTAAGTGAACTGACCTACTGGTCTGAAATTTTATGACATAAATTCTCAACAGCTTTTCAATTTCTTTGCCATCATCTAGCTGGGGAAAACATAGGCACTGCATTTACACTGTTCTTTTTTTCATCCTTGAACTTTGTATTTTGGTCTCAGGTAACTTAGAATAATGTTATACTGCCTTGGTGTCCTGGGTTTGAGAGAGTAGTGGGGGTTTTTGATATCAGGGGAGGGATCTATAGGGGTGGCCCCCTGTGAGAAGCTTCTAGAAGCTCACCCAGCTCCAAGTCAGCTCTACCAAAGCTGAGCTAATCAGCTGCGCCTCTGTGATAACGTATCTAAGAAGGGACATGGTGAGGAGTTGGACTTGTGAGGAAGAGTTGTGGCAGCTGCGTGAACACCAAGGTCAGTGGAGGAACGGAGGAAGAAAGGAGGGGGGAGGTGTGCCGGAGCAGAGACCCCCCTGTATCCTGTGGTGAGACAGCAGGGCAGCCCCCCTCCGTCATCCATGAAAATCTACAGTGGAGCAGACATTGATTTATGGTCTGTGAGGTGTTTCACATGGATGATCTAGGTGTTTGTGTGCGAAGAAGGCCAGGATCTTTTGGGAAAAAGTTTCCCTGTTGTTGTAGTATGGCACGGGGAGGATTGCAGCATGTGGGGGTGTCCCACGCTGGAGCAGCTCCGGAAGGGCTGCAGCCATGGGAGGGACTCCAATTGGAAAAAGTTGGTGACACATGCTAGAGCAGTGTGGGGAACACTGCGGCCCATGGGAGGGACTCAGGTCGGAGAGGGTTTGTGGTGGACTGTCTCCTGTGAGAGGGGGACCACGATGGAGCAGGGGAGAAGTTCCAGAAGCTCCCCCCACTGAAGGTGGAAGAAACGCCAGCACTGACTGCACCCCCTATTCCCTGCCCCTGCGCCACTCGGGGAGGAGGTAGAGATATCGGGAGCAGAGATGAGCCTGGGAAGAAGGGAGGGGTGGGGCAAAGGTGTTCTCAAGATGCGGCAATGGTTCTCACTGTCCCACTCTGTTACGTGTTGTTAGGGTCTGTAATAAATGTATGGTTTTTTTTTTCTTCCCCTAACAAGTCTGCCTTTTGCCCATAACCATAATGGGTGATCTGCCCCTCCTGGTCCTATCTCAATTCCCAAGCCTGGGTTATTTGTCCCTTCTCATCACTGGGAAGGAAGAGAGGAGTGAGTGTGGTGCTCAGTTGCCCTCTGAGCTCAAACCACAACACGTAGTATGCTGCCTATAGGTGGAACAATCTCATACCTTCTTTTCTTAAACATTTCCCTGTCACTTACACAAGTAGCTTTGGCTTTGTCATGTAAAAACAGTCACTGTAACTTTGCATCTTTTTGTGGTTCCCATAATTTCAAGTGTTCTCATCATCTGCATCATTTATGCTATTATCTTGGCCTTTATATAGCTGTTTGGCAATGATCATGTAAGTATTTGAATATTTTGATAGGGATAAGATCTTCTTCATATTATTTAAAGATGAAATATTATCTGATTTTTTAAAGGGTTTAACCACCACACATTTCCAATCACTTTGATGAATTTCCTTGTATTAGGCAATGTAATGAAAGGTGCAAGTCCCTCAAGTCTTCTTTATTCAGTTTTGTAGCCATTTCCTCTAATTAGGAATCACATCTCTTTTCAGTTGTATTTTCTTCTGTCTATTACTCAGTTTCTGTACATGCCCAGAAAAGCTGTCATCCATGGAGAGAGCAAGAAGCCAGAGCTGGCTGCTTCAGTTTTGCTGTTCGAGTATTATTATTCTCCCCATTTGCACTGTAGGAATGAAGCTGGCTGCCAGTGGCTTCTTCAGTCAGCATATGCCTAAGCTTTCCTGGAGAAAATCCAATACAGACTCTTGTTATTATCCAGATCATCCAACTCAACGCATCAAGTGTTTTGATTTGGTTTTGTCATTGTGTTCTTCTAAGACTAGCCAGAGGATATGTCGATAGTATCTTAAAGAAAGCATTTACCCAGGCCAAAGTCTATACTTAATCTGCCTGGATCTTTCTGAGGGACAAACGCAGAGTTTAGGAGCCAGGAGGTTTCTTTCCTTTGGCTAAGAATGTAAAAGAAAATTCCAGGATTTAATCACTTCTTGTCAGATAATCAAATGTCTGTGTCTGAGTTTTGCAACTTAATATTGATCATACAAACACTCATGTGTGGTTTGTTTCTATATGTAAAAATTGGAAGAAGCCAGTCAAGATCTTTCCATGTTTGGGTTGCAGTTTAAAATAATATCATTTATCCAAACATGTTGTCACATTAATGAAATAAAAAGTTAGGTTATTTATTTAAGGACAGACAAGTCAAAAAAAAAAAAAAAAAAAAAAAGAGTTTACCTTTTAAATAATTTTTCTCCTTTAGTAACATATATAATACAACCACATCTTTTGGCATGATTGGGTACTGCACAGTTAACTACATTATCTTGTTAGGACAGTTATATTCTCTCATATGACAATGACTTGCAATATGTAGTCACTGCCTTCTGGGGAAAGGAAAAAAACCCAGCAATTACCGTGCAGTACTCGAATCTGCCTGCCAACAGCAGAACAGTGATTTGTGAGATACATCAAGAGCTTCTGGCAAGATCAATCTAGTGAGATCCCTCTGATAGAGGAATAATGAGTTGACAAAGACCAATGTTCAGTTGGGCCCAAGCCCAATAAGATTACTGTACAGCATCATCAATATTGTCTGTGTTTGGAACTGACACAATCAGAATGGAATCAATTGTATTTTCCACCGCACTGTCACACATGATTTTTAACTTTGGCTCACAGCAGTGCAGAGAAGCTTGCAGATGTTGGCAGATTTTTGCTAACTTATGGGATGTCATTATTAAGTAGGAACCGCGTACTACAGTAATTTGTGGTTCTGCGTGTTCTGTCATATGGTTTCTGTGTTGAGGAGGGAGGAGAAGGAAAAGATACAGTAGCCGGAGGGATTTGTCTGTTATCACCCTCATTTTACTGTGATTGTTGGAAATACCATGTGATCCTAAAGGTGCAGATTGTTTTTCAGGGGAGGACTAATTTGTGTTGTGTATCAAAGCAATTTTACTCAAGCATGGGCAAATGTCGCTACTTTAAAAAAAAAAGAAAACAATGAAATATTTTGATTCTCTGATAAGTTTTAGGATACAGATGACCCCATCTGTGAATAAAAGATGCTATCCAGGGAGTTAGAATCTATGTTTAAAAGAATATTTTTTGTAAGCAATTTCTTCAGTCTTGCAACTACTAGAGTTAAACATTCTGTCACAGAAAACTCTCACCTGTACATGATGCATAATCCACTTACATGCCTATGCATTTTTGCATATAGTATAGCTTAGTATACTCCATAGTAAAGAACTAATAACACATTAGTGTGTGAAATAATTGAAATTAGACAGTTAGGAACGAATATTTTATTAGTTATTTACAATATACCAAAATTCTATTTAATATTTTTGAAAAAGGAAGAGGTAACTGAAAAGTCAAGTTTCTTCTGTAAATATGTAAGTCTCTTTGGATGCTGAAATCTTTATTTTTTTTATTTTGTTCGTATCATTCTCCCAATTATTTGTCTCTGTGCTCTGTGTATGCTTTTTTTTTTTTTTTTTTGAGAACAGGATTTTAATTTTATTAAGAAGTAAATCTGAAAGCTCTGAAGACATAAGTCACCTTTTGATTCATAAAATACAATAACACAGACATCAGAAGGAAAATTTCCGTATAAGTCTGTATAACAGAATTTATTGGTGTTCACATAAAATTATTTTGATACACTTTAGTATATTTCTCTAGTAAGAAATACTAAGTCAGACTGCCCTGGGTTGAGTGAGTGGTGGAGAGTTTTTGGTAGCAGGGGAGGGGGCTATAGGGGCAGCCCCCTGTGAGAAGCTTCTCGAAGCTCCCCCAGCTCCAAGCCAGCTCCACTTCTGTTTGGAAACTGAGCCAATCAGCTGCGCCTCTGCAATAACATATTTAAGAAGGGACGTGGTGACGGGCAGTGGGACTTGTGAGGAGGAGTTGCTGCAGCTGCGTGAACACCAAGGTCAGTGGAGGAACGGAGGAAGAAAGGAGGGGGGAGGTGTGCCGGAGCAGAGACCCCCCTGTATCCTGTGGGGAGATGGCAGGGCGGCCCCCCCTGCCACCCATGAAGATCTACGGTGGAGCAGACATTGATTTATGGCCTGTTGCTTCTGCTTGGTATAATCAAGGTGCTGTGCCCGAAGAAGGCTGGGGTCTTGTGGGAAAAGGTAGCCCCGCTGCTGTAATTGAGTGCTGGGAGGATTGCAGCATGCGGGGGAGTCCCACGCCAGAGCAGCTCGGGGAGGGCTGCAGCCGTGGGAGGGAATCCAGTCAGAGAAAGTTGGTGACCCATGATGAAGCAGTGTGGGGAACGCTGCGGCCCATGGGAGGGACTCATGTCGGAGAGGGTTTGTGGTGGACTGTCTCCTGTGATGGAGCAGGGGAAAGAAGTTCCAGAAACTCCCCTCACCGAAGATAAAGAAAGTGGCAGCACTGACTGCACCCCCCATTCCCTGCCCCTGCGCCACTGGGGGAGGAGGTAGAGATATCGGGATCAGAACTGAGCCCGGGAAGAAGGGAGGGGTGGGAGGAAGGTGTTCTCAAGATGTGGCAATGCTTCTCACTGTCCTACTCTGTTAAGTGTTGTTGTTAGTGTCTGTAATAAATGTATGTTCTTTTTTTTCTTCCCCTAATGAGTCTGCGTTTTGCTCGGGACCATAAAGGGGGATTTTTCCTCACCCCAGTTCTATCTTGAACCCCAAGCCTGGCTCTCTGTCCCTTCTTATTGCTGGAAGAGAAGGGAGAAAGAGTGGTTGTGTGGTGGTTGGCTGCCGACCAGGCTCAAACCACGACACAGACAGAAGAGTGGATTAGTGTTAATGAATATTGTATTTGATTTTACTGTAGCCAAGAGTTTGAGTTTGAAAGGGAGAGATTAATGATTTCATATTACACTTACTAGAAGCTAAAGGACAGCAAACTGTTTCAGAGATATCACTCGAGCAATCAAATAATAATACATGTTAGCCACTGTCAATCTGGGAAAAACTTGAACCAGTATACTGAAAATGAACTCTGGGGCACCCATGGTGCCAAATAACCTTTTAAACCTCTATTTCACTTGATTCTGTCTAGTTTGATTATGTTACTACTTAATATATCAGACTCACATTTTTAGTGGTATTGCTTCTGTGGGTCATACTGTTTTACATTAATATAAGGGAAATCCCTGCTGGGAAAATGCCAGATAAACATTTAGTGTCTCCAACAAACTGGGAAACTTCCCATCCAAAACAATAAGAAAATTGGACTAAAATGCATTTGCACTTAGTAATAAAGTGTAACTTTTAATGTAATCAACTAATTAACTGAAACATCAGTCATTCACTGGGATACATCCAAAGGAAGAGGGAAACAGCTGGCAATATACAGCTGTACCTCGTATACCCTTTCTTACTTCCCACATAATTTTTTTCTAACTTCCGTTCCCCTGTTTTTACAAGGTTGAACTGTAAGATTGTTTACAGGGTCAGATAGTTCAAAGGCAAATTTAAGGTTGTCTTTTCTGAAAAGTGTAACATAACACATAATCTACTCAAGATCTTTAAATATCCATTCATAGTAATTTTCATCTAATGCAGCTTTTTAATTAAAGATAAAATTGAAAGACTGGCTTACTTTTAAAAAACATGTCTAAATTTAAATATATTTAAGAATTATATAAAAATATAGTATATAAAAATATATAATGCAAACGTTATTTCGAACTATTTACTTTTATCAGCTGAACATTACAGAAATTGTTAATGCATGAGAAACAGATAGGTAAACTCACTAGAAACCAGGATTAAACAACCCTATTTCCAATCACACCAAGTTTTTCCTATGGGTCAGATCTTCACATTTTTATAGGTTAATAAAGGTTTAATGCCACAGAAATTATCTACTTCTGTGAAAAAAAAAAAAAAAAAGAGTCAAAACAGAATTTTCACAGCTGTCTCTATATTGTATGATGCAACTTAATAATCATAGCAGTAACATATTCTGTACTTAACATTCTCATTGGTATCCATCTTTTCCCCAACAGCTCTAGATTAAGTTTTGTCACTTATCAAAGCTTCCTAATATACAAGGCACCACAATTATTTCACTGAATATTAAGGTTATGCAAACTTTCACCACATCTGAAGGAATTAGACTTCACTAAAATCTACCTGGCTGAAACACAAGCCAAACAAGCAAACAGGAAAGTGACACAAATATTATCTGTCCTTTAGGAAACTTTTGCACAAAGTGCTTCCAGAGCAAGGTTTTATTGTTTGTTTGTGTGTGGGTTCTTTGTTTGCTTTGTTGGTTTTTTTCTTCTCTATCTTGTGTCCATTCCTTTTAGTTAGAGGTGTTCCAGGCATTCACCTCCTGGCTAGGTTATTAAAAATGATAGAAGCCACTATATTACATCTGAAGACTACTTCACATAAGACACAGATTAGCAAAGATTTAAGCTGTGCATCTAATTTAAAGGACTGCTGCTCATACTGGGGGAAGTTGGATATGTTGATATTACTTGCTGAATTGGGGCCTTATTATGATATTGAATAACAATAATTTATTAGATTTATTTTCTCTAGACTACATATGGCCCCAAATAATAACAAATTTATGAATAGTTATTACATGCTACAAATAAGCCCTTTTTATTGTTAGATAATGATGTGATTCATGAGCGTCATTTCTATCATTGCCTGGAATTTAAACAATAAAGAAAAAAATAAAATCAAACATATATAAATTAGGTCATTCTATTTCCTTCGGATTTTTTTGTTTTGAGAATTCAACATTTCTTGTTTCTTCTTTTTTTCGTATTCTACTGTCATATAACACAAAACATTTTTGTTGTGTACATACAGTGTCTCTTCATATTGTTATGACATATATATCCTTTATTTCCTTTTGCTGTTCATCAGTTTCTCCCTGTTGCCTCCTCCCTTTTTTTTTTTTTTAATGTGACACCTCTGAGCTGGTACCCATAGCAACACCCACTAGTAGGGGTGAGCCTATGAAGATGCTGCGGCTATCCCCATAGCTCAGTTTGACAATACCAGTCATTAATCTAGCAGTATCTGCCTACTCAGATCTCTACAGTTCCTCTTCTGGTCTTCCCTCCTTCTAGCAGTAGATGCCCTGTGCACAAAGATACAAAAGATTACTGCTAATGATTTTCCATTTGTTTAAAAGAGCTCAGGCTAGCAGCTCTGTCTAATCCACTCTCAATGGCACTGCCACATTAAATTATAGAACAATCCCTGTGTGAAGGAGTTTCCTGAATTTCAAAATTCAGCTCAGACACCTCTGAGTTTGTCTGACACCTTTAATTTAAATATAAAATGAAATAATAATAATAAAATTAAAATAAAATAAAAAATACAGTTTCTTAATTCTCTATTTTATTCATGAAGGTAGATCACAATTTATGAAAATGTCCCCAAAACATTTACAGTGAAATTACTTCTGGTTTTCAGTCAAACATTGTAAATGTTTGGTTTTTTTTTTTTTTTTTTACTAATGAAAGTTATGTTGTAGTTTAATAACTTTCACATATTTGACTATTTCCATACAGAGATGTCTAAGCCTGATGTACATGGGAGCTTGGCTGTCATTCCAACAGGGGTCTTGTGCTGGCCAGCTGCACACAAGATAAATTTCATTCTAAGATTAATCTATGACTGAAATTTTCAAATGAGGCTAAAGGGGTTATGGACACAAATCCCACTGAAATATAATGGAAATTCTCTCCCTAACTCCCTTAGGTGTGTCTGAAATTACTGCTTCAATTTTCAGAGTCAAATCCAGGATGGAAGAATTATGTTTTTCTTTCTGTGCGCTACAACTCATGCATTTAAATTTCATCAAGTTAAGCCTCTGACATTTGTTTACTGACACATAGTTCATGTAAATTTAAAAGTGTTTAATGTAATTAATGAAACGTTTTTTGATAGTTTACTACCTTTTTGGTGTATATCAAAATCTGTATATGACTAGATGGATGGAAATATTTAGTACAGTTCAATAAATTTTGCATTATTCAGGATAAATTTCATCTATTTTCAAGGGACACTGTTGTGGTTTGAGTTCAGAGGGCAACTGAGCACCACACAGACACTCACTCATCCCTTTTGCCCCAGAGATGGGAAGGAGAAAATGCAGCAAAATTCTCAGGAATCAAGATAAGGACAGGGAGGGATGACTCATGCAGTAGTCATGGGCAAAAGACAGACTCGTTAGGGGTAGAAAAAAGAACATAAATTTAATACAGGTACTAATAACAACAACACTTAACAGAGTAGGACAGTGAGAAGCATTGCCACATCTTGAGAACAACTGCCCCCCACCCCTCCCTTCTTCCCGGGCTCAGTTCTGCTCCCGATATCTCTACCTCCTCCCCCAGCAGCGCAGGGGCAGGGAATGGGGGGTGCAGTCAGTGCTGGCACTTCTTCCCTCTTCAGTGAGGGGAGCTTCTGTGTCGTGGTTTGGCCCTGGTCGGCAGCCAACCACCACGCAGCCGCTCTCTCTCCCTTCTCTTCCGGCAATAAGAAGAGACAGAGAACCAGGCCTGGGGTTCAAGAGAGGACTGGGATGGGGAAAAAAAATCCCCCTTTATGATCACGAGCAAAAGGCAGACTCGTTAGGGGAAGAAAAAAAAGAACATACATTTATTACAGACATTTAAACTTCAACACCCTAGAAAATAAGGAGCCACATTTTGAATTTATGTGTACATGTGCATCTTCAATTGACTGTATATCAGATTGGTCAATTTAGCATACATTTGGGATCACACAGCTTTAAATTAATCTTAATCAGAAATTTGAGAAAGAACTTTTTCACTTCACATATCTGAATTTATAATAATGATATCTTATCATTGTCAGTCCAGCAATTATGCAATATAGCTTTTCAGCATATCTCAGAGGTATTAGCTGAGTGCTAAGATTTGTCCTGGAAAAGGAGCTGGCATCTCTCTCTAGACACGGAGAAGATCCAAAGCTGATGTAGGACTTGTGTTAGAGTATTTTTGTCATAATTATCTACGGTCACATATGTTTTTGAAGGGTCAAAAAAAGCTGAGTTTCATTTCTGAAATACTGACTAGAACTCCCTTACACTATCTAGCAAGTATAATGAAAGCAAACTCTGCTAATTAGTTCTATAAATATGATGGATAAATAATAAATAACACCTCTTATTTAAACATTGTTGTTTCTCAGTAGATGCACCAATTGAGAAAAAAAAGTTTCCTTGCATATGGTTTGCACTTCAAAGACAGAGAATGAATTTTTATAAGTTTTTTCTTAATTAAATTGAATTAGACATCCCTCATAAATCTTGTAACTTTAGCGGACATTACTCACTTCACCCAAAAGCATGGATGGATGTTTTAAAGAGTTTCTCAGTCATTAAAATGAAAACAATCTCAATATTACTTTCCTAGTAGCCTCATGGTGATCTGTATCTTCATCTGTAACAGATCTATTGATTTTAGTGAAAGTATTTGATTCCTAGAACATTGCTGAACAAATGCAAGTGGTAAAGTCTGTCCCACAATATGTCTCTCAACGTATTTTCATAAACACATTATAGAACCTAATCCTTAACAGCTTTAATATATATGTTTCCATTTAAATCAGTGCTGCCATACCCATTTACATCAATGAAAATTCTTCGATGGAAAGACTATAACTGGACATTTGAAATATATTTATAACATCTTCAAATTTTCTTGCTGGACAAAAAGGATTTTGGACAAGATAAACAGAATAATTTATTTTACATTTTTTACTCATGTTGAATTGCTCCTGTGTGAAAGTGCTACTCAGATGGGTAGTAAAGAAGCCCAGAGATTTACAGAATACTGGTACTTGCATAAGTGAGGTTGTACTGGACAATGCAGTACATTTGCAGATGATTCTTGTGCTGGTTTACAGACTGTATAACACACAGGGTGGCAAATTATGTTCAAGAGCAACTTCAGAATCAGAGGAGGAACTTTGTATAATAAATAACTCTTTATATTAGGTGGAAATTAATTAGTTCCAAATTCTGATCAAATTATGAGATTACATCTACATTAATACAAATTAATTTATCATCATGAATGTTAATAGAATGAATTATAATTAGACAGTGTTGCACTGGGTGAAATATTTCATAATGGTCCCTTTCATATTAGCAGTAGATTATGTGCATATTTCAAAAATACGAAAAAGTAAGAATTATGTTAAATGTGTTTTATAGTGGAAGTATGTTAAAGAACAACGACATGAAATTTGGAGCCTAGCTAATGGGATAAATGATCTTTTGCCCTATTGAAAACTCCTTTGAGCATTCAAAACCTGTTTATTTTTTTCTAGAAGAGCCACAGGACATCCAAATACAGCCTAAAATCTTGGAGAGTGAATGTTCCCTCTGCTTTTTTCATACATTCTGACTTACAGCCCCCACAATGCTTGATGCTAAATCATGATATAATGAGTACTGAATTACTTTAGGCTTTTTCCAATTTCCACAGAAAATGGACTTTAATTCAAAACTATGCCTGGTTAATTAAAGTTTCCATGATCTAATTTGATCTAATTATTTCTATAAATTGAGATGTAACCAGAGTTATATCCTAAGGTAGAATTGGGCTATGGTTACGCATTTTTACTTAGATGGAGGGAACTGACAAGAACTGGCTCGTTCTCTTCTATTAACCCTAACCTTGCTGGCCACTTGAATCAACATAGTTCTGCAAACTAAATGGTGAACAAAGAACTGTATTTTCAAAATGTCAATCAGGGTGGGTTTAGTATTTTTTTAGTTGTATTAATTTTCCCATTGGTATTTAAAGAATACTGTTTCCCCTTGCATCTGCCATGAATGGTTATAGCACAGGAAAAAAATTTGATATAGTCCATGTGTCTTATTGACAGTCCAGTACATACCTGGTCTTTTTAATTTATGTTTAATAATGATACTAAATTGTAACTTAAATTGATTTTTCTCTAAAGAGGTCTTCTTTTTTAAAAGATCTGCTCTTCTAAATCTTACACAATATGATCTGAACCATTTACAACATGATTGCATTCTGAAAAAAAAGGAAAACTTCTTGCTAAATAATTTTATTTTGCCATATCAAAATCAAATCCTGGATCTATTTGCTCATTCTAGCAACATTTGTTGCCTCCTGAAATTACCTGTCACTCCTTCTTTAGCTGGTTTCATTAAGCTGTTGCTGATCCCCTTGAGTGAACTATCACTGTTGCTTACCAAAATCTTGTCACGTCCAGTCAGCCAGTGTACACATACACTATTCTTTGTGTATACCATAAAATAATGTCTTTCTGAAATCTTTGCTGACAGAGAAGCAGAGCGCAGATGCTTGCATATCATGCTTTGCAAACAAACAAGACAATCTGAGAAAGTATTCAAGACTTCTGGCTGCACTGCCTGAGTTGGTTTAGAGGTTAAAAAAATCAGTTCTCTGTTATGTGTTAAAAATAAGTAATTAATTCTGGGAAATCTGTTAGAACTAGAATATTATGCCTGGAAAGTAAGGGTAGAAGCCAGTCTGCTGACTGGAAATCCCTACTTGAGGCATAACCTCCCTGATAATTTGGAGGCCCATTTTCAGAGAGGTAGACAATCCAGACCAGCTAACATAACTGCCAAAGCTCTCTACAGAGTCAATGAAGACAAAATGAAAGAAGTTTCTGCAAAGTTGAAGGGTGCCTTAATTTAGTTACTTTCCTGTTTGCATTGTATGGGGAAGGTAAGGACATCATGGGAAAATCTGGTTCACATAGGTTAGATGTTTAGCTCTCTATCACATCATTTCAAAATTAAGAGTAGGAAATTTTAGGTATTTCCATATATAGATGATTCATTCCGCTTTTTTTTTTTTTTTTTTTTCTTTTTTCTGAATGCATGCACAGGTGCTAATTAATTAGTAACTCAGTGACCAACTGCTGAAGGGAGAGTCCCAACCACCAAATCGTTAAATCCCCTGAGTGACTGCCCTCTCTACTCCTGCTGGAAGACTACATTTTCTACTGTTTTTGATGCCAGCCAGTCAGGCATGACAGAGAGCACGGAAGGTAGCCTGACTCTTTGCTTGTGCTTAAGAGTAAGCTGGGAAAAGGCAGAACTGGACTTCTAGATCAAGGTCTCCGGAAATGTATACAGGCTCAACATTATAACTTTATTGGATAAAACACAGAAAAAGACCCAAACAACTCAGAAGTGGAGATCAGAACTTTAATTCCTTTCCTACCTATTGACAAAACTACTAAGCCAACAGTTACACTTCCTTTGGCTATTCTTCCCTAGCCCATGAGTCAAGTAGATCAAGGCAATGCCTTTCTAAGTAGCTCAGTAAGGGATCATGAATGAAGTTTTTTACTATAAATTCCTACTTAAAAAAAAAAAAAAACAACAGTTTTATTGAAGAGAGATAATTATATACTCCTTTAACTCATTGATTGTTGATCAATTGTTGATTTCTTTCAATAAGGAAGCACTCAGTGTGACATCATAAGCTTTAGGAAACTTCAGAAACTGAGAGGAAAGCTCTTCAGGAGATGTAAATCCTTGCTAGCTTTAGTGAAATTGGAGCTGAAGTACTATGGAAATAATAATTGGTATTGGAAGTGTTTCTGATAAAGGCATCTGGAAACAAAAAAAAATCCAATTCAAAATATATTCTGGTTAAACACATCTGTATTTGTAATGTGCCTCAGTGTCATTCACAATTGTGGATCTTAAACCATTCTGTTAGTTGCATTCTCCATGGGAAAGTTATGTAGTATATATAAAGCTAAGTAGTTCATTGATACCATTTTATTTCTATGTAAATAATCATCACTTTTGAAATGTAAGATCCATCTTTCATCAAATTTTTAAAACTAAGATTCATATATTCCCTGAAAAACAATCAGATTAACTTTCTCCTTCTCTTATAACTCCACAAATGATAAAGATCTCTTCTGATTTTTTACCATAGGATCATAGAACAGCCCAGGTCAGAAGGATCATTTACTCCAACCTTTATGATGAAAGTTTATGAAGAACCTTTTATGAAGAAATTTAGATGAAACACTTTCATTTGTGGCTCCTATATGCATACGCCTAATCCCTCAGGTTAACTGACATTCTCAGTACTTATGCTGACATATAAATCCCAAAAATAAATTGTCATCTGGGAAAGACTGTGGGCTGATACTTGACCATATAGTTTCAGAAGGCAGAGGTTCCCTCCTATCATTTTAATTTGCTGATCGCAACTCTACTTTCTTGAAATACTGTATCAGCTTTGTTTCATTGCAGCCAATAATAAAACCATTTTTTTCTTACTAATTCTCTATTTTTCTAAAAATATTTTATTATTATACAACAGTGTGATAGAGTGGAAATGTAAAGTTCATTTGTTTTCACTAACTGTTCTTTGCATTTCTTGAAACATGATGTCCAACTCCACCAGGTGTTCAGCATTTCTTGTGAGGTATTTAGCATCTTTTAGGTACTCTGATGGCTTAGTTTATAACAATTTTCTTCACTGAGAAGAAAAGTCTTTGTGTAATAATTTACAAAAAATCATAGACTCATCCATTGGGATTAGTTTAGTAGATAACAAATATGAAACATTAACCCATTTTCCTAGGATATTTAATTTTCTGTGATAATGTCCTGCTCTAATATTACAGAGGTTTTTGCAGGGAGATTGGACAAACAAGTGTTTGAGAGAGTTAAAAGCTAGAAAATAGTCTATAAAAATAATTTTTTTAATTAAAAAAAAAAAAAAAAAAAAAGATACAATTTGATGTGGCAATAGCAGCTACAACATAAGCTACCTGACCTTGCCCTTGAAATGACCCCAACCTTGACCTGCAGGGACACTCTCTCTAGGGATGAGAGGTATGTTATTACATGTTATTTCATTACAAGGCCCCTGCTGAGCAGCAACTGCCAAATGGACTCAATTAAGTGTTTCTTGTGATGTGGATTACTGTCTACTGGGGCAAGTTGATACTAACAAACATATTTCATTCTCTTAAAGTTCGACTGGATATGAAAAGCATGTGCATTACTCATTGGGTGACACTTCAGTGTATGATTTATATCTATTTAGAAAAATCATAACATGTAGACTTTAGTTGTGCACTACAACCTTTTCTCACTCCTCATCCTTCAGCAACAAAACACTATTATCACATTCAAGGATTATCTAGATAGACCTAGCCTTCATAAAAGTAAGCTTCCAAAAAGAAAAATCACATCAAACAGTTTTGCATTCTGATTATCAAGCTGTTGTTTAACATTCAGAATAAAGTTTAGAAATGACACAGACTCAACTCTGTATGCTCTCTGATTTTTATCTCAGAAAAGTTGTATCAGGGATAAAACACTGAGAACTTGTGAGGGCTGCTTCTTTAAAATCAGTCTTCTGCATTAAAACAACAGCTGTGTAGGACTTTTGGTAAAAATGGAGTCTCTCTCTATCGATATATATTTTGTATCTACAAATTAAATAAAAATCACTATGTTTTGTGTATATAATGTTTTTTTAGAAGTTGTTTTCTGTAGTGTCTCTTGAAAATTGTGGAAAAATATCTTATTGACTGCAATGTACTTTGGATCAGACAGCCAAAAGAACACTTAGAAAATTAACAAGCCATCACATGCCGAAATAATACATTTTATAGGACCTTTCAAGTAACAATTTTTATCTTGTTTTTTATATCTCTGCTTAAAGTGTATTTTTTATAATTTATATATAGGTGAAGTACAAAAGTCACTACAGAATCTCTTTTTACATGCTACTTCTTTCCACTATTTTTCACCAACAAATGTTGGAGCATAAGCAATTTGCATGAAGACAGCTGGAAAAAGCTAATCCCATGGAATTCATTGGAGGCTTTGTCATTTTTAAAAGAACCTCCACTTCTTTCTTTGATGTCTGTGAAATGAAAAAGACTAGACAGCGTTCCTTTGGTCCTGAAGGTAAAAACAGGAAACAGAGGAAGTAAATACCTATGACCCCTCTTTGTACATCAGAAACAATTAATACAGGTTTTAAACCAAAAATATCTTGCAAACCAAAAATATCTGATGTTTCTACCATTGTTTCAGATAAAAGATTTTTTGTGAGTTAATTATTATGCAATACTTCAACTAGAGCAAATTTCCGCCTGAATGTCTTCCTAACTTTATTGGAAAATTATTTTTTTCAATTGTATCAGATGGCTATAAATGCTTAGAGTTGCCCCATAATTTTTGTTTTTCTAGTAACTTCTGTTGTTCTAAATGTAGTCTGAATTAAAAAAAATGCTAAAAAGATCAGAAGTTGCTTTGTGTTGTTCAGTGTTTTCCCAGAAAAAGATATACAACACAATGTTGGAATGGATACATTTCTTCTTGAGTCTAATTCTCTTTGATAACTCACTACGCAAACATGAATGCAAAACATTATCCTTCTGATTGACTGCCACTGAATAAATTGTTCTATTTTTTAAAAACACATCTGCCCCACAAGTGAGAAAGGACTAGACTCTAATGCTCTGTCATTATCCTTTTCTCTAGAGTGGTGTGTAATCAGAAGTCCAGCAAGGCTATATTCTGCTTTACTGTATATCTTTCATTCTCTCTTATTCATAATATCTTAATTGGTGGTAAGAAAGTGATGCAGATGAATCTGTACTATCCTGTGGCATCACAGCTATCTAATGCTTGGACTAGGTTTACTGCAAAATCTAGAAAAAATATGCAGGTTTGGGCCAGTTGATTTTGATCTGATTATTGTAGTTCTGATGACTTCATTCAACGTAATATCACCATTCACTGCTGGAGACCTAATGTCTTGACAAAAGGCCACAAGTGGTAATAAATCTTATGCTAGTAGTATAACTTTGTCCATACTACAAAAACTAGTAGCATAATTTCATAGGGTACAAGCATGCAAACCTATTAGTTAGAATAACTGCCTCAAAAGAAGGTGGAGAGGAAACTGCAGAATCATATAGGAAAATTCTGCACTTTTAATGTAGGTCATTGTTTTCCATTTTCAAAAATTCTAAATTAATTTAAAAAATTTTAAAGGAAAATTCTTACACAGTCATTCTGTCAGGTGCAGTAACAGCTGCCTTTACAAAATAACTACCAACAATTTAAATCTTTTAATTTGAAGTACAGAGCAACATTGTGCAAAACATGAGTCATTTATCATTATTGACCTTAGCAGAAAAAAATTTACCCAAATCAATATGGGCTTAAAATATCCATTAGAAAATGCAGTGTTTACTTACAAATATTGTTAATTTCATATATACCTTTTCATAAAAAGAAAGCAGGTCTGGATGTTTCTGCCTAATGCAAAGGAATTTCTTCTTTGGAATAGAATTTCATTATCAGAGCATCAATTACTTTTCAAGAATTGGCAATATACCAAGTTTAGCAAGTAGTATAACTTCATATAAGACTGCTGAACCTTGTAAAGTGCAAATGCCTCTAAACAAGAAAAATAAATTCTATTCAAACTCTACATGGAACTTTACACAGTCTTCTCTTTTTCTGCCTTAGTTACAATTAATTTCTTACACTCTTTTCTTACCCTACTTCTTAAAGTCCTTTTGGCTTTGCAAACTGTGAATGCTAGATCTCAGCAGCAGACCCATTGCAGACCAAAGCTGAGCCCATCAGAGGAGTCTGTGGTGCATCTGTGAAAACCTATTCTCTAAATGGCAGAAAACAGCAAAGGGGAGGGAGTGAGGGAACACAGAGAGGGAGAAAGAATGTGAAAGCAAGAGGCATCAAAATAGAAAGAATGAGAGAAAACTAGAATGAGAGTGAGGAGGCAACAATGGAGAGAATGTCAAAATCAAAGAGTAGAAGGTGATCCATGGTGGATCTGGTACTCCCCTAAATGGACTTCAGCTTTCGGAGGGACCACTGACACCACGCTCAAAAAAAAAAAAAAAAAGAAAAAAAAAGAAAAAAAGATGGGGGATAGGAAGCAAGTCACATGTAGGATGCTACCCAGCAATCAGAAAAAGTATGTTGAAGTCAACTGAGAATAAATTAGTTCATTAAAATGATCAGGGTAGAAATAAAAGGAAAAAAACTGTCTTGTGATTTCGTTATATGTGAGCTTTGTTTTAAGGCTAAAGCTACCAAGACAAGAATGTTTTCTGTGAAAACTAACCAGATCATTTATTTAAGATTAATAACTAAGAAAGGTGAAACATGTCTTGAAATAGTGACAAAGTTAAAAGAAAAAATATTGAGGAGGATATTTATTGTTTCATGCACATAACTTTTTTGGCTTTTTCTGAAATACACCTAGTAGCTACTCCAATTGTTGTTGTCTTTATGTCTGTTATAAAAGAAGCAAATAATTGCTTCACTTAGGCTTGCACAATCTCAATCTAATACTTTGCTAGTTTAAGGACAGATTAACTCTAGTGTGCATTTTAGATATTCGTGCTTGTAATGAAAACTACTTGAAAAAACAAATGCGCACTCAAAAGGGAAATTAGTATAACTACTGTTAAGGGAAACAAGTGTTTAGACTCTTTTCAGCTTCAGAATAACTGCTAATTAGATAATGTATTCTGAAAGCCAGAGAGAGATATTGAGATCATCTGATTTGTCCTCCTGCATTATATGGGACTTAGAACCTTCCTGAATTAATTACTGCATAAATTGGGATGAAATATACAAAAAAAAAGCCTACCATGGTTAAAATAATTACTGTGATGAGGACTTCACTTACGTACTTGACAAACAATTTCCATGGGTAACTACTCTAGTTAGATATGATTTATTATAAGCTAAAATTTGAATTGAAATTTGACATGCTGACCATTTTTATACTTATTTACCATGTTCATGTGAACTCATGTTAAATTTCTATTTCCCATGTAGATTTTTTTTTATAAAGAATGGTCATCAAGTCCCAATTTAACCATTTACTTTGATAAGATAATTAGAATGACTCCACTGAAGTTTATAAGGCACTTTCAAAAATCATTTATTCTCATAGCCCTTCCCCAGATTGGATTCTGGGCTTCAGAATTAGCCGTAATTTTCAGTGGTCACTAGAACAGCACTCAAACCCAGGGAAGTGTGCTGTTACTTCTCTTCATAATTTAATTGTGTACGTTATCCTAGGTTACATTAACTTTTCTGACTATAGCAATGTGTTAAGAGTTCATATCTTAGCAAAATGTTTTGTGTATTTTAGGAATATTGAGAACAAAGATTGTTATAGTTGTGGGTGATGGTTTTAATAGTGGTCATGAAGCCTGTCTTTGATCTAAAAGCCATGAGACCTCATGGAAGCTGAAAACAGTATTAGCTGTCTGTCAACCATTAAAAAAAAAAAAAAAAAAAAAAAAAAAAAAGAAAAAAGAAAAAGCAACTAAATTTGTTTATCATAGAATGGTTTGTGTAGGAAGTGACCTTTAAAGGTCCTCTAGTCCAAACCCTGCTGCAACAAGCAGGCACATCTTCAACTAGATCAGGTTGCTCAGAGCCTCATCCAACTTGACCTTGAATGTTTCCAGGGATGGGGAGTTTACAATCAAAGTACAACTTTATGAAGTAAGATAGGGAGACAACAGAGACAACAGAAGCTTCTCTCTAAATGTGTATGTAACCAGGAGCTAAACTCTATCAGCTGAGAGGTTTCACTGTGGAGCAACTTAAGTGCAGAAATTAGTGAAGTAGTTATTTGCAACTCTTGCCTACCTGAGAAAGAAATCAAAAAGCCTAAGAAGTATATATGAGAGAGCTCAGTGAAATATTGTGCCTCTCTTTTAGAAACTGTAAGAAAGGAAATAAATTACTGCTGCTTCTTACACTGTTCAGAGAAACTTTTCAGATATTTCTGTGGATGAAAGGACTGTAGTAAAGAGATATCTGACTCAGATGACTTTTTCTTCCTAAATAGGTCTGCAAGTTGCATGTGTTAGACAATTACATAAGCTACAGGACAACATGGTTATTTCTAATATGGTAGATAGAATTTCTAATGATTTCTGAGGTTTGTACTTTAACGCAGTACAAATATGCAGTTTGTCATCTTGCACAGTTGAAGATGATAGGACAAATGAAATAATTGAGCAAGATTCTGGTCAGTGATCAGTCTGGAGTGAGAAACATGTCTCCTCTCTCTTTCTACCGTGCGTTACTAATTAGGCTATGCTGCCTTTCAGTAACAGCAAGTATTGCTAGCTGAAATGAGAACAGGACAAAAGCAAATGTTAATTTCAGTTTTTATCTGAATAATGACATATACTGTGCTTGCAAAGCATAATGAAACAGGCAAGTTTAGAGGAATATGATATGTTCTTTTGGTAAAGTCATGGGAATATGAACTTGACTGCTAATACCTAGATCGAAACTTTCCCCTTAATTGGCTGTGTAAATGTAAAATGACTGTGTCTATTTGTGGAAAGATAAAAATCTAAAACTTGTCACAAAATGCCTTATTTACTAAGCTCTGAACTTATAATTGGCATTGTTAAATATTTTTTTAATGAAGGTTCAACTTTATTTCTGGAACCATCTTTGTGTTTTCAAATTTTCATAAGGCAAAATTATGTACCTATGTATTTTTTTATTTTATTTTTATTTAGAAAAAAAATGTAGCTAGGTTGCATAAAGACCGATATTTATTATACTTCAATTTCATGTGATGCATTTTTTTTTAATTTCCTTTGCTAACTCCAAAGAAAACTGTATATAAGTATGAACTTCCTCGCTGTTAATTAATCTTGGGTGTTTTTTTTCCTCAGTATATTTGGTAGAACCTGCTGAATTGATGGTGAAGATGCACCATAATACAAACTGTATCTAGTTTTCTAAATACTCATTGTATTGTCTTTGTGAAACTTGAAACCTCTAGCTAAAACATTTGTTATCTGTTATTCAGAGAAGACAGGACTTACTATTTTTGTGTTAATTCTTGGAGTATTGTGGAAAAATGGAGGTTGAACAACTCTCACAGGTTTCAATTCTCACTTGATATTTGTTGCCACCTTGCAAAAAGTTACAAAATCAACAAATGAAAGGACTTGTTTCATCTCATGGTAGAAGATGCTATAGATTGTCTTGGACAAGACTGGGTCAAGACTGAAATCTAGATTTCCTGATACTTAAAGATCTAACAAACTGCTTAGATGTGTGTCCCTCGGTTGTGTTTTTGACTATATAGCATGAAGTTCATCAACATAAATCAGTGTTGGTATTACAACTGCAGTCGGTCTTGTAAGACACTGCAAAGACATGGTAAATAATAATTATATTTGCTTGGGATTATATTTATAAATTGTGAAATAAGGCTGATAAATCTGTCTATTCTTTTGTCACTAGATATTGTTCCATGTTTCCACATTAAATTTCAGTAAATATATTAATTCAGATTTAATTATTTCAAAAAATGAAATAAGGGAACTTTACTACTTCCCTCTTCATGAGAATCACACATGAAGAGATTGATGTAAACATTAGACTCTGTTATGAACTTACCTACAGAACACTTATTAGTGTCTTTAATATTGAGTATTACTGTATTAATGACCCATTTTCTTGTAGCTTTAGAGGTAGGAACTATGGGCTTCTTAGTATTGTTTCCATCAAGATAGAAGTTGGGTAATGATCAGTCATTATGGCCACTCATGGCTTTGAAACTGAGGAGTAAAGTGTAAGGGGAAGAAAAGTGGAGGAATGAAAGCACTAAGAAATGCATAGGGAAGCATGATCCAGAAGCAAAATGCTGAGAGGAATTGAGACTATTCTAATTAAAGTTGCAGTGTGAAAGGGAATATAAGGATAAAGTCAGAAAGTGCAATGTATGACAGGTATAGGAAGCTGATGACAAGGGCAAGCAAAACACAAAATAGAGTGCACAAGTGAAAGCCTATGTGAGAGGAAACTGTGAGGAATTGCTGGGTATAGGCATACCCACAAGAGAGGAGTAGTAGGTAAAAGTTATATTGCTTACACTAGAAAATACAAAAGAGTTAGTGGAGTTGTCCAGGAGATAATGGACAAATATCTAGTTGTCTAAATATTGTACATGTTACCTAAAATGTCAATATTCTGAGAATGTTTATAACATATATGAATGGCACAGATCTACCTAATATCACTACATTGCTTTTACAAAAGTCTGTGATTCTCAAAAGGTTGGAAATTTACTTGTGATTTCTGAAAACTTGGGATTAGAGGTTTGTTGTTATTTTTTTCCTGCAGTCATGTCTCCTTGAATTAATAGTGATTATTTATCAGTGTGTGGAAGATTAAAGGAAAACTGGCACTATCAGCATAGACAGCATTTTCTTTACAACCCAATTAAGAAGAAGAATAGAATGTGTGTGGTAAATGGTATTTCTTCAGGGAATGGAAACATGAGCATTTCAATGTGCTGTTGATCTCATTTATCAAAAGATCACCAAAGTGTATCACTTAGGAACATCAAAGGTCAGTTCTAAGCAGCTACTTTCTCAATCTCTTCCTTTTTCTTTTATTTTTTTTCTTTGTTTTAATGTGATCTTGCCTTCAATTATTTTGTAATTGCATACTTGTAAACAGTGAAGAAAAATTAACGTCAATAACTGCCAGCTGGAGAGGTACTTCCTTTTGCCTAATAAAGCAGTTGAGAACTCATGTAGATAATGATACTAGCATTGAACATTTTATTTCTACACCCTGACCCTTAGCAAATTCTTTCTGTGGACAGCCTATTTTCCACCAAAGTGAAAAAAGTTCCAACATATTGGCAACTGCTGAATTGAGTCCAATACACTCAATACTGTGATATGATATATGTTTCAATTTTTTGCTTCTTAAAAAATAACCTGATGAAGTTTATATTATAACATGGTTTATTCCAGCAGCTAGAGATTGCAGAACATACATCTAAAATGACATAAATATGATACATAGCCTCCTCCTACAAAATGCTGTTGCCCTTTTTGCTCAGGAAGAGGCGGCAGTGATAGCAACACAGCTTAGCAACAAATCACACCATATGTATTTAATACAAATATATATATTAAAATCTGTCATGTAAAAAATAGGCTACTATCTGTTCTTCTGTTACGCGTAAGTTTTCTTAAAACTTTGTTGAAGAAGTTTCTCTTCATGATTCCTTTGATTTTGTTGAGTTTTTCTATTGACACCACTGTAAGGGAACAGCACAAATTTTCAATGAATCAGTGTGTTATTCTAATAACATTTATAAAACATGAAGCTTTATTAGAAAATATAAGTCTACTGAAAATTAAATTCAGTAAAACATCATTGTAAAATTATCAAAATGGCTGACTCAGAAGTGTTTTGTTTCATTATAGAAGGTCACCTATATACTTTTCCTACAAGCAGAAAAAGACAACCCAGTCAACCAATGAAAAAACAATGAAAGCATTACACTGTCATTCCCTGCACAGTCATCCCAAAGGCAGAAGTCTGTTGCCTAGCAATTCTGACAGATGATTTACACTTTCCTGGGTGTCACACATACCATGAGGTCCAATAAAAAAAGTCAGAACAGTACATTTTCTAATGTCAGAAGTGGTATATTTTCCAGGCACACTATATTGTTGCTTGGAAGGACTCATATTTAATTTTGCAAACAAAGTTGTTTTCCTCTTGGGCAAGTCCTTTCCTTGTTTTTATTTCTTCATTCAGTCTGCCTTAAATATTAATGTTTTGCAGTTTTTCCCTGATATCCCTGTCTTCCTGGTCTTTGAAAGAAAAGAAAGCTTCTTTTGGTGTACCCCTTAGAATTACATTGACCAGCAACATGATGTTATGAATTTTGAAAACACTGTCAGTCAGAATTGGTTGCATTTACCAATTTAAAACAAATTCTGTTTCAAAGCACTTTGCCTGCCATCCGAGGTAATTGGAAAGCCAGTTTGAAAAATCTTCTAATGTGCTTTTTAAAATTGACCAAGGCTGCAGAGGCAGCTTCTTAAACAAAATATAATTAATTTCTATCTGTCTAAACTGATCAGTGCAGGCTGACAGTCCTTCTCTTTGTTTTAATGCATGTGAATTTTTTTTCAATAGACTACACCTCCCTTTCATGTCCCTCTTTTCCTTGTGTAAATTGGCAGTTTCTGTCTTCTAGGAATCTCATTACCATGTACCGATTCTCCATTGCTTCATAATAAATGTGCCCAACTGATGTACCAAAAGAACTGTAAATATATATTTTTCTCTACCAAAGTTTTTTTCCATATAAGCTTTATAGTTACAGTGGTTCTAACATGCCAGTAGTTATCTGAATTATCCTAACTCTTGATATCTATTCAAATCATTTTCATTCTACATTTGTACTGTTTGGTGTTATATAGTGACTAAATGATTCAAGGTGATACAGGTGACTTTTCCATTAATCTCTAGAGCAGCAGTTAATTAAGAAAAATCCTGAAAAAAAATGAATTACATCATCTGAAACATTAAAAAAAAAAAAAAAAGAAAAAGGACACAAGTCCTAGGATATACTACCAGTCCTCCCATGGACTTCTTGTGTCATCTTTAGGAGATTTCTTATCTACATATACAAGAACAGGCTTCCTGAAAACAAAACCCCAAAACCTACCTGCCAATTAAGCATGTTTGTTTCTTCATCTGAAACATTAAAGAAATTTTTTTCTGACCCTCAAAACTATCACAAAACTATCACCTTGTTTTCAGCTTAGAACAAGACAATACCTCTAGTGTAATAAATTTCTTCAGGACTGATGACTGTATGGGTTTGGTTTTTACTGCATTGCTGGTCATTGGGTCACCTCTGCCAGTTATTAATCCCTAGAAAAGGTCCCAGTCCTCTAATTTCATTGCTTAACTAATATCTTTTGCTTACAGACCAAGTGATTTTACCATATAACATAAACTGCAGCAGCAAATTAACAACATGTTTCCACTCAGTCTTAGAATTCCCTCTGATTACATACATATTTTAAAATTTTCCAAGAATAGTTCCTTCTGTTTGCATCAGGCTTTTTTTTTTCCCCCCTTTCCTGAAGAGATTCATATTTTTGCAAGTGAAAATTAGCTGCTGGTATTGGGCTTCCACAAGACCAAATAGATCCCGTTCTTATCCCTAGTGCTATCCTCTGCCTCTAAATATAACATTATGACTGCTTTTTCACAAAGTAAAGCAGATGAATAAAGATAATAAAATTAACAGAAAAGATATATTGCATAGAAAAGAGTACTAGGACTTTCTAGATTCAGTGCAGAACTTGAGATTTTCTTATGAAGGGATGCTTTTCTTTCCTTTTTTCATTAAGTTGAAATTGATTCTAACTATTTTGAGGTGCATCTTTTGATCTTAAAGGCTAAAAGCTCCTCTTCCTGTGGGTTTTTGGAACTGAATGACAGTCATTAAAAAAAAAAATAAAACATCTGTACACTACTGGTCTTAAAACACTTTTAAAGTGTTGCCTTCTTATAGTTTAAGAAGTAGGTTTTTATTATGATAATGTACAAGACACTTCAGGTGAATATCAGGAGGTCAGAAAAATCATGAACCAACAAAGGCAAAACAGAAAACTGCTCCAAACTATGGAAAAAAATGATTGCAGAGAGAGTGAGTTGTTGGTCAATATACTTCAGTTGAAAAACACTGACTTTACTACTAAATTCTATAATGTTGTTTCAAGGTATTTTGTATAATGTCCCTGAACCAGGTCTCAAACTCTGCATTGCTCTGCAGAGGAGAATAGGCTTTGCTGGTACTGATTACTTTTCATAATATTTCTGCTCCCAGAGGAAAAAACTGGCATGCATGAGAACTTCTACATAACATCCCATAATAGTTCTGTTTACCACTACCATCTTGAGCCTCTATAGAGTATGCCTTGTAGCATTTGCATACCAGTCACAAAGTGACAAAACATCTTAATAAATGTATATACAGGATGTGGTACTAAACTACAATGCAGACCACTGAGTTTTTCAACATCCCTGGTTTTACAGGAGTGATTTTTCACTGACAAAAAATATTTAAAGATTTTTATTTTTGCCTGGAGTTCTGTGAACTTCAAGATATTTTATTCAGGTTATAGTGTGTCCTATTGTATGAAGGTGAAAAGTGGCAGTGATCAAGTTTTAGACAATGAATGTTGGGAGAAAATCAATAGTTTGATTAAAAAAAGAAAGCTCAAGGGGCTTCTAACCCTAAAAAGTTGATTTGCTACTTCACTATATCTCATTGAAAGAGCAAACTATATTAGTCTTTAGATTTACCAGGTGCATTATTCCTTGTGTAGTTTCAAAGGTATCGGCAGTAATGAGAAAGAACATCTTTAGGTTAGCCCTTGTTTTCTCCTAATGTATATCAGTTAGATCTGTGGGAAGAAATACTCTATGCAGTATCATGCAGGTGGGCTATAAAACCTGCAAGAGCAGGGGACTTCTTTGCACTATTTCTGACTCTGAAGATTAGATTGAAAAAGTCTTGGTTTCAGATACTTAAAAAATGTACTCTTCCCAGAGACAATGAGAGGGAAAAGCATATTGTACACCATGCAGAAAGGAAGATTATAAGTGTATATGTGCAGAGGCTTGTGTTTGGAAATAAAAATAATTTTAAATGCTAAATATTAAATGAAAAGATAAAACCTTTTAAATATTTATTTAAAGTAATAAATGGATGACAAAGTAAAATAATGTTTTGTAACCTGAAAGAAAGAAACTAAGATGTCAGCTATAACTAGCTAGAGTTTCTAATAAAAAGGGGTAACAGTGGCAGGGCATTTAAAGCAATAATATCTGAATAATTGCTGAAAAAACATTTTAGGATAGTTTCCAAATGGTAAAGCAGAATACACTAGGTCAAGGATAGAGTAAGCGGAGTTTCACTGCAAAGTATAGGCAGCTTCTGTACTAACAGTGAACCTTGCTGATGAACCTCCATGGACTCTTTCAAGGAAGCAGGTTTCTGGGACTCAGTCCAACAAAGCACTTATTTTGGACTTAACTTTAAACATGCAAGTCAACATGCTAGACTTAATTCATATAAAAGTGTTGATTGAATATAGCATTTATCATGACATAGCCTGATAGCTCTTGGTTTCAATAAGTTCCTCCTTTGTCTTCAAGCTCTTAATAAATTTAGCCTGCTGCAAATCATTAAACTCTGACTCCATTGCCTTGATACAGAATGAATAAGTGTATATGGGCTGCAGTCCAAAACCTCAGAGTATTTAAACACCTACTTCACTTGAACAGCATGAGCAGTTCTGGTCCCTAGTATCAAGAGAGATACATTACTACTAGTAAAAGGTACATAAAAGCCAACTTGATGAGAACTGTGTTCTCATGTAGGGAGAAACTAGGCAGGTGAGGAATTTGTATTTTGGAAAAGAGGTGATAGAAGAGTAAGATGTTCATAAAATCAAGAGAAGAATGATTCTCCTTTTTTTTTTTTTTTTTTTTTTAATAACGGAAGAGATACAGGGCCACAGTTAAATTACCAGCAGCACATTTAAAACAAGTATTATACAATGTATGCACACTGTGCTTAATATAATTGTGGGGATTTTGAACCAGAGGATCTACTAAATTTTATTGATCTGGATACAGCCTCTGGTTTGTTGATACTTATTGCAGGCAGTAACACTCTGTGTTTGCCTGAGCATATAGTCTTTTCTTAAGCACTAGCTCCTGGTTGCTGTCTGAGCCTGTTATCACCTACAAGGGTCTTTGGTCTGATCTTATGTGGCTTCTTTTCTCTAGAATCAATATGTACAGAAATAGTTTTGAGCACCTGGGGTCAAGAATGTGAAATCAAGAAAGCACAATAAAACTAAAAGCAGAAAAAAAATAATGTACCAAGGATCATAAAACTCAACATGTATTTTAACAATGAGCATTAGCACAATCAAAAGAGAAGTTTCTAAGAAATTCTTATATTTTTTTAGTAAACAAGGACACAACAAGGACCAGTAGTCTTAAACAGGTCAAGTAAAGTGATTAAGCAGCACTTTAGTGATAGTTAATGAATAACATACTGGAGAAAGTTGTTCAGCACAGTTTTAAGACCAGACTAGACAGTCATTTTTAAAAAGGCGTTAGTATCTAAGTCTTTCCAGTTCTTGATTATCTTGCAGTTATGTTAAGATTACATATTGTCTGTCTAAATATCTTAAAGATCAAACTACATTTGGGTTAGATAAATGTGCTAACTTAAGACCTGTTTATTATAATTTATTGAAACAACAAATATACTCAAAATATTCAAACAAACATTTGCTATTTAACTTCTATATTAGGTACAAATAGACAATCTGAAGATAAGAAGAATTTATATATTGACAAGGTTTATATACCAAGCCAAAAACATTCTAGTGCCCTCTTAACTTACTAAACCGTAATTCTTTCAGAGATTGTGTGCTATCATAAAATATTTGAAAAGAAACAAATTCTAAGATAATAATTATTTATTTTTGTAGAATAAATATATATTCTGAATAACCTCAGAAAATCTGGGATAAGGTCAGGTCTACGACCAATGCATTCAAGGATTTCTTTCACTGAAACAAGAGCAAGACTTTGCACAACTATTTTATTCACTCTGTTAATTTTTATTCTTCTTTGAAATGTACCCTGATTGAGTTATAAATCTATTCGTAACTTTGGATTGTAATGCTGAAAATAAAGTTTAATCTTTCTACTGTTGCACTATCTATGGAAATTAAAGACCACAAAGTTCTTTCTCATTTTCAGAACTAAATTATGCCTACCTACTGATTCAGTATTCCTAGTCAAGATAGGAATTACTGTATTAAGGACATCAGACTGATTTTAGTCACAGTGGGCAGTCCACCATTAATAGGAGTTGTGATGCCTCCAAAGCAGCTGTTCTCTAGAGAATAAAATTAATTAATTAATAGTAAATTAATAAATTAATTATGACTGAATCAAAGCAACTGAGGAAGAAGCAGAGAGTAGTAAAAAAACCTGACCAAATAAATAAATAAATAAATAAACTCACAAAACAGAATGAAAACTGAAAGCAGTTTAAACCCATTCATCAAGACCAGAGAAAATTAAACTACTCAATAAAACAGAATACCTATTTCAATTGAAAAAGCAAAGCAATTCCAATGTAGATAATAAGCTGGGTCAAACCAAATTAAAAATGTGAAAAACATGAAATGTAAAAAAATATTTAATATGCCCTAAAATCCTAAACACATATTCTTTAATGCTGAGTGGTTAATAATAACAATTGCAAATTAAAATATTGTATTTCTATTACATGTTAAATTAGCTTGGAAGCAAACTCACTCAGGACTGGAGAGACTTGACATGATTCTAGCTGTGCTGCTTTAAGGCAAAAAGCACCCATTTTTTATGCAGAATTGTCTCTGTTGATGAAATTAATACAATGTACTGTATTACAGTGTATTGAATTGAGCTTTTTGGGCAAGTGGTAACCTAACTTAAAGATGGTTCAATGAGAAATAATTTTTAAAATGACATTTGAAATGGAATTTTTTATAAAGTCTATGGGATGATTTGACTTAAATGGAGTCATCAATATGACCTACCACATAACCCAAGTAATGAATTTCTTCACGTACCTTAGTCTCTGAAGAGAAACACATCCAAAGAACATGCCTTATCTACCTAAAGTTTCCCTAGAGACAGCTATCTCTTTGCATGCAAGCACTACTATTTGCCATAGAATTACCTGGGAGACTCCAGTTGAAGACATTAATAAACCATGGTGCTATTTCAGAAAGACAATTCAGTTTTGGTTTAATTTGAATTAGCTGGAATAAGATTAAATCCTCATGGGAAAAGCAGAGTCAAGACAAAGGAAAAGGCAATGAGCTGGTCAAGATTAGCTTTTAGTGCAATAGCAAGGTGAAGAAAAATGGGAAGTTTTTTTGAACATCTTGGGAATATGCTTCCACTATCAAAAATATCTGCTAAAATGAAAATTGATCATTGTCCTTAAAATATGGAAGGTTATCCAACTTCTGTGAGGACCTCTTATTGAAGAAACAAGCTAAAATCTAAATAACTTCTGTGACCTCAGGGATCTATTTCCTATGAGCTTCAATGAAAGCCAGAAGCCATCATCTATTACTTAACATCATAAAACTACGTTTGCAATGTATAAGCTTTGAACTGTATTTCTGTTTATTGATAGAGTATTTTTAGAAGGTTCCAAAATGAAAAGTCAAGCAGGGAGAACACAGATGTTACAGTTAAGTAACAGTTTTAATTCAATTTCTTTCAAATTTGCAGTTACTTCACAACCCAAGTAGCATGACCACTCAACTTTTTTTGCAGGCTTTTTAGGGATTTTGTTTTATGAGGCTTTCTTCATGGAGTCTGTATAGTATTAATCCTCCAGAACAGTGCAATAAGGAAATTTCAATTCACCCAGAAAGACTAAAAATGACAGGTTAATAAAATTTCCCATGACAATTTCTGTAAGATTTGCTGTAATCAAATTCCAGCTGGACATTTGCATGCAGGTGACATAAAACTCCTACAGTACTTCAGTCAGATATGTAATTAAGTTTTAGTTTGGAGCTATAAGTAAGCCACTTTCTGCATAATACTTCTTTTCAGAGGTGACTTGATAACTCATTATAGAGGTGACTGCCTGATGTATACACTGAGAAAGGTATACAGATTTTGCAATCAGCCTGTAAAGTTAGTCAAGTATTTTGGCATTTGAGGAGATGTAAATGTAGAAACGTCAGTCAAAGAGTCATTAAAGGAGATCCAAACACTATCCTGAAGTGTTAAACGAAATCCAATTACATGTCATTCAAGTTCATTTATTTGAGATCCTCTCATAAGATGTAGATAATAAATAATAGATTAAGTATATTTTTGCTATTGGGGAGACTACATTTTTAATTACGTCTGACATCTTATTTAAATACCAGGTTTGCTGTGACTAAAAATGAAAAGAATCATATAGATTTCTCAGCCCAGAATATAAAGTCCAGCCCTTAAAACCCATGCTTGGTCAAAAACCTCAAACCTGAAATACAGATCTTCAGCAAATCATGCTTTAGAATAAAAGTGTTCAAAGCAATGTGATGCCAGTTTTGAGGACTGCATCTGATTCAGTCCAGTAGAGGAACTCATTTATTGAACACTGGGGACAAAAGATTACCTAGAGACAGAATAAAGCAGGAAACCTGCATAACCTTCATTCAGTTAGAAATACTAAAGCTAGCTAATGCAACCCAAGAAGGGGGGAAGGCTAAGCAGGGACCTCTCTTTTCACAAGATTTTGCCACGCTGGAATCCCAATCATCCCACCCACTACACTGGCCCTAACAAGAGTAATAGCCCTATGACTTTCTGCTGTCTTCAAGAAACACATGCTTTCATGTGTCTATTTTATCCCACATATACCTTGCATTTTCCTGTTTCAAAGTGAGAGGATTAAGTCCCATGTGCTAATTTTAATATCTTTGTTCTTTTCCTCTTCATGTAAGCAATGTCGAGCTCCTCTGGGCACTAGAGTTGAAAATCAATTCCTCTGAAATAATTTTCTCTGCATTTATCATGAAATTAATGAAGCAGAATTTGTCTCATATACACAGCAATTAGACAATCATGAAAGTGCATTTATGAGATTTTTCCAAATTTAATCCCAATATAAATAAGTCGCATCTAGGCATAGCTGACCTACATATTTTCAAAACTGAAGCACTAAGATATTAGCTAATTTTACTGGTTAATATCTAAACAACATGTAGTAATATCCAATTGTATTTTTCTAGTCTTTCTTCATAACATTTTGTTCAGTGATGTTAATTTTTAAAACATCTGTAATTGCAGACTATTTATCTTATATTAGGCCTTAGTTCTCTCTCAGGACAGTGGACAGTCATTTCTGCCCCCCAAAATGATCCTGATTCCACCGAGAAGTATCAGAAATAATTAAGAAGACTTCTACAGTTCAGTGATAGAGAAGATATTTGTCTTCTGAAAGGCAAAATACAATGAAAGCCAGGTGACAGCTTACTTGATATTTACAGTTCGATATGACGTCAGTCAGAAGGGTAGTACTGATTGATTTTAATGGCAAGAAGCTGAACATGCTTATTGATTTTAGAGACCAGTTACTTCAGAAATGGCAAAGACCATTAATACACTAAAATCATAGTATTGATGATATGGAGAATAAAAAAGGATCTTGCATTTAAATCCCTTCCTTTCCAACAAAATGCAGGGCACTCTGGATTGGAATGTACTCCCAGATGAAACTTTCTAAGCATCATTATTATTTCTTTTTATTTATTACAAGACAAGATCTTAAGATTCATCAAAAAGAAGGGGTTTTTAAATATCTCATAAATTACTTTAATAATAATTTAAAAGTTTGGTAATGAACAACAAAATAGAGTTTGAGAATTTTTAATAGGCTGCAGTATTTAAGGTTTAAAAAAATCATGAAATTGAAATCATAATGAAATGGATTTTCACCCAGAGTTACTGAAGTCTTTATAAAACGGTCCTGGAAAATCTTCCCTTTCCCTTTTGGCCAAGCAGATAGAAGGAAAAAAAAAAAAAAAAAGTAGAAAGCAGATAAAAGGAAAGAAGGTATTAAAAACAGGTCAAAAAGGTAAGGAAATTAAAACTATTAGAAACAAGGATGAAGTGTTCTGGTTTGATTCCTCACCTTCCTTCTTATCAATGTAGCTTAGATCACTTTCTTGTTAAGTCAAAGAATAGTGAAGATCTTCTGACATTTGTAAACTTTCTTTAGGAGAAGTCAGTGATTTTTTTGTCATTGATTTAATTTCATGATCTTTTTCCACTTTTAAAAGACTATATGTAAGACATTAAATGAAAATTAAAAAATTTACATAGTCAAATATTCCATGTACAATAATTTTGAGTTTTCAGTAATTTGTGTGCTTGTATAGAGCTGACCACAGTTCTGTCCCCTACAAGTGCCAGCAGACTGCACTAGAAAATCAAATTTATACATCTATAGTCAGAACAAGTCTATGCAGTGTTCTTCACTAAATCATACGTAAGACTATTTGAGAATACATGAGGGTGACAGCTTTTCACTCAGCAGAACTCAGGCAATTCTGTACTTTTAAACTAACTTTTGTATCATTAAATTAATAATATATTTCACATACTGCATGAAGCAGCAAATGACCATCAATTTGAGAACCAATATTCTTTGATAGAATCTGTGGTCAGAAAACCAATACACTTTTTTATCAGCTGAAGAAGATAAATTCTCCTTTTGCATTTAAACAACTTTTTGCCATCTATCAAATTTTCTGTAAATGAAAATAGGAACATCTCCCATTTTTATCAACGTTACTTAGGTTTATAGAATAAAACATTAGGTCTTAAGAACATAGATCAGTCTGGTTTCAGAATTAGGGGAGATAACAACAGCTCTCCAGGAAAGGATCATACAATGGAGGAAGAGACTAAATTACAACTTTGTATTTATATGGGAAATATTCTCAATCAGACAATAGTTCCTACTGAGTGAAGTAGAAGTTGGTCTACCATCAGATTCAGGAGACCCATCACCTAACTCTAGGATGTTATTTCATATAGTTGGCATTTTCAAGCAGTTAGGGTGTGAACAGATCTCTGTTTTCACATGGCAAATCGCTTGTTGTAACCCAAGAGCTGTTGAATGTGATGTATTGTATTTGTATAAGTTAGCACCATTAGCATGCCTAGCAGGAAGTAGTGATGTGGCCATCTTAGCCTAGCTTTAAGTAATCTATCAAACAAGTAGCAGATATATGATAACAGCTGTCAAAGTTGCAATTTCAGGTACAGGGAACTGTACCTTCCATTGTAATATCTGTAATTAATATAGAAACACTGGTTCCAGTAGAGCTATGCCAGTTTGAACTATCAAAAGACATGATCCACAATTGCTATAGATCAACTTATTGATACATATATGAAGCTAGGAGTCCACAAATAAATATAAATTTTATACATTGGAATGCTCAAGAGACGTGGTCAGTTCTGACTTCAAAATTATGAACCCATTAGGCCATACTATTAAACCAAATAATAGCTTTTGTCAATAATTAGTAAAATACATATTATGGTTAGCATCTATTTGTGTAGAATAGATTTCCTCCATCATTAAGTCTAATGAAGTCAAAGTACTTAAATCAGCACATAGCATCCTGCGGTTGTAAGAGCAGCTGTTAGTTGAGGTCAGAGCTTCTCCTGAATTTTACAAGGAGGCAGCATGTGTGCTGTTACCTCTTGTCCTTTGTGGCAAGTTCAAGTTCTAGGGGGATCTAAAAACTCTGAACCAATATTGCTCACAGAGGTAATTTGGTAACTACAGGAAGTTCTGGTTGTTGCCCTCTATGACACATCTTTGAAGAAGCCATGTGTGGCTCATAGACAGTTAACATTCAGGTGTCAGGAAATAACCATTCTGGGAACAGCCTCTAAATGTAGAGTCACCTTTCCCAGAAAAGTTAGATATTCGGAAGTTTTGTGTAAGTACTAAAGCATGACATTGGACAGACACACACGCTACTCTAGGGAGCTAAAAAATAAGCAAGATGGTAACTAAAAAGGAAGTAGTATAACCTACATTAGAGAGAAAACTTGAAAATCATGGCTGCTTTTCAGTCTTCCCAGTGTCCATGAATATGTTAGAAAACACAGCTGGAAAAAGAATTTTCTTTTTCACTCAAATGGTTTTACGGCAAGAGAAATAAGATAGAAATACCTTTAATCACAACAAAGAAAGAAAAATAGTGACCTTAGAAAGAAACAAAGGGCCAGATTCTGGTCTGGTATAAATCAGATGTTGGATGCCTGGCCTGAGACATCCTGTGTCACGTGAGAAAGCTTGCACGGTACACAACCTTCTCCCTTATTCCCAATGCATTTGCATGCAACCTCAACTGTAGTTCTGTGGGGTGTTTTATTCCATATTCCAAGACTTTCACTGCTGAAATTATACTAGGCAGAAGCAAATCTCATTTCGTAAGATTTTTATGATAAAAATAGACTGTATTTTAAAATGTAGCTGGTCAAAGAAAAGCTTTTTTTCTACCTACAGCCATTGTGACTATCTCCCCCTGCCAACACAGCATAAACTACAGTAAAAGCCAAAAAAATCTATGGGAGGTGGAAGGGCACAGAAATCTTGTGCCAGAAACCTGCTCTTTTTGATTTATTTGATTTCACCTTCACAAAGACAGCAAATAAGACAACTAATTTTTACACCAAGTCATTGTGGACTTATTGCAGTAGTCAGAAAGAAACAATAATTGATTTCATTAATTAATTCCTTCTGACTAAAACAATGTTGCTGTTTATTCACTCTTCCTAAGGCCAAGTGAAAAAGAAATTTAAGCCAGGAGTGCATAAACAGTAACATTACTTTAGGGACCAGAAGTCCCCTAACATACTGTTGATTGGGGAAAGGCTTTTTTTTACCCCCAGGCTACAACAATTTTATTTTATATTCTCTTATGTTGCCTCAGGATGACCCCGAGATTCTTTCAGATTTATAAAACAAAAGCAAGTCATGAATTAGCTGTTTTGACAGCAGAGAAAGAGCCACCAAATTAAAAAATATAGTTTTTACCATGTTGATCAAAATTCTCCTAAACGTTGAAATATACTTCAAAAAATATGTTGAAGTACAGTAACATTCAAGTGAGAACAGAAATGAAAACATTCTGTGAGTAATTTCTTTCACTGATGTCTTTTTTTCATGGGCTAGAATTGTCTCTCTATGTATTGTTATCTCATCAGATTAAGTACAGAGCAAAAAACAACTTCCAATATAAATGTTATAAGTTCTGTGTTGAAGTTTTAGTCATAGTCACATGGATACCCATCATGTATGGCCTACCTTGGGTCTACCAAACAAAATTCTCACAAACATTACTTTTTTTTAAAGATTATGTTGTTTATAACATAAACTCTGACAAATTAATGTCGGCAGCTAGCCCATTTCACACCAAAATGATTTTACTATAACATGCTCAGCTTTCTTGTATCTTGACTGTATCACAGTCTGTGTTTCTCACTTGTCTGGAATCTACTGTAATATCAATGTTTTATTGTTAGTGTTACTCCTATATAAATGGTATAATATAAAGCAATCCATTATTATTCACATATATTCCACATTAACTCCATGCAGGTACAGAACTTGACCTTGTGTGACTCTACTGGTCCCTTGGTGATCAGATTCCTGCTGTATAGATCAGAATAAAAGCAAAACTAGGCCAGATGTTTTTACTATTAGATAGATTAGCCCAAAACTGAGATTAGGAAAACATACTGGATCTGATTTACTATCAGTATATGATCTGTTGCTGCATAGGGAGCAATGGATAGTAGAGCAGAGGCAAATGGCAATTTATTAATGCAGGCATGGGAGTTCCATACCCTCACCCCCGACTGATCTAAAAATGCTGAACAGAGGGCCCCAGTCTGGTGATGAAAGCTGGTTTCTGACAGTAAAAGCTCAGTAAAAACAACATAAAATAATTTTTAAAATGGTGCATGAGAAAGTACTGGCAGAAATAATTAGACCCACAAAAATTGCTTGTCTACAGATATATAAACACATACAATTTCAAACTTTGCCTTGAGTGTTTCCTTGAAAAGATTAATTTTTCTGAAATATTGTGGTGAGCCACCAGACAGTAACATCCCTATCATTCTGTTCTTGGTTAACAAGACCCTTCTTTCACACTATATGAACTGTGTTTGTTAGGAACTTTGGACTTTGGATAAAAATATAAGCTTCATAGAGTATTTCCATTTTGGCATAACTAAATTACAGTATGAAAAGTTCATGCTCTGAGACAGGCTATTACAAAGTTTCAGGAATATAGGAGGTGTTGTCACAAACTTCATATTAAAAAACCCTTACATTCCGATAGAAACTGCAATAAAAGATTCTCAGGATGATTTCATAAACATTAATCAAGCTCCTTAAGAAAAATAAGGATGATAATTAGAGTTTTTCAAAGCTCTTCAGCCAAATATTTTCACTGAAAACGTAGATTTAGGTGGACTGAAAACGTTTGTGGATTCAAGCTCAATTCATATACTTGCTTGTGCTGAAAACTCTATGTATGAGAAACTGTGTATTGTGGGACTGTTTTCAAAACGTTGGAATTGAAAGAAAAATATATAAAATTAAATGAAACTGTGATTGCTTTTGAACAAAATTAATCTGGGGAATTTTTATTGCATCAGGGAAATCACAAAAAAAATCAAATTGTTGTAAAAGATTTTAATTGTTCATTTTGATGAATGAAGTAAAGCAAAACAAAACAAAACAACAAAAAAACCAAAGCAAACAAACAAAAAATCAACCAACCAACCAACCAACCAACCAAAAAAAATATAAAAACACAAACAAAACAAACACCAGATATGTGCTCTAATCATCATCTTTGTTTTGTGCATAAGTGAACTGAAGCCTTACATGTGATTTTGTGACATGACCAGTCAGGGGCGAAGTAAAGGGCAAAATTAAGTTTTCTTTTAGTAATCTGCTGGTTGGTTTCCTGGTTGGTTACCTATTGACTGAGAAAGCACTACATCCTTCACAGTAGCAAGTATTGGATCCTGAATTTCTAAGCTTTTTTTTTTTTTTCCTTTAGGGCACAATATCAAAGTCATTTTCTGTCAGTGTTAGGTGGCTGCTGAATCATGTTTTTGATTATAGCTGTGCATGAGCTGTCCGCATACCATCTCAAAGAAATCACTGATTTATTAATCATTCCTCCAGTGTAGAGGTAGCACAGACCCGTTTATACTCTAGCCAGACAGTGTTATTTCTCTGGTATCTGGGTTAAAGAGCTGATCACAATAAGAGTTGCCAGTTAGCAGCAATGTTTATAGCAAGTACTGCAAGGTTACTTCAAAATGTAAGCTTAAGGACTCTGCAGCTGGTGTTTAAAATCTGTCCTAGAGCAGATGGGGAATACTCTCTCAGGAGTACGTGTTCACTTCTGAAAGTATGTTAAGCATTCCCAAATGCTACTTCTGCTGGGACTCTGTTTTAGAGCAAAAAAAAATACTAAATGAAGGCTTTTGCTCTGCGGTTATAACTCCACTTTATGGTCATCTGACTACACACTTCTGCATATTTGAAGCAGTTCAATGTATGTGTGCACTGCTGTGCCCGGCACTGTGCACTTACACCTGGCCTTCCTGCTCTTGGTGAAATGAGGGGTCTCCAAAGAGGTGCAGCAGCCACCATGTCTACCCTGGCAAGCAGTTTCAAACCACTTCTGCGAACAAGATGTTTATTTCTTGTATGTGATATAAAGTATATTTTGTTGCTGTTTTCTTTCAGAAGACATGCTTCCACAGGAAAAGGGAAAAGAACTGGATTTGGAGGGGATTATGGTAAGAAAGAAGCTCGTGAATCAGTTTTCTGTTTGCCTCCATTAGTACTCCTCACATATTCTTTGTCCCTCCAAACCCACAAACGAACAATACTAACACTGCAACTGCCAACTTGCTGACTCTCACATAATCTATCCTTTGTCTCTTCACCCACTTTTTATCACACCTCACATTGTTCTACATATAATCAGGT
Organism: Tyto alba; assembly: GCF_018691265.1. Lineage (NCBI taxonomy): Eukaryota > Metazoa > Chordata > Aves > Strigiformes > Tytonidae > Tyto > Tyto alba. Next base: position 16,099,030 of record NW_024881280.1, read on the forward strand.
TCACTGAAAAAATTGAAATTTATTATATCTTTATAAGATCATGTCCAAATTTTACCCATATTTAAGGTAGCATAAATATGCACATTTATGACTGCACATAAACGCAATTTGCATTCTTACTGCAACACAATATGCAGTGAGAACATTCTATATCTGGTTAAATCCAAGGAATTTAAAGAATCATAAATATTAGATATAAGCAATATATTATCATAAATATTAGAAAGATTTTTGCCATTTGCAAAGCTACAGGGATGTTTCAGAAATGCAGATTACTAAATTGGTGGCTTGAGGAGTTGGAGAGGTTACTTCAGGAGATGCTCTCTGTTCACTGAAAATGAACAAATGAGCGATGCTGTTTCTTCCTGTACAAACTGACTGTTCCTGATATTATTGCTTCCATCTACTGGTCTGCAGCCTCGCCTTTGCACACCTGTGGAAGTTTAAACAAGGATTAGACAGAGAACTAGAAAGAGGCTTTCTGCTGTTTTTGCTGGCTGCTGGTATTTTAAGTGAAGATTCTGACTGATATTCCTCTACTGAGAGACTCAAATTAAGGAGATTTGCTGACTGTTAAAGTTCCATTTCCACATCAGAGGGAGAAGCAGTGTGACACGCTCTGCATCACAGCAGTGCAGTTTTCGCCAAGTTCCAAGTGAGCAAGGGCTGACTTAGATCTCAGTGGGTGGTGGCCATTATGCATTTTGGGGAGGCTATTTAAAACTGGCATGTGAACTAGTTCTATCAGAGAGGAGAAAGTACAGGTAGTAAAGTCACCCTGTGACATCTGCCCTCCTGCTGTGGGTTAACATATAGAAATGGAACTGTCTGACGCACAGAGCCGTTCACAAGAGGGAAATCAAACAAAACAAATTGGAGCTAATTTGATGTTGTTAAAATCAGAACTGTTGCACCAAGAGTTCCTAGGAAGTAGGAGTTCTAAAGGGCTTCTGCTGTGACTAAGTATTTGGCAAAACAGTAAGATCACTGCAGACCATGTCAAAATGATTATTCCTACCCTTTAAAATTACTGAGGACATCAAGTAAGAATTTTGACAGATTCCTGAAAATTATGACCATTTCTAGTTAAATGGAAGTCTAGAAGTCAAATTTGCCTTAGATTTCTAGTTCATTAGAAAATCAGAATTTGACACATCTAGTAACAGGTGAAATATTTTTTAAATGCAAAAGTTCATCACTGTGTAATGCCTAGAATCATCATCCAAGACAGACCTTCTCTGCTATTGACAATGGGATACAGGGTCAGGAAGAGAAGTGATGCTTCACTGGTGGTGGTCAAAATAAAATATTTCTTAATCTGGTTACCATAAGATATTTTAAAAGACACAAAGCACTCAAATGAAGTCACAGAGGCATAAAATAAACAATTTTTAATGTGTTGTGAAGTTTGCTAACATGTACTCCGTGGTTTTTTGAAGTTACTTTGAACTTACTATGAAGTAACCCTGTTAACTCAGGTACTACTCTAGAGTGGCTACACACTGAGAAAAATAATATTATAAGACAAACCACTGATGACAGTTGACATTAACCATTGAGGGGAAATCTTGTGTTATACTTTTACATAGTTCAACTAACAGCAGCAACAGAATTTTCTTATCAGTACTTCCCAGAGTCATAACATTATTAGTTATAAAATTATATCTAATTTTTGTCACAAAAATATGGGCTAAAATGAAACAAACTGAACACTTTAATCTGAAAGGAATCCAAGCTCAAGAACTGTAGGTGACAACGGCAACATTTACTGATAGAAAGCATTACCTCAAAGCAATTGGGAATGAAGAAATCAGCTGTGGGGCAAATTGACTTAATTAATTAATGGTAATCATTCCGGTGAGAGAATTAAAAGTGTAGCAAATTACAAGAATTTATCACTGAAAAAATCAGTAATACATAGGTTCTTGCAAAATAATTTCTTGGAGAAGACCCTTTTCCTTTGTGAAGGTAACAGGTACCAGGTGAGCCCACTGGTAGTAATAATAATAATGCAACAAAATGTGAATTTGTCTAGTTAACATAAGGACCAATAAGAGACCATAATATTAATCTCGTGGTTCTTAGCTATTTCTAAAGTAAAGATATTGTAAAAAGCGGAATGCTAATGGCAGTACATTAGTACAAATATACACCTGCATTTTTCTGCTGAAAATCTCAGCAAATGGTGTAAAAATTTAATGACTATCAATAAATACTTAAGCATAAACACATGGCCAGTTATGACAGAGCCCAGATTTAATTGCAGTCAGTAGCACTATGCAAACTTGTGATATGCAGAGCCATCAACTATCCCTAAACAGGACTGGTTACTGCTTAAGAAGGCAATAAAAGTTGAAAATCTCTAGACCAGATGCTCCTCTCTGTGGTAATGCAACAAAAATTCTGGAAGAGAAGGCCCTAAAATCCTAAAAGAGAAAATAATATTTGTTGTTCCTGACTTATCTGCATATTCAAAATCTGACTTGCCAGGAGCCTGGACTTACAGAATGGTGAGTCAAAGGAGGAGTCAAAGTCAACAGCACTGTCATTGTCTTTGAAAGAAGGAAAGCTAACAAGAGTAGATCAAATGTACCAGTACTATCTCCTAAGTGTGAAGGAACCGTATTTACTTTGAATGGTCTGTTTCAATAAGACTATCCAATGGTTATATGGACTCGGCAAGTTATATGAGCTTCTCCATTATATTGTTATTACCTTTTCCTTGGAGGGAAGGAAGTGGACAGAAATTTTGCCATTTAGATTGCATGATATTTATGATGATATTTTTACCTTCTGAGGACTTTTTTATACTGGAAGAATTAAATTGTATCTCACAATAGTCTTACTGCATTTAAGATTATGATTTTTTTCCTTATCTATTCAATAGGAATTTGTTTATGCTGCCTGAAGAACAATTTGGGTAATCATTATTAATAATATAACCTTACTAATTATTCTATTTAAGAAATACATACATAAATCTCAGAATTTTCTGATATTAGTTAGGAAATTATTACATAAAGCTATACTAGAAAAAGGGGCTATAATTTAGTAAACTGTTAAAATACTTTAAAGCATATGATGAAAGTACCACTCAATTTGCAGCTTGACTGTAAGAGTACTAGCAATACTGCTGTACATTGAGCTGCTTGTGAAATCAGTAGTCCAAATTTCTTTACCTGTTTATATGTAAGGCATAAATCTAATTCCTGTTCAGCTGGTTTTCTTTGATTTCAGTGTAGGGCAAACAAATTTGCTTTAAGTCTGTAGGTAGTTCTCTTTATGGCAGACTTTTTATGGTGATTGAATTTCCTGTATATAGAGTCCATTATTTCATTGTTAGTGATTGCACAGTTTTCTGGAAGTAGATACTTCTGCCATTTGCAAGTAATGGCACTACAGGGATGAAATTTTATTAATGTCTAGTATCATAACTGAAAATAATCATACAGTAAAACCTTTGGAGTTCATGACATTCAGTTTTGCTGTACTATGGACTCTGGGCTTCATTCTGATGTCATCAAGACCATTTAAATCTGGTGAAACACTACTGAAATTAAACAATGATTACCACACATGTATGCAACAGTAAACACATTCTCAGTTAAGTCTTTCAATTTTAAAGTACTATTCCAGTAGGACTGAACATGCTCATAACCTATAGAGGGGTTCTGTTTCCTTGAAATTTAATCTTTAGACAATGGTGTTCCTGCATTGTGTCAGATGCAGTGATGGAATGTGGGAATTTCCTATACACGGAAAAGATGAACATAAGAAAGTGTTATCTAGGATTTACTTATTAAAGTTAGCATAATTCACAGTGAAATCAAATCTATATTCTGCATCTAGGTTAAGTATACAAAAGATTAAAATCTTTAGTCTTTCTTCACACAGTTGTTCCTTCTATTTATTATTTAGCAGTTTTGGACTTTTGGGGTATATAATCTTGTGACAAAATCTTCCCATAATTATGATTTATAGTTTTTAAAACCTATTTGGATTTTTGAGTCTGGTTATTCTATTTGCACATATTAACAACAATAAGTCATTTAAAAATTTTACTCTTGCTGGTGTTATCAGAAGATTTGGCTGTGTTGCTTTGAATTGGCAAAGAATTACAAATACTTAATGCATAACCAAATAAAAGTGAAGATTTTTGCATATGGGAAACTTTAAGTAGTCATTTACATTATTCTTCTGAAGCTTTCTCAGTGGTTTATTTGAATATGATTAGTTTCATAATTTTTAACATTTTGATCATTTAAATAGTATCATCCTAGAAAAACATAGTGGGAATTGATTTTATCTTTTCTTTTACAGAGATTTTTTTAATTTCATGCACAACATTTGACATTTGATTTAATTCTTTTCAGGTTTCCTTCATTAAACACTGCATGAGTATTTTACATTAAACATATTGGTTGTCTGCTGCAATTAATATTGGCTGTTTGTTCAATAGGATACATTGGCAGTTATCAATGATTCCTAATGCCATCTTAATACTGATATGCTGCAGATACTAATGGCAGCCATCAATCACAGTTCCGGCTGAAAACTCTTCATTTAGTCTTAATAATGAAAAAGTGAAATTCTCTCTTGTTTAATGACTGCAAAAACAAACTTAAATTATAAACCAGTATGTCAAATCTTTTGGTAGTAAAGAAATAAAAGATCCAGTGAGTAAAAATGAAGGATAAATTGGGATTTGAATTGCAGTTATAGGTAAATGTATTTTTAAGGAACCAGCAAACAAAAGAAAGTTGACATTTCAAGAGTATAAAGTACAGGTTTGGCCCTCACAAAAAACTCGGGAAAGGAGAGTTCCCCTTGGGCAAGCTTGTTCTTGGTGTAGAAGAAAGTTCAGAATAACAAAACTTTTTCTTTGTGTTCATTTATGTTGTGTTCACAAAAAGCAAATTTTCTGTGCATTTTTAACAAATAAATTGGACAGTAGCCAGAAATATCTCCATAGTCCTCATCAGCGTATCCTTCTGATGGAAACAGAAACAACAGGAAAGCCCTTGAATGTTAGCTAATTGCTGAGCTTGAAGAGACTACCAAAATATGGTGCTTTATGTTGGCTGTTCATCAAAGAAAAAGATGAGATCCTTGTAAGACTGACTGCTGGTAAACATTCTGAAGAGAGTGAAACAAAAATGCAAATGGCAGGGAGATGACATATCTCACTTTCAGGAAGATAATCAAGTATAGTACTGAAGTCTTAGAATACCACACTTCTTGAGGAGAATCTCTTCCCTTGGATAAATTCTGCAAAACTGGTACACCAGTAAAGACATCGAGTATGTGAAAACAAACTTTCAAAACCACTCAAACAAATTGAGAATATTAGAGACACTCCAAAATCTTGCAGACTCAAAAATTCCTGAGAAATATAGCTATGTGTTTTTTTGACTAGTTATAGTGTTAGATGAGAATACTTGAAATTTGAAAGATTTATACCAAAGACACTTTTTATTGCTCTGTGCCAAGGTGTGATTGACTGGTCTTTATTGTATATGAAGGATAGATCTTACATTTTTTATGTAGCTAGCACTTCATAAGGATTTCTACTGAAATGGATGTCTAAGTCCTAAGCATGCTAGATGTGGAACACACAAACTATTCATATATCGTTAAGCCTAACCAATCATACCAGTTATACATTTGGATGCAAAAATTATGTTTTAAATATCTGAAAAATACCCAAACAGTATAAAAATTGGGAATTTGTCTGCTTTTTCCAGAGGGTCTAATGAAATATCATATGACTTGCCTTGCTAGTATCTTAATACTATTGTGTCTGCACTAACATCAGTAGCACTAGCTAATCATATATACTGTCATTGTACCTCTCCTGTGATGATGAAATGGCCAAATATTTATACATATAACATTTTCTTTATATATTTGTGTTTTGCTCATTTTGAAAATTAAAATATAAACATTCTGGTAAAAAAATCTGTTCTCCCCATCATGCCACACAGTCAAAGACTGAATCACTTTTGCCTTATTTGATATGGTGTGTATATGCATGTATAAAATACATTAAAGGTCTTTGTTTTACTGTATCGTGAAATTAAAAAGCATACAGTCTCTGTAATTACATTGTCCTTTGCCGTCTCTTTAAAAAAGAAAAAGACTGTGTTCAAATTTTCCCCCTGTTTTATTTGCACCCTATTAACAACTGTTACTAGAGCTTTAATTATGCCCCTGTGATTGCAGAGATGCGGCTGACTTGTGTCATTTTCCTCCCAGGGGATGCTTTATAATTACCAGCATCCATCGTGGCTGCCTGTAAGCTGATGCTTTTTTATTACCAGTTCAATAATCACTGCATCCTTGTGAACATCTGCTCTACAAGCCATGCATCGGAGGTCCCAGTGCCTGTCACTCGATGCTCCCTTGCTGTGGCGACCCTTTTGCCCTCACCTTCAGTTTATATCTAATTTGCTTAGCAGAAGCTTCATCCAGATTGCCTCACAGGAACACAATTAATGCTCCAGATTTGCAAACAAAGAAATTTTCCCCCTTTTTTTTTCTTTTTCTGTCTTATTATCTTAATGTCATATCCTATAATTTGTATTCACAGCAGGGTGAATCAATATAAATCCAGAGAAAAATATATTATTTGGTTGGTTATCTAGCTTCATAATGAAAAGCATGTAAGAGGTGAGGATTTTTTCTCCATGAACATCCATATAGTATTCTCAAAAAAAAGATAAATATCAAGGCTTTCTGCATATATTTTCCTACAATAAAAGTTGTAGAAAACAAAGAAATGTTTTCTATATGAGAATTTAAAGGTTTTCTAAACAATAATTCTTCAATACAAGAATTTAAAAGGCAGAAAATTACTACTTTTATAAACATATAATTACTTATGTTCATTTATATTTTTATATGGAAGTGTATAAAGTCTGAGTGAATGTCTTTTGTGAAAGAGGATTATTGTTAGTTGCAGATATGTATCATGTAGAGATGTCCAAAGTATCTTGGAATACCATCAACTTGACTAGTTGTCTCTGTCAGTCATGACTGATGAAGCCTTCAAGCCATGCAGACTTCTGCCAATATGTATTTTTATACTGGCCTACCTCATCAGGCCTTTCATAGCCAGGCAATGTACAATAGACCTTCAGATGAAACATAGTGAACACTGTACAGTGCAAAATCAGTAATGTTAGTGTTTTTCTATACATGTTACTGTAATTTATACATGTCTCCGATTAAAGATTTTCATCTAACTTAACAAAATGCTTAGATCAGTAAACACTGGTATTACCTCTGAGGAAATAAGGGTGCCAGAAAATTAGTAGGCACTGCACATCCATTTTGAAAAGCAGTAAAGTACTAATCGGAAACACATACTTTTTCATTGTGGACACTTCTCTATAGTTTCTGGTAATTTCAGTCTTGTTTCCTGTTGATTAGAACTACCTCATATAATAGCATGATCAATGGTTACAACACATTATTTGGTATGGTTCTATAGCAATGCTCTTGATACCAAATTATTCAAAGGTTTGAATACAGCCCTCAGTGGGCTTATTACAAAACCTGTGAGGCAGTTCAAACGCATATAGCTATAACTACAGTTCCTAGCATGGGCCTGAAATACCACCACAAGAGAGAAAAAGAAGCACTTGCTTGGGAGACTGTGGTTATACATCTGTAAGCCTGCATGGCAGCTTAGAGCTATTTGAAATCAAGAGCGGGTCAGGGAAGCATTTGTGTGCACATGTAGGAAAACACAACCTCAGAACATCCATCTAAATGCTGTGTTACATTCCCCATCTATGCATGTGTCAAACTTTTCTGCCAGTTAATTTGTATAAATTCTGTCTAGACTGGTACTGGGTGAGGGAGGGAGATTTGAATTACCTGTCTGAATGTCTCTTAATTAAAAAAAAAAAAAAAAAACACCAAAACAAAACCAAAACCAAAAACAAAACAAAACAAAATTGGTGTGGTGTATACTCCATTTGACTCTATGTACTTCATGGTCAGTATGGTGGGCCTCACTAAAAATTAATGGTCAGGATATTGTAATATACTCCAGTGGTCAGAGGTCAATGGGTTCTTTAGTATAGAATAGAGACCATCCCAACCTCTATCTTCATCCACAGTGAAGAGCATAAGGGATGCAGAGTCCGGCTGCCCCCGCAGCACTGCCAGACTTCGAAAAGTTACTGTAGCACGGGAGCTGTCGGCGGACATGAAATGGAAACGCATGCTAGGGCTTGGCAGGAGCTTCTCCGTGCTCGTGTACAGGCTGAGGAGCCTGCTCCAAGACCTAGCATGAATTTCCATTTCGTCTCCCTCGACAGACAGCAGTCTTCTGATAAAGCACTGCAGGGACACAGACAAGTTTTACAACTTAGCTTCTCTAGCAGAAACATCTAGAAGGGTGCAAATATTCAAAAATATATTTTTTAGAAAATATACATATAGGAAACTACTATATTGCAAACGTGGCTAATCCTCAGAGATCACTCTTGCTCATTTTGTGCCTGCTCAGAGGAACCTAACAGAAATCTGAAATGAAGCAAGGACCCTGCCTTGCAGTGAGATCTAGAAAGCCCACTGAGGTATCATTAACCCAGAGAGGCACTGCAGCATCACTCTTTGCCTTCCTCTGAGCAGGAAGAGCGGCTCCGGGGCTGTAACTCTCTCATGATGGGCATAGCCTTGTGTCCCTTGCCAAGTCTGAGAATAGAGTCTTGCTAACCTGCTACGGCTGCTGCTGGTGAGGTGTAAATCTGCGTTATCTTTAGTAGGTGCTTTATCTCCCTGAGTCTTCATTATTTTCCAAAGGGAAAGCCATATCACCCAAAAAAGGAGACTCAACATTCAAAGAAACAGTGACCTGATCTTTCTTGTGCTGAAGCAAGCAGAAGTTCAGAATAAATCTGCTCTGAGCAATATTGCAGTACTCAGCAGAAACTTTACAGCTTTTTGGGTTAAACAAAGTGGAGACAAAATTATTTAATTAACTTATTTATTGAAAGACCCTGTCTGCATGACATTTAATACTTTTTATAGACTGAAAAGTACTGAGTTTAGTTAGCTAGTTACTCTACTTGAATGTTTTTTTATTCTGTGTTCTCCAGGATGAAATATCCTACAGCGTTTCAATGCCATCTGTAGATGCCACCACCAGTAGCTCTAGCAGGACATGGATTGTTTTTTTAAAGTTAATGCTCACCTTCTTAAGGCTATTCAAATTAAATGATTGCTCTTCCATAATCTTGTCTTTGTGCAAGTTGAATTGTGAAATTAGATTGATCTTTCTAAGATCAGTAGCTTTTTAAAAAAACTCTGATTTTTTTTTTTCTTTTGCTTCATATTCTTTGGAACTTTAAACAATACAATTCTTTATAACTTTTTAATCTACCTTCCTACACTGAGATGTTTTTAATATGACTGTAATTCATATACTTGGAAGTCACGTACATGAGGCCACTTTTTCAGAAGACATAAATCCCATTGAAATCAGTTGGACATAAAGAACTTACTATTTGGCTAGATAAAATGACAACTTTAGAATTCTAAGAATAGATAAATGGTGATAAATCATCTGTCTCAATTTCACCAACCACAATAATTTCATAAAATTGTTTTTAAAAATTATTACTGGATTTATTATTTCATCTTTTCCCGTCAGAACCAAGAAATTGGAAATCATTTGACTAGAATCGAATTTCACAGTATGATAAGGAACTAACAGATCTCAGAGAATCATGAAGTGTGACTGATCTCACAGGAATTGTCAAATAACTGAATACTAATCTTTAATAAACAGAAGCATATAAACTGTTAAGTAATAGTTCATTTCTAACACCAAAGACTGGCTAAGAAAACAAAGTTTATTTTGGTCACTTAAAAATATAGGTCAGTTCATTGTGTTTAAAATAGCTTTATGCTCTAGTGGACTAAATATAATAAAAATGAGAAATTTCTGAGTTCTAATTGCTACTTTGATAATTATTTTATATATCTGTCCTTAGGCAAGTTATGCAGATTTCCTGTTTTACTTTTGTTAACCATAAAAAAAAAGTCTATGCTTCATAAGTACTCACAGCACTTATCTATGTCAGGTGTTTTGATAACTGGTAAAAGTTTGTTCAGCTCTTAGTAGTCATCTTGAAATTCTTAGTGAATATGTTTCTACTTATTCTGTTTTATTGATCTTTAATTTTATATACTAGTTTTGAATAAGATGAACTATTATGAGAAAAATAGTATTATACAATTAACTATTAGTAATCATAGAATTAATAGTTTATAGTTAGATTTTGGAAACACCAGTAAGGTGCATAGATGGAATATGGTAACTCATTTATGTTTGGTCTTGTTTCTTCCAATTTGAAAATATGTCAATTATTTGCAAAGCAACTTCTTCAAACTTACAATGCAAGTGGGCCACACATATTTATAAGAGAGTTTATTGACTTACATGAATAAACGCTTTAATAATTTATTGGAGTTCTTTGAAGATGGGACTGTTAAGTTTCATATGGGATATATGGCATATGGGTGATGTTTAGAGTATAAAAATGATTTGAAAATAGTAACAGAGTGATGCACATACACACACACAAAGAAATAGATGGAGAGATAGCAGCTTGAGGTGTAACAAGAATAACGAACACATAGATTGAACAACAACCTTTGGTTTTACAAAGTTGTTAGATTTCTTTTAATGTAAGTATACTACAGTTATGGAACTACAGAGATTGTCTGAGAAGACATCTTAATTGCATAAAAATAATCAGTAATAAGGATATACAATAGAGATCACTGAAGACATTAAAAAAGGCAATATGAAAATAAATAAATATTCTATAAGATACCGAATAAAATATATTTAGCTACATGATAGAAAATCAGATTTTATGTACAAATATGAAACAATGCTTTTATCACTAGCAAACTAGTCAGGGAGTGTTGAACAATGTCAGCAGTGATAACTGTTAGCCAAGAGAAAGACTGAAATGTGCCAGAGAGAAATCATTATCAGTATTTTACTGCAAAAAATGGTAGAACACAGAAAGAAAATATCATGGAAAATAAAGTTTAGTAAACAAAATAAACTGTACAGGGCAGCAGTCTCTTTTGTAAATATTCTGTTAACTTTAGTCATATCTTTTTAATTAAATGTCCTGATGGTATCTATATCCCTATCTTTTAGTTTAATATAAGCAGAGGGATAGGACGTTTTTGTGTACACAAATAGGTCCTAATAGGAAGAAAGACAGTACTAATCAGAAGGTGTAAAGACAAGGTAGTACATGAGCCTGAACTCTGGGAAAAATGAACTTTATAAAGGAGGAAACATAAGGTGTAAAAGCGGAAAATATATTAGAAGTATATTCTGAAATTTACCACTGAATTTAAGTCTATGTACTTGTGAAAACATTTGGAGAAGGAAACATGGAAATATTGGAAAAATCCTACAGGTTTTCATTTGAGATTTATTTTTCTAATGTAAATTTGTTAAAATGTTATTTAATTTCAAATGTTATTTGAAAATCTCTGATGTTATCAGGAGAAAAACTTGAGCATCCTAATACAATGTTCAAGGCTACATAAGCTACATTTCTTTTCATAAAGCCAGTTTATTGAATGAGTTTGAAACAGGAAGATATCTATATTGCATACAGATAGGGCTGTCTACTGACTCAGATGTGCTTTTGATTGGACCTTCTGATATTTCTCTTTCTTGTATTTTGTTCATGTAATTATTTGCTGCTACCATTACTTTTATTTACTTAAGATCCTTAAAAAGTCTCCCTTTAGATTAATTATTTCTCTTTGTAATATAAAAAGAAAAATCCTAGAAGATCATTTAACTTATAGCGGTGTAATGTCAATCTTTTTCTGAAAGTGCAGTACCAACAACAAGCTAATACACGCAACATTTGGAAGAAAAATAGTAACAAGCAAATTTATAATTTTTTTACTACAAGTCAAACAGCAAAATTGAAGAAAAAAATCATTTTCATATTTTGAAGGCAGAAGAAAAGTTTTCCACATCTACAAAGACTCATCTGGTTTTAACTCAAAATTACTCCCCTTTGTCAGAAAAATTAGGTATCATTCAAGCTATTCAGATATCTTTATTTCTGCTAAATGTTGGAAAGGGTTGTAATCTGAAGTAGAGCTATCCTGCAAAACATTTTAATTAACTGAATTATTCACCAATTTTACAGAACATTTTATATGCTTTTGCTTTTTTCTCCATTAGAAAACCACCACTTCTTGCACAATGCTTGTTTAAATGTGTGTCACACTGGATTCTGGTAGGTTTTGATTATGAGAAGGCAAATAAAAACAGTGTAGCGTATCTTTTTCTTCTTCGATGTGTACTGCATATCTCCTATCCTTAAAGTATACAATACTTTCTAGAGAAATTTGTGTTACAATATGTCTTAAAAATAGTGAAATTCGTCAAAGTGTCTCTTTAGGTGTGGCAACCCATTTAAAATCCATTATCCATGGATGCTGATAAGAATTTTTCCAACTGTTCAGAGCACCCTTAATTAGGTACCAAAACCCAGACCAGTAAAGGTATTTATATGACAGATTATCAGAACATGGATAAATCAGGTTTCGTAACAATTCATAAAGTTAAAAAATCAAATGTGAGAAATCAGTCACATGAACATATAAAATATCCACATGAAGCTTTTCTATGTTAAAGCACCAATAATATAAAATATAAACCAAAAATCACTTACAAAAGAACAATTAAAACCCAGACAGCTTTTCTCATATATTACAGGACTGGAACAGAGGAAATATGTCCTGTGCCTTTTTTTTTAAAAAAAAAAAAGATAATTTGGGGGAAAAATGGAAGCATTCCGAAAAGCAGAACTGAATTATGGCAATTCCCTAGATGGAACTTGGGAAACAAGTAAATTACATAACAGTTTCTAAAAAAAAAAAAAAAATAGACTTCAATCTATCAGGTTTTTTACTGAGAGGAGAGCATAAACTTTACTTTCATACTTTCACAACCCTTTTTATTAATTCCGTTCCTTTCTTTCTTCCCCCCACCCCAGTCACCCACAAAAAAAAGAAATCTAGGAGCTTCTAATGTGGATTGAATGCAGTATTTCACAGACCTGCTGGTATAGCAGTTCCATAACTGCAAATAAAAATCTTTATATTCCCTGGAAACAGAAGTTTAGATTCTGTCCAAACTAGCTGAGGTCATTAGCTTTCAAAAGTGAGTACACTGAGTGCCATGTCAAATGCAGTATTACAAGTGCAATTCCATTTTTTTTTTCAGTGTGGCCAATAAAATTCCTACACCATTTTAATGAGAAATGTTTCTGCCAGCAAACTAGGGCAAAAATATCCTCTCTTGTTGTTCTCCTTAGACTCGTGTGACAAATATTTTGAAGCAACAGGCAGCATATAAAAGTAAATGAGAGACATTGCTTCTTGGAAAAGTAACCACAAATCTTACATGGTGTCATTTTATTAGTTACTTTAAAGGGGTTTTTTTAAGCATATATAAATTGATAAAGGTTGGATACCCACATATGCAATAGTATCTTTAAAGGAGTTAAGTCCCACTGAGAACTTCTGTGTAGCTGGTGATTATGGGGTTCCTGGATTTTGTTTAATTGTTGCATCAGGTGTTAGTTTTATCCTAAATGAATCAAAGATAATTATAATGAGATATATCAGTGGCCTATTAATTTTATATATGTAGCTGGGTGCCAAGTCTGCTATTGTCCCAGGGACACATGGATGAACCTACTGAATCTTGCTGCTGCTGTTTGACAAGTGTGTTCCCCTTGTCAGTGGCTAGCCCTCTCATGGTGGAAGAACTCTACGAGCTCCTTTGCATCTCTCAGGTTTTAAAAACGCTACAGACCACTCAGCAGTAACCCCTGACTCCCCCACCTCAAATCATTACACAGAGACAGAAAACAAATATAGCAGAACACTCCTCACTCCATTGTTCTTGTATATTGTATTCTGCAGATCAATAGTCTTTTTTTTCCCTTTCTGTAAAAATATGTTTTTTTCTGAGTATTACCTTTCCTGAAAGGACCTGGGATTAGCAGCCCTATAAATAACGGCTGTAGACCCCTGATCCAAAGACTATGGGACAGTTTTTGTTACCTAATAAAGACAGCTTAATAAAGAAGCATTCAAAAACTGTCATGCTGAGCACTTCCGTTATGTACAGAGTTTCAGGTGAACAAAATTCTAGTTCAAAATCTGTTTATACACTTGTTTGTAATGTGGGTAGCCCTTAAACAATATTCTTCATTTATTGATTCAGTGAAAGAACCTCAACAGACTCTGGCATTTATTTTAATACATATAAAAGTCTAAGCTTTAAATTAAAATCCCTGTTCTTCATGTTTATTGAAGCTTCCTAGAACCATTTGGGCTTTTCAGAAAAAAAACAACAATCTCATGAGAAGAGGTTTTTTTTATTTTTAATTTCTGCTGAGACCCAGATATCTTGGGATAACTTCTATTTGGGTGGCTAGTTTTTATCTTATTTAAACCAGTTTGCACAACACGTAGCAATATCTGTCTGTGACATATAAATTACAATCAGATAGATTCACACCTGCTCAATAAAAAGCAATTACAGAAGAATAACAGTGAAGAATGCTGAATTTTAAGAAGAAAGATGTAGTTGTCTAATTTTTTTGGCAATATGCGGCAGCCTGTCCACAACCTGGAAAACTGCTGCAAGTTTCAGTATCACAATACTTATTTCATCACCAAGTCAATCAATAAATATGAAGTAACTGAGATTAAATATGAAGCAGATACTAGAAATCACCTGAAATATCAAAAAAATGGGTGTTCATGTTCTCTTCATCTACTATGATGTTACAAAACAGGATTGTGTCTCTATTGAGCTAAGTACTGTATAAAAGAGCTTTGAAGTATTAAACACAAGTCAGTGCTAAGAAAGCCTAGACAACAGTCTGTTGCTACCAACATCAGTCTTCATGTTTCTGTACAGCCTTCATTCCTACTTTCTTAATAAGCAGTAGTAATTAGGTACTTTTGGAACAATGTTATCAGGTTGCATATTTGCAATTTGAAAACTTGGCCATCATTAAAGAGAAATACTGTTAAATCTTTTCCTGCTGGTCATGTATTTCTATCGCTCTTTCTTTAACTTGCCACTAAAATTGACAGATAGTTGGAATATTCATCATTTCTTTGGGTTAAAAAAACCTATTTGATTTGATTGTCTTATAAGAGTTGATGACAATTCAAGAAATATTTCTCAGAGGAACCACAGACTTTCTACTATGCTTTATATATATATAGGATTATATATACAAACACAGGCTGGCTTTTGCCTAAAAAAGCAGTGCTCAGCTTTGATGTTCTCTATGAAAACTGTATCTTCTCATGGCTTAGAACAAATGCAGCTTAAAGTATCCCATGCTACACTTCCAGGTAGACTATTGGCCTTGAAATGCTTTTATCATTAAGAAAAACCCCAAGGGTGTTTTCACAGGGATTTTTCTACATTTCTCTGTGGCCTTCGTTTGTTTTACGAACTACTGAACTAAAATAGTGCTGTAAAGATATAATCCAGGTTGATGATATGAAAAAGGTAATGGATTTTAGAAACACCTTCTGGTCTTGTTAATACATTTGAATTTAAATGTGTTTATTAAGGCAGCTGACTCGAGTCTACACTAATTGTTACTGGTTGGAATTAAATTGGCCAATCCCATACCAAATTTAACAAGGATGTATAAATTAAAAGATTTAGATTTAAAATGGAAAATTAAATCAAGGAAATTCCTGGAAAATGGGAAATGTGAATTATTACCCTTGGTTCTTCCCTGAATCAGCCCAGGTACCTCAATCACAGCAAGTAAATTGATTTTTGACATTAATTTATTGTCAACCACCCAAGAAGAATGATTGTAAAGTAGCTTACACACAGATGTTCATCTACATCTCTTCACACTTGCTGAACCACTGCATTATGAATCTGTCTTAATCATATATTTGCATAACATAAATCCAGTTATTTTTATATCAACAGTGATGGAGGTGGTACCATTTTTTAAATTTTCAGATCAGTGAGTTGTCCTGTTTTATCTGATCTAGAAATATGCATAATACCACCAGCATACAGATCATGAAAGATCCTTTTCCATATAGTACTGAACACTGGGTAAAATAAAAGAATTATATTCTATGTGTTACAATACACGCCGTGTATTTATACGCAGAAGTAGTAGTTTATACTGTAGTGTAAACGTAATTATTAATGTCATTTTCTCTAGAGTTTGTAATAGTTTTGGAAATTCTAAAACTTAGTAGACACCAGTAAGAGGAAATCCATTAAGGAAGAGATTATGCCAGCAGAGAGCTATTTGTGTAATTCATATAATATACTAGGTTGTAATATTATTGTAACATTACAGTATAATGGTTCATTGTAATTTGTTCAATATATCTTTAGATGGTATAACAAAGCTTTACTATAAAAGTATTATAAATAGAAATATACTGCATTTATGTATTTTTCTTGAAAACTGGAAACAAAATTAAATGGACTTTTAATGTGGGGGAATTTTTGCTCACTAGGAAGCTGTTTCTAAACAGGAAGGGCAATGTGATGGGGAAAAAGGCTGAAGATTTACAGAAAAAGACATTGTTCTCTTTCAGGAATACACTAGTTTAAAGCATTCCTTTGAAAGAGAAGGAAGTTAGTTAGCCCAGGAAAGAATAGAAGGTCAGAGTGAACGCTAAAGATTGAAGATTTGTTGCTGTACAAGTGTAGAAACTTTTATAACTTTTTTTTTTTTTTTTAATAGAAATATCTTGCTAAGTTGCATTTTGTCATTTTCTAGTTCTAGGGACCTAGACAAATTCCAATTCATGTAATTACATTGCTACTTACTCTATCCCTTCCTGCAGTTTCAATTACTTTCATCATTCTTTCACATCTTGTACAGAACGACCAAAGATTTCTATATTAACAGGACCTATGTTCTAAGCAGAACTAATGACATAACAGAACCCATCTTGCAGATCTAAATAGATCTAATGACATTTTTTTATCCAAAATTGTTGTTTAAAGTCCAGATTCATACAAACAAAACTAGCCTAATTTTTGCCCATTTTTTTCAAAATATATTTGATAGAAGAAGAAATATGATTTAAACCATTCTTTTCTTGTTAAGTTAAACCTTGTGTTTGACTCGAAGTGATCCCTTTTCAGTTTTATGGTCTACTGAAACTTTTGTGACCAACATATTTAGAATTAGCAATGAATCAGATACTTAAATCAATGGAATTTGAATCTAGATCTGATTTCACTATATGATGAAATATTCTCAATGGATTATTTGTGACTATATGGTATCAATGGCAATATATGGCAAAGGACTGAGGACTAATATGGAAGGTGAGACAGCACCTGCACTGTGGCCCAGTTGAAATGTGGTGGAATTTCCCCTGTACTTGCTGGTGTTAATGGAGGGCTGAAACTTCTTAGTCCTCTGACACACTGATACTTAAATAAAGCCTAAAAGGTAAGCTGGAGTTACCTACATGTCTTAAGCTCTAAGCACACAAAATCCTTTGAAGTTAAAGGCAAAATATCACTCAGCTTCGGTAAAGTCAAATTTTCCTCCATCATTTTGAGACACAAGACATGTTTAGTGCAGTGGTATGGCCTGGATCCAGTGAAATCAAGAGGATGTTATGGGGAATGCAGCTAGCCAACACCCAGCCTTCCTCTTCTGGAGGCCTGGAATTAATCGCCGACTGTGGTCAGAAGTGAAAATGAACTGCCACTCTGGAGAAATTTAGGTCCAGACTAACAATGGAGTCTGTGGGTTTGTGAAATAAGTAACTCTTCACAGTATTAGCTTTGTAGTAGAGACTTAGTCTAAAATATATGGAAAGCAACTCAGCAAATAGTTCTTCCTCTTTTAAATGATATTCAGAAAGTCAACATTTTAAAAACAAAAAAAAAAATGCGTTAAAAATGTCAAAACCCATTTTCAATGTGTATCAAGAGCAAAGGAAATCAGACACAGAGAGACATTTGAAATTAACTTACCTTTTCTCTGCAACCTAAGGCAGTACTAATCTTTATTTATATATTGCTCTCTGATCTGATCTCAATGAACAGTTCACTAGATACAGTAGAATAAGTTACAGAGAAAGAGACAGATTACAGTACATACCTTAAGATGTTGTTGGGAATATCTTCTTTGAAAGCAAGCAGTACTTATATTCAAAGTATTTTAAATTGTAAGGCTCATCCTTTCTTACCAAGCTGTTTCTCCCTTAGTTATGAGTGTGAGTTCAGTAGTCCACAGATCTCTATACTTATTTTCAGGCAAACACCGTAGTAATTCCCAAAGACACAAACACAGCAGTTTCATATGTTATGCTGCAAATATGGTCCAGTTCTGGAACCGTATGCATTATCAAGCTGTTACAGGAAAAGTCCATTTATTAACAGTAAAGCACAGAGTTTAGTTATTGTGTTGCTAATGCGAAACATGTAGTTCAAATGATAACAATCTGACTTCACAAAATATCCAAAGGAAAGTGGAAAATTGGAGTCTAATCCTGCAAACTCCATATAGTTCCTACTGAATTCAGGGCATGATTTGCCTGTTAAAAGACTGTACATGTGAACTAGGATTTGAAAGATTCTCTACCTTATTTGTTCCTTTTATGTCATTTGGAGTATCTGCATGTTATTAGAAATTTTCAGTCAGATTTCTACTAGACTACATATGACCATTTAGCTCTACATTTGCTGAAATTTGTAAACACAATTGCATAGTTTTAATGCAAAGAGTGAAAGATAATACATTTCAGAACCTCCAAGTTTTAGCAGCAAACACACTCCATGTGTGATCTCTGTGATCTAATTTTCATTTTCTTATTAGATATAGCATGTCACGAGATCCAAAATACATTAGAATGTAACCACAAAAGACAATAGACATGTACATCAAACATATATAATTTTACAAAGATTTTGATTGAACATGTCCTAAGTGAAAGCATGAGTAATTGAAAAGTTTTGAAGAAGCTATTGTTAAAAAATATTATTTTTTCACTCTAAATTGAGAGATATATTGTGGCTTCTATTGTGTATACTTCCAGAATGGGTTTTTTCCTCTTGTTTCTGTATTTCAGTTATCATACTGACCACACCAGATTATTTTCATTTTCTAAACCATAATACTATTAAGAATAAAAGAAACCTCAGATTCTTACAAGATAAATATATCTTCTGTTCTTGGCTTTACACATTTCTGCATTGACCTTATTTGCCAGCAGCAAAAGAAACAACACATTTTAGGAGTTGCTATCCCAAAAAGAACCAAGTAGTACAGTATTTCCATGTTTAACTCCACAAGACCATAGTTTCTTCTAAATTATTTCTTAGTGACCAGCTAAATGTGTGGACCTAAAAAATCTCCATGAACTTCTGAACCTTTTAAAGCTGGAACAAATGCTAGTCATATCTTGAAATCACTAACATCTGTTCTGTCGTCATCTAAGCAATTTTTAAGGAGAATTCAAGTACCTTCCTACCTGTTTTCTGGAAATAAAACAATAAGAATATAAACCTAATTTGGAAACCTGTGCAGTTCATGATGTAAACATTTCCAAATGTCATCTCCTCCTAGGATCTGTAACTGGAGTGGGGAGCAAGCATTGTGTCTTTATGTGTAATGCATGCAAAATCTAAACATTTCCAACTATTTCCAGATACTGTATCTTCCACTACATCTTGCAGGAAAAACAGGCCTATGTTTTGCTGGAATCTATCTAGACATATGATTTCATGAAACATTATTTTTGACTTATTGGTATTTTCCCCAAAGCACCTGTTCATCTGAAATCTCACAGAAAACTGTACCCACATCATCAGCCCTGCTGTTCTCAGTCCTGTTACTCCATACTAGTTCACTCAGTACTGAGTGTTAACCGCCTTCTCTGCTGATGATTGCTCAGGACAAATTTTCTGAGAGGGATAACAGCTGTCAAAAAGCAGTTTAATGTCTGACAGAAAATTTAACATTAAATCATAATACAGTTTTCGTTATAGCTGCGTGCTTCATTTAAGATTGTGCATTTCAAACACATGTCTGTCTAGAGACTCTATCTGCACTTTCTGCCTGTGCAGAAGCTTCAGAGTGTATGATATCAGTGTATAGCAAAAACTGTGGACATTTGGGACACTGAACATTAGTCTTAACACCAATACTGAAGAAACATATTAAAGTTTATCCCTGCCCATGGTTTGGAGCTAGATGATCTTTAAGGTCCCTTCCAATCAAAACCATTCTGTAATTCCATGACTCTTGCTACTTTTTTCCCAGTAACATTACAAACCTCCATGTATCATTTACATTTTTGGGAACATTGTCCACTGTTCTTTGTCCTTCAACAGTTTGAATCACTCAGTTTGAACGACGTGTTTAATTGTTTTGATGGGGAACTGGTCTGTCTTCTGAGATCATCGGGAAGATGCTGAGAAAGACCTGAGCCTCTCAAAGTTAACCTGAAAACTTACAGCAAAGTATTTACCAAGCAATACACACTAGGAGGAGGTAGTACCCAAACTCTGGCATCTATATTTGAGAGTGTGACTGCCAATTAGCCTGCACTGAAAGCACCACTAAACTTGAGGAGCTGCTAAAGCATGAGAGGCACTGAAACACCACCCATGTTAAGGTCTACTTTAATTGCATACAAGGTAAATAATGCTGATCTAGGTCCATTTTAGGAAATTTTTCCTCTCATCCTCTCAGTATCATTCTGTATAAAATGGAAGCCATGTCATCATTAAAATCTTTCGAATTTTTGCAAAGGTGCATCAGTGCCTCTTTTTCACAGATAGTCATTAACAGCAAGTTTTACATTAATATGTATAGCCTTCAGACTTTTAGAACTATTTTAAAATAAAATCTATTCTTCATTAACTGTTTTCAGGCAGCAGTGATTGCTCACCTGTCCTTCCACATTACACGGTGTGGTTCAGAATTTTCCCCACCAAAACCCCTTTTAGTTATGGCAGCAGTGAACTGCCAAATCTCTCTTTCCAGGATCCCCATCTGCAAAACAAATGGACAGAGGATAAAGTAACAGCCTGTAGCACTTTCAATCATTATTTTCATTGATGATATCTAGGTTAAATAACGGCAAGTATACCTATGCCTGCATAAAATAAACTAATCACTTTGCATTTCGCTCAGCCCCTTAGAATATACCAGTATACCCAAGCATCTCAACATTGCTAACCTCTGTAAAATGCAATAGGAAAAAGTGGCCTAAACAAACGAAATGTTGATCTGACTTTTATTAATTTCATTTTTTATCTTCTTGTATACAGACGTTTGACAGCTGTGACATTCATGGGCAATGCATTTGAAAAAGAAGACATAAATATTCAGAAACATATTAGAATGCTGTTCAATGTAAGCACCTGTCTACTTAGTGTTGACAGAAAATCATTTACTTTGCTTTATGCATGTTCTCTCCAGAGACTACAGAGGTCCTATTTTATTTAAAGAGCTGGTCCCAACATCGGTAGTAGCTCTTGAAAATGCAATATATACAGCTAATTATATTTATTAAGGAAACAACTTTGGTTTATAATTTTAATAATGCTTAATTTTTTCAACCTCTACTTCAGAATTTCCTCCCCTTGGGGAAATGAAGGAGGAAAGGGGAAAGGGAATGGGGAGTAGAAAAATTGCGACCTCATAATGTCTTTATTTATGACATCACAAAAGATGATATAGAAAGCACAATATAATGAAAATAATATATCATAAAATATACATAATCAAAAAGGGATCACTGCCTAATCTACTTTTTGATGGCCAATGCTCATATAAATAGTTCCACTAACTTTAAGAGCTGACATAAATACAGCTCATTTAAGTATAAAACATAAGGGAAATGGGTCTTCAATGGCAGGGTATTTTAAAAAAATACTTACTTAAAGTTTAATGAAATGTAGACATTTCTCCACTTTTTGATAGTTCGCCAAAAGACTAGTGGAAACAAGAATCATCCAATGACTGGGACTGCTACAGCTCTCAGAAAAAAATATCTCTGTCCTGAGAAAAATAAGCACATACATGAAAAGTTTGGAAGTCATGAATGTTAAGCCTGAGAGAGCATGACTTGCACAGTATGTACTTCTCCAATGAGTGAAGATCCTTTTGCAATACAGTTGTATTTACCATAGCACAAGTCAGAAAGAATATGTAGAGTGCAAGCCAAGTTTGTACAGCCTCAGTGTGTCACTTAATCTTGTGCTTTTCTTTTTCTTATGAGGAGGTGGAGATTCTGATGCATTTAAATTAAATTATCTTTAAAACTCAGTATCCAGACTCACAGACTGGAATGATAACTGTATTCTCTTGAAAAATAGGGAAGGGAAGGGAAGGGAAGGGAAGGGAAGGGAAGGGAAGGGAAGGGAAGGGAAGGGAAGGGAAGGGAAGGGAAGGGAAGGGAAGGGAAGGGAAGGGAAGGGAAGGGAAGGGAAGGGAAGGGAAGGGAAGGGAAGGGAAGGGAAGGGAAGGGAAGGGAAGGGAAGGGAAGGGAAGGGAAGGGAAGAGGAAGGGAAAGGGGAAAATAAAGAAAAAGATGAAAAAGTAAAGGCAAATATGAAAAAAAATATATTTAAAAAAAAAAAAGAAAAAAAAAAAAAAAAGAAAAGAAAAGAAGCTCAGAAGGAACACAGCTTAATTTTTGGCCTAAACATTTCGCTCCATTTTATTTCACCTGACGTGACTATGTAATAGATGTTAACTCAGCCTTGATCACATAGCGTGGGTGGGTGGGGGAGGTTTGAGGAGAGCATAAAATTCTTGAGATAAGGCTCAGATGGCACAAAACCTGACAATGCTGCCACCTATGGACCAAAAGTGACAACATCAGCGCCGCAGAGCCATTCGGAGGGGCACGGAACAGCAAAAAACATGGTCTAAAAGAAGCAGGAATGTGTGAACAAATTCAGACTCCCGCACATGGTTAAATCACCTGGTGAACTGATGGAGCAGCTACTTTGGTTTATCTAGTTCAATGCTTTTATATAATTTAATTAGGATCATCACACAGCAACTTAATGTGTCTACAGAAATTATGAGCTGCAAGTCTAGACCCCTTATGAATCTTTTTGCTCAATTAAAGCTAAGCAGTTTTTTTATAGAAAGATATTTTTTTTTCCTTAAAGTGCACACAAGGACCAACGGAGCATGATATGTCTTTTTTTTTTTTTTTTTTCACTTTAGGGTAATCATGTAAATGCAGTAACATTGAAAATAGTTGCTGAAATCAAAAATTTACAGTTATTGCAGACATTTAAACCTGTCATTTTTAAGATACTGGCACAATTTTCCTATGCTATGGGAGCAACATGGGTGATTAGACCTAATGCCTTCAGATATCTTCATGTCACTCTCCTAATATTAGCACTTACTCCTAAAATACCATGAATAGTCTAGGAAATTAATTTCTAAAATCTGTTTGGAAATAACCATCTGTGTTTACACCTAGAATTGGCTTTTTCATTGGTGTTTCCATTTATACAATATAAATTTTTCATATAATAAATCAATATTGCTATTTTATTGTCGTTTCTGGCAAGTTCTCTTCCCTTTCAATCTTACAGTCCTTACTAAGAAGCTAATTCACCCAGCTGGAGGGAAATGGACCCTAAACATAGTTATTTCTCAACTGTTTTAAATAATAAAATAAAATAAAATAAAATAAAATAAAATAAAATAAAATAAAATAAAATAAAATAAAATAAAATAAAATAAAATAAAATAAATAAAATAAAATAAAATAAAATAAAATAAATAAAATAAAATAAAATAAAATAAAATAAAATAAAATAAAATAAAATAAAATAAAATAAAATAAAATAAAATAAAATAAAATAAAATAAAATAATAAAATATTCCTCACCTAATCTGTCAATGCTGTACTGTTATGCAACATATAAAACAAGACAAATAGGGTGCAGTGGAGGGCAAGTTGGCAGGATATCTGTGTAGCCATGGAGGGGATGATGATCACAGCAGGGTGAGCAAATCCTTCATGCCACTCTCTACTCCAAAAGTTATTTCTGCATTTTATATTGCAATCACTGAATGAAATGCAGAAGCAGCACCCTGTCAGGATTCAACATAGACAGAAATGGTGCTGGCACCCAGGGTCCAGGAAAGGGTTGTTATTTCTGACAGTCTTTAAGTTATTGGCTATCTGTAGCTCCTTGGAGAACCAATGGAGGTTTTTTGGAGCACTTTTACAAAGCAACTGACATTCCCCATGTGTTGTACCAGAACATCAAGGTAAATCAAGATACTATTTGCCAAGTACACATGAGGTCCTTAAAAATTAGTACCTGTGGAGAGGAGAGGAGAAACAACATGAAAGGAAAGGAGACTAGAGTCACCTCTCACGGCTGCATCAAGCCACGCCACTCACCATCAGTGCTGTGGGGCTCCACTTCCATGGGAGGACGGCCAGCATGCAGCTGGCAGCAGGGCTGTGGTGTGAAGACAAGGCTTGAGACAGAAGCCTGAGAAGAAAACTTCGGTAGACCGAGTTTCTGTGGTTTATGTTGCCTCCTTTGTGCATTTAGAAACAATTTGTCTGCTTTTCTTCAGACTTTCCTGTCTATGTCATGTTCTCGTTTCAGTGTTTTCTGTCTACCTGTACATCTCAAACATCAGTCTACAAAGTAGTCAGTTCTACAATTTCCCACATTTTCCCACATTTTCAGGCTTTTCATCTGAGCTAACTTTCTGTAACAGCATCAACTTTTCAGTACTTGTGAAAAACCCTAATTAAACAAAATTTTGTTCTCATTTATTTTCTTACAACCTGAATACCAAAAGAAAGGTCCTGATATAGCTAACAGAATAAAATTAATGCTGGTAGACCATGTGGACTGGAGTATCAATCCCACAAATTGAGTAAGAAGCACTTGAGAAAGCTAGATATTCTTTTATATTTTCTTGAAAGTAATGTTGGAGTTATTTTTAAACACACTCGTTAGTCGCTTCTTCTTTATTATGCACATGCATAAATGTGAGAATAAGAGTTATCTTATTAAAATCAATAGGAGTACTCTTGTGATTAAAGTTTCATTTATGCTGAAATAGGGCCTTATATTCTACATACACTTCCATTCAATATGTGCATATTGTGAATATTAAATAATGTTAAATTACTCCCTTTTTCATAATAGAATCAGCTTGACAGTTACAATGTTCAAGCACTAAGCAGCACACATTACGATGTCAGCTCCCTATGATTCAGTAATTTTCTTCCTTTTAATATTCTTGATTTTTACCTTTCAAAAGTAGATGAAAAGATTCTGTCTTTGAAAAGTGATTTGGCATATTCCTTAAGACTTTAGTCAACAGGAGTCTGCTGTCTCATGTATCATTGTCTTTGAGTAACAGGACTTTGTTGAGACTTGCTACTTCTCAGTTCTCTTTGGGAGCATAGCAAGGATGGAGAAATTAGTTCATCCCAGATTCCCCCTTGAGAACAATAAATGTGGCCATCATCTCCACCTTTGCCATCACCATGGAACCATCATGTCTGGTCCCACAGCAATGGCATGGATGGCTAGAATGAGTCCAAGAAGACAAGGAGTCCTGTCTTTCACTTCCAGTTAGATATTGGATGCTCTGCTTTTCTTCTCGGACTTAAAAAGTACTAAAGGTTAGACAGAGAGGGTATAAGGAGAGAACTTCACTGCATTCTTCTTGGGCACCAAGACATTGACTCCTTAAGCATTTTATGAAGTTGGGAGTCCATAGATTTAACAGAAGAATGAAAGAATTGCATGAATGGTGATAGAGCTAGTAAATTCTGAATACAACATGCCTTGCTTTCATTAAATTTCACTACCATGACTCAGGGAAAGAGAATTAGCCCAATGGCAGCTCCTGCACACCACTATTACTAATTACTATTTACTAATATTACTAATACCACCAGTATTTGTTGGGGCAAACAGCAAGACCAGAAAGTCCAGGACAGGGTCAGACCTTGTGTCTTCTTGCCGGAGATGGCATGATTTGTGTGCAGTCTTCCAGGAACCTAGGTTTTTATGGATGTTCCACAGCTAATTAAAACAACGTTGTTCCTCAGGATATGGTTAGAAACTGCTGCCTTCTGAAAGACAAAACACAAAAGTGAAATTATTGCATTCCTGCCACCTGAGGATTAGTATAGTTTTCCTGTGACTCAGAAATAGATATTATCTGTAAATAATCTGGATTTGGAACGAAACATGAATTACAAAGAGAAAAAAGATCAGGCATATCATCTACGAGTTTATTAGTTGTAACTTTATCTGATAACTCACAGGAATGTCACAGTAACAAAAATCCAAAGAGAATAATAGATTCCTAAACATTAAGGATAGAAAAATCCATTTAGTAATGACCATTCTTTGCAGTGAATGATTATCCTCTGCACGTATTAGTCTATCTAGTGCTTTGTTCTATCTTATTTTAAGCTTTTCTCCAAAACATCATCCTTCATAGATTTTAATCTAATAGATCTATGGTAATGCAAGCTAATTTACCAGATAATATAATAATTCTGTAATTATCATCTTTATCAGAAAAGATTACTTTATTGGACTTCAGAAATGTATAACTTTATAGAACTCTGATTAGGTTAAAAATGCAGATTGACTAAAATGAGACACTTGTCATTAAAAGCTGAATACTGCGGTTAGGAAATACCGAAAAAGTAAATTTTTACATTTATGACTCATTGTTTGTAGGATTAACAATTCCTTTAAATACCAGTTCGATTTAGCTGTAACAAGTGCATTGATGTAAATACAATAGGACATTCCTAAGGGGAATTGCAGTTTAAAAAAAAAAAAATTCCATATTTACTACAATAAATGTTATGCCAAGAAATTTTATAGCTACCAGAAACATAGAAAATACTACACCCAAAGCTAGAAAACTGTTCCAGTACAAAGCATGCCTAATATATAACCTCCCAAATACACAATATATCCCTAGTAAAGTTGTAAATTATGGTTGCAAATGAGGCCACAAACAAAATTTTGCTCAAGGCATGAATCATAAATTCAAACAATAATCATCTTCTGCATGAGGCACAACTACTTTGTTTACTTCTTATACCCTGTTTCCTAAACATGAAGATGAAAGTAGGTCAAGTAAATTTAGCATCTTTTCACATGAAGTATGTTATGATAGCGGGTGGCACAGCCTAATTTACAATTACATGAGTTTACATGAATATTAAAATATGTGTTTTCACTGTGCTGTGTCATTACACATATTGACATTTTACCTCACAATGACACAGAATCATAGAAAACACCCAAGATTTTGAGAGGGGAGGGAGCAGAAGGGGAAAGAAATATTTACCACAATTGCAGCCTGAATGAAATTTTGATATGTTAGGGAAGTGCTTCATATGACGTTGAATTATATTTTTAAAAGTGATTCTTATTACTTTTGGGGATGTTTTGTAGGTATGTTTATACAGTGAGTTGCAAGGGGAGAAGAGTGAAACTTGGAGAAACCATTGGTTTCTTTTATTTTTAAGCATATCAATTTTATTGTAACTGTTTATCAAGAAAGCTTTCCTGAACAAAATCCAAAATTTAACAGACATGGACTATCTTAACATTGGATGGAAATGCAAAAGAAACTTTAAATCAGAGGTTGGAATGAGAAATTTTTATGTTCATCATTCTGCCATGAAGTTTAAAATGCAATTTACTTAGGAAACTTCCTTGAAATAAATAAGTGATTAATTTTATTATAATGTTTTCCTTTTATGGAAAGCAGAAGGATTTTTGTGTGGCTCCTTTTCTGACAAGCTTCTGTATATATAAGATTTTAAATTAAACTTCCAAAACCTCTGAAATTTCATACATACAGTATGTAAGAAAATTATTTCTGGAACAAACAAGGTCAAAAAAAGTTTCTCATCAACTGAGGATGAATATGCTATTGAGAGATTAGCCTATTAAGACCAGGATATGCCTTGTTTTGCTAAAGTAAACCTGCTTATTTATCCATCTTTGTTTAATGAAATAAAATTTATTTCAAGCAAAATAAATTCTGTTTTCAAAGAAGCATACATGTCCATATGTATACATGGATTAATACACATACAAAATTGATAAAGTAGACTAGAAGAATGGGAGGTCACATATCAGACCTTCCACATAAATAAGTAAATCATAAATAAATCAGTTCCTTCCACATAAATAAGTAAAAGTACCACATTAGTTCTAGGAAGTTTTTAACAAAATGGTGAGTTCTAGTATACATTCATGTTGTCACAAGTCTAGTAAAAATTGAATAAGGAGTCGATTTCCTCTTAAACTACAGAACTTAAAGCTTCAACTCAACAAGCTACTTTGAAACTAAATCATGACCCAGGGACCAACTCATGTGCCTGAAGTAAGCATGTGGTTAAACGCTTTGCTGAGGTACATTCTGGATATTTGAACTGTCCACTTACTTTTCAAGAGTTCAAAGATTGCAATATTACTTTAAACTGAAACTTTGGATGCAGACTTTAAGACTTACTTATATTTAAATATAAGTAAGTCTTAAAGTCTTGACAGTCAGTAGTGACTGAAATAGTTTAGTATTTTTAATTAAAGACAAGAAGCCAAAATTGGGAATGTCAAGAATAGAAGGCAAAACATTTGCTACAAGGAGAAGTGTTAAATTATTTGGTTATTTAATCTAACATTATACATTGCCTGTCATGATGTTAGAAATTGTATTTGTACTGTGTGGTGAAAAACACAAATAATGAAAAAGGTGATATCCACGTGTGGAAAGAAATTTTTTATGTTTATAACTGAATATAAAAATATAAAGATACTAACATTTTTTCATGATCTAGTCACAGTCATTAAAAGTCAAAAAATAGTAAGGAATGGAAGAGCCACAAAGTGGAAGAGTTTAACTCTTTAAAGAACTGAATAATCTCAGCCCTAATGAGATTTCAAATGAGTACAATAAAGAGACCAAGATAGAAATTGAATATAAAGAATATTCTTTTGAAAAACATTGATCAGGAGTAGAGATTTTGTGTGCTGCTATCCATAAGTAGTAGAATAGAAGAAAGCAGAATGATATTTGACACAATCTGCTCCATTTCCAGCTGTAATTAAAACACAAAGAAAATATCAGGATGAACAGTTTTAGACTGTTTGGTCTTCCATCCTCAAAAATTTTTAGGCACATACTACTTTACTTACAAGAGGAGACCATACTCAAACAAATACAATTTTGTTATTAAACCCAGCAGGGAATAAATTTCCACTGGCAAACAAAACCAGAGCTGACTGAAAGTTGGTATATAATTACGAAGCTGTCCAAAGAAGGAATTTGAACATAACTCTCAGAGCAAAAATTCTTGCTTTAACAAGAATCTACAACATGAATATGCTGTCAAGTTGGAAGCAAAGAAAAACAGAGACAACATAGTTCCAATTTTCATCAGCATACAGATTACAAAGTATGGCATAAAGGTCTAAGTTCAATTTCTGTGGCCAAATTAATACTTTGTGTCTATCAAAGGTTTATGTTGAGTACTCAGGTACCATTGTAATGAGTTCCTACACTTTCAACAGTGTAACTAGTGCACCCTAATAACCAGTTTTCACTATTACTGCCAGGCAGGAGTTTCAAAATTCCATTCATTCTCCCGAGAAAGAAAACTTTATCATAATCAATATTTACTCTATGTTTAGTAGCTGTGAGGGGAATCTTCATTATCTCAAATCCAAAGAAATCCTGTAGCAAATAAAAGTGTAAACAGGTGTATAAAAGATAGCATGCCTGCAACAACTACTCAATAGGGGTTTCAACGTTTACTTCTGTAGAAAAGGTGTTAGTGTTTCAAGATCACAGAACCTCCCTTTTGACCAGGCAGTGGCAGCTTCCCATCCTAACACAGCCTGCCTGTTAAGCTGTGCTGAATTTCTGATGAAATTTGTCAGTATAAAGAGGTATCCCACTCTAATTAGGCTTCATTATGATTTATAGCAGGATTTGAATATGATACATCTATCTGTGTGTTTTGAAATTTGGAGCAAAATATTTTCTCACAGCAGAGACCTTGTCCATAATTTCAGCCCAAGGCAATTTTTTTCTAGACAAGTTATAAAATGCTGAAAACAAAATTATAAATTATATATATATTTAAAAAAAAAAAAAAAAAGTAACTCAAAAAAAAAAAAAAAGCCAGAATTCTTTTCTCCTAGTTTGATCAGAATAATCACAAACTAATGAGAAATATAACTATATGTTTACTGTGTTTGCTACTGCAGATGCATCAAGACAAATTAGAATCAAGACAGTTTTACAGTTTTGATGTCTTTAAGACCTATCCAAAGATTATGG
This sequence comes from Tyto alba, assembly GCF_018691265.1. Taxonomy (NCBI): domain Eukaryota; kingdom Metazoa; phylum Chordata; class Aves; order Strigiformes; family Tytonidae; genus Tyto; species Tyto alba. Next base: position 16,129,479 of record NW_024881280.1, read on the forward strand.
GCCAAAATTTATAGCTGGGCTCCAGATATATATTGTAGTAAATGGGAAGAATAAAGAAGCTCTGCTACCAAGTTAGATAATATTACACAGTTGTTTCATCTTGCTGTTGTCCAAGCAAGTTTGGTTTTACAAAGAAGTTGATGAAATCAGACATGCAATATTCCAAAATATCTGTCTTAATAAAGAGTTTATATCATGGTCTCCATCCTTTTCCATTTGTAATTGCATTACATGTCTGTGACAACTTCAGAAATTGCTTACTAAAAATAAATGCACCATTAGAATGTTGTATTTTTACTTTTTCTTGCAATAAAGCAGCTGAAAGCAAGAAGTATCAAACAATCTGAGTATCCACTGTATTTTCAGACAACATATTCTTTGCAAATCATGGTATGAAACTCATAGATATGAGTGATTTTAAAAAATCTTCAAAGAATACACTCAACATGTACAACACTAGACTGGCAGAAATAAATCATACTTTGTAAACAGGACAATGAGATCTCTAAACAGTGAATTAAGTCATTCTAAATAGGTTTACCAAAAGCCACAGGACTCTACACTGAAAAATGATAAGGCATAGTTATTCATCAGCTGTTTGTTATCCCAATTTATTAGCAACTGAGGTCTGAATCCAATGCTTTAGATTAAATCACAGTGTATAGTTACTTCCCAACATATAGTTACATTGTATTCCCAGCATTACCTATTTAGCACCTCATTAAAATAAATCTCAGTAAAAATGCTTGTCCCTGTTAAGAAAGCCAAAAGAATTGTGAAATATGTTGGCAACTTTAATGCTACTGACACTTGCTCACCAGTTACTGACCGAGTTACATATTTCAGCCTGACCGCTGAAAAGCTTTCAAGGGTGAGCGACATTCAGCCACAGTATAGAGCTGTTAAATCCTTGAAAACTTACATTTCACCTCTGCACAGACACCGAGCTTTGCACTTGCTCTAATTTCTTCTCCCAGGACCTTTTCTAGCTTCACAAATATCTTCACTGAGAATGCGGCACACCAAAGTGCCAAAGTTAGAAGGTAGAATATCAAAGGTTCACATCTTCTCCTATGAAAACCACAGCAATGGCTTTTTACTCTCAGAACACATTTGCCTCTCCTGGATGCAGCTGATTTTTTTTTTTTAACACTAGAAAGATGAACAAGTCTCAAGTGTCTTGGCAGTATGTTTGAATGTATATGCACTCTTCCAGGCAGTCTCATTGTATTAAAGTGAATGTATTCATGCTAAGTACCTTGACAGCTAAATTCCTTTTGAGCATTTCCATATAAAAGGACACTCAAATCTACAGACAAACCTAGCCCTGGTCAGTAACCCAGGAACACAGATCATTTTCTGAAAAAAATCTTCTAGTCTGGGCTAAACTGCTGCCAATTATAGTATAATGTCATTCTGGGAGAAGTGATGTATTTCTCCAGCCAGTTTGCAGACACATAAGGAGTTTAATATCAGACCTAAGTAGGTTTTTGTACGAGAGGGATCCTTTCCCACTGGTAGAAATTCTCTTATTTCCACATTTAATCCACCAAAAGTAGTCAGGATATAGCTCTGAGGGATTAAAAAACAAACTCAAGAAGACTTTTCTTCTGGTGGCAGACTAACATTGGACAGTTAGCAGCAGACCCAAAAAACAGTGTCTACAATGTCAATTATAAAGAATGTTTCATTTCATGTATACGAAATATAACCAACAAATTCACACGGCTTTTTCCAAACTGGTAAATCTCTTCCCATAGAATGAAATAGGTAAGAACAGATTAGTACTTAACACTTCCATAACACATTCCATCTAAGGATCTCAAAACACTCGCAAACTCCTTTCATTAGAAGTATGTGTCTGAGCACGCATTCATCACAGGTGTATGCTGTTTTTATTTTAAGGAACTTTTCCAGAAAGTTCTTCCTGGACAGGAAATTACAAAATGTGAATTTCAAAGTTCCATCAAATGTTACTCTGATGTCTTCCCCATATCTACTTTTTTCCTTTTTTTAAAGACCAGGGTACCTCCATGCATTTGTTGTAAAAGCCAGTCAATATATTTTTTTTGTAGAGCTTCGTATATGTAACTGGCAAGCAGATAGAGGAAGAATTAACAACCAAATGGGACATACCCCACCTTTATTATTTCCAAGCAGAAGTTTTATTGATTTAAAACAAAAATAACAGGTTGTAGGGTTTTATGAATATGCTTAAACCCCTAAATTTATACTCCTGATGCTTAAACTCTGCATTTCTCATAATCAGAACACTGAACAACACTGCAGTTCTTTCCAGTCAAATGGAAGGGTCAGGTAGATGGTGATTCCCTGTGCCGATGTGGTGACAGATACAACAAATACCTAAGCATTTTTAGGTGGGGTTATCAGTGAAAGCTGATGTTGTTTTATAGTTATTGGATAGTTTTTTTCTGAATAAAGCATGTCCTCAAAATCAACATTTAAATCATTTATTAATATGTGAGAAGTTATCATTCATGACTAGTACTTGGCTCCTAAGTGTATAATAGTTACCAGGACATGCTACTGAATAGCCAGTGTAGCTTGATAAAGAGAAATAATGAAAGGATAAAGGCAAAATAGGAAGGAAATGTAAAAGGCTTGATCCATGATATATCTAAGGTTTGTTAACTGTAAAAAACATGAGGGAAAAATTTCAGAAGTGTTTAAGAAATATGGGCCAAATCAAAGTAATTTCTGAAAGAAGTATATTTAGAAAACTTCTCAGAACAGCTTTTTGCTAATAAACTCCTGGATTTACTAATTTTGAAAATAATAATAATTAAAAAAAAGAAAAAAAAATAAAAAAAAACACAAAACAACCCCCTCCACCCCCAAGAAAATGAAAAAAAAAAAACCAGTAGTGGCACCTAGTTCTTCTTCCCTCCATTAACCTGTCCAGCAAACTTAAAAAAAAGTTCCAAGTACTGCTTACTAAAGTAAAATGCAAATTTTGTAAAGTGTAAAGTCCCACTATTGACCTCACTTAAGTTTTTAGCTTTGAAGATTGCATTTACTTAAACAATAACAAGTGAAACTTTGTAACATACTGGAAATTAAAGAGGATTTGGTAGCCCTAAAACTAAAGACAGGAAACTGACATTTAAAATGTCCAAGTGGCCAAGCCCTTGGCATGACTCTGCAGAGGAACGCAAGCAGTTTTTCCCACAACAAAAGCAGTTGTTATACACCAAGATTTTTAAAGTTTGTCTTCCCATCTTTTTACTCTTCCCTATTTTTATAGAAAACCATATGAATTCAAGAGAATCTGGTTGCAATGAAAATTGAAAATTGCCTGAAACTCACATCTTTTAATTAACAGGTCAGCTTTTGTCACACAGGAGTCACCTTCATTACCTGCGTCACCAGAAATTTACACATCTTTCACACACCTGAAGCATAATAGATCAGACTTTTATTCATATGTGGTATCTTCTAATGTAAATCTGTCTTCAGTGTAAAACCAAGTCTTCTGTGCTGTAGGTGGAAGAGAGGGTGAAAAACACTCTACCAACAGATAACCATCTGGCAGATTCTCTTTCTCTCTCTCCTATCTCCATGTGATTTTTAGCACTTTACAAAATGTCATTAAGCAAACAGAGAAGAACACAAGCAAACCTCTTGTTTCACAAAATCATGTTTTATAAACTGTTGAGAAACACTGATGTGTAATGAAAACCTATTCTCTATATGCCTTCCTCTTTGTAAATTATTTGCTTCCCTCCCTTCTTGTATAAATAAACAGAAATGTGTCTGTATATTTGCTGGTTTCTTGTATTTTTTTTTCCTGTGGTCATCATAATCAAGGGCTATTACAGCAATAGATCTTATCTCCAGAATGGCAGTCCCCTTGCACCTTCAGTTCAGATTTTTGTTTATGCTTGGCTGCAATTGTGGCTGTTTCTGATAGTTTTAGGTCAGCCATGACAGACTATGGGTGACACTAAATAAACAAGCTGGGAGTCTGAGACCAGGAAGGAATGATATTGTTGCTTAGAATTTGATTTTCTCTAGTTAATCAACATTTTTATTCATATTAACCCACTGTGTAAAGTAACAGTTTGTCTGAGTATGTGTGTTTTGCTGTAAGGTTTTAAAAAAAGGTCAAAAAGCCCCCACACCTCATGTAGGCAAGCAGAAAGAAAAAATCATACTCAACCTTGTTTTGGGTTATAGTATGCTACAGACATTTGTTTGTTTGCTTAATTTATGTTCAACCATTTCTTCCTGCCTTCTCCCTTCCTTCTCTCAGTTAAATTCCTTCATAGTAAATTGATCTGAGCACAGTCTGGTATGGAGTAGATAGGACACTTCCTTACAGCCTGCTGAAGAGAGATAAAGGATTCAGTGACCAATTTACTAACTATACTCATAGAAGAAGGAGTAGAATAAGATCCCACAAGAAGGGGTAAAATATTCAACTGGTACCTGTTCTAACACTCTTAATTTTAGCGTCAGTCTTGAAAGATTTTATGCATTTCTTAAAACTTGTTTCTATTGTTATATCGTTATGTGAGTGTTTAAACTCAGTTTTCATTTATTTATTTTGTTAACTATATTGCTTGCCCCTATGGTCATGGAGTAAACCTTAAAAAATGTGTACCTTAAAGCTGAAATGCCAAAGTAATAATAATCAGATATTATTTTTATGCATTTATTTTAACATTTCTTTAATTTAAAACCAGTTTTGTGATTAGGAAGAATATGAGAACAGACTCTTTTAAAGCTTGAGGTTGGTGATGATGCCTACCTGGGAATGTTACAGACACACCAAACCAAGCATCTGAGTGCCTGGATTTCAGATGTATCTGAGTAGAATAAACATATTATAAATTCTAATTTTCAATACGATGCTTTTACTGCATACCTAGAATAATAAAGATTCTTCAAAATGCATGTAAATTTCAAGGATATTATTTTTTTTTTCATGTAAACTTCCACTTGTTTAAAATTTGGCACTGAAAGTGAATAGCAGCTGACAGTCAACCACTGGCCTACCCAGGGGTAAGAAGTGCCTCAATGCAGTTTCTAATGCACAGACATTCCTTTCAGAAAACAAAACAAAATATCACAATGTCCATCATTTTGCAGAAGCCCCATGGAGAATTGAATGGTTAGAAAACCTACTGTACCTTTACTTCCACAGAGGTGGACCTTCTGAAGCTGTATTACTCATGTTATATACTGGTTAATAAGAAGAAAACGTGAACAGACCATTCACTGGCATGTTGAAAGATGTCTGGGTCTCATTTATAATTCAACTAATGCGACTCACTACCAACCAAACTAATTCTTAAGCTCATCTGGGTCATAGCAATGCATCCCGATGCAACATTTAGTAGCTACCTAAACTAAAACATGGAAGTGTATGGAAATACCAGTGTGAGTATGATTTTCTTGAGCTATGCTATGCCTACTGCCAGAGCCTATCCTGATCTTTTTAAAAACAAACTACCACGTTATCAAACTGTCCAAGTTTAACATCGACCTAGGGTTATTTTATCTTTAAATTGCTTCTAGATCCACCAAAATCATCTCAGCTAAGTCTATGACAAACCAAGCCTTTAGAATCAAACCTTTGCCAGCACTACTATGGTTTAATTAGCTGCACATTTGCCTCCTGGCCAGATCCAATAAATATGCATGTATTGGCACAGCTGCATCTCAGCATGCATACTTAAATTAAAAATGTTTCCTTTGATGCTCTGGCAATCTTGGCATTCATTCACTTTACCAGAAGCTGCATCAAACCACAAAATACTTGTCCAGTCATCGTCACAATGTGCAATCATGGAAATGTGCTACCAGATCAGCTCCTCACTTGACATGTGTAATAACCTAAAATTCATCTTGCTTGTTCTGCAGTTACAGAGAAGGATGCTCCCATGCTCCTCATGACTGACAGGTATTCCCATACACCAAATAAGCTGAATTTGTTCAAAACATCTAAGTCTTCTGTTGATATTTGTTGCACTAATGCATATCTAAACTACTCTTTTTCATAACTACAGCTGCATTTTTTTAATTTAAACGTTGCAGAATGAATTTGTTTTGTTTTCTCCACTGACATTAGCAGTTTTATGGAACAATGACCTCATTAGTCAGTGATGATGGATTATTAGCTATTTTTACCAAAAAAAGGGAAATTTGGAAGTTATACAGACTTTCTAAAGGATGCACTGAAAGGCTGAGAAATAGTACACATTTTTTTCTCGCTATTGACCTCTCCATGCTAAACTCCAGTCTACTCAAAGAAGCAGAGGAGGTAATACCTATAGACAGACATGTATACTTGTCATATCAGTAGGAATTTCAAGCAACTTGAAATGTTTGAAAGAACAGAAGCCATGAAGGTAGGACTCATGTTTATGTTTTACTGATAGCCGGACCCACTGATTATTATCATCAAAGGAAAGACTGACTGACTTCAGTACCCAATGGATCAAATGGTTCTTTATCATGTTCTTTCGGTTTTGGACAGTAGGTCGGTAGTTACTCATTCCCCATTAAAAGAAAAAGAAAGACAATCTTTTTTAAAAGTATTCAGATTTACTTCCATAGTACCTCCACAGTAACAGATGATTAAAGATATGGTTCTTAAAAATACAGATTTACAGAAGTGCCTCAACAGCTGAGAAGCCTTGCTCCCAGGAGAATCTGACTTTTCACCTCACAGCTCAAGCCATATTATAAGGTCCTCAGGACACACCTTTTATGTGAAATCATAGAATCACTGAAGTCTATGGCAAAATTTATGCTGACTTTACTGGACTAGAATGTCAAAGCGTTGTTAGATTCCATGCAACAGATTTTAGTAAACATTATCTTTTACTGAATGATTGGCAACAATGTAAGCAAGGATAGAAAGAATAGTATTAGTTCAAGTACAAATTGCACATCTTCATTTTCGTATGGAAAGTAGCTTAGAGTAAGAACACATATTTATTCATCTGCTTATGAAAATGAATATAGAGAATCATAGCCAAAATAAGTAATGCTGTATTGTGAAATCTGAAGGGCCAGTACTGGCAACAGAAACTGTAGTTTGCTTTAAAGTAGTGATAATTACCAGTTCATGATGTCTATTGGATCACTGAAAGAAGGTAAGCCTTCTCACTGTTATAGTTTTCTATTGCACATTAAGAAATGGCCAGATGGTTCTGTGACAGCTTCTTTCCTTGCTTTGCTGGACTTCTGTATTAAGCAACACATCTAGGAATCTCACAGGGTGTGTGGGTGGTGAGGGGTAAACTGAAGAATATTAGGGAAAATTATCAGATCGGGTGCTGCACTGGAATTCAGAGCACTTTCTTCTCTTCCTACTGAGATTCTTGAGAATTTAAAACATGTCTGTTATAAATGACTGATTATGCTTCAAGTCTACAGAGGAAATCCACCAACTGAAAAATTCTCACAACATGTGCCATCAGAGAGCGTGTAGAGTAACCAGATAAACAGTCATCCTTTCTGTAGATGGTTCAGGTATCCTGTTATTCATTCTGAAGTCTACAAGGGTGGGTTGGTCTGAGGTTATTCTGTTGGAAAATGATAATTGAATTCTTGCTTTACTTCACCTTCATCTAATCTGAGCTATTTGGGAAAGATCTTCCCAGGGCAAATATAGCTGATATTTCATTGCATCTTAAACCAGCTCCTTTTTCCCATCATGGTTTTCTTGAAATCAGGATTTTTGTTAGTATTTTCAGAATCTGATTTTTCTTGTCAATTCTTTCATTTTAATAAATGCACAACACGCTCTTACAAAAACATTTGCATAGCAGCATAACAAAATATGTACTTTTCTAAACCAAATAAGGCTGAATCTGCAAATACAAATGCTTTAAGTTTATTTTTGTACAAACATCAAACATAGACAAATAAAATCCCTACAGTGAGATTCATCACCATGCTTATCAGGAATTCTACATCCACATCGGGGAAAAAGACTTTATTGAAACCTTTAGTTGCTTGGGTTTTTTTGTAAGTGGAACACAAACAGAAAAGAAAAATAAAATCTCTCATTTCATAGAAGAATTCTCAACCTACCAAGAATCAATCACAGAGCTCACACTATGAAGCAAGATCTACTAAGGTAAAATCAGAACAAATAAACACTTATTGGTCATCACATTCATTAGAAACTATAATCAAGATTTGTTCAAATAAGTTAAAAAAAAAATCTGCTGTACAACTGTGAGAATATAACCTCTAGTAAGCCACCTGTTTTGTAAATCTTGGATGTCAACACAATGAATGGTTTTCTGTACTCTTAAACATCACTTCTTTGAAAGCTAGAAGTCCACTTGAAAGAAAATCTTTTACACTAAGATAACTAGAGATTTAGAAATATCAAAGATGGAATTGTCAATACAGAATTTTCTCCTGAACATTAGATGCTATTCTGAGGGAGAAAATGATGCATTCATATAGTGGTCAGAATATTATTTTCTGAGAAACACGGTTGGATTAGTGACTAAAGACTGGACTTGAATTTTCAGCATGGTTAGACTTTAGAATTATCAATGCACTCTTCCATGTAATAGAATTAAGAGTATTTCACAAGTCTTATGTGTGCTGTGTATAACTGTAAACCTAGAAAATACATTTTTTCAATGTTAAAAGCTCCTATAGAGTGTGGTGAAATGCTGAACTATGCTGATGGTAAAATGAACTATCATCTTCAAGGCAAACACCAGGATTTCATGTTTCTTTTTCTGCTCCAAATTTGAACAGAATTCCCTCACTTTTAAATTCTTATGGAAAATAAAACTCCAATACAGGATCATTAAAACATTTTGTTATCATAAAATTGTTTTTTCTCATTAATACAAAAGTGGTGTAATGCTAAATTCTCAATAATATTTTCTCTAATACACAGTAAACTTAAAATGGATAAAAAATATTAAATAAATAATTTTAAATAAAATAGGAAAAGAGTAAAGTGTTGTTTTCTTCCCAAGAAATCTTATGTGAAAGAGGTATGTTCCTCTGAAATTATTTGAAATTGGTTGAAAAGCATTTTATGATTAAAACCTTCCGCAGAAAATTTCTCAACCAGGACTACAACAGGTACTTTCTCTGCACTATTCTTTCCATGTTTGAGTTGATTTTGCTAGTTTGTTTTTTGTGCCTGAAACTACAAAATAATAAAAGTAATCATGCATTCTTCAGGAATCCTCAGGAGGGTATTAAATTAAACTGACAGCACTGATACTGCTATTCATGTTGAAATAATTAGCAATTCCAAGGCTATTAATGGTGTATTGTATCACAATTTTAGACTGGATAGGATGAAAGTAAAAACCTTTTGGTGACTTTTGCTCCTACTAAAATTTAATTAGCTTTACTTGCTGACCTCATGTTTTATGTAACAGTACACTCCAAAATGACCTCATAAATGGCTACTAATATAAAGGTAAAGCCTTATTTTTTTTCTAAAAACTAGCATAGCATAAAAGATTTTTTTATTTTTTTTTAACCACTTTTGCAAAGTATTCTTATAATTGCTAACATTATACTTTTCAGCATTACCTGTGGGACCAACTGACTCTGCATTTAATTGAAGCAAGAATGCCTCATTTTGACAAGGTCACTTTTTAAACTGTAACATTGCAGAGGATTTTTGATTTTTTCCTTTCTGAACTAGCTTTAACCTGTAAAGTCATTGATAAAGAATTATACTTTTTCCATCAAATATTAGTAAAGATTAAAAATGGAAATGCTACCATTAATGGATATAAAATTTATGGATTATGATGATCTATACTAAATCTGGAAGGGTGTAACTCATTAATGAAAAAATATAACTGTGGCCAATAAACATAAGTTTTCAGAAGCTATTTAACATGAAGTGTTTAATTCTGTAAATTTAGATCTATAGGGTCAAACTGACTCCTGATTTCACTGTAATCAGAATAGTTGAATGCACACTGTTGGTTTACTTTCATAAAAGAAGCAGGGGAAACTAATCAGATTAAATCAAACAATTTCAATCTCAAAAAAAAAACATATGACATAGCATGTTTTGCCTTCATTTAATCACATTAAATAAGACAAATACAAGGGCTAATAACTGATTACTGAAACCGAAAGGTCTCAAGAAGGAAATAAGAATATTTTTAACAATAAAACATTTAGCTGTTCAAACATATTATCAAGGATGAAGTGAATTTTCATCACCTCAAATAAATATTACCAAAATCCATCTGAATAAAGCACAGCACCTGTGGGAAGTATCTTACTGTCCCAGAAATTAGGGAAACAAAGCATTTTACATTAATATAAATGACTCCTTCTAAAAGCTTGTTTTGGAGTGCAGTCTAGAGCAACTCCATCACCTGATACGTAAATGGAAGCTCAAAGACGTTTTGAGTTATTTGCACTCACCTTTTTCACAGTGCTCTCTTTTTATGTTACTATTTCTGTTCATTTTGACATTAGAAAGGAAAAGGATAAAGAACAAAGAAAAGTAACTGGAAAAAATCAAACTGAAAACTTCAGGGAGATATTTTGAATACAATTACTTTTCTGAAAATATGGCATAAAATGCCACATTTTTCAAAATGAGATTTTTAGCAGGATTTTAAAATCGAGTGATAATTCAGAATTCCAATGAATAACAAACACAGAAACAAAATTGCTAGCTATTTTACTAGAATAAACATCATGGAAAGATTTTAACCCCTTTGGAAATTGTTTTCTTAAAGTCAATAAAAAATATAATATTTTACTTTCTGATGAGTGAATTTTACTTCATAAATGGAAGCTAAAATACAGTTTCTGAAAGCACACAGCTAACACCTTTTCTTTTGTTAATTCTTACAAACAAAAATAGAAGATCAGCAAGGCAAACAATACCATCAACAACAAAAATACTCAGTCTTTATACATATCTCAGTAGCATTTTTCATTATTTTTAGGACCACAAGTCACCTTTATTTCAGCTTAGCATCTCTTCCACACATCTAAATCAGAGGAAGCATGACTAATTTTTTTAACTTCAAGGAAAGAATTTTCTGTTGAAAGGTTGGAAATAGCAGACATCGGATATTCAAAACTTCCTTGGGCAAAAATTTTAACACTGGACCTTGTATTATGTTTAGCATATCTCTGCATGTTTCTGATGCATGCATACATTTGTCAACAAGTCAGGATTCTTTTTAAGGCAAACAAATCAGAAGACTTAACTAGTTATTGACACATACTGCAAACTGTTAAATTCCAGCATGTGACATTTATATTCATGAATCTGAGTCATATTTGCATAGATAAAACAACTGTATCTGACATTTTCTATGCATTAACATATGTTTTCAGGCTAGCACCTATTGGTGTGTATACAAATCTATCTCTTGTCCCAGACAAAACTTTGGTGTGGATTGATCTCCCTCTTGAGTAAAATTTGGGTGTCGATATTTGCCCTATCTCTATGGGATGACTGTAGTGTCCAGAGAATAAGCTGTGAAATATTATCTATAGACATTATTTTTAGAATAACTAAATGTGGCAGTTTATTTTTCACACAACTACCCAAAGGCATTTAAATATTTTTGAAGAAAAAAACAACATAACAAACCTAAATATTCCCACAATGAGCTATACAAAAAAAGGAGTCCCAAACTTTCCAAAGTATCTTAATGAGGGTTAAAGGTCACTGCTAAATAAAACTGAGAAACAGAAAGGACCAGGATCCTGTTTCCATTTTAATGTGCCTCATGTTTATGTTTTGCTGTCAGCAGAGGAAAGGCTGAAACAATTCCACTTACAAGGAGGTTACAAACAGGCTGAATATTGCAGCTGGCTGGAAGAAAAAGTTTGTGCTCCACAGGGCTAAGGTGAATATGAGTTCACACAGAACAGACACATGTTAAGCACAGATCTTATAGCTGACATTTCTGTGCAAATCCTTTCCTAAAAATTACAATCTCTGTTGTGGCTTGAATTCCAATTCCTTTAAATTATGTTCCACAGACTCAAAACAATAACACTGATGTTTAATTTCTTCACCACTATTAAAACTCAAATTTTATGGAAAAAGGTTCAATTCTAAAGATGTGTTGTGCCTGCAATTAGCATAACATTAAACAGAGGAAGATCTTAAATTCAAAGATCCCTGGAATAGGAAACAATTGCTAAGGCTACTCATCAAAGCAAAATGGTGAACCCTAACCTTTGCTTAATCACTTCTGAATTCTCAGTCCTAAAAAAAGACTGCTACTTTTCTGAATTTCACTTTAGTGACTTGAAACCAGTGTTATGATTCTAAGAATCTCTTTTCTTCTTAAAAATGTATATACTGTTCTGCTAAGAACATTCTGTTCTTACTCTCTATCCACATAAATATATGGATAACTGAAAGACTGTGTTGGATACTAAAATTCTGTCTTTAATCAACATATTCACCTTAAAAGTTATAAAAATCACCAAAGTTTATGTGGTATATAGGATGCTTTGGGATACTTGTTCTTAGTAAAGAATAGTTCTTGACTGAGACATGGATAAATGAGTTTGAATTCAGCTTCTACAGTGATTGCCAGTGTTCCTGAGAGAGGGATAGACACAACAGCCTCACCTGACATAAATTACTTTATATATCACATTGAAAAATTTCAGTGGACCAGTGGATAAATAAGCCACTAGGATTTTGATTCATACAGATATTTTATCTCAACAAGGTGATAAACTCAGGCACCACCTATTTCTAACGGAAGGTACCCCTGTTCTTGGTATCTTGTTTCTGTCCTGCCTGGCCTGAATTTAAGTTGGTGTGCTCTTCTCACTATTCTACCGATATTTTCCAGGCTGGACTAGTGTCTACTCATAAACAGAATGGTCCTGAAGTGCTCTCCTAGATAAAGTAACCTTTCAGTCTAGCAAGTTGGCAGATCCCAGCACACATCAACCCTTCCCAGGGGAAGGGTTTAACTGTGGACTCAAGGCCAGCTCTCTGAAAGGAGAGATCTGTCTGAGAAGCCCCAGCTGGCCTTGGAGATCTTTGAGAAAAAAGTAGAAGCTACAGCAGGAGTTCCTATGTCTTTTGGCTGGGAGATGGCTTTAAGCAGAGCTTGTCATGACTGGCTCATGGCAAGGCTGCCTTGCAGATATTGGTCTGGACCTCGTGGATCTGGATTCTGACCCTGACCCATGGACTGACTTCCTGGCCTGACCGCGGACATGCCTTGTTACTGTGGACTTGTCTGAAGATCTGGACTCCTGCCTGAGCCTGCTTACTATCACTGGGCCTGACCTGTTTGCCTCACTGGTGCTGTGGGACAGGACCCTTGTCAGTGAGGCCACTGCCTCTGCTGGCCTTCTTATCATGCTGGGCTGCTGGCTACCCTTCTTCAGGGAGCAGCACCTGCTCTTGGTGCTCTCTAACACAGATGTCCTTAATCAGACATATACTTAAATTAAGGAAAAATGGCTTTAAAAAAAGAAACAAAACAGACTAATTCAGGCCATGAATAGACTGTGTATATTTTTAAGATGAAAATCAGTTCTGACCTCTCCTTGTCAGTCATCTTTTTGAGATGCAATAAGAAGGATAAGCATCTGCAGCACTTAAATTTGATCCAAACTTAACATCTCCACTAAATATCATTTGTGAACAAAATGGCAGGTAAAAAAGTCTCATTGGAATTTTTTTTTTTTTTTTTAAACGCAGTAGTAAAACTAGAGCTCATGGAAATTCTTTGCTGCACTGTCCATCTGAGAAAGAGTATTTCCTGACACCCTTAGGAACTTTTAAAGCCAGAATACGTAACTCAGTGATGCTCTGTACCAAAGGAGGATGAAACTTTGCTTAAGAGAGGAAACATTTTTATAATCTTCTGGCCAGGTTGCCTCAGCTCTGTTCAGGCATTTGCACATAATACATGGAGATGCCTCACTCAGGTCTTCAAGAAATTTCAGGCAACTCAGATTTAACAGATAGTTTCATTGCCCTGAACTAATGGAAGAAATTAGAGATAAATAACTACATTTTAAAATGTGGGTTTGGCATTGGAAATTTATTAACTCAGATGCAAAATGATGTAGCTGGGATATGCAAATGAGAACTTTGAGTCATATTTACACCATTGAGTTATATCTGACTGCATCTGTAATAGCTTTTGAGAGGACACACTCAAGATTAGCTCTGCAGTTTGTTCAAACATCAAGTCCAAACTCAGTGAGTTCTATGGTGCTGGTATCTCTATGCTGCATTTAGTATACCACCAAATACCATCCAGACAGGCTTTCTGCAGTATATCAGTGACAGCCTTTGTGGAAAACATGCTCAGTGACAGCCTTTGTGGAAGACACATTCAGTGACACAGTTATTTAGTTGGTGTAAAACTATCATATCCATTGATTTCAACAAATCTTTGACAAACCCAAATCTGTTTTGTGGTGCTCAGATGTTCACCACAAAATCCTGTGAACACCCTGGAGATAATTTCTCTTTTCTTCATCAAACATGTCATTCTTTGTTCTATGGTTTTCACAGTTCTCAATGAAAAAGAGAAAAAATACTCTTTGAACCAGGTTCTAAACTCCTGAAAAAATAACTAACAATAGAAAGGACCATAGTCACTACAGGGAAAAAGCACTTCTGCTAGCAATCCTAGAAGTCCCTTTACCATGTACTCCTACTTTGTAATGATTGCATGTTTTCCCTTCGGGCCCACTAAAGTATTTAATTGCAATTACACTCATTTACATAGCAGATGAGGCTAATTGCTGGTATTAGTTACCAAATGTATGCTTGTATTGTGAGGGTAAAAAAATGCCCTACAGAAAAGAAAACGACTATGCCTCTAATTAAGGAGCTATGAGTCAAAGTGAGCTTGTTCAGAGATGTAAATATAGAATCAAGGGCTTTCAGAGTTCTGCAGTGCATTTTGTTATACCACTAGTTCCCATATTTCAGAGATAACACTGGCAGACCTCATAGCACATACAATGAACTATTCTCATTTTCTCAGAAGCAGTGATGATGGGCACCACATAAAAGCTCAGACAGAGAGAGCTAGATTTCTAAAATTTTTAATTAGAAATAAATGTGAAAGCTGTATTAGGAAGGATCTTTGTGTATAATAGATACACTGAACTTAAAATTTTAAGCAGTCCCACCACCTATTCTTTTGGGCTAATTCCCAGGAGAAGTGATTTTTTTTACTTTACTCAGAGCTCAAACTGTTTTGCGTCAAAGGACTTCATTTTGCATGCAATTATACACAAGGACTTCTAAGATAATATGCTAGTAAAGTGAATGTGAGAAGCATCAGGTCAAGTAGAAACCCAGATGAATAACAATGCCAAGATTTGGCCCTGGATAACATTCCTAATATAAAAATTCTTACAAGATTTACATCTATACATCTATCTATATACAGAGAGAGGGTTAGTCCCGGATGGTGGAATGAAGATTTGTTAATTTTAGCTAGCTTCAGGAGGTCACGGTGAGAACAGAAGTGTGCCCATCAGTATCCTTTGGACAGGATTGAAAAGATCCCCATAAACATTTAAAAATTAACACTTTATCAAACTGTGCCTTAAATTTTTCCTTTTCCTGGAAGTCTACCAAATCTTGACAGCAGTTAAACTGTGGGTGTGCAGAAACACTACATACCATATTTACTATTATCATCTTTTAGGTGGTTTCCCATTAGTCTATTATGTTTTGCCTATGTTTGAAACTGAAATTCTTTTGGTTTGGGGGTGGGTGGCAGGAAGCATCCTTTTATTTCTATTTATGCATTACCTAAAAAGCTACCAATTTGACTGTGCTTATCAAAAGGTTTCCCACATCTTCCGGTATTACAGATGAATATAAAAATAAATTAACAAGGTGTGTTAAATCAAAGTGGTTTCTTTCTAGCCTTTCTCGGATTTATATCTCTGTTTTCCCATCACTAAATCTAGTAGTTATCACTGGTTGGAGACTAGTTTACCAGGTGAATGAGGGCTGTGAACTTCAAGAGATATCACAGAGCCACAATCACATAATTTTATAACACCCCTGATCCATACCTCAGCTACAGAAAGCACAACACACTGTGGTATTTATAAAAGCAACAGTTCTTTAGATTTCTACTAATATTAAAATAAATTCAAACTAATCTCTGAATTTGCCACTTGTTTCCTCTTTTGATTAGAAGTTGTTTCTGCCTCCCACCAAAAAATAACTTAAATAATTTAAAACAGTAAGCTTGATTTTCTATTGCCTTTCATACTGTAAATCCTGTGTAATATATTACCATTCTGATATAGAAAGCCTTTAAGTCACAAAGGGATGATATAAATAAGAATTGATCCCTCTTGCTTTATTCCTTTTGTTATTCCTAGATGCTGCTTTATGCTAGTATTAGATTCACCAGTGTGTGGTTACCTACACAGGTCATTTCATAAAATGAGACTGGCTGTGAGCCACATTATCAGCCACGCCCTATTTACTTTCTGAAAAGAAGATGAAAAAAAGTTTTAAACCACCCTAAATACATTCCATGGATGCCAAGGCCTCTCCCTTCTGAGTGCTTATTCTCGTTAAATATATACCTTTGTAGAACTAATCCCAAATGGTTTGATGACAGGGGTCATGCAAGTGTCGTTTTTCAAACTTGTGTGAAAATCCATTTCAAGCCATCTTCCCCTCTTATATTTCACCTCATTTCTGGAGCACTCATGCAGCATAATTACTTAGCTAGATCACAAAATGTAAACAGGACATCCTCTCAGATAGGAGATCCCAACATGTTGAAAAGTATATGCCTTAGTTCTTACTCAGTTCTGGAAAGTATCCCAAGACTTCCACAAAAAGATACTATTTCTGTTAATGTGGAACATAAACTCAGCCCTTAACATAAAACAAAACCAAACAACATCTGTCCTTACAGTTTGATTGTTTGTTCCATCCTAGTACAATTATTCTTGCATGACAGCAGCCCCTGCAGGCTATAGCTTTGCTTACTCTACTTTGCCCTGAAAGCACACCAGCATTGAGACGAAATCACTGCATCAGAACTGCTGGTGAACATTCATTTAGAAATGCTTAATGCTACAGCACAGTCACATCTTTATAACTATCTGAGATCTTTTTCTAATAGCATTTTGCTAATCCAAGTTAACTGAGAAATATTTGTGCTTGCCCAAATCACAGGTCTCTGAAGAAACCCCTGGAGCTTCCAAGGGGAAAGTGATCAAGGTGGGAGAGAGATCAATTTTTCACTCTTCTGTTCCTTTACAGGAACAAGGATTTCTTCTTATTATTATGTTTGGTCATTATTTTAAGGCTTATTTCAGTTTTTCTACCTAGTGGCAATGAAATCTTAAATGGGAATAAGAAAAAGGTAGGACATGCTCTAGTCACTACCCCTGCAGATAGTGTGGGGACAGTATGAAGCCAAAATTATCACACTTTCTGTGATCACAGAAGTTGTGATTTATTATTTTGTTTTAGAGATCAGTTACACAAACATTTCAGGTATAAAATTTAACAAAGTAAAATACAGTATTTTTCAGGAACAAAAAAGAATGGTTATTTTAGGATCAGTAACCTGATCCTAAAGTTTGTTTAAGTTTAAGCAAGAGGAAAAGTTCACTGAAACCAGAGCCAGATTCCCATGCAGTCTGTGCGCCTGAGAAATTTCTTTAGAGTAGGATGAAGCTTTTGTTAAGGAAGCGAATTCTCCACTTTCCTTATAAAGGTACACAATAGAAGACTTACCTCTAAAGACTTATGGCTCCTAGGCAGATTCCTTACAGTCACACCATTCCTTTAGTAGGAGAGGCACTGTGAAAAGAACAGAAGCCACAGTTCATAGTGAACACAGACAATAGCCCCAGAAGTCTTTGCCAAAATTATAGGTTCATCACCTAGTCACTACTTTTTTCCAGCAGTGGCCAAAAAGTTAGCAATAAATGTTATTAATTCAACTCCATGCCTCCTAAAAGCAGTGTTGACTGTAGTTATATTTTTATATAACTACAATATAACTATATTGTAATGGAAAGAATGTTATTATGAGAGAATGTTCCTCAGCTTTCTCTCTCCTTTATTTGTCTATGCTGAAAAGCAAATCTTGGGATTTATGGGGCAGATGACCCATAAGCTGTAAATTGTGGCTCATTCACTCTATATGAGCTCTGGCTTTATCCATTTAACATTGCTATAGTTGCTCCGTGATGTGGAATGAACAGAAAAACAAAGAGCTAGAAGAAGGTAAAGGATTTGGCACTGTCACCTTGAAATTGGTTGGTAGCCTAAGTGTCACTGTGCTTTTTAATGAGGATTTCTTTTTCGAACTTTAAAACTTGTTGCCTCCCATTTGTAATATTGTGAGAATTAGCTCAGTTGAAACACTCTTCTATGGATGTTATTGGTAAGACTACAACACCCCAAATAAGCTGCTGTTTTAAAAGTGGTATTTGTGAAAGAAAGAATAAAATAAAAGAGCAATTTGATTGATTGTTTGTTTAATCAAGGAGCCTAATTATTTTAAATTTCATGTTTTTAAGTTCTTTACATATCTGTCAAGTCTTCATCAAGGGAATTATCCCTGTCACATCTCTACTATGTTTTTGCTATCATTTTCATTCATTGGTTCATCAAGAATTGGATGCACAGTAAACAGCATTGTAACATCTAAGCATCTTCTAATTAGCAGGGGAACTGTACTCTTTTTGGGACTATGCCAAACATCTGAGAGCTAGAATTGAAAGGAGCTTTCCTTGAGAAGGCCTTCAGCAGCAGAAATCCCTTAGAACCAATAACCCTGAGACACCAGAATGTGCAAGCACAGTCCCCTACAGAGCACAGCACTATATGTAACGGGAGGCAGGCAGGGCAGCCAGCAGACACACCGATTCAGATGTCCCTCTTACAACTTCCACTGATAGAACTCCTATGGAAGTCCCAGTGGTGATTAAATGTGCTTTTCTGTTGTACATCCCCTCAGGAGGACATCTGCGGAAACGTCCCCTCCCCTCTGTAAAATGAATCACCCCTGGACAGAGTGGGTGTAGCTGTTTGTACATCTCTTATCATACTGAGGATGTGCTAATATCTTGACCTGCAAACCACAGGACCACCCAAATGTCTAGCAGCTAAACTGAAATGATTCAGTTATGATTTATGTTGGGAGGTTTCCTCTGTAATATATTCATCCTTGAAGGAGATGAGGAAAACACAATTTGCTTATTTAATCTAGAAGTGGAAGAAGATCAAGTATATTGTAAAAAGCTCTCAAAAATTAGTGTAATAACTCATGGCATAGTCCCCTAGATGTCACACTTAGACGAATACTGAGAAGGACACTGAGAATAATGCTTAGTTACTTGACCTGAAAAGAAGATTACAGACTCAAAGATGGGAAGTAGAGAAAAGGCCTCACGTAGATCCTGGGAAGAAAAATAAGTCCAGGAAAGAATGGTTTGTACATCTAGACTCTTTCCCTCTAGTGCAATCTTCCAGACAAGCAAATTTTGAAGTCTAAATTCTCTTCCTTGTCAGCCAAAAATTTTCTCTTTGGAGATCAGCACCCAAGTCAGACAAAAGCATCATACTTTGGCTCAAGGTATCAGCATAATCTTGTGAAGATGAAATTGTTGGAGACCTGACTGTGAAAAATATCCTACAAAAAACCCCTAAAATTATTTACATTTTGCTTTCCCTTTAAATGTCCACAGGGGTTGCTGTTCACAACTAAGAGTATTTCAAAAAGCCAGAACAGAATCACAAACTGTTTTACAAGTTCTGAAATGTTCTCATTATATGCAGTATTTCTATTTGAATCCAAGGATACAATAAATAAACTGTAACTGTTTGCCAGAAACAATCTGAACCTATAATTTAGGATATTACAGTAAAATGTAAAAAAAAAAAAAAAAGTAAAAAAAGTAAAAAAAGAAGATGCTCAGAAAGTAAAAAAGTACATCACAGATAAAAACAGGTATTTCTCTAAGATCTGGCAGATCACACGGTCAGCTAAAAGGAATATGATAAACTGGAGTAACCAATGTCTTCTGATAATTCACAACAATATTAATTACACTGCTTCTTAGTACTGTTTTTTTTACACCAATAGCTGAAAGTGGTATCTGTTGTACATCATGTTATATTTGAAGGAAACCAGGTGGTCTCTTTCTTCTTAATGAAACAAATTCAGAAGTCAGAATTCCAAAGAGTCACTCTGTATTCCCACTGCTACAGAATATGTGAGAACTGTTAACATGAATTACGTGATTCTAAAGGGAAATCAAGATTCATAAGGATGTGATATGTACCAAGCAGCATGACTTATGATTTGCTCATTTATCACAAGACCAATATTAAAAATTCACTGGTCTAATGTATTGTGGGAGCAGGGTTTACAGAACTTTCAAGTACTCAAAGAGACAGTTAAAGTCAATACAAGCTGCAGGGGTTCAGCTCCCTGAAAATCAGTCACTGATAATGTAAACCTCTACCAGACATGGATCAATAACAGTTTATCAGGCATTCAAGATAAAACTCTTGCAGAAGATCACAAATTTGGTCCCATAACATGTAGGACCCTTTTTTTCTCCTTTAAATGTAAACTTTTTAATGTACACTTTTAACCAAACTGCTTGTAGAAAGACAGATCTTACCAGGTATCCAGCAAATGCCAAATATTTCCAACAAAAGCAGAAAGCAGGTTCCACAGAAGAAGACAGCTCTTGGACAAAGATGTACTGAAAACATATTATCTTGATTAGACAAAGGGAAATCTCTTATGTCAGTAGCTCCCAAGAGATGTCCAGGATCAATAGGTCAGAGCACCCTCATACCCTCTTCAGGAAGATACAGCTACAACAGCTTTTCCTCTTGGCTGCACCCATTTACCCACCTCTCTGAGTACTTGAAAGTTTTGCAAACCTTGTTTCCATAACACACCGGGCTGCACACAAGCCACATTCAATATGCATCAAGGTTTGTACTCACTATGTGAGTGGATGATAAGGCAAAACAGTCAGCCATTTTCTGCCTGATGTTTGTCTTTGGCTTCCACTGAAAAATTATTCACCTCTCCTCCATCCACTTACAGCTGCCTATGTACTGCACGAGAAAAAGGCTCAAAGCATATGACAAAGAACTTTGACTGATGGGCTCTGGCAGATCCTTCTGCACTAGTGTAAGATTTTACCCACAGCTGACTGCTCTATTCTTTTGCTTACAGCCCCTGTGGAAGAGTCAGCAAAAGGCAGTATGTATCCACAGCTCAGCCTGTGTCTATCTTAACTATTTTCGCTGGTGGCCATGATAAGGCATAGACGTGTATCTCCTTTTCTTAACAGATTCAGTCCCTAACCTTCTGCAGAAATAGAAGACAGGCAGCCAGGGGTGATGATATACAAATTATCATAGCAAGAATGGCCAGAACTTGTCTGACAAAGCCCCAAGATTAAGTTCCACTTCTGTATAATACCAGATACATTTGCTATCTGGGGATTATAGGTATATCCTGTAGTGTCAAAGGGACAGACATCTGTGATCTAATAATTGTTTTGCAAGTCTTTTGCCACATTCGTTGACTCAATAAAGCAAATATGGTTACTGAGAGGGAAAGAAAGGGACAGGAATGGAGAGAGAAAGAGAGACATAAGGAGGGAGAGAGGGAGGAAAAGAGAAAGAAAGGGGATAAGGAGAAAAAGAGAGCAGGGCATCTTGCATAAGTATATATAGTAATGAAATACTATGTAATAATTTCAATAAATTCCCTACCTAGGAGATCAGGAATGTCATGACTGGTTTCCTAACCTGACAGTATTTTACTTGAAAAAGGGGAAAAGACATTTTTTCAAGGTGGTCTCAGGATCCTCAGGGAACATTATCTTAAGTTATATGTATATCCATGCATCTATGTAAACTGTAATTTTAAAAGCCATTCTGTTCCCCAGCCCATAGGTGGATGGCAGGAAGGAAAGAGATCAGTGGAGAGGAATGTTTAAATAGCTTCTTGTTTTTCACTCACAGGACAGATGGCGTGCAAACTAATGAAAAATAAAACCTCAACTGCCATTGTATAGCAGCTGTGTAGAATGTCAACTATAGGAAGAAATGTGGCCCAATGGATAGACTGTTTTACTAGACATGAGGGAACTAGGGTCCTATGCCTGATTTCCTATTCCCCAAATGCCTATACTTTTGTAAAAGAAGTCTCTGTGCCTCAGTTTCTTCACCTGTAGAATAGGAATAATTAGATGTTTTATTTTATGAAGACAATGTCAGAGAAATGATGAGACCTTCATTTTTGATGGAAAGCCCATGGAAAACACAAATTTCATGTTACTTAACTAATGAGCGGTCACAGTATTTATAAGAGGAAAAATAGGCTCTTTCACTGATCTAGAATTTTTTTTCAGTGATCAGAATTAGTATGTTGTGATATTCTTAATAAGCTTAAGATTTTTACACACAACTCAGCAAATGAAACTCATAAGGTTCAAGGTATAGTCCTGGAACAAGCAGAGTCCATGAATTGTTACTCATTTCCTGGGGAGAGCTTTAAATTTTTTCCAGAAGGCCAAGCTTTTCCTCTTTACATATTTTTGGTCTGCAAAAATTTCTATTCTAATGTGGTTGAATTTCTTCTTTTTCAAGTTGTTGTGCTGGTACAGTTCTCTTCAGCCTATGTCATTATGTGCCAATCTTTCCTGCTTTTAGGATAGTTTTATATATTTTTTTTTTCCCCCTCCTTAGTCATTGTTTAGAAGCCCTGGGAAGAGTTCCTACAATCACTATGACTGCAACATAGTCTGGGAAGACACAGTTGCCTTTCTACTTAAGAGAAGTCAGAGCACAACAAAATTTGTGGTTCGTGTCAGTTTCCAAAGGATCAGAGCTAGCTGCAGGGGTTACCTTGATTTTGATCTGTTGCAATTTTTTCAAAACAGAGCAGGAAGAATTTCTCCCATAGACACTACATTTTTTCCTATCAGGTCATTATGAAAAAGTCACAATAAATTTTCAGAATAGCAGTAGAGATAACATTGTGCCTCTCTCCAATGCTTTGGAGGCTATCAGCTTTGAAAGGAAGCATGTGCAAGTTTGAAATTGCAATGATTGTGTTCGACTACTGACTCTTTGATATACCAGATTTTCTGTTTATCCACTGGATTTGTGAGGGTGGGGAGGAAACACAGCTATGATATGATTCAAGATGGTAGATATAAAAGAGTAAGAGATTTCCCCCTTCATTCTCAAGTTCTTCCTTTTCTCTAAAAGACTTCAGGACTCATTCTCTCTGTGGGGATTTACACCTGAATGAAACAAGACCTGAGCTATGGCATTCTCATAGATAATACTGTGTGTCTACTTTACTTCATATAGGTTTTTATCTTTATTTATCTAAGGAAATAGTTAATTTCCTCTGAATATAGCAGTTAAGTACGATGAGGTTTAAGGAATTTCTATGCTGTGAAAGATTCATGCTATAAATTAAATTCTTATTAACTAGCTTGCCTAGTATGTTCATGGCACAAAGGGACATATCTTATGATGGTATTAATGATAAAACAGAACAACATAGATGTCTTCTTTATATTACCCTGTGAAATAATTCCATCACATATCATGTTATCAATATTTAAGACTGCCTAAGAATATAAATGATGCTGTTCATATATGTAACTGTAAAGTACATGTGACGTCAGATTAGTTAATATAAAATAACTGAAGAACATTTGTTTATTGTTGCAGTAGTGGTGGAAGTGATGAAGTGGCACAAATGCAATGTTTATCATACTGTATACATTAAAAGTTATGATTGTGCAGGAACATTTCTCAGTTAAATGGTATGTGTCGGAGAAAACACTGCACCTAACAACAAAGAAAGGAATACATTTTGTTCCATCATCCTTTTCTGGTTTTTTTTCCTTCATTTGAACTAGATCCCCAGTGTAGCCCAGAGGATACTTTATTTATGTCCCTGCAATTCAGGGCCTACAAGCCAATTCATCATGTTCCTGCCTTGCCTCATCTGCTGTAAATGAATGACCCTTCCTGCAACTTTCTGAAGTCTGTTTGCCATTATGTAGATTAATGTAATAAATACGCATATGTGTGTACATGTGTGTGTGAAAAAACGCATTTATGGAGTACATTGTATTATGTTCCACAGCTAGCTCCATCCTGAATCCATAATTTTGCATTCAGTAAATACAAATGACTTTCCAATACTACAAGGAAATGTTGTGTCTGTGTTCTATTAGGAGTCATATCACTTTTTTACTTAAATGCTATAAAATAGATATTATCTTACACTGTCTTTTACGTGCAATGATTCCAATCAGATTTATAGCTTCGTGTTACAAACATATTCTCACCATTCATATGTGATGAGGTTAGAAAGTCTGAAATAAAGTAGCAGACCTGGACTGCTTTGTGTCTCTTATTTGATGATTTGCATTAGAAATCAGTCAATTCTGTACAATTCTGAGTCTTTGTATTTTACAGTTGAATGTGTTTTATCAATAAGTATGTGAAAAAAGACTAGAAGTTTTTGGAAAGGGTAAACAAAAGGATCGTGAAACAAATTCTTTAAAAAATAATTTTTACAACTAAATTAAGATCGAGAGACAGTTTATTCAGTGCAGACTTGCAGGTTTAATCATACCATTTTAATCATACGACTTTCCTGCAAGCACAGGAAAATTTTGACTAGCACAAGGAACCTCTCTAGCCTGAGTGGAATGAGTTGAATTTGTGTTTAACATGGGATTGAATATTTCCAGGATCAGATGCATATTCTGAATCTGTTTTATTTGTTGGCTGTTGAGCAGTATGCTCATCTTTCCAACACAAACAAGAAAATGGGCTAGATTCCTGCCAGTCTTCAATGTCTTAACACTGAAGTTTTAGTTTAAAAAAATCTCAAGCTACAACAACAGAAAGAGTCCCAAAGAGGCTGCTGCTTAAAAATTTTGGCTTTTGAAGTCTTTCACATCCCTTCTTGGAACACAGTCATTAAGGTTTGATTCTGTAGATATCCTCCATACCCAGTTTAAGTCATCTGATGAATAAAAAGCTGTCAGAAACTAATGCATTTACAGAAAAGAATAGCATAGCATGATAACTAAATTGAGTTAAAGAAATTAAATAAGAACCCCTCAACAATTTCAGCTGCTTATGTCTGGTCCAGAAATTCAGTTCTTTGCTATCAGTTTTGATAAGCAGCCTTCCTCACTGATGAGGCTATAAGATGATAATGTCATTCAATAACTCTCACACCCTTTCCTGCTATTTGTCCAGTGCAGGAAACTAAGGGTTTTCTTGTCGTGTGGACACAGAGGAAATATCCAGCAACCAAATACTGACCCTTGCATGCAAACAGGTCTATATCCTCTTTCCGCCTGACAACTTCCTTCCTGCCTGCTAGGAACAAATCTACTCTTCATTTTTCCGGAGTTCTTTATACAGGCTACTCAGAAAGCTCTTGGGTAGGGACAAACATTTTATTAATGTAAACTTCATCTAACAGCTGGATACTTAGGGCAGCCAGGCCCAAATTTACAGTAGAGAATTGTTTGCTTCTGTTAACTATAGTGTTGCTGCAGCTGAGTCACCACATGCTCTGTGCCAGGGCCTAACATGAAGAGTTTACTGAGATGTCTGGCCTTAGCTTAATGAAAACATATTTGCATTTCTGACAATTTGTGAAGGCTAAACTTAGGTAAGATGAATCTTATTGGGTCTTTCCACAGCATTTCTCTGCATTAACAAGAAAGTGAAAGCTTTTTTCTGGCCATGAAAAGTGGAGGTTTTATCTCCTGTCTGACTTCTCTAAAGACAGTCATGAAGACATAACTCTCTTCTGACTAATGTTACTGATCAGATAACAAGAGCAAACCAGCCAACAAACAGATAACAGTTGATAGCAGACAACCAGCTTCATAATGCTGTATCTTTTTTTTCTTGAGATCACCTATGTTATTTATTCTTCATATAAAATCTTGATTTCAGAATGTGAAAGGAAAGCCCAGGCCATGTCTGTCTTATTCCCATTGTTCACTCTCTGGGGAATGTCCTGTGGCACTACACAGACTTGTCATTCTGTGCTGTTGGAAGAACCTCAGAAGTCAGTAATTAAGTTCTCAGTAAATTGTCCATCAGTCAGGAGATTAGCCCTTTGGGTGGGGCCCTGGACCCGATTTATTCCCTCGCAGTGCTGGGGTCTGTTGACAGGCCCTGCTGCCTGCAGACCCTGCAGGACCGAGTCTGTGGGTGAGGGCAGAGCCCGCCCCAGGGCCACCCATGTTTCCACATCCCTTACCACTCCCTGACAGTTGTTTTCAAACTAGAGTGGTTCAGTTTGTAAGTGAACAGAGGCAGATATGGAAAACTAATGTGATCTGGTGAATGAGACCACTCAGCAGAACGAGAGCTTAGCGAAATTGAGAACTAGTACTTTTCATTGATAGTCCTGCAGCTAGGCTGGGGAAATCACTACCACATGAAACTGTCATTTTAAAAAAGGAGAAGACATTTGTATGGACAATAAGATAATATACCTGTATAGTTACTAAAAACAAACAAACAAACAAACAAACAAACAACAAAAAAAGTAAAAAAAAACCAAGCAAACAAACAAACAAACAAGAAAAAAAAAAAAAAAAAAAAACAACCAGCATTGTTTAAATAATTTCTTCAGGGTTTAAAATGGCTTTTGTAGATCTCAAGTCTTCCAGCTGCATAAAGTCTTCTTTCATATGAAAGATAAAACACTGAAAATAGCTGCTCAGACTGAACAGGCTCCAAGTCTGAGCTGGTTTAGCAATTACTGTGTCTAATGTTTTTCAGTAGATGCTTTCCTAACAAGAACATAATGAAGGCTAAATTGCTTTTTCAGTTATGGCTGAATTATTTGAAATAACCTTCCAGGTTAAAACACTACCCTTACATCAGGTTAACCTGCATGCCTTAGCATGACATCTATGGCGTCAAGTTCTGTACCATCTACACCAGTATTACAAGTAAAGTAATTCTAATAATTCATGGTAGGCATTGTTGAACCTGAGAAGTTGCACATTAGATTTTGCTTGGACTTGCTTTCCAGGTTCAAATTTTCCTGAAGATAAAGGAAATCTGTTTGCCTGTGTTCTCCTGCTCTGTGTAGAAGTTGCAAGAAAAAGCCTGTGTTTGATTCTGATACAGGACGGAGGCAAGTAACATTTTTTAACATTGGATTATCTCATTTAGCCTTGTTCTTCTTTAAGCAACATAGCAAATGTGGACTTTGGAAGCTCTAAAATATGAACCAAAAGAAATAATTTCTGAAGTGTCAGGCCCTTATTTCAAACATGCTTACACATCTACAAAGATTTTCAGAATGAATACTGTGTATCAACATAATTTTCTTCAAGAGACTGAGATGAATTCGAGTTTGCAAGCCATACTGACTAAGAAGACAGCAGTTCCTCCCTTCTTCCTCTGTTTAATTATACCCTGAGTAACTCACAAGTTATTGTGTTGCCATATCATTCTGAGTAATGACCTAGACAGAATTACTGCTGAAAAACAGAGTAAGGGCACATCTGCCCAGGCACCATAGAGAAAAGATCTGTTAATCATCATATTGTAGGTACCAGGGATGAAATCCTGACACTGTTGAGCCCAGCAGAAATGTTTTCATCAATAAGGTTAGGATTCCTCCTGAGCTTTTTAGGCCTTGCTACTTATCTGAATCTCACAAAAGGACAGGCTGACCACATTTAAACTGTGGGGGTCTTTGTTGTTTTTCATTTAAAATACAAGAGCAAAAGCCACGTGGTCATGGAGTCTAACTTAAAAACTAGTTTACACTTTTTACACAAGTTGGATTGTCCTCCAAAATGCTTCTTTGAAATCATTAAAAAAAAAAAAAAAAAAAAGACTCCGAATAGCAACACTGCTCATACATAACTTAATAGCACTTCATATTTTTCGATATGATTTTCTGATTTCTGATCTTGCTCTTAGTGTTCTATAAGATGGTATTGTTACTGATGCAGTAGGTAACTTTATGCCATTGGCAAACTACTGGCCCCAGTCAGACCTGGTGGAATTAAAATTATGAAAGCAAAGTTACTTTTTTTGGTTAAAAGGAATGTAAACTTGTTAATCTTTCTGTAGTTATATATATACAACTAAAGATTCCTATTTTTCTTCTGCTTGTGTAAACCACAAAATGAAAATAATCTCAGGGAGAACTCAGACTGACATTTGTTAAAGTCTTTTTCAAAAAGCAATAGCAACAAACAAAAAAAATCGCCTTCTTACCCAAGTATGTGTAAAAGACAAATTATTAAGTAATTAAATTTTTGTAATTTTTATTGTAAGGCAGTATATATAAAGTGTAATTTATGAACAGAGACACAGCTATTTAAAAATACTGTCTTATCTCTGGGTGAAACTGATATGAAGATTCTTAATTATTGCCAAGGGCCTTTTTTTCTTTTATGTCTACAAAAGGAAAAACACAATGGCAATAAAACCTAATAGCATTTTTTTTGATAGAACAGAAGAATTGTACCATTGATTGGCCTGTAGTTCCAAATGCTCTTTCAGTTGCATATAATAATCTTCAATTCCGGTTTAAATTGTTTTCACATTTAAACAGAAGTTGACTTTCATCATTGAGGTGGTTACATTTCAGCATTAAACTCTGAAGACTTCCAAGTAGAACGCAGTGTGCATATACATCTATTACTGCTAATCACTATCACATTGTCACTTATGTACAGTAATAACAGTTAGTATTTATGTTGAGGTTGTGCCTGGACGAATCAGTCAGATAAAGGCAAGAGTAAAATAATATAGATAGTAAGTACATAGTTGTTACTAAAACAAAGTGCAACTCAAATAACATTCAGATATCTGTTGTTTTCATGACACATCTATGCATTTTGTGACAGTAAAAGAAGAGAATTAACGTGTATTTTGCTATCTATAAAGTGCTGCAGTGAATAAAACAGAGATTAAACTATCTTTTCTGTCAAGTTTAAGAGTATGGTCACAATTGTCAAAAGGCGACATACTTTGGGATTTAGTGGTGCTCGGAAGAAAATCTGTGACTTTTTTTCAGTAGGTTTTATTTGCGCTCAAGGGAAAAAATAAACAAAGAGTAAGGCCCAGTTCTTAATTTAGACTTAATACTGCACCTACAACATCACTACATCTTAATGTTACATAAATATCATTTAATGGAAGAAGATAGATGACAGGATTCTTTTCTGCAGTCTATACTATATTGAAATTCTAACAGTGTTATGATGTTTGAAAAAAAAAAAATTGTAAAACATTCAGTCTTTTACAAGGATTAATCCATTTATAAGTGAAAATATTGCTAAAATAAATTGCTAGTTTGAAATAAAAAATAAAATTCCCTTTGCAATTTTGTATTTCAAAGCTTTAGTAGAACTGAAGATTGACAAGTCACAATTTCACGATTTCACTTTGTCTTTCTGATACTATTATTGCCATTGATTTTAATACACTTTGCATTGGCATATGCCCCAAGTTAGAACAGTGTACTTACAGAAGGTTGCTATCTTTCTATTTGATCAAGCCACAGCTGTCATTATAATTCTATTCTTACCTACATATTGTCTATACATTTTGAAAATCTAATTTCTTAATTTAGAGTCACTATTTTATCTTAAATGATTTCTTCTTTCTGCCCTTCTTCATATCCATACTTCTCTCATGCATCAATAGAGAAGACTAATGTTAAACATTTCACTTATTCTGGTTACCTTGCTAATTTTAATGCATCTGCAGGCTGCCACATTATGTTATATTAGGCTAAAAACTTTCTTCTTTTCAAGGACTTTCATGATTCAACATCTCTCTCCTTTTATCCACTGCAGATGCCCAAGACTGTTACTGTACTTCTGCAATTCTTTTCCAAGGACTTGTTTTCCTCAATATTCATTTAAGAAATTGGCTAATTGATATAGACAGACTGATTAGAAGCTGGAAATAAATTGTCTAAATAAATTGTTTCTTTAGCTAATAGCAGAAGAATCTTAAACTGAATAAAATTATTTCTCTTTTCCTCACCTTTGTTTGACAGTCATCTTCAGCTGGGTATCTTTCTTGAGTATGTAAAGTGACATTAACACAACCATCTATAAGAAATGTTAAGGTTTATAAATATAATCAGAACTTCAGATCCCTTAACAAAATACTAATTATTTAACAGTGAAGACAGCTATTTTTGCACCTCTAGAACTTTATTTCGTTCCATATTATTCCAGTGTGTCAATGATCAAGCATGTCAGTGATGGGACTTCCCATTCCACTCTCTCATTTTCTTGTTAAAAAAATGTTGAGAACTAAAAATTACAGATCTTACATCCAGGCTGTCAGATAACATTCTGTAGTTTGTACTTAGAGTGAGACCATCAAGACAGACAGGTCTATCTGTATTAGAGTAAAAAGTCTCTCCCAAAATGACCAAGGTATTAAGCATGAGCATTTATGTGTAAGAAGCTTGCCCATTTCTGTCCTGTACATAAGTAAACGATCCATTTATTTTACTAAGTCTGATTTCTTTCAAACAAATATCCCCTTTTTTAGGGAAAAAGGGAGTGGGATCAAAATAGTTTATAATATTAAAATATGTACACTGTACATGGATATATAAAACTGACTGAAGTTTTTGTGTATGTTTGTGTAATAATAACTATTAGTAACTTTTTTCCTAAAAGTATTAAGCATATTGGGTCTGTAATAATCTTCTCTTGTAAACCCAGCAACTTGCACTAGCAGTGAGTCAGGGCTACAGAACAATTCATACAGTAGAATTTTCCAGGAGTGTTCAAAAATAATTATAAAGAATAAAATAAATAATATTTTTAAATTTCTCATCGGCAAACAGATGCATTTCAATGATAAAGATAAGTAATTTTAATTCAGCTTGCTGAAATTTGATAAATGTGAATTTCTGCATTGATTTGGTTTATAACGATCTCAAACTGAAAGAAAATGAGGTTCTGAATTGCAGTGATAAAAAATTGATTTCTGGCACACATGCAAAATTGTTTATTTTTATGGATGACATAATCAGACTCAACACCCACAGACAATGAGAATATATTTCAATAGATTCTCTGTACTGCTTAGGTCATGAAATCAGTCATAAACATTAACTGAAACAAAACATTCCTTGGGTAAAGCAAAGGAAGTACCACTGAAATAACATAAGCAGCAGAAGAAAGCTTGGAGTCTTTCCACACTAATGTCTGATTATGTGGAACACTGTCAAGAACTCAACAGAGTACTTGTCCAACTGCTTCTTCTGGCCAATTTTCTTCTCTCAAAAATACTTAAATATAACTGGAACAATTAACGTTTAAGAAAAGTCTGCACTTTATAAGATTGAGTATTTTATTCACTGTAGAGTTTAGAGAGTTTTTAGAGACTCTTACAGAAGACAGAAAATTCCATACAGTCATAATTAACAGAATGTTACAGGGTGATGCAACACACTGAACCGACAGAAAAGAACAGCAGACTTATAGGGTTCAACAAGAATGATACAGGGCTGAAGACCTGCCATTGGCAGCTGTGCAGAAAATGGTGCTAGCAGCATTTTGTTTCTTTCCAGCTGTGGAGGCTGGAATCAAAGATATGTACAGCCTGTCTGCCTTTTGTTCAACCAGCAAGTTAATTGTATCTCCTCAACACCTATCATCAGCTTCGACACATGACTTTCAACTGGTTGGTCTCTTATCAGAATCAGTTTTGAACAGAGATCACTGTCATTTACTTGTACTTTCTGTTAGTGAGAAGAGATGGTTTGGGACCTCAAAGGGTGTGATTAAACTTCACTTTTGGTGGCATGGACCACCTTGTATGAACTATTATCAGATATGTAGAAGAGAAGTGGCAGAAGCCATGAAGGTGACACAATCAATCATCCATCTATGCTGTTCCTGCTAATTTGATGGTATGAATACAGTGGAACCTGATCAATGTGAGAAGATCTGCAGTTCCATCTGTCACTTCATTCTTGGCTGTTGAGGAACCTTACTCACAAGAAGCGTAAGCTCTGGGAGGACTCTTATCAACTAAATATATTTATTTTAATTTTTAATGAAAATGTCTCCAGCTGCCTAAGCAGCCTGATGCTAATCATTCATGACTGACTACTATTCTAGCTGTCAAGATAAACAAGGGTAACCTGCAGTGCCATTATAGAAACTCACAAAGATAAGTCCTGTGTTCTTAAGCAAGTAAGTGAACATGGCTGGTTGAAATGTTTTAAACATAGGGTAGAATGCAGTCAGAAATAAACCTCCCTACCTTTGTCTGCTCACCCTTCACATCGGCATCTTTCTGAAGGGGTTTATGAATCACTAGGAGGAATCTTCAGAAGAATCACACTTGCAGGCATGAGATTTATTACTCGATAGGAGTCTTCTATATGCAAAGATTTCTTCCACCTATATTCCCTCCCAAGGATATCTGATAAAGGAATGACCATTTTAACCTGCTATAAGCATTTCAAAGGAATCAAAGAAGAAAGATGTGTCAATGGGAGATGGCTAAACTAATGTCCTTGCAGCTTTTAGAAGGGTAATATTTGCCAGATATATGTCCCAGAAAACGAAGTAATGT
Source organism: Tyto alba (assembly GCF_018691265.1). NCBI lineage: Eukaryota > Metazoa > Chordata > Aves > Strigiformes > Tytonidae > Tyto > Tyto alba. Next base: position 16,162,102 of record NW_024881280.1, read on the forward strand.
TTGGCTTGCTTCCTTTTATGGATGACTTGCATCATCCACAGAGATTTGAATGAATCTGGTCGCTTACACTCAAAAGATGTTAATTTGTCCTTACCATGCAGTGTTTAAGCAACCTACTCCTACAGTTTGTTTCTTTGTCAATACCTTTAATACATTATGAAATTAAAATGAATGTTTATCTTACTATGTCAGAGGTTTCCAGAAAAAGCTTGAAAAATCAATAGTATAAAAACACTAGGAATTTGCTTTAGAAAATATTATTTTGTGGCTCTTGGTAGAGAAAAAAAATCAGTATGATTTGTTCTTCTGAGAGCACTGCATGCATGATAAATACTTCCTTTACTAATACATCAAGTCACTTATCTTTCAGCATGATAGGAGGCACAGCTTATTTTTGCTAACTCTGTTAAACCTATGAATCTAAAATAACTACTGCTGGAAACTGAACTTCTGTGTTAGCTTTTGTTTAGCTGCCAGTGAGGCAGCTTCTGTTCTTGCAGCCATCGTGCAGTACCACTGTAAGGCATGTGTAAGAGTTTCCAAGAGAGACTGGAATGTTCACTGGGAACATGCAAGTTCAACCTTCAGGAATCAACTGCATAGATCATTTCTTTTGAGTCTCCTGAGATTGCATAGAAGCACAGTGTTTCAAAATATATTGAGAACTGAGTTCTGTGGAACTGATTTTTGTGTGGTTGCTATTTATTCTTTCTCAGTGAAATTCATTACTTGTTGGTATACATGCAGACAAATCTATAATAACAGAGATTGACTCAAATGAACAGTGAAATAAATGATTGTCCTAAACTAAAGTATGGTACTCAGGATTTCAGTTTCTAGAATAAATAAATAACCTCCTTTATGTCTAAAGATAAATACAAATTCATGACCAATCAAATTTTTACATGTAAAAGGACCACAGAATGCTATTTCTAATTCATTTTATTTTAAATACAGCAAGTTTTCCTCAAGTAAACATTTCATAAGAATCTTTCATGCATACTCTAAAGTACATGTCATAGCTGGACTAACATAATGGAGTGTTATGAGCTATTAAATTAATGAGTCATGTACTGAGGAGGATGTACATCAAAGGCTAACACACTTTCTGACATGCAAGCATGCATTAGAGTGTTACTTTAGATGCTCTGGGACATGGGAAGACAAAATCTGCACCAACAATCTTTACTTGTAACATACCTGTCTCTGGGCATGGCAGGTCTGACACTTACATAACTGGAATTTCTGGTTCAGGCTCAAAGTTGATATAAATGATGAAGAAATTTAACCACTGGGGAGTCGGTCTAAATGGTTGAATGACAATAGAAGTTATTCTAGCTTTCATGCTTAAATGAGAAGAGGGATGAAGTTGTGAAAGGAGAAGAAACTAACAGGAAGAGTAGAAAAATAAGTAAAGCTGGGGACTATAAATTATTATGAGTCTTGCTCTTTATTTTACTCTACACACATTCTTCTGGGTCCATGACATCCAAACTACATTAGTTATCATTCACTTCCATTGATTTATTGATGAGCTAATTACAGCATCACTTTAATTTTCTCTGTATATAGTCAGAAATGCTTAACCTTCTTTGTAATATACAGAACTGGTGTCTGATCCTCAAATTTATTTATTGAAACAGTGACAATAGTCTTGATTCTTACTGATGAGTTTATTTTCACTAAGGTCATGAGATAACTAGAGCCAAGTATGCACAGGTTTAGGATCATCAATAATAGTATGTTCACATCCAAGCTGATTTGAAGTAATCAGTGAATGAATAAATAGATGTTGGATGACGAACGACACATACACAGAGTATATGTTCTTAACCTGCAGAACTGAATATTTCTAGGAATTGTTGTGATCTGCCACATACATAGTGCACTTTAAACATTTTCATTTCTTCTTTTCCCAATGCTATATTTTACTACTGATAATATATGCTATGGCAGACTTGCATAGTGCAAAGAACAAAAAAAGATACAAATACTGAAGAGTCTGAAATCTATCTAATCACAGATCAGTTGTTCATCTGTAAGGCATCACTGCTGAGCAGGGTGATGAAGGAAGGATTCATGTGTTAAGACATGTTATTGGGAATCTGAAGATCTGGCTTCTCTTCCTATTTCTTCAAAAAATTTCATGCTCAACCTTCAGCATATTATTTTGGGTTTGACTCAGTGCCAAAGATAATGACAATCTCTATTTCGTGGTGCTAGAAGTGGTGTAATGGAAATGGGTAATGGTGATGAAATTGTACCAAGGAGCTGTTATGCACTTGTTGAGATGTGTTTTGATATTCCCAGATGTCAGAAAGTATAAAGATGTAACGTATTTGTTACTGGTGTTTTGTTTCCCATTTTATCATCTGCTAATGGACATAATACATTTTAAGAAAGGGTTTGAAGGATTACAGTGAGAATACTTGAGGAAAAAAAAAATGCTAGCTCTCAGCATATTTCTGATACCTGAAACGTTTCTTAGACACACAAGAGTATTTATCATTCAAATATTTTAATTTTATGAAAGAAATTTGACAAAGAAAAAATACTGATACTTTCTTCCATTTTCAATTTTTCGTAGAAATATCATAGTGTGATATACTGCATAAATACCTAATCAAAAAGATATTTGAAACTTATCAACTGTAAGGTAGCATCCATCCTCTATCTTTCTATGTGCATAATAAACAATATGGCAGTCATTCATGGAGTAGAAAATTGATAATATACAAAATGTTTCCACTCTTTTTATTTTTAAACTTTTTCAGCTTAAGAAAATATCTAGAGTGGCTTAAATAATCCTTAAATATATTACTCCAAAACACTCCAAACTCTTTGGAAATATCTAGAGCAAGAAAAGCAGAATCGTCTATTTCTATGGTTCTGCACCATAGAACTAAAAGATGTGATGAAGAAAAAATTTATAAATAGAAACACTATCATCACCCCTCTCATAAAGTCTCATACACAGTTGCATTTGTAAAACAAAAGAAAATTGTATAAAAAAGATGAACTCATAACTCTAAAAAAAAAAAAAAAAAAAAAAAAGAGGGCATTTTCAAAACAAATAATGAAACAGGCATTTCAATTAAGGTGAAATACATTGTTTTAGTATGTCATCAAAACCAAATTATCTCATGAAGAATTACTTTAAAGCAAAGTTGCATTTTTTGGTAAGAAAACTGGCTGAAGAAACTGTTCACATCCACTTAAGGTATGGCATTTTCAACAGATCTTTATTGTTACTGCAATTATTAGAAATATTTACTTTAATGAGAACAATCAACATTAGACCAGGATTAAATGCATCAAAAGTCCCATTCTTATTATCTGTCTCCATTCTTATTTATAAATATTGTTTTGGAGAATCTAGTTTTCCATCCAAATAAGTTAGACTGAGGTAATTATAATTTCTCATTCTTCTGTGAGAAATCAGCAACCAAATATACTCTTAAATATATGAAAGGAATATTGTGAAAGGTATGCATAGCTACTATTGACTTGCTTCATAAAACTGTCTTGCACATGGGTTTTCCACACATATAACTGCAGCATAAAAGACAAAATTATGAGAAACCTTCTGACAAATTGATTAATAATCTTGAGCTGCTGAAGTTCAGCTGAGTGAGCAATTAAACATTCCAAACAGCAATGAACCTTCAGAGATAATTTATGATAATTTTATGCACAAGAGCTCAGTGGCTTTTTAATTTGATAGAATGTTAGTAGCATAGATTTCTAACAAGGGAGTTTCAGTGCTCCATACATCACTGAGATTACTTAAACATTTCAAATGTGGTTGATGAATGAAGTTTCCTGAGATGTGAGGAGATACAGAAGGTGTCAGAAGGTTGAGATTATTCATCATATCAATTATTGAAAGTGGATGCATTGACATCATACTCCCAGCTCATATTTTATAGCCATTATAAAGACAGAACAGAAATAACAGTCTTGGTGGACTGCAGAACTGTCAGGATATCCAACTTCTTCCCTGTCTTATTCCAGCATTGTTCTGTCACCACACAATGTTAGCGCTTCCAGGTGTTTCTTTGAAAGTCACTCATAATATATAGTGGAAGAACAAGACTCTTTGGATATCATCAGCTAATACCTGGAAAAACATCCCATGCAGTTCAAGAGAGAAAAGGGAGGTTAGATAAAATATCACGAGTCTGAACTCAGTTTGCCAGAAATACAAATACTGTGTCATTTTTGCTGACGGAGAACAGGTTTCCCTACATTCTTCCATTTCTTTTTTCTTTTTGTTGCTTTCAAAAAACTGCACAGGGTAGTATATTCAAATAAATCAAATATTTTTAATTCCTAGAATATTTCCCCTTAGTTCTTTTATTTCTTGTTTTGGCAAGTAAAATATAATGTTTTAGTCTTTGATTTCTGACATACTCATGACAGTTTGAAATACACTAAGCTAAACTAAAGTAAATAATGTAAAGAGGCCTTCTTTATTATATGAACAAAGATAAAGTCTCTGCTTTGAACAGAACACTGAAGGACTCAGATACCACATGTTTAAGAGAACAGCCAGTTGGTGAGATTTTATTTGTTTTTAACACTACTATAATGATCCTGACAATAAATCATCATTTCACATATCCAAACAGTAATCCTTTCATGCATGCAAAGAATAGAATGATGGAAAACGGAGGCTAAAGATGGGCAAAAAAATGTTTCTGGAAGCAGGACAGCAGTCAGCTACTTAAACTCCTTCAAGTGAGAGATCACTTAATTCATGTAAAGCACTATTAGTCAAAACACTCCTCAACGCTCAGGAATTATGCAGACAGCTGGAGAGTGATAGGTAGGAGAGTGGGAGAGTGGGAGTGTTTGCACAGACCTTGTGGCTTCAAATCTTACTTCAGACTAGAACTGTTAGTCTTAGGCTAATGAAAAGAGTTATCTGACCCTTTGTGTGTCTTCAACATTATTGTTTGAAGAGCTGACTCCTGCACAGCTCCAAATGCAGTATCAACATCTATCAACATAATTGAAAGTCTCCTACCCTCGAAGAATGGAGTCAACATTAGCAGAAGAATCACATAAATTGATAACAAAGTTTCATAAACATGATGATAAACTTTCAGAATTTCCACTAGACATTACTGAACAAATGCAAGAGTTGGCAAGCAGCTTTCATGCCCACCTAAAGACAAGTATGTCCGAACTTGTGCCATTGACGTTCTCTTCCTTGAAAAGCTTACTTCAGCTGAGTCGAGAGTTATTTTCACTCCCAAATAATTGAAAAGAATCCTTTTCCCAAAAAGATATCAAAATAGGCCCAAATGCTGGTTGTGGAGGAAATTTCCCTGGAGAAGAAAAGAAAGAACCCCAAATCGTGTGAGCAAAAATAAATTGTTAAAAAAACTTTCAGCGTAGAAAACTTGACCCAATTAAAAGGTTATAAAAAATTGATTTTTTTCAGCTAAAGAATGGATTGAAACACTCTTCAAACACAAAAATTTGGTATAAATATAATGATATTATTGTAACCGCTAGTATATTGCTGCAAAACAAAATATTAAAAATCAAACAAAAACATTCTATGATGTGAACTTCCTCCTGGGACGAGGTACCTGGAACCAAGCTGTTGAGAAATTTCTATTATTAATTTTTTTTTACCAAAAAGTTATTCAAATGCCTTTCATAAATGGAAGAATATCTTCAACCCTCTCTCAGAACTGGATATTGATCTAGGTAAATTTTCATGGTCTGTGTCTCCACGTCTCAATTTAATGGCACATAATACGTAGTCAAAGCTGAGAACAAGAAGTAAGTATCATATAATCTCAAATGGAATATCAAAAGGATAAACCATTTACTTTCTTGCGCACAGTTAATCATTCTGGTGACTTGCACAATCTTGTGACCTTAGGTCTCCTGGGTTATAAAAATGGCATTTGCTTGATTCCCTGGCAGCTTCTTTAGGAAGTGGCCAGACTTGTAGGTAAGAAGGAAGCAAAAACTGAGGTGACCTAAATGTCCTCCTTTCTAGGAATCTCTTGTTCTCCTAACTCTTTCTTCTGAAACAGTCTCTGCTATTTTTTTTTTTTTTTTTTTAATCAAAAGGGTCAAATTTGGTAAGAAGACTGTACACTGACATAAAATACTCTCATCTACAGTTATATACTGCAGGTATAGTTCATGTTGTCCTCAGTCCCATGCTCACAAATCTCTGTGACAATGCCTCCTGGAATGCAAAATGGCCAAAGTAGCAGTGCCTCCAGAAGCCATAAAGAGTTTGCACCTATCATTGTAATGCACTCAAATAATAGTATCTGGAAGAAAAAAACAGTTCATCTGACAGCCTGCAGCCACAGGTATATTAAGACAACATTTTCAGTCAAGTTCTACCAGTTCAGTTGGTTACTCTTAATTAAATTTCTCTCAATTACCCAGAAAAAGCTTCAAAATTATGGGTATCTCTAAGACTTTCTGTGTGCAAAATTAAGGGAGACTATTTTTTTCTCCTTCCTTTTTTTTTTTTTGAGCTATAACAATGTATATGGAGATAGAGCACTTAAAATATTTTTTCTTAAAAATTAATTAAAACAAAGCTATTAAGAAAATTAGATGAGAAGTGCAACTGTCATCTGAAAATGTGTCCTAACAAATTTGGAGAATAAATTAAATCTTTAATAGAAAAATTTTAGTCCTGCTTTCTGTGTCAATGCAGCCTTACAGAGGCTCTTCTGATGCTTCCATAATGTGCCAATCAATGTTCAAAAGTACAATTATTTGTTTGTACTCTTGAAGGGAGATATACAAAACAATTCTGTAGTCCTATTTTAATAATACATGGTAATGAAAATGAAATATTAATAATATAGTCAACTGTACTATAGATATGAAAAGCAGTGCATACCTAAAACTTGTACCTATATTACTATTTTGACAGTAATATTATAGTTCAGTTTTGGCAGCTACATTTGTTATTTTTCAGGCAAATTTGGCACCAACTCAAAGTCATGGAAACATTGGGCAAACTCCAGCAGCCCTCTCTTAAGCAAGATGTCTATTTAAACACAAGATTTAACCTACCTTTTAATACAATAAAAATGTATGAACTGGATGAATGGAATATTTTAGACTTTCTACAAAATAGGATAGTCTTCTTGTTTGTACTATTTAATGTTTTGATTTCCCATTCATTGCTGAGGCTGTAATGAGCATCAGTTATTACATGGTGGCTCAGCTCCAACATAAATCATTTAACCTCCCCCTCTTTATTGATTTATATTATCATTTATAGATGGCAGTCATTGTCTTTATAGAGCCTGGGATTTCACAGTAATTAAGTTCAAATTTAAAATCAACAATGACATCCAATATGGGTTGTTGAAATATCCTGCAAGGTTTCTTGCCTAATGCCTACATTCAGTTTAGACCTTATCTCATTGCCATTCTAAAAATTCTAACTAGACAAACAAAATGAAATCAAACAAATAATCACAGCAAAAAAGAACAGCAGGGAAGGCATGTATTCAGTCTTGAAATTACTATGGAATGGGTTTGTCAAAATTATAGTGTCAATATTGTATCAGATGCCACTTTTTTTGTGGTGGTATTGTATGTAAGCCTACCTAGCTCAGTGGTTTCTTTATCCTGAAAATATTTTAATCATAACTGGAGGAGATTATATTATATTATCTCCAAGTCCTCCAATGCTCTTGGATGCATGGTAATTTATTCTTTTCTTTTACTCTCAGGAGACAAATTTATACCTTACTTAGAATACATTCATGTAATTCTCAATTAATTCTGTTGATTTAAGACCACAAATACCTTTAATGGTAAATGGTAAGCATTGTTTACGGTAGCGTATATATGGACTGCTATGAGAAAAATTTTTTCAAAACCATGAATGGCAATGTTCACATGCTGCAGGAACAGAAAACAGGACTATAGTTGCTCTTTGTTAGTTGGATTTCTGCTAAATTATTTTCCTTCTTTCATAACAACTATCAAGATATAAACATGATAAATATTATTAAAAGTATTATAAATACCACTTAATTGTTATGTATATTATTTTTTTAATGGTCGTTAAAAACAATTTTCTAAGTGACATGGAACATTCAAAAGTTAATTCAGATTGGAAGCCCTCACATCACTGAAGCCTTTCAACAAACACTTTCTAATTTAAATTGAAAATCTCACCTGGATGTATTCTGACAATTTAAAAAAATGTGGGAAGCAACCATTAACTGTGCAGCTAAGCCTTAAAACACTTGTCTAAAAATAATATGATATCTGACTCTCCTGCCCATAAATCTTGCCTGAGCCCTAAGGCGGGGGAGAGATTTCTGTCAAGAGACATGCTGAAGCCATGGTTGGAAATACTAAGTGGGAGAGAGTTCCCATATCAGCCCACAGTGCTGCTATGGCTTGGCAACCTCTTTGCAGTCCCACTATTTCCACAGGTCTCATGTCTTTTGCTCCCCCTGCAAACCCTATGCTTAACCCTAAGTGTGGGTGGACATTTCTGTAGTGGGACATGCTGAAGCTGCTTGTGGAAAGGATGAGAGTGGGAAAATTCTCACAGAAGTCCCCACTTTTCTTTCTCAATCTTTTTGCAGCACCACTCTTCCCATGGGTCTCACATCTCTGTCAGGGAACAGTAAAGGCAGTTGCTGCTTAGCAGGGGAAGGGTAATTTGGGAGCCAAGTATCACAGGGGAAGGGAGAAGACATGGCCTCACCAACAAAAGGGCTTAGTCCTGTCATACGTGAACAAGCCAGGCAGTCAGCACATGGGTGAGGGCCAGAGTCCAGATCACCAGAGTACAAGGCCAGGCACAGGCACGGCTGCAAAGTAGCTGCAACACAGTCCAGGCATAAGCCAAGTGTGAGACCCTCTGCTTAATGCAGCGGCAGGCGAAGGATGTAGGAACCCCCCTCTGCAGCTTCTTCCAACTCTTCCTCAGAGAACTCCAAGGCCAATTGAGGCTTTTCAAACAGGTCTTGCCAGTCAGAGCTCTCCTCTCAGGAGGAGGGACGTTGTTCTCCTAACTGACCCTAAGCCTTGCAGGAAACTTGCACCATGGGATATACTGAAGTCCCAGGGGAAAGTCTGAGAGGGGAAGATTTCTCATAGCAGCCCGTGCTTTGCTTTGGCAGCCTCTTAGGAGTCCTGCCTTTTCCAAGGGCACCAGCATTCTCCTAGTCTTAGCCTTAAACCTGGTCTCAGAGGTTTTAGTACACTTTTCATTAAGTCTGTCTGATCTTGAAATATAACTATGCTTTTAAAGAATGTAAATAAATGAAAGACTCTAGTTTTCTCTGCCTACATTATCTTTTATTATTGTTTTAAATGAAACATTATCTATGTATATGGCATATGTGTGTCACGTGAGCTTTTTTCCTGGTAGGTTATGCTGTACTTCCATCATTGTTTTTCCCTCAGAGTGATCTGCAGAGTGTTCTTCATGAGATCTCAGCTTTCAGAATAACACAAATTTCCTTCTGTGATTCAGTAGTTCCATGTAAAGAGAATAATATTGATCTGATTATTTTTAACTACTTCTGCACAATAATGACTTAGTGTAAAATAGGTGTATAATTGTATAAACCAAAACTATATTTCTAATTTTAATTTTGCAACATCTATTTACACTTCATTTTGGGTTTACATGTTCATCTTTATCATGATGATTCTTTAATAATTTATTCTAATTACCTTACTATCCTTGTAAATAATTTCCAACTAATAGGTTACTCTGTTTTTTACTCCAGGAAGAGGGTACATAATAAATCTGATCCAAAGCCACGGAAATTAAACGAAAAATCCAGCATTAGGACCAATTAGAAATGTTCATTTAACATTGTCACTATCTTTGCAATGTTGCACACTGATCTCAGATCATTCTCTTGGATGTTTTTGATGCTCCATGTAAAGTAATTGAATTGTGCTGTCTAATTGCTGTTGGTTTTCTAAGTGACAAGGCATTGTTTCTGTGATAAGTATTCTGATAGAATAAAACTATTAGCACATTTTACAAATACTTCTCTGAATTTCATATTTAATTTTAGCAAACAACACTAGTGAATCTTGATTGCCTCAGTGTCTGCAGAAATGAACACAAAAGAACTTTGAATATTTCTGAATCCAGCTCATTTTAAAACTAGCATGAATAAAGTATAGACATCTTTTTGTACTAGCAATCCACTCTAAATATTATGATTTTTTTTTCTCACTAAGAACTCACACCCAACTATAGATTTACAGCCTCAAGCAACATCACTTCTATTTTGAAATCCTTGTTAAATACCTTAAACACCTGAGTAGTCTTACTCAGATTGATAATTCAACTGACTTCACTTTGAACTCAGAAAGTCTACTCTTCTGAATACAGTTGCTCAAGTATAAGCACTTGCAATACTGAGCCTTGCAGTTGTTGTTCTGAAACAGTCTAATTCCTGGTTTTACCTTATAAATGTTAAAGGAAAACTTAGTAAAGATAATGTATTTTCAATCAAAAGATTAAGAAAATTGTTTTGTTTTTTCTTGTAAGAAATAGATGTGTTTTATACCACATATATAATGAATTTTATAGTGTATTTTTAAAGAGAATACAGATAGAAATCTAGAAAATAAGAATATCCAGAGTACAACAGTTCCACAATTGCTAAGACTATTGAGCGGGGAATGACAGAAATCCTCAAAACATTCTTTTGAAGGTTCCAGGTGAATACATAGAACAAAGCATATAATTTTGTATGACTTATTCCTGATGTGAGGGAAAAGAAAAATACATGGCTATCTAACAAAACTTCTATTATGCTCACTTGTTTCAAGATCAAGTCCTAAATAACAAAAGTTTCATTTAAAAAAATAAGGTGCAAGAGGGGTTTTTTCTTCATGTGTGACGCCTGAGAGAGCAGTCAAAAAGAAAAAAGTGGCAGCCAGAAGTGAAAATAAAAGTCAAACTATCTCTCATATGTTATAGAGGACATTATAGAGGATGAACGGAAAAACTGTATCATGGACTTACAGAAAGGAAAAACAAATGGTAAAGAGACATTAAAGACTACTTTCAGTCCCTGCTATGAGAATCTGAGACATGGACTGATGTTCACAGACAGATTTCAAAAATATTTAATTATCACACATATACCCAGACCACACTTTCAGAAAAGATAATGACACCAGCAGTGTGCATACATATAAAAACACATCTGTTAGTAATACACTAATTATTTTTCAGTGTGTTTCTACTGCTGGACCCTTACTGCTTGCATGCAGCTGACATCTCAGTGTGAGATGCACAAGATGAGAATCAGACCCCTAAAAGGTACCTGTTCAGAAGACATACATACAGTGGTTACCTTGGCAACAGACACTCGTGAAAGCTCTCAGAAGAGCTTTTTTCTCACATACTAATTTTTTCTGCTCACAGTGTTGGTTCCTAAGTATATGTAGGTTCAGGCTACAAACTTTATCAGTCAAACTATGGTTGCACGGTTTCAACTCTGACTTTTATTCTTTTCTGCTTTCCAGCAGCTGATGACGAATATTTGCTAATGAATGGAGAGTCTAGTGTCTGGCAGAGCATGCTGCTCCACTAGAAATACACAAATCTCTGCTGAAACTTCACAGATCATTTACATGAACTTTTGAAGTAGGAAAAAAGGTTTATATTACTAATGAAGGGGTGCCTATATACAATTGCACATGGAGAACTGCCTAAATAAGAAATTCCAGACTGAAACTTCCCAACATTTTTAACTTAATATACACACATATGCATGCTTAATATAAATAGCCATACTAGAACTTAAAGTCAAGGTACTTTATAATTGTTAAGTATTAGCATCCTTGTTTTACAGGCACAGAGAATGATCCCAAACATGTAATACAAGTTATGTTACTTGAAGTCTCCTCATTTTGGAATCAGCTTCATTTGGAATCACTTTTGAATGTTATAAATTGTTGCCTTATTACTGCAAAAATTTATAATTTATCTGTAGATATCACATAAGCAGTATTGAACAGTTGATTGTATATCTTATCATGTATTAATATTAGTATAATCAGAAATTATGAGATAGAAGAAATGTGTTCATTATGCTCCATCAGAAGTCCAATTAGGTACAAGTTTGGGAGGTCACTTCTTTTCATTTAGACCCCTACAGTTCTTCTTCCAACTTAGCCCATGCTAGATTGGTTGGACATGATTATGCTTTTCATCACATTTTACACAGACATAGCCATTTCATTTTCACTAGAATAATAATTGGTCTAGGAACAAATCTAAAGGCCATTGCATTTATTTAGTGATCTTATCAGTGTCTTCAGTGAGTGAAGAATCAATTTACAAGTCACCTATACCCTCTGTTTCATCATCCTAGCAGAAATAATACTTTGAGACCCTAGTGGCCTTTTCAGCTTTGGAAGAGACTTGTATTTATATTTCAGAATCAGGAGCTTTTCATGTGACTTTACCTCTGGTCTGATGATACTGGTAGCTGGTGGTGCTAGTAGACCTCATCCTATGTGGGACATAAAGACATTATTTCCTACCAATTCTCATATAAGACCACCGAGGGTGTAAACCAGGACCTGCTGAATTAATTGAAAGGTTCCTACACTTTAGCTGGCTTTGATATAAGTTTTCTACTCTGCAATTTCTACTGATTTCATTATATTAACCAGGATGCATTTTTTTTTTCTGTCAGTGCAGGTGAAAACATAGAAAAATTAATACTCTCTTCCTTATATGTGAGTATTATTTGTAGTGGAAAATACCAGAAATGCAAAATAGTTTTTAAGGCACTTGAGATTGAAATAAAAAGTATTTGATAAGGCTGTTTTGCAACTATTCACTTAGTTCAGAATTCTTAGTTCTTTCCCTCTCTCCTTTTGTATTATTTTTTTTTTTAAAGTATTCATCACTAAGTTGTAAACCTGGCCTCTATAGTGTTTCTGCTCTGTTTTATTTTCCCACACAATAACCATGCTACTGTACAGTAAGGCTAAATGTGAAGGATAGGTAATAATTTGTCAGTGTTTCAAGCAGAATCCAGGGACATTTCAAAATGTTTTTTGTGATTTGGGCTTCCAACTTTAAAATGTGATGTATAATTGACATTTTGATACTTCGAGGCCATGGTGTATTCTCACACTTCCATGAAAAAAAAAACAACTTGCTGACACAATCAGGAAACAGATGGTGACAAAGATCTTGTATTTAATATGCCAATCATTATGCTTTACTTGCATATTATCATCTCATTCATGAGGCCACTATATGAAGGAATTTTGCTATGCCTCTGCAAATCAATCAAGAAGTCTTTTAATATTTTTTTTTAAATATACTTTAGGTCTTTCTTATCATTTCTGTTTCATTATATTTGGGATAGAGTGTTTATGCAAATTTATTACACATGAAAAAATGCTTTGACAATCCTGTGGCTAGAATAGATGTCAGCAATGAAATATTCACTATAGATAGCTTCAATAGAGAGACCAAGAAATGACTTGGCAACTGAAGTATCCATGTTTTCCATACTTTTCTGTAGTCCTTAATCCAAAAGCAGTGACATAGTAAGACACTATGAAGGATGATGTCGAGTAGGAGGATGGATTTTGTAATGTGGCCTCATATCTACTAAGACCTGGACTTCAGTCAAAATTTCTGCTCAAGAAAACCACAGATGGCAGATTACCAATATATTTCAGTTAGAGCTAGCACTGGATTTGAAATCACTGAGTATCTCAGCCAAGCAAACCTCTTCTTCAGATCTGAAAATAGGCATTTTCCTTGGAAAGTGTCTGACTCAGATTCCCATCATATAGGAGTGAGTTCATCCACTCACAAACTGAGCAAGGGCCATCCTTGGATGGCCTGAGGTCCTCTGAAGATGTTTTAGCCCTTTATTGCAAGTGGTGAGAAAAGGCTGGCTTTTTCTCCTTTATTTCTATGCTGCAATGTCCAGAGAAAGCTTCTTCCTTCATAAGTGCCAAACGCTCACATTTAGAGGGAGTTGGGGGATAGTTAGCACCTTTTTTTTTCCTGTCTCACTCCTACTCTCTATCTGTAGGTTCCCCAGCTTCTAAAATGTATATCTTTCCACTTAAAGAAGTAAAAAAATATTTCTAGTTCTCTGCAAAAGGAACAACACAAGCAACAGGACACAGCATGTAGCTTGAGTCCATACAAATGCCTTGTTACCTGGGATAGAACATGCCTCTGACCTGGGTATAGTTATGTAGTTAGTTATTCAAAAACTCACATATTCCTCCTGAAGTAGATGGAAATATACACTGGCTTTCAGCTTATGTAAGATGTGGGGAGAAGAGGGAGAATAGTTTTGTGCTGAAATTCACAAAAAAAAGCTATTTCTGGGGGAGAAAAAGGAATTTTATGCCATTATTCAACACAATCTAAAGCCATTCCAGGCACAGTACACTTCAATAGCTATTTCCATGAGACAAGTCTTGTAGGAGGCAAGGTGGTTCAAAGTGCAAGAAAAGTGAGCCTGCTTCATTCATCCATGTCACAACACAAAGTTTATGGTAGCTTTTCAGCTAATCACTGTTTCTTTCCCCCTCTAATTCCCCATTCCTAATCTCCAGCTGTTTCAGACTACTTGCAATGTGCTCTGTTAGACCAGATCTTCAGACACGAAACTGGGAGTTCTCTGTCATCCCTATTTTGTTCTATTCCCTTCATTGTGGCATTCTTCATTGAGCTTGTCCAAGCAAGTTCATGGTATATGAAACCAGAAATCCTCAAAGTTGCAATTCTATGTTCCTTTTAATTGATTAAGAGAAAAAACCAAACAAACCCAGAACCCCACTAAGCCCAATACAGCCTTGTGTAACAGTTGAGCTGGTCTTAAACACAGGGTCATATTTATTGTTTGGTTCATTACTTATCAAAGACAGGGGCTTACACACCTTGTACTATCTAGACAGTCTCTTGGGATGCCAAAAGTCAAAGTTACATCAGCTCTTGACTTTATCCAGACTCTATGATGTACAATGTCACTGTAACAGAGCACTTCTTCTTTGTTCTGGGGGAACTTGATTCATAATGAGCCCATCCAGAGTGTACTCAGACTGTGATAAAGAGCTCTACACAGAGGCTCCCATTTTAGAGAAACAGGTGTTGGCTTTGATTAGAGAAAAATGACATCATCTAAGGGAGAGGAGAAAAAAAAGCAAAGGGAAAAGAAGGCAAAAATAGAAAAAAGTGGCAACCAGACACAAATACATTTGCACATATAAAGCTGTTCTAATGAGAGCCAAATTGATTTGACATTCAGTGGCAGTTTGAAGCCAAAAAAAGCAAAGCAGCCTACAAAAGGCCCAGCTCATTGTTTATGGAGTGTCATACTTCATCATCTGTGAGACCAATAACAGTGATGGGAAGACCTTTAAAAGCAGGGAGTTTGCACAGAATGGCTGTGTGGATACCGCTGATGTCAGATCCAATAGAATGATTCCGAGCTTTTTCCTGAATTGAAATCATGTTTGTCAGATGAAGTAGATGCTCTCTACAGATTATATCTTTGAGAAGAGGATTTGGAACATTGTTAGAATTCTTGGCTGATTTCTCCTAGACAGACACAGCCACAATACTTATCCTATGCTGGGTACTGATCATCAAACTGCCCTGGAGAAAAAACATAGATGAGAAAAAAATTACATAATGTTCAAATGAAGCTTCCAGTACATGAAAATTAATCTCTTTATGAAAAAGAACTTTACACAAAATCATGTAAATTAAGGTAGGAACCCCATTCATCATCCTTATTTTCACAGATATCTTGATAAATATTTTTTACAAACACAATTTTTTACATTTTCATTAAGATAGCGGACCCCTGTCATTAGTAGACTGTAGAATATATTTTGTCCATCTCTGCTTTCAGTTAGAACACCTGGGGAGGAGTAACATGTTTATCAAATGTTGGTGAATGCCAGCATGAATTAAATGAGCCTTCAAAAAAACGTGAGATAATATATCCTTGTACAGGAAAGAGTATGTGTAGAAAGCAGTCTCTCTCTTTCTGCCTTCTAGCTATGAGCTCAATCTAGATATCACAATATTGATATTAAATTCTGATACTAATGTTTCTGTTTAGATTTCACTAGAAAATCTGTTTCTTTCTTGGAGAAAAAATCAGGAATTTCAGCCTCCTGGGTCTCAATTCTCTAATGCCTCACTGGAATACAAATAGACAGTGATCTTGAATTGGCAAGTCCTTAATCACATTTTACATATAATACCTAGTGTGGCTTCATAACTCAAAAAGCACTATCAGGGTAACCAAATTTATAACAGATGGCACAAATATAGACAAAAAAAATAAGAGAGACAAGATACATGGAGGTAGGTCTAAGTGAATAAATGAAACATTTTATTTCATTCACATTAAAAACAAAAATCAATTTAATCTTTTTTTTTTTGTGAACCTTCCATTCTGTTTCCTGTAAATATTCGAGTCTGTGAGTTTATTAACATGACCACCCACCAAAATAAATAGATCAGTAGGTCAAAATGTTTAAATATTCACAAAAAGCTGACATTACTCCTATATTAAATATTGTGTTCTGTGACATATAAAGACAATGTACATCGGTTATGAATTGTGTATGCCAATATAATTCCTGCTGTGTTAGCTTTATGTTGTAAATTCTATGACTGAGTTTCTTTTGTCATATTTAGAAGAATTATAAGCCACACTGGAATAAATTACAAACTTTGAGTACTACAAGATAGGTTTCTAAATTCACTCTGTGATAGTACCTAGAGATTCAAGGCCATATCTATTCTACCAGAGCCTTGACTTCAGTTTGCAGGACAAATGGGGTTGCTCTGTGTCTAACGCCCACTGGTTCAGTAGTCAGTCTGAAGTCCTGCAGTCATGGCATTCAATTCTATTGAATTAAATATTAAAATGCAGTCAGCATAATAAACCCTTCAACAAGTGGATTTCACTTTTTTCAGGTTGTAAGTGTTCTCATAGATAACTGTGTTGTAGAAAAAGTAAATAGGAAATCAGTTACTGAACACCGAAGAAATGCATTGCTACCCAATTTTGTTAAAACATTTAAAATGTTACCTTTTAGGATTCAGTGTCAGAATTATAACACCACAGAAGTGAATGCGAGCAATTTACATTTCCCTTAGAGCTATTGTTTCACACTGTCTGAAGATTCAGGCTATGTCTTTCACTGCTGAAAACCGATGTATTTTACATCAAGCAATGTAAACTTTTATAAATTAGTGAAAACAAGGAAAAGACAAATTTCACTTTAATGTAACAGTCAAGGTTAACCTTAGTCCCACATCTGTCATTATATTGACAAAATATAAAGAGAAATCACATGATATTTACAATGAGAATACAGCCTTTGCAAGAGAACGCTGTATTAATTACCTGCTGCTCGCATTGGAATCTTCCCTCTAAAGTTCTACACTCACAGTCTGAAAATACCTTGCATTTTGGTTATGTATTTCTTTCCACATTTATGAAGAGTGAGTGATAGTTTTTATATTAAATTCTTCTGAACCAAAGTAAATAGGCTCAATGTATAAACTTTTGCACATACATTAAAAAAAAATATTGGTACAAGTTATAATTAATTATTTATATTAGTTACAGTCAAAATATTTTTTCTTAGTCACTGTCTGTTTTCTGTGCTATAACAAGAGCAAATATTATTTGTAGAAAAATTTCACAAGTTATCTAGAAGAGTGAATATATCTAGTCTGGTCATGGATAATTTATATATCAAAAAGTGACAGTCACAAAATAGTTTTTCAGTTTGATTTTTTCCTACCAGACAAGCAGGTGTAATTAAGCTGGAAAACTGTTTTCAAGGCAGTTGTTTCTGCTTAGTTCATCAAAAGGATCAAGGACACCTGATTATAATGTGTAACTAGCAGGTATGAAGCAGCTGTTTCATCTAGCAGAAAGAGCAGACCGAGTCACTAAACCTAAAGATAAGCTAAGAAATAAAGATTTTAGTTTTATTTTGTTTTTTTTTTTTTTTTTAATACTGAAAATGATTAACTCCTGAAAAAAAGTAACTCAGAAAGTGGTAATTTCTCCATTGCCTGTAATATCTGCAGCAGCAATGGATTTTATTTTTTTTTCCCCTGAAAGACATGCTTAACTAATCCAAAGCTGGCACAAAAGTTCTTGCCAGAGATAACGGTGTGGGAACTCCCCTTCTCTGATAACTTATACTAATTGTGTAACTTTGCATAGCACTTCCTTACCAGTAGGGCTTGGGTAGTTTAGATAGATTACTCCTGAGTGGTGCCTGACACAAGTTACTTGTCTCAGAAAAAATATGTAAAATAAAATTTGATGTGCTTGTGTTATATGAAGACCTAATAGTCTGGATAACCTGGGGATTTCTTTAGTCTTAAAATTGACAAGTTCCTACTAGTATCTCTAGGACATACAAGTACTTACAAGGAACAGAATGAAACCCTACGGACATGAAAATATTTCTCTGATCTATTCCAAAAGTGGTTCTTTAGATTTTTAGACCCTCAACATACTCAGTATTATCTGTAATATTGTAGTGAAAATAATTCTATTTGCATTCTTTTTAATTCCAGTGTTCACAATATGTTTACTTACATTCCGTACCGCTAAGTCTGACTGTACTATTTTGTATTCCATTTATCTAGCTTCAGCCGAATTGTTTAGTAAATTCTAGCCTGCTACTCCTTTCACAGCTCAGTAGCCACTGAACCTGCACAGATGCTGCTAAATACATTCTGAAGAAGACAGAGTTAAAAAAGTATACTGAGAGCCTCATTGACACAGGTAATCTTTCCTGTCGATGGCAAAAGAACTATAGGATTGCATTAAAAAAAAAAAAAGATAGGATTTACACTCAGGTAACTAAGAGAATTGATGCTGTCCTTGTAAACAGGACAGGTTAAATACAGGCACTAAGATACCAAGCAGTTATATACATTTTCAGTATAAACCTTCAGTGTAAATAAATCTGTTAGCATGGAAGTGTGACTACTGACTACAAGCTCTACTCCTTAGAGACTGGTTATATTTAAGGAGAAAATTTTCTCCTGCTTGGGAATCTGGTAAGAAATTTCAAGAGGAAGGAAAGAAAGTCAATAGGAGGTATTCTGGATGAAAACTTAAATACAAGTCCCTCTTTTCCCTGTCTTTCCTACCACTCTGTATATCACTCTTGTTACATTGCAATGTTTGGAGGCATATTTTCTAAAACAGTTCCCAGCCAGACAATCTTCACTCATGCCAAACTGTTTATTTTAAAGCTTTGAGTTCCCCAACTGAGGCTAGATTTAGCCATTCTTACAAAAAACTATGGGAGGCTCCAAGATGTCTCCTCTATGTCATTAAACCCACCTGTTCACTCTTTCTAAGTAGTGATACCAGGTCTAACTCTGCAGCTGGAAATGACTGGAGATCAAACTGTGCTGCAGCAACTTGAAAAAGTTGAAAATGAGTAGTTCCTATGAGATCATGTTGCAAGAAGTTCCCATGTTATCTATTTCCAAGAGATAGGTAGACACAGTTCACACACCATTACAAGCCCATCAGTTTCTTGAAAGGAAATGCATATACCTATAGCGTAGCACATACACCTGCACAGGCTTTCACTAGCAGAAAGTGGTTTGCATACCTATATCCAAAACTGTGTTTATAACATGATGTCTTAAGGTGCTTAACTACAATGTAAGACCTGAATGCAGTTTAGAGGCTATTCTTTGTAGTTCAGAGTGGAGACCTAATTTAGATGCTCTGAAACAGCGCATATTTCTGGGTATGTCTAAAGCTGGATGAATGTGGCTACCTTTTTGAGTAAAAAAATGGGGAAAATTAATGAAGACAATAGGAGAAAAAATATTTTCATTTCAAAATTATTAATTGCATGCCATCCTTTGTGTATTAAAGAATTTTTCTTGCTCTGAAAACCAAGTGATTTTTAATTGGTAGTCATCCTGAACATGACTGTTAGAAGAAAAAGCTTAAAACCAGGCATGTCAAATCCCTTTTCATAAGAAACCTGCAGTATAGAAAACTTTGCATTATAGGGACTAAAGAAAGAATACGCAAAGTTTAAGATACCTGAACTATAATAAAACTGGCATCGACAAGAAAATGTTCCACTAATAGTAGGGACCAGTAAGAAAAGGTATTTTATTTCTGGCCCTGCCTGTGCAAAGATGAGTAGTATTCTCAGATCTATGAAAGCACAAAACAGAAAACAAAGAGAAAAACAACCCTGCACTTTTAACCAAATCTGCTTCTTGTATTTTATCAGCAGCAGTAACGATTCAACAATTGGGTTTTAGTTAATCATTTCATTAGTAAACACAAAAAAAAACAAATACCATCAAACTATATAGAGATAGATTGCTCTTTATGGAGCAGTTTCTGGTGTTAATAAAAGTAAAACAGCGTGGTTTTACTTTACAGCACCCTCCCCCAGCTTCTTTACTCCATTGCTTTATTTCAGCCACTGAAGTAAGAGGATATGAACAGGAATATATGTGGAAAGAGACTGGTTCAGTAAAAAGCTGTTTTCTTATGCAGCTACTATTTTGTTGTAGAACTATATTAAAAAACTAAAATGGAAAATAAGGCAGTTTTGCAGCAGGTATTGTATCAACAAACATACCTTAATTTTCCGCATACTATGCAAGAGCAAATTGAGTGTCTTTTGGTCAACAGTGAAATGCCATTTGTAAAAGAAAGTAACTTAGGTTCATTAGGATTTCTTCTCCCCTCTAATCCATTGCAAGTCTGCTTTTGTTTATGAAAATAGATTTGATCAGCTAATCAGAGTGTAGAGGTAGCGTTCACTCATTCAGCAATATTCAGCAGTTTTTATTCACTTTTATACTTCATTGCATTTTCACTCTTGGAAACTCATTTACATAATCTCCGTATGGTCATTTCACAGTAACTGTATGCAACTCTAGATATGCCAGCTAATAATTACCCTAAACTATCTGAGAATACCTAACTACATAGCGACTATACAGTTATTTCTTAAACTCTAGATTGAAATTCCTCTGACTGGTCCAATACCATGAAATGTCAAGCTGTTTACCAACAACAAAGACCGTACCTCTGCTTCTCAGCCCCTGCAGCTGAAGCAGAAAATGCCGGTGTTTACTTAAAGAAGAAGGGGAGAAAAAAACTCTCCTTCCTCTGTGCTTGGTCCTGTGTCTTTTGGAGTGAATAGTAGTTTTTGTCACTGATTTCAATGGGAGCTGATTCGGACTCTCTTTCTCATCCTTTTTATGCCCCATCCTCATGCACTTCAGGAAAATATTTTACTTACACAATAATTGTCATAAAAATGTAATTTCTGTAGACAAGATTCTGCTGTGTTTCCTCATCTATTGGCTTAGTTTAGGTTTCCCACCATCTCTTATACAGAGCCATGATGTGCATGTCTGCATATCTAAACATGTAATTTCACTAGAAAAATAAAAGACAATGCAAGAATTTTCCCTTGGAACTTTTGTTGTCCAAAATCTGCAGGTATTTTTACCATAGCATCCCAGCTTCCCTGGGCTTTGCTCACTACTTTCTAGCATTACTGAGACACAAGATGGCTTATCATGAGATTGCTTCCTTTTTGTCAGAGTAGAGTTTGGATTAAATGACTAGGGAAAGGGGCAAAGGCAAATTATGAAAGGCAGGACTTTCCTCCCCTTCCTCCTTAGCAATTGAGTTAAAAAATGCCACTGACTTTAATCAGCAGTTACAGGGTATTGAATTGTACAGGGTTCTAGCACTTGGCAGAAGAGATGAAAAAATTCTGAATGGGGATAAAAGAAAACACAGAAAAGCCTATATACAAATGCAGAAGAAAACAAAAAAAGCTGTTTTCTTTGATATTTTGCAGAATACACAGAAATAACATTTGGATAATGATTAAATAATACTGAGGAAGTCTACTGGGCAAACAAGGAATTTCTCAGGGTTGTATATGTGTGTGCTATTTAATTGTTTTGGATTTCTGGTTGAGATTTCTTTTCTTTTCAAAAAGAATGATGTGATCTAAAAAGAGAGGACAAGCTTGGTTCAGTTATAGCTTTCATATAATTACTACAAACTAATGCAAATTAGACTGTAGGTCTGCTCAATGTACATTTCTGTGCTTGCCAAATTATGTTTGGCAGTGTGGTCAAGCAATAACAGATGCACACTGTGCCTAGTTTTCTCGGGCTGTTCAATAATTAGGAGGGCCATGTATTATAATAAACCACATCCCCTTGGCTGAGATTTGGATGCAAATTGCACACTAATTCACTTCCAAGTTTTTTGGAAGCATACCAAAAGACATGAAAATTAGGGAAATATACTATTTACTTCGGGAAATGTGTTTAAAACTAAATAAGGCTCATTTGTAAGCAGTGTTCATCTATTCCATCCTTGTAAAAAAAAATTAACAATAAGTTCCATTTCCTTTACTCAATTTAGTTCAGCTCTAGCACAGAGCAGCTAATGTGACACCTCTGCAATGTTCGTGGCATCTCTATTATTCTTGTACTGAGAGAGTACAATATAAAAGACAGTTACTCTGCTTTGTATTTCTCTAAGGTATTGCTGAGGTTGAGTGGATGATATCAGTTCAATGAAAGACTTGAATCACACTGCAATCCAAATTCTTTGCAATCAGTTGAGTTGTAATGGCATGCTGTTTATAGCAGAAAATTCGTCTTTTGAAAGGGCTGAACATTCTTTACCCTTAGCTCTTATACAAAGGCTGAATGGACAGATTTAATGAAAAAAAAATAATACTTAATGAAGGAAATTCTAGGAAATCCAGTAATGTAATGTAGCTACATGCACAGATGTAACTACACCTGTCTCCAAATTCTGGAGAAACAGAAAATTAAAATAATTGAACTTATTGCTACACGTATTAACAGGTAGTTATGTTGTCCTGAAAATCATTTAACAGTGAGCTATCTTGCAGTAATAGTTAACAATCTTAAATAGAGAAATATAATGCAACCTAAAAGTGGTGTAATAAGAGATACAGGTTTTGTGTTTATTGCTTACTAATTGTATTGTGATTGCACTGAGACAGGCTCACAGGTTAGGACTCCTCTGTACACACTCTAGACAAATACAGAAAAAAAGGCAGTGAAAATGGCAAAAATCAGAAAGCATTCCTGCAGTATTATTTTAAATTTTTATTTTCAGAAGAAATATCACAGAACATAATTTTGTAAATCTTTCCAAATGCTTTAAATTTTACAGTGATGTTCATGCAGTTCTTTGCAAGAAGACAATGAGGCAAAATGTTGCTTGCCAAAAATATAAAAACCCTTTTCAATATATTCTACAATGCCATCACAATTTTAGTGACTACAGTGTAGTTTTGACATGGGTGATTTAGTTGTAAACTAATTCACGTAGGCACCATCGGAAATCTCTATCGTAAAACAAAAGTCAGTAGTTTACTGAAGAAGTCTTAACTATTAAAAATTTGATAATATAGAAATAAAGGCATAATGACAGTAGGCAACTGTCCTAGGACTAAGACTGTTTTAGGAGGATAAATCAATGCTGTGATATGCAGCCATGGCTAGACTGCTGTGTGTGTCAGGTTTACAGAGTTTTATAGTAGGTGGTTTTTTAGGTGTTTCTTAGGTGTTTATCCTATTTGGTGGTTGCTGGTATTGCAACCATATCATCATAGACTAACAGAACAGCAACAGAATTCTTGTCTACAGCATGATGAACACAGAGTTAACTACATAAAAGCAGTTTTGGCAAAAGTATTGTTCACTCTGTATGTTGAAATTGAAAACAGGCTAAAGAATAAATGTGGAAGCGCAGATGAAATTCTAAACTCATTTGAATCATTTAAATTAAGGGACTATAAAGAGCTTTAGGTAGATTTTGAAAAAATAACTGGTTGAAAAACTTAGTAGCAGATAATCTTCAACACAGATAAGACCTCCCTAAAACACATTAGTGGAAACAGTTTAAAGTATTTATACATAACGATGTCTCCTGAATTAGTTGTAACCTCTCAGGAAAAAAAGATCCAGGCATTACTGTAGACAGCTCAATGAAGAGACTTGTTCAGTGGTGATTAAAAAAGCAAATAAGATGTTAAATTGTGTTAAGAAGGGAATAGAGAATAGAAAAGAGAAGATTACAATTGCATTATATAAATAGATGGCACATTGATTACTGTATTCAGTTAGACATCTTATTTTAAAAAGACACAAATGAGAAGGTGAAATGAAGTACAATGAAAATGACAAAGGTGTTACTTTCATAGTCACTAAATTATGTCAGCCTCTCCAGAAGCATAAGGGACTAAGTGGAAAATGTTAATCCCAATTTGCTAGAACCATCCCCAGAAAGCTAGACCTTTTTCTAACATTTATCAGATGCAAACCAACCCAGTTTTTAACATTAATGAGAGACTGCTTCAGCATGCTGCCAGTGTCAGATTCGGGAAAATATAATGATGGTATAGCGACATTTTTGGACTCCAGTCATTCTGTTGTGTGTGCACTCATCGCAGATGCAAAGTATGTGTAAATCCAAATCAACATTTGAGAAATAATGTAATTTCCATTTTTAATGAAGAAGCTTTCTCCAGAATTAGTCTTTCCACTTAAACTTCTGGGTATGTCTCGCTTGTGACATTTTCTTGCAAAGCGTGCTTAGGGGGAAACCTGAGGTTTTGGGGTGCTTGCTTGGAGGTGGGGGGATTTATTACTGCTTTTATGAGGATTTTACTCTTCTTTTTATAGAAACAAAATCATTGAGGTCAGCTAGAATTTATTAACAATTATTATATTGTTGTGAAGTGATGAGGGTTGTTACATCTTGCCTGAACTGTGCAAGACAGCAGAATATATATGTAGTAACTTCCCCAGACTTGGAGAAGACCTCTGAAAACATCGAGTTTGTGCATATCTATGTCTGGTGAAACAATATGTGTGCATGTTAAACATTGAAAATAGTCCAAGAGCTGCCATTAATTTGAATTGATCTGAAATCATTATCTGGAACTGCCAGGAAATTGAAAAATGAGTTATTTCCACAATTCTTATCTGAGATACTCTGTCTTTTGAGGAATGTACAAGAGTGATATCGTCCACTACTGCTAACTTCAGTAGAACATTGATTAATTAAGTATGAAAGAGAGCACGAATGATAGGGTGCCTCTTCACTCAGAAGAGACTTTGGTAATACATCCATACCCAGTTATACTTGTCCTCTGCCTGTGTATGGTGAATGCAATACATGAAGTCTCCCTGGTGTGTTATTGAGTAAAATAGTCTTCTAATAACATTACATAAACTATACATCAAGTTGTGTAAACCTATATAATGATAAATGTCTAACAAAACTTGGGATGTATTGTGCAGACCAAACACATAGTCAGTTGTCTTGGTCTTGCCAGCTATGTTTCTTCAGCAGATGACAGCTTTTGTGACTTTTTCGGTCTATTGTACTAGAGGTGGTAGAATTACACTGGCACGTATTCTGTATCTATTAGATGGCTGCCTGCGTTTAAAGCTCAATGATCTCTGCAAATTCCTTCTAGTCAGTACTCCTACGTTCCTTATCAGAATTTTCCTTCAACAATATCACCTCTCCTGTAGTGTCAGGTGAAGGCCAAGATAAATAAATTAATTCCTCTACATTTGATTCAGCGTGTGACGTTGACGCCATTAAAATGATCATTATGACTTACTGTTTTCCTTAACCAGAGCCTCCCTCAATAACTCTGCCAAGTTAGGCAGAACTGAAACCAAGTAATAATTTTTAATTAATTGACTATGAAAAATCTTTTCAAAATTCAGAGCATTCAAAATTTTCAGAGAGATCGGAACATTTCTCTTCAATCATTTTAAGTTGAAAATAACCCATTTCCCCATTAGTCCACTGAAAATTTTGCATTATAAAGGGTCTTGCTGAAAAAATGAGATAGTTTTATTATTATTATTATATATATTTCTGTTTACTTTTTGTTCATTTATTTTTAAAGCTAGAGCTCAAATTTGCAAAGGCAGGTAGTTAAGTTAGATGCCTAAATACCTCCACACATGTGACAATAAATCTCAGTCAGATCAAGGTTTTAAACCTGTTTTCTGCTGCATAATAATATATTGGGAAAAACATCTGTAGATTATTCTATTTTCATCACTGATTTTTTTATTTTTTAAATGACTTTGGGAAACTATTTGTCTTATAAGATAGTGGATAGTATGCTTTGTTCAAACCTTGGAATGCTCTAGGAATGGTATAACCACTAAGGTTAAATTGTTCTCTTGCAAGACTCGATGTCAGCAGTGCGATCTGTTTCAGTTCAGAAAAGAATATCAATTCTACAGTATTACTCAGGAAAACCCTTCAGTCTAATGACCCTTATTTATCATCTTCATATTACAGAGCTCATATCAATAGCCTTTTTTGCTCAGATATGAAATATAATTTCTGTATTTACTAGAGTGTTACATATTAATGTTTCTTACCCTGCTATTCAGATTTGCCCTTTTGCAGTTGCCTTGTGGTTCCCTGGAAGAACCGAAATCCAACCTCTGAGACTGTCACCTAATAGTTGTGGAACCAGCTGAAAAAGAGTTTCTCATTTATATCAGTTCTTCATGGATAATACAGACTGTGGGGCAAGATCACAGCCAAGTGGGAGGGATATTTAAATATAAATTACTCACTGGAGGAATGGTGTGATGTTTGTGAAGAAACTAAGACAATTACCATGAAACACAGTTGGGTTCTCTTTCATTGTTTCATGGAGTAAAAAGACCAGCAAAGGTATATGCACCATTCAAAGCCTAACAAATAAAAGCTTATATTTGATGCAAGTGGAATGGTTTTGCACTGCTCTTTGCACACTGGCATTTTATTGCTGGCATTTTCAAGACATGGTGTCTCCCCTTTTCTTTACGGCATAATGAGTTTAATCACTCCATATCGGGAATATTGTTTTATGAGGAAGTGTGAGGGACTGCTCCAGACTGTCCTACAGCTGAGCAGCCACAACATTATCTGGAGGAAACGTGTTCAAATTCCTATTAGGCAGAAGATGTGATTGGACCCACATCTGCCATACCCCCAGTGAACGTTGTAGCAAATAGTCTACTCAGGATAGAATGGAAAGAAGATGGTCCTTCACTCCTACCTAGTGTTATTTCACATTTCCTCTGTGAAAAAGACTACATTCAGGACCAGTTCTAGGGTAATGAATCTTATTGTCCTAGGTTGTCTCCCTGCAACTAGAGATGTAAATAACACTCCTCAGAGACGTATGAGAAATAGCTCTTTTCAGTATTTCCCATGGGCTATTTTAAGTAACTTTTGGTCTCTGTTATGTTTTTATGGATCCTGCTGTCAGCTTTCTCTTCCCACAGACTTCATGTAGGGAAACAAAGCACCTGGATTCCAATAAGTGGCAGGTTTGGTGCTGCAACAACCAGTCAATGTTTTGATGACCAAAAGTGTTTCACAGGAAAGTTTTATATCCTCAAGATTTTGACAACCTTTGCAATTTTAAAGAAGTGGGATAAAACTATCTCAGAAGTGGTTACGAAAGCTGGGGACACTTTTGTTAACTGAGCTGTCATTTTGGCATGGTTTCAAGACAATGGCAGACTCACTGAAAAAAATATTGCATCATAAAATAGACCGCGTTACAGAATCTTAGCATGGAATATACTTCAGAACATGAGGTCAAGCTGTGTTTGTTATCTCACAGAGATTAAAAAACCCCAAGCAACCAAAAACCTCAACCTAGCAGAGGGTTAATTTAAAACTAAGAAGAATCTACTTTAGGCAGTAATGTTTTTCAAACCTTCCTTTATAATTTTTGCTTATCAAGGAGTGCCCTTCTGGTATATCAACTGAGCCAAGACTGAGTTCTCAAATACTATGATGGCTTCTGTTAATTAGATAGTTTATCTGTGATGAGTTGTTGACACTGAGATGATTTGTGTTAAATAATTTTAAAATATTCTGTGGGGCACTAACTTAGATGCATTGTTTGTTCATATTCCAGGCCCCGGCTTCAATCTTTTTTACAGCCCTCGACAGAAATGAAGTTGATGCTTCAGCAAACTTCTTTAAGTCAGAACAAGTAACATTGCAAAGATATTTCTGAGTAACTGGAAAACTCTAATAATTTTATCTTTTTATACTCTGGGCTTTAGTTTAATGCCATAAAATTTGAAGAACATTTTTGGTAAAATTATTTAAATATGTTAAGTTTTGTTAGTTTAGCATTTCTTAACTATTTCTTTCGTGATGCTTTCCCACTCAAAAATCCATCTCCGGTCCCCCAATTCAGGGAAAAATGCAGGAAAGTCTTGCAGAAAGTGACATTTCTTTCTACCAGGGTGCTGTATTTTTATACATGTTTTATCTTTTGGTGGGCTTTACTGTCAAAGGAAAGGTGGATAGGCTGAGTTTTAATTGTGAAATACATTATTTGTTACAAAAATCCACACATTGTACTACAGTGGTGCTTGGTAAGTATTACACCATTTGAAATGAAAAAAATTTTAAGGCTGAATGTGGATGAACCAAGAATAAAGACTTACAAGTAGGAAGTACTCTGGCACCGTAATAACAGGAGCACATCATTATTTGTTCTTCTTGTTCTTCTGCTCCGTAAGTTAGTTCTCCCCTCCTATCTTGCTTCTTTGTTCTTATACCTTTCCACCTTCCCAATTCTCTCTATTCTTTTCATTCCCATTCCCCCTTTCAACAAAAATTATACTCTTCTTTCTGACTGCTTTTATCTACTTTTCTCTTCTTTGCCTCCACTCTCTCTCTAGTCTTTAAGCCCCAAATGCTCCCTTTTCCTTCTCAACGCCCCATCCTTCCTGAGTGGGAGGGCTGCCCATGCCGCTATAACACCTCAGACTCTGTTGTGATCTCCATTCTGCATTTGCACATGGATACAGTCCCCTAATTGAAAGATTTTTTTTTTTATTAAAAGCATTAGACATTTATATGTAGGAATAACACTTGCAGAGACATTCTCTAGGTTAAAAGTTAAAAGGGATGTCAATCATCATACTTCAGAACATAAACAGATTGCCAGCGTGGGTTGAAAAGGAATTTTCCCCACATAAAATCATAGAAGTTTGCAATAGAAGGAACTAATAGGTCAGCTAATCCATCTACCTGCCAATTCAAGCTTCTTCCCCACTATGTATTTTGCTGTTCCTTTGGCCTCTCAAAAATCTTAAGTGATTGGACTGTTAATGCTTCCCTGTAGTGATTATACAGTCATTTAGTGCACCCAGTTTACTCTCCAGATTTTTTGGGTAATCAGTCTAAACTTTCTTTTACTACCTTCATCCCAATAGTCTTAATGGCACTTCCATCTATCATATTAAATAACATTTCTCTCCTGCCTTATTTTTTACACCTTTCCAGTAAATCTAAATTGCTGCCACGGCCTGTTCGATGATTCTTACCTAACCTATTACTTGCCTTTAGCTAAATAGACAACTCTTTTCAATATCACCTCTGCTTAAAATTACACTTCTGTAACTATAACACACATGAGAAGAATGACCTACACCACAATTGCAGGCAAACTAGAGCTTCTGAATATACTTACAAACACATATAAATAGATTTGTCAACAAGAATGTCCATGTATGTGGTACACTTACACCTATGCAAAATGAATGTGTAGCTAATTCTATTATAATTCCTTGTCAGTCAGCTCTTTCAGCTATATGAATGTTTCCGTGGTACTCTGTTCTGTCCTGAAATTCTTTGTTCAGAAAGGAAGACAACTTTCCAAATTAGGTCTCTGTCTCTTCAGGGGTAAGAATTTTGTCTGGGGATTCAGAACAATGGTGAATTGCAATACAATAAAAAATGCAGGGAAAAGCTTTAAAGCTTGACAGGGAGGTTAAACAGGTAAAAGAGTGCTGTATGCCCCTTCCTGGGCCACTTATAAATCATCCCACAGACCACTAAAATTAGTCAAACCAGAATGCACCAGCAGGTTTTAAATTTCTCATATCCTAGCTTGCAAACAAGGGCAAGATTGAAAAATGCACAGGTAACCCTGAAACAGGCAGGACAATACTTTGCCTGGGTCTTAAAGGGACACATATTCTTGCAGATGTGACAGAGGACAGCGGGAGAAAGCACTGCATTGCTGTCCAAAGGTATCACATGTGAGTCTTCTGTTATTTGTGAAATTAGTAACATGCCAGAAGAATGAATAGGAAGGTATAATTCTTCTTGTACTGTGTGTTATTCTTAGAGCACCAAGGAGTTAGAAAACCAACAGAGAGAATGTCAACCCTTGTCACAAACAGCTTTCAACTACCATCTCCAGTTTCTGTTTTCCAAGACAAACATAAGTCTCCACTCTTCTAAACCTAATATCATAATTTTTCTAGAGCTATGGATTTTGTAAGTGTAAGGCTTTACTATGGACATATTTTGAAAGTCTTTTTACAGCTAAGCAGGTGTTATCAGATGAAAGCGGCTAGTGACCTTCACTACACACCCTAGCTCTCAAGATACTTTCAGACTTCATTGACCTAAGGAGATCAGTGAGCTAGGCTGTTCACATAGCAGAAGCAGATTGCACTGTTGCTCCTGTAAAAGTATGTTGAAAAGTACAATATAGAACTTTCTATTGTAGGTCAATTTCTATTATAATTCTAACAAACATGTAAGTGATATACTTAAAAGATGAAACGGTTACTATAAAGTATCCTAACTAGATGCATTTCTGTAACTCTATTTTTATATTTCTTTACCTCCTTTGTAGATTAGCACAAACACAATTAATTAATCATGAAAAGCAACTCCTACAGAGTAGAAGCAGAATTTTAGCTTCCAAAGCAACTTCCCTGCCAGACCTGAAAAATCTTATTCATTGTCAAGCAGTGTCACTCTTAGCCAGCCTTTGATACCATGAGGTGCAGCAACCAAGAATTGCAGCAGTCTGCCTGTTTTTTGACATGGATACAGGATTGAAATATACTGGGCTATTTTCACCATCTGGTACATGCATTTCAGTTGAATGAAAGCAGATGAACTCCTGGGCACTTTGGTGATGAAACACCAGGAGAAAAGGAAACAAAACCTAAGAGACAAAAAAATGTTAGTGAGGAAAAGAAAGCTGAATTGATCTAATTTCTGGACTATGGAAGGCCATCTTCTACATTTCCTCACACTTGACATGGAACTACATGTTTGACTCCTTGCACGTTTGGAATAGGAATACATTAGATTAAGCAGAATGTTCTAATGATCCTTTTTAGTTTTGAAATCTAGGGATCTATAAATATGTATATATCAATGTTGCTGTGACTATGATTTGCAGCTGTCAATCAGTTTGCCTTTATGGCTGTAAATTTTCATTTCACTAGATTTTTTTGTGTAGTCTTCTAAAAAGAATAAGTCTACTCCACATCTCCACATTTTAGACAGAAGAGTAATGCATGATTAACAGTATGCTGAGAGGTGTCACATTCACATTAACACTGATGTGTGAACCAGTGGTCAAATGGCAGATTACATGTCTGTCACAACACATCAGGGCAGTGTTCCAGTCTGCCAGCTTTACCCTGCCCAGCTTCTTCAAACAAAGAGTTCTTCTGAAAAATGTAGCACAAAAAGAATGTTGAGCCTTTGGGGGAAAAAGAAGTCTGTCTCACGGTCAAGCTTTTTGAAGTCTTAGTAACATCAAATGGCAGAAGAGGTTACTCACAATCACGTAACCTTGCAGGTTCATGGATGTCTATAACACAAATGTTGCATATGTGGCCTTATCAAAGATTTTCTGCATGATAACTATATTACTGAAAAAGTACTACGGCTGGCATATTTCGATTTGGAGAAAGGATGCCAATTCTATCAAGGCTAGAAAAACTCTGACCCAGTTCCAAGAGAAAAAGCAAGTTTTTGGAATATCATTTGAAGCAAGAAGTTCCAGTTCATTGGAAATGTCATGAAAAGTGTCCTTCTCCTTTTGTCTTAAGGACAGAATTTTATTTTTGAAGTGGATAATTAAGTAGCTGCTCAATTTCTTATATAGCAAATAGTCACACCTGGAACTGAAGTGACTTTTAGTGGGTAATGATGTCTGAAGACAATACATATAATGAAGCGGAACATATTTTCAATCCCTTGGGATGTTTTCATATATCAAAAGCAAAATTTTAGACAATAATTGTAATATTGTTTGTAAAATCAAAAATACTCTCTCAGGGTTTAAAAATGCTTTCTAGGGGGTTGTGGGTATCATGCTCACTTGAACAGTGCCTGACTTCTTACATGCTGCAAGTTCCAAAATATCTGCTGAACTTTCCTGGAAGTTAAATTGTTGTTCCAGCAGTATTCTCACTGAACTGGAAGCACAAAATGTAAGATATCAGGGCCAAAACACTGAAAACACTTAAATAACATAAAAGTTAAGTTCTATTTTCTGAACATCCAAGTTACATAGGTCTTCTTTACAACATAAAAATATGCCTGCTAAAGAATATTATCAAAATACTATACTTGTGAGTAGTTAGCATGAGCCAATATTTGGACACAGCCCAAAATGAGTAGTTAAGTATTGTCTTGGCTCATCTCTTAAATGTTAATATGTGTTTTCTATATATAATGGACTTGATGATAACCTCTTACAACATTTTAAGCATTGACTTTATCAGAACCACTCTCGATTTATACAAAAACAAGAACTGGAAGATAGAATCTATGTATAGATAGGATACGGAAATATATGTAATGTGTGCATCTGCAATATGCTACGTATACTCTCTCTAATGATATAGAATACATATTCTACATTCTATAAAAAATTGCATATTAATACACAGAAATATATTACTCCTTCTGTAGTGATTATTTAGATTTTTACATTGCTTCTGCATGGATATATATTTCCATACAAATTATTGTAAAATTCAGTGCTTTGTATCATCGTTTAGCTTTTACTAAAATCCTCTTTTCTGCTCCCAATTTAAAATATTGAATACCTATATAGTTGCCAAGATCTATGAATTTATATAGTGCATACACATTTATTTTAAAACTAGTATATTATGGTGATAGGAAGGAACTTTTATAATTTTCTCTTTTTTAACTGTAAATTATTATTTCATAAAAAAAAAAAAATATACCACTGCTTTGTTAGTGAAATGAAGTTCAGCAACATTCAGCTGAGCCACAATTCAGTTTGTCAGACTTGGCTTCCTTTCATCATTTTTTTTCTTCCTGACACTATGAACCTGCTGCTACTGTCATAAGATGTAAAGTTTATTTCTGTACACATTTTGCTTCTCATTTTTGTATGAATGGCTCCTATGTCTTGAGGCACAGAAATGTTATTTTCTGTGGATTGACTTTAGGCTTCTCAGGAATAACATAGGTACGGCATGTTAAAGGAAGGAAGAGTAGCTAGAGGGTCTGAATTCCACCTTTAGCTATCTGCTTTCTAATTCACTTAAAGTCACTTAAATAATTATTCTTAAGCAAAGATTTCACTTTATGTCACAGCACTATACATAAAAAGCAACTATAGTTGTGCAGCACAGCATGGTGTTATAAATGATACAGCAGTATAATACTGTACATTCGGAAAGCAGATAAAAAAATGTGCACATCATAAATGAAATGTTTTCACTGATATTCATTAATTTTATTCTCATATTCAAAGATAGATAATTTTAATGAAATGCATTTAAGCTTTCATAAATGCACACTTGAGCAATGTAAAAGAAGTAGTAGAAAAGAGTCTAATATTATTTTGGTAGGAAGAAAAAGAGGTATACTTGTATGAAAAAATTCTCAAGAAAATCAAAGCTGATACATGGAGTTTATTACCCATGAAGAACTTTAGTAAAAATAGTAATAAAATAGTACTCACTAGTGGAATTTTCATAAGCATTTATTATTGGTCAGCTCTGTTTCTTCTAAGTTTCATGCACATTCTTAACAATTTCTGCAGAAGCAGAGTTTCTTGAATTGTAGGACAAGATTCATGGGGAGAATTATGTTCTTAAAGTAGCAGTTAGGCATCTAAATAAAGTAACATTATTTATTCTGTAGTGTTCACTAAATCCTTACTGAACTGATGCTCGTAAGTGTCTAGAGCTGCTCAGCATCTACATTTTTTGGAAATATTATTCCCGTAATTACATTGATAGACACATGTTGAACAACCTATACTTTCAAAACACGTGGTAAAGTATCAACTAACCTTATAAACCCAGTTTAATTCAGATTAATTTCATAACCCTGCCTGTGGGTCCTGAAAGTCTTGCCTATACTTAGCTGTCAATTAAAATCTGAAGTGATTTAAATTATCCTTGTTAGAAGTTTGGTTTTGGTTCAGTACTTAATTTCAAAAATTATTTACACACATGGTATTATCATAATATAATGAGTCATCTGTTAATTATTTTTGACATCTAGGATAATAAAAATATACTAATGTTCCAGTTATTAATAGAATTGGCCTATCTTTATGAACCTCAAATGTACCAAACTGCCATGATTGTTGGAAAAATTGGCACCAACTCACACTTTCATCTTCAAAACAGGGCAGGTATTTTTTTGCATCTAACTTCTGTGCAAATGAGTACAACCTGCAAGTCTGTCTTTACATAACTGCAGATAAGCAGTGTTTAACCTACCTTAGATTAAAAGCCTCTCAGCAAAATTCATGATGACTACACATGCCATCAAAAATAATCTTCAACCGACCACATGCTGTGTAAGGGTACTAGTGAAATACTTCATAAACAGACAGAATGCAAACATGCACAAACACACAAACCACTAATGCCATAAACAACCTCAAGCACAGTACAAACAAAATGCATGCCAAGAAACCTGCTTAAAAATTTGTATTATAGAAAAATACACTTTCAATGTCTGAAAATTTATTTGACTACTTATACAATAAACAAAACTATGCAGAGTCCATGATGGCCATTGAATGAAACTTCTGCCAAGCTCCAGCAACTGTTTATTATTCACTGTCCCTGGACAGATATACATTATGTATGATCTTTAGGGTAGCTCTTCTTGTTCTCCATACATAAGTCACCTAATAAAACAAGTCAACATCTATACGATATGTGATCATGTGTCCCCTATATACTTACCACATTTATAAAAACCCAGTAATTATTAGGTAATGGTTTGGGTACTTGACAGATATAACAATCTAAATCACGGAACCAATTTACTCCTCATATAAATCCACCTGCTTCAACACCACTTTGCATATGTAAATTCACTTCTATATAGAATTTAAAAGTAGAGTTTCAGTCTTACTGGACTAATTATGGTGCATATGAGAACCACAACCATGCTTTTGAAAAGAGCAAAGGCCTCACAATGGCATTGCAAAGCCAGGCACTTCAGTACCTAACGCAGCACTCTGCTGCCAAGTGAAACCTTTAGCCCATACTTGGCAGGCAGACTGGCTGCAGACAAACCTGAATAGGATTTATGTTACTGAAAGTCAGAGAAGGTTGCTGTTAAGTGGGAAATACAGAGAAGAAAGTCAGAGCCCAGAACCTGTCCCTCAGATGGAATCAGATCTATCAGTTCAGTCTGTATGCTAGAATTTAGTCTGAGGTTCCTCCCCTCCAATCTCTTCTGTGGGAGGTTGTGAGGTAGGACAGATCTGGCACCCAGCTTTAAGACTGGAATGACAAAAGATGCAATTTCATTAAAATTACTCCCAGACTCTTCCTATATCTTTTTACTACTGATTTGGCAAACAGCAGCACAGTGCTGTGGCAGGCTCTGCACTGCATGCTTAACAGATGGCCAACTATGTAACTACTAAGTCTAGTCTTTTCCTTGCTGGAGCTCTGACTTTATTTTTTTTTTTCTTCTCATACAGGTGTTTATGTTCACAAAACCTGCAGAAATGTTGTGATCTTCGGTCCTTTAAAAAATTCAGTTACACTGACCAAATATTTACAGGAACAAAAGGCAGAAGTGGGTAGATAAAAAGATGGACTGGTAGTGTGTGTCTGGTTTCTTAAGGCTAAACTCCCCCCATGCCAATAGTTAAAAAGCCTGTCTGGACACAGGACATCCAGACGGGAATTCACTGAAAATCAGAAGTGAATCAAAGAGTAAGCTGACTGGTAAAAGCTGCTGAGAAGAGGGAAAGTCCAGGCACACCAATCCAAGCACAGCTACGCCAAGCTTCCTAATAAATGGTGACTCTGAGCTAAGTCTTTCAGGGCATGTCTAAGCTGTTACCTCAACACAAGAAAGTTTAAGGAGTACAGTGAAAAAGTGTGAATGGTCTCAAAGCAACGTGGTATCAGAAAATGACTGAATTAAACCAAACAAATTTCACTGATGACTAAACAGACAGCAGTGTGGGCACAGATTTATCAGTTCTTGATGACTCATACTGGGACAATTTAACCAGTTGTCCAACTGAGCAGGAGAAGTGACTATCCCCATGTTAGAGACAGGATTTTCATTCACCAGATGCTGCTGTTTATAACTAAGAATATTAAAATAAGTGCAATTAGTGGTCTTGCAAAGTAATACAGAATTTCACATCCCAGATTGGCTGAAAGGTCATACGTCACCTCTTCATCCATACTGTTCAGCAGATGCCCCAAGAGAATTATCATTTAAATTCAACAAATATCATGAATCTTCATTACCAGATTGCATGGATTAAAATAGTCAGATTCTAAATGAATTCAATTAAATGGCATAACTTTTGCACTACAGATCAGTCCTTAGAAAAGAGCCACTTATTAGATTATTTACTGTTGTTTTTAACACTTGTTTGATTTGAAACTTAATAAACAGTAAGATGTAAAGACCTTTTGTGAATTTTCATTAAAGAAATCAGCACGTGCCAAAAACATCTTTCTGAATACTCTTCAGGAGTAGGAAAGTCTTCAGGAGAAGGTAGCAAACCAAGCTATCACTTATATTTTAGAAATTAGGGATAAACACAAAAAAAATTTTTAACCAGGTGGACATGGAAAGAAGTGGGAGATCCTAAGGGTTTTTCAAGACCTTTTCCTAAATCAGAATTAAGTAATGAGATAGTTATTTTCCTTTTCTTTACCCTTCAGATCTCCTTATATACAGATTTTAGTGTTCTCCTCTATTATCTATGCATCTGTATTATATATGTGTCTTTTCCCCAGTGACTGTCTGCCTCTCAAGAATACTGATTAACATGACCTCTGTATGCCTGCCCATCCTCAGCAGAAACAAGATTTTTTCAGTTTTTCACTCCAACTAAAGATCAGCTTGGGACAATCAACACTACTGCATGTTTTCAAACTGAGATCTGAGAATTTGCTGGCTAGTACAAAACACAACATTATGGTTTTGTAAATTTAGAAAGGACTTCCTCCTCTTGGTATTAGAATTCTGACACACAGATTTTGTGTTTGTTTGTTGTTTTTTTTTTTTCCCCCTCAGATATAACATAAGGAAGTTTCTGGAGATATGGTTATTGCATTCCTGTTTTTTTTTATTGGCTACCTACTTGCCCAAATTCTTTTGTAGCAACAATCCTCTCTTATTGCAGTGACGTTACTTCAGTTTATATTATAAAAATAGAGCAGCTAAAGATTTGGCTTTGGCATAGGTGAGTATTATCTGCCTGAAACCATGCTTGATTTGGAAGGTTTTGGCTACGGTGGTGCAAATCCCTTGACACAACTTCAGACTTTAGGTCAGAAGGGGATATTCAAGTTCCTTTATGACAACTGAACATGACTTAGTGATTAAAGATGTTGGGTGACCTGACATCTCTGGAGCTCTGCTACAGAAAACAAAGTCACGGCCAGAAGCCTTTAAACCCACATACTTGTCTGTGTGTTTATTAATGTCATCAGTAGTGGCAAATGCAATATATAGTTTAAAAAAATAATGCTCTATTTTTTTAAACTGGATTTATAAAGTCCAAATGTTTACTTAGAAATTAAACATTTTGGTACTGGGGCCTCTAGGATATGTTGGCAGTGGAAAAACTAACCTACACCAGATGGCAGAGGTTAAAGAAATACTATAAAATATGGCTTCTATTCATACAGTTCTCAGACAAACAGAACCCCAAGCAGAAAAAAACTGTGAAAGTGGAAAACCTTTTCATTTGCTTACATTTCTCTTTGCTACTCAGCAAACCTGAGAGGTATTGTATCATCACGTATCAAGAAAGTAATATGCCAGATTGTTGTAACAGGTGGAATATGTTTGTTTGTAACACGTTGAATCTGAAATAAAGAAAGGACCAAAGTTACGAAAGGTTCTACAAAAACATTTACAAAATGTAAGTACCTCGGTTTTGTACCTGCAAAGCTTACTGCATAAGTGAGAATTTGAGACAATAGCTGCATTTTGCACACAAACTATAAAAATTAAACTCTCAAATTTGTACAGGTTCAGTTAGCCTGGCTAGGTGAACATGCAAGCTAAGGAGATAATTCTGCACTAACATTTTTAATAAACCATTTCATAAATACAGAAGAGAACATTTTTTATCTAGACTTCATTTTCTTTTACCTAAACTACATAATCTCTAAACTTCATCCTTAGTTTTTGTATTTGTTTCTAAAGTTTCTTCTTAAAATCACAACTGTTTCATAACTTCAGTGAGCTTCACTTACATAGCATTTGATGAATCTATTATAGTACTGGTAATAGAAATACTTTGTGTATGTTTTTTGTCCCTTCTAAAAATCCACTGTAAACACCAATCTGTAAAGCAAAATGTGTGATATAACCCACTTTCTTACCATATATGTATTCATGTGATGTTTTAAAAAAAAAAGAGAGGAAAAAAAACTGATGTGAACTTGGGCACAATGGACCATGCTGTCAAAAATATTCAGTTGTCAAAAATGCAGATGGCATAAAAGCACAGAAACAGATCAGTTACTGGAGGCTTTTTTTAATAGGAGCTATTGTGTGGATTTTTAAAATTGATTAGGTGCGTAAAAATGTGGGTGGATAGCCAGTAAGGTCTTGAAGGATAACTAAATATTTCTTGAAAATCCTGTTTATCTGAACAGCTAGGTACTTAATAACTTGAGAGACAGTCCAATGTCCAAGATAAGACAGAAATAAATGTTCTCCCACATAAAGTGGTTAAAAAGGAAAACAGCAAGGTGTCTGTCCCTGAAGTCTTGTCCTTTTCCCTGAAAAAAAAAAAAAAAAAAAAAAAAAAAGGAAATGAAAGGGAAAAAAGAAAAAAGCTGAAGCTAATGGGAAGCTCTGCACAATGAAAACAACTACTGAGCAGTCCTTGAGAACATTCAGTAAAGACTTTACGTATTTGAAGTTTCTGAGCATTACTAAGGAAATGGCACTACTAAGGGCGTTCAAAAGGATGATTAAGATTGGTAACAAGCTACCTGGCCAATCTCAAGAGTTCCGCTAGAGCCAGGCTCTGCCTTTTCCTTCCTGAGCAGTTCCCAAGAGACAGAGAAGAATCTTGAAATACAGAAAGTGCTTACAGCTACTGTGACTGTTTCCTCCTTCTGCCCACTCTATTTTTGCCCCTTTTGCCTGTAAGAGTAGTGGCATTTTGGTGTGAATACAAAGCCCCTTTGAGACGGATAGAGTCAGTGTTCATAATAAACTCATCTCTTATTGCTAGGCAACACTGAGCAATGTGAATTTGTCACTTCTGTTTGGTGCAACTTTCGATTTCACCTCCAACTGTAACAATATAGCCTGCTATATTTTAGATGCCACTGTGGTTGGATGCCATCCCAGGAAAGATGTGAACTACTACTGACAGGGAGTGAATGACTGGCAATGGGCATAAGCAGTTTTTTGATTCTTAAGCCTTGACATATAATTAATTGTTAGATTTATTCTTCTATGAAACTCATACTTCATGATTCCTATTTACTGACTGCCTTTTAGAAAAAGCAAATGGAACATAAAAATCTCCAGTGAGGCAAAATTTTTTTGCCTACTTCCCTGTTTTTCATGTGATATTTGCTCTGTTCATATTCTTCTGCGTCAATTGTCTTTTTGAGGGGTGACTATATATAAAATTCAGATCTTAAGTACCTTCAATCAAGTGAATATCATTATTTATAAGGCATATCCAATTGTTTGCTTGAAAAAATATGTTCCCTACCTTAAGAAATAGAAGTTCGGATTACAATAGATATAATCTGTACAGATGTAAACTCTTACGCACTGCCAAATACCCCTAGCATCCAACACCACCAGTTGTTGAGGAGCTGAGGTTATTGCAGAATGAAACTGTAGTCACAATTTTTTCAATCTGAAATAAAACCCCCCCATACAAGATAGAAGAAGTCTAATGCTACTATATGCTATCTAGGCTTTTTTGATTAGAGGACTGATAACTTTGTTTTTAAAATTTGTGTGTGATTGTCTAACCTGGCTACTAGGTCTCTGCTCTTTGATCTTTGAAGAATTAGGTCTGTTTGGGGGCAAAAAAGGGAAAACTGAAAACTGGTATTGTTTTATCACCTTTGTCTAGGACATAGCTAGAAAGATGGACA
The DNA here is from genome assembly GCF_018691265.1 of Tyto alba. Taxonomy (NCBI): domain Eukaryota; kingdom Metazoa; phylum Chordata; class Aves; order Strigiformes; family Tytonidae; genus Tyto; species Tyto alba. The sequence goes on from NW_024881280.1 coordinate 16,202,636, forward strand.
ATTTTATACTTAAAATAAAATACACATCTTCTAAAAAATCATCATCATTATCACCAGTTATTTCTCTAAATGTTTAGAAACATTTCACAACCACATTAACCGCGGAAATATGCCAAACAACTGAGAATCTTAATAATATTTTGGTCTTTGCATATTTTCACTGACTTACTGAAAACAAAAGGAGTTTCTGTAACTGTATGAATGAACCATGGCATGTGCGTGTTCTTTTAAGAAAGGCCAAGGGTGCAGTTCTATTTTCTTAGCTCTGCTTTCATATTTATGTGTCTCATTTCCAGCTCATTGCTGATGCCTTAGTTGCACTATCCATCAACACTTTTATCCTCCTTGTTCCTCAAAAAGAACATAAAATCCTTTTTTATGTGGTGGTAATATTATTGCAAATAAAAGCAAATACCAAAATCTTTATTAGTCTGCCAAAATAATAAACTATTTAATAAAAGCATGCTGTAAAAATAAGGTCATTTGCATCACTCAAGTTTCTTGCAGGAAATACAGAGAATTATTGGTCAAAAAGTACAAACTGACAGCAATTATTTTTGTTGTTGATCTAATGCTGCCTGCAAATGGGTTAAAAAATGCACGGAGGTTTTGCAAGTTTGCTGTCTTTAAATGTTTGTTTTTAATGCTGTTGTATACAGAGAAGCCTGGGAGAATCAAATTTTTCAAAGCTCTGCTTTTTTACCAATCTTCTCCATAATGCAAGAAGAGACCAGATATACCCTATTAGAAACCTTTACTGCAAATCTCATAGTAACCTTCTGACTCCCATACAGCCACAAGATTTATCGTCCAAATATTACCATTTTTATATTCCAGATTAATTGTATTTGGTCAGGATTTGTGTCAGCTTTAGCTGTATGAATTTTTATCACCTTTTTCTTTTGTCATTCTGGCAGAGAGATCAATGCAAAGCTTCTATTTAAGAAGTTTGTTAAATGTGCAAAGTTTGTCAAAATATGCTTTTAAAATCATGTATCTAATGTCTGATCCTTTTTTTTTGTTGTACTACAAACCTGACCATTATTTTCTCACTGCAGTTTCTCTGCCCATCTGGCAGTTCTGCAAATATGTTATTGATAGAGTACAGAAAAATCAGTTGCCGTGGTGAGATTTAAACACTGCTTGTGATGTCCCTGCATACTTCCCCAGAAGAACATGCATACAAACATTAAAAATAAACTAATCTTATAAATTTCTAAGATTGTAAATAATCTTACTCATCAGACACAAGGACTTTAACTGACATAATCTAAATGTTATAGACCTATCTTTGGAACAACTGAGTTAAAAGGTTTCTGAAAAGACTTTTTTTAATATTTATTACAATTATGTTTTGTAATATATGCAGTTGTAAAACCCTATAAATCTCAAAATAATCTGCAAGGTATAGCTATGCCCACTTTACAGACAAACTGAAACAAAGTGCAGATGAAGTTGCATTAACGATCACAAAATGATCAACAAGTTACTGACCAGAGAATAAAATTCCAAGATTCAGATCACCAGTGCTGTCTCAGTATTTTTGGGCTCTACTGCCTCTGCTTTTTCAGGGAAATAGAGATGCTCCACTTATTTAGAGGATAAGACCTGTATAGAGATTAAATAATTTAAAAATATATTGTATATATTGAAATGAGTACTTCACGGAGCCCTGTTAGTATATTCAATCATGCTCTAAACCATAAACCAGCCAGGAGTTATTCTCCTTGCTTCACAGACTGCAGACTGCTGAAAGCTGAATTAACTCTTCTATGAAATAATGTTTAGGATGTCATGTGATACGTGCAGGGTAGATAAAAAGCATGTATGTTAGGAACAGCACTTTTTTTTTTTTTTTTTTATTCTGAAGGTGTGGAAATTTGGTATTTGAATATATTAATAGGTTCAGTAAATAAGTTTTTGTCTTGCAAACATCTGAGCTGGGTTACACATTCCAGTAAAGCTATCCATGTGCACCTAAATCAGTAGTTTCCAAAGCTGACTTGTTTGGATACTGCACACAGTAACAGCAGTTTCTGGAGTAACAGCTCCCAGATACATGCAGGACTGTGTACTTCAGCAGGAAGGTGCTCGAGCCTTACAACAACCATTCAAATGAAATACGGAACGTGTACAACAGCTTCAGAATACTCCACCATTAATCAGCAGTATGGTTTGAATTAGAAGCACTTGCATTGTATGTGTTTTGTATTTCTTGGGATTGCTATGCCATGTATACATCATTAAGACAAACTGTACAGATGGGATTTTAAAAGACTTAGATAATTGTATGAATGTTAATTAGAACTTTGTCTATTCAGGCTAAGATATGTAACAAAGATATCACCAAATTGCATCTTTCATTATATTATATCTTGCATTACCTGTAAAACTCAGCAGATTTGCAAAGGTCTTTTAAGGATTATTTCTGAGCTTGGTTGCTTAGGTATAAGAGAATTAAGTAAATTGTCAACAGTGAAACAAATCAGTGGAAGACTCCTGTAGATAATAATTTGTGACTGAAAAGACTATTGGTTATTAAAATTCCATCTTTTCCAAAAAAAAAAAAAAAAAAACCCACACAATCAACCAAGAAACCAAATAAACAAACCAAACCAGGCAACGGCAGCAAGCAAATTGAAATTAATGTCCATCCAGCAAAAAACAGGGATAGCTCTCCCTCTGGGGTACTGGCATAGGTGACTACGGCCAGAGAATCTGTGAAATGAACCCGTGGTTCACAGCCTGGCCTTTCAAGTACATCTCTGCGGGTGGATGGTAAACTTCTGCTCCTGTCTAAGCTCTTATTCCTGAAGTTGTAACGATTCTGTAAAGTTACTGCAGGAACACAATGACTGCAAAACTACATTTTCAAAAATCATAATGCTTACACTAAGACCAAAGAGCAGGTATCCTGGTTTTTATCTTTGCCCAATTTCTCAGGCACTACAGAACCAATGGGACAACTAGAAGAGACCTTTTTGTTTAAAACCAGTTCTTATCGACATAGTAATCAGAAGTGTCATTCAGATGCTTGCAAATCATTTCTTTACTTCAAATCCTAAACAACATCAAAGAAAGCATACAAACAAAGCAGTGTTGGAAAGGAAGTATCATGCCCTTATTTTTAGCACTTGCCCACTTGTCACTCTTAAACTCTCATCTGCCTTTCAAATGTAGTGTAATCTAATTTTTATGCATACTGTATGCTCGTACAGACAATTTCCTCATTTCAGAGTATGTCGAGTTTGGTAAAGGCTTTTGTACTTTTCCTTAACCTGTTTCAGAAATAGCACTGTCACCATTTGTCTTGGTAATATATAGGATGATGGAAATTGACATTTTTCTATATAGAAGCGAAAAGAGTATTACTTTTATCAAAGACTAGATCCCCTCTTTCCCTCCAGTTATATTTGAATTTGGTAACTTCAGGGCTTACTGTGCAGGATGATTTTAAGCAATGGTCCCTGTGGTTGCAGGCTCTATCACCTAATAATTGACCATGACAGGAGTTTTATGTCCAAAGCCAAGGGATAGAGTGAATAGCATATGTCAGGGTCAATTATAAGGTGGAAGACCCTGCAACAAAAGACTGCACTGATTAGAGCATAATATTGACATGGGAGCTGAAGCTTCAGTGTTATTTCAGAGGGCACTGTCACAGCCACCCTTCCTTGAGGTCTCAAAATCAGAGGCGGATGGATTATGTCAGCGGTTTATACTACACATGATGTAATAAAGTTCAGTGGGACATTGAAAGTTACAATTGATTTGTTGCTTTTCTGCAGTGGTAAAATGCTTTCTCTGTATCACTAAAAATTAATCTGGCTACTTTGCTAATTAGGTCAAAACAGCTCCGTACTCACTAGATTAATTCTCTCTTGAAAAATCTGACTGTGAGATAAAGAGTATTAAATGTGACACAGTTAAAAACTGTTTTGATTGTTTAAGTTATTAACTTTAATTGTACTGGCAAAATTGAACAGAATAGGAAAAGTGGAATGGAGTGGAATGTAATGGAATAGTCCTTTTTATTACTCGAAGCTATGTTATAAATATTTTATGGTACAGGGAGATTTTTGCAGTGAAATGAATGGGCCAAAAAAGCTGCTGTTTCCTTGTTCCCCTGAAACTTCAGCAGTTTAACCTCCTCAAATGTTTTTAATCTTTTAATCAGTGATGAACTACAGAACCATTTAGTAGGTGAGCAATGATCCCAAATTATATACCACCACAATAAGATACCATGGTTCATTTTTAGATTTTCATCACACCAGTTCAATTTGGACTCTTTTCTTTGAAAGCTGTTTCTCTAAATTTTTCTGCCTCTGTAAAAACATCCCAGACGTTTCTGCCTACAAGATCCCAGAGCTTTAGCTCATGATGATGGACAAGATTCTGTAGCTTAACCTCAATATCGAGATAGGTAATTTCTCTGTTCTCATGGGTTATTACCCATGATCCCATTTTTCCGGGGTGTTTTGCAGCCATCAAATAGACGGCTAACTCCCAATAAATTATAACCTACAGCTTTAAAGTTGTTGCATGAACACATTATAAGGATTACTGAGTCTAAAAGATCTTTTTCTTCTCCTCTAGAAGCTTAATAGGAGATCACAGTCTCTATGCTCCAAAATTTCCATCTTCAGAGTCTTCACTGCTGTTAATATAGCTTCACAGGAAACAAGTCATGTTAGATAATAGGGACTTGGCTTTTTACTCTTCTACATGTACTTCTTTACAATAAACTCATCTCTGATCTACATTTGTTTCAGTGTAACATTAAAATATCTCTCATATCTGTTTTGTATTCAAAACTTATGCAAATTTAAAAATGGAAATGTTTATTTCTAAAAAATCCATCTTTTTCTTTATAATTGAAAAAAAAAAAAAAAAAGACAGAAGTATATAAAAGTTCTTTAACCTGTAAATACAACATCCATGCTTAACTTTTCCATTGCAACTGATAACACATAGAATAGAAAGTCCTTTGGTACTACAGGCTTTCTGGTGAGCTGGAGGTGCTCAGACATATATTTTCTTTCTCTTGAAAGTACTGAAGGACTTCATATGGAGAAAAAAGCATTGATATCCCATGGATTAAGCTGAACAGAAAAAAGGTAAGTTAAGGAATTTGCCAGTCACACTTGACAGTTTCTGTTAGTGATAAGAAATTTTAGTGCTTTTACTAATAAGGTAAAAATTTCAAAGACTCAAAACAGATCTATTTGCATGAAAAAATTGCTCAGCTTCCAGTGAATATTAATTTTAGCTTGCGCTAGGGCCTGCTGGAAATGGAAACAGACTGGTCATTTTGAAAGAGGCGTGACCTTTGAGGCTAATTTTATACCTTTGACTTGCTGAAGACTGGTAGATTGATTAGTGAAAATTAAATTCATCAAGATCTTAGAAAAACTGGCATCATATAAGGACCGTTACCTATTAGTCAAGAACATATATAGTGCTATCTTAGGCTAAATTCTGTTTCTGTTGCAGTGGTTAATAAATACAGGTCTGTAAATCTTCTTGAATGTTATATAGAGGACAAAGTAAAGTTGCTGGATTTTATAGTTCTGCAGAAACAAGTCAAATCACCTATGAAAATGACAAGCCTTGTCTTATCAGAACTCAGAACTATAGGGTTAGCTGTATATATTTTTAGTAGTGTTTACATGGAGCACTTAAGAGCAAGAAGCCCATAGGCCCGGTAAGTCATCCTTCACATACAGCACTGAGCACTGGGGCTGCACCTGTGTGAATGGCTGCAAAGTGATGCCTATTTCTGTCTAAGAGGTGAACAGTGTGACAAGGTGTTCGAGCTAATCTTAGTAGGCTGTTTTATCTTGGGCATAATGCACTGTTAGCATGGTTATGCAGCACTCAGAAAGAAGCTCCTTCGTTCTATCTGGCGAGCTTGAAATGTACTCAGAATGACTTTGAGTCCTTCTACACTGGATGGGGAGATACACCTCTTGGGAAATTCCTTTCATTCGGATTTTAGTAGTATGTCAATACACCTCATGCTGCCAAACCATTATTTTTTTTCCCAAAATTTAATTCCAGTATATCTCATGGAAGGGTTGATAATATCCTATTTACTGTGAAGTAAGTGAAAATTTGGGGAAGTTGCCAATGACAGGCATGTAAAGGAAGTCTGCAGCCAGTTTCTTAGTTGAAAAGATAGGAGTATCCCTTTGTAAAATCTCACAATCATTTTTCTGTATGACATAAACAGCTTTGGGAATTAACAGCAGTTAAAGTTGTGCCACCAGTTATACAAGGGAAACACCTCTGACTGCAGGAGAGTCAGAGCAGGACACTCTAATGAGGGGCAATAGCAGCACGTTGCCAGCTACACCCGCGAAAACTGTAACATTCCTGTTTTGGACTTGGCACTGTAAGCAAAGGAGGAGACGATTTTCAAAATCTTTGTATCAAAATGGAAATCTTCTAACGTTATGTCTGCTTTATATATGCAGTATTCCGTTACCTACTGGCGATTATAATAGGAAATCTTTTAATTAAGAACTTCATTAGTTCACCTTTAACTGCCAATCACTGGATAATTGGCCCTTTTCTAATAGGCACTACAGCTCAGGTATGCTAAAGTGACTGTTTCTCAGAATAACTTACTGAAAGTAAGTTATTTTTGGAACTCATTTATAAGAGAACTTAATTAACTATTCCAGATCGTTAGGGATACTGCATTGCGTTTTTTAATCCTCTGACAGGTTCTTCCAGTTATATTAATTCATTATAATTATTTTCAACTTTATAGGCAGAAAAGGGTGAGAAAGAAGCGCTGAGCCATTGCTGGCTTTCTGTACAAACTAGCCAGTACTTCCCTGAGAAGAAAGGCAGCTTTGGTGAATTTTATTGCTTCAGCTGCTGCAGCAGCATAGCAAAATGTCTTGGGGCGATCAGCCCGAGAGATGATGCACTGTCTTTTGTCCACTGTTGTATGGCAGAACCTTTTAAGAGCAGTGACACTACACCAGAGCTATTTTATCAGGTGAGTGAGAGCGAACAGATTTTCTCACTGAATATATTCCAAATAATTTGAAAACAGCACCCTTTTGGGTAAAATACAGATTTGTTTTGAAACCCCACTTTACTAATTCAATTTTGACATATTTCACAAATTCTGGGAGCCAAATCCCACTTTTTTATTTGTGCAAATAGCTACTGATGTCTTCATCAAATGAAAGCAAAAATTCCAGACTCACTAGCAAATGAAGCAGACTTTGGTCCTGCAGTGTCATATGTAACTTCTACTCTAAACAAGTCTGACTTGTAAGTGGAAATTTGTTTTTTCAAAGCTGTAAAACAGAACGCAATAGAACCATCTGCTGAAAAAACAGCAACATTGTATCAGAATAGATTAATAATAACAGACCTTTGTGAAAATGGAGGACTTCAGAATTACTCTCTTTTCCAGATCTTCTAACAACGCTACTTAGAAAAGAGCTTTACAGATCTTTGAATATTTGTTATAAAGCTGTGTGATAAAAGCTACTGATTTTATGGCCTCTACATTTTCCAAAGCAGCAGAATAAGTTATGTACATGACTTTCCATGTATCACTGCTAAGTATTGTAAATGAGCATCTTTTAAGTGTACACAACTACCAGCTGAATTATTTTTTGTTATAATAAAAAATTAAAATATTCCATTCAAACACAGAAAATATAGAGGTGATGTATGACAAAATATCCCCCCTTTTTTTTGCAATAAATCAAATACCTTGTTCTGCCTTTTTTACAGTTCCTCAGAGGTGTGGTTATTTTCTACCAGTTCATGTACTACGCAGTATTACTTCATTCAAGTTTGTAATCTCTGCTAAAACCTCTGAGTACACTGGATTTAGTTTTAATTCCAAACACACCGCCATTACCTTTCCAAGAAAAAAAAAAGAACTCCCAAGCCCCTACCAAAACCTCTGCCCTTTCATCAGAATTTCACATCTAAGTAACCCTCTTTCATATTATCCAAGATGTTTTAAAGAGCAGAAAAAGCTTTCTAAAAATTACTCATTAAGACATCATCACTAAACTAGAAGGAAATCCAACTGCCCTGTAATTCTAATGTAAGTGAATTATTTTGTTTCATAACTGCTGGTCTATGATGGCCAAAGCATGAACCGAGGTGTTTTGTGTTTTTTTTTTTTTTTAATGTGTTTTCTGTAATTATTTCTATGCAGAAGAATCCATGTTGTGATTACTACCTCCTCACAACAATTTATCAAGTAAGTTTTATACTGATTGTCACTTCTTTTCAGAAGTGTATTTAGGAAGGCATCATCACCTTCATATCCACTCCCATTTTACGAGTTCTAGTGACTTACTGCACAAATCATGTGCAGACTCAGATCATCAAAGAAAAAAAAAAAAAAAGTGGTCTTTCAAACTGTGTCATGAGCTGTACATAAAACTATTTATCTATTTGTCTCACTAGGCACTTATTTTGGCACATTTATTGCTACAAACAAGACGCTTTTCCTTAGAATATTTTCTTCTGTCTCTTCTCTTCCTGGGAACTTGAGACCCAACAATTTGTGTGCAAGGAACTTGTTTTCCAGGGGCTTGCGCAAAGCCCGACTGGTACAAATTGTTGTATTGCATTGTACAATATGTTACAGAGGACTGATAAGTTAGCACTCTCAATGCATAAAGCATACCCTTCATCCCAGCCCTGAGGAGCAAAGCCTTTTATGTTAGCCGCACCAGTTGCTGCAGCTAAACTCAACAGGAACCCTGATTCGGTGTTCCTGGCCACTGCCAACTGACAGGCTGGACGGCGGACACCAGCCATGGCTCCACAGATGAAGGGGCTGAGCGGGGCAGCACCGAGGCTCACCCTGAGGCACTGTGCTCGTCCCGCTGACCCTGCACACCGGGCTCCAGCCAGGGTCAGGACCCAGCAGCACATCAGTGGCTTCTTGTCTCCGTTTTGGACCCACAGGCTCTTTTAATCAAAGCCTGCAGAGTGCTGGGCCTTCAGGTTGCTGCTCAGCACACTGCCATGGTACCCCCTTGTAAGACTCTTAGCAATACGGTTTCATCTGCAGAACTACCCCCCAGGGTTCTTCTGTGACTTGGGAGAAATAAAATTGCATCTGGATTCAGAAACCGGGCACCTGGGTACGCTTTTCGTTGATTCAGCCGGTAAACCTATAGTGGTGTCTGCCGTGTGCGTGACAGCAGGATTGCTCAGAAAACTCCCCCAAAACAGGGATCGCGTGACATTAGACTTTTGGCGTTCAGAAGGTGAACGCGAAGGCGCAGGTGGCTATTCTGTGCGAGCAGAAAGACCTACAGCGAAGCAGGCAGCAGGTCTGCTCGCCCCTTCCTCCTCCCTGCTCGCCCCGGCCCCTCGGCACCGCTCGCCGCGGTCGAGGGCCGGGGCTGAGGCCGCGCACCGCAGCCGCCCGCAGGGCCATCCGCTGCCGGGCGAGCAGCTGCCGCCGCCCGGCTGGCCCAGCAGCTTCCCGGGGCGCCTGCGAGCGCCCGCAGCTGCCGTCACCCCGCTGACTCCTGAAGCCCCGCCGCCTTTCCTCCCCTCACAGCGGGCCCTCCCGGCCTCCCCCTCCCCGGGCCGCAACTTGCGCTCCGCAGCCCCCCTCCGGCTGTCACCCGAGGGGATGGGGACGGAGCGGCCGCCTCGCTCGGTCGGCCCCATTCCCTACACAGCGACCGCTTCGCTCCGCTCCGTCGCCGTCCGCAGCAGCCGAGAAGGAAAGAGGCGGGCAGAAGGGGAGGCGGCGAGAACGCCGGGGCGCTCCCCGGGCCCGCCCGGGCCTACCGCCGCGGCCGCCCTGCCCTCCGTAGGCGCCCGGCGCGCTGCCTCCGCGGCCGCGCCCTCCACCCCGCCCTCTTCGGGGCCGCGGCCGCCCTCCGCCGCCCCGGCCGGCGCGCGGTGCCACGGCAGAGGCAGCGCGGCTCTCCCGGGCGCGGAGGGGCGGCCGCCCGCCGTGCCTGCCGGCTGCTCAGGCAGTCGGCCGGCCTGCCCCAGGAGGAGGGTCCGCTGAGGGGAGGCGGCCGAGCGGTAGCGGTAGCGACGGCGGAGCCGGCGGCGTGCGCGGCCCGGGGTGCCTTTCCTGCTGCCTTTCGCAGCTGTCACGCACCTCCCCGTTAGCGCCACCGCCCCCCGCGCCCGTGAGCAACATGAGAGTAGTGGCTTTAATCAGGTAACGGGCTGAGGGGCCGCCCGTGGGGGCGAGCGAGGGGCGTCTCGGAGGCGGAGGCTGGCGGCGGAGGGAGGGCGCGGGAGAGGCCGAGCCGGCCCGAGGGCAGCCCGGGGGTCGCGCAGTGCCCAGCGCCGCCTGGGAGCGTCCCCCGCCCCGGCCCGGCCCGGCCCGGCCCGGCCCGCTGCCCCCCCGCCCGCAGCCAGCGGGGGCCGGCGGCGTCCTGCTGCCCTCCGGCTGCCCGCCTGCGGGGGCCGGGGCGAGGCGTTCCCCGCCGGCACGCAGGGGAGGACTGCAACGATTTCTCTTCTGCTTTTCCCTTGTTGCTGGGACGCTCAGCAACTACTAGTGTCTGTTAAAAAAAAAAAAAAAAAAAAAAAAAAAAAAAAGAGAGAGAGACAAAAAGTAAACCTAGAAGACCAACAACTAGAAAAAAATAAAAACACCTGAAAACAACACCCAAGGTTGTTTTCTCCGGTCGTCTGCTCCCCGTTGTCCTGAGTTCGCCCTTCTCCCGGGAGGAGCGGGGCGGGGGGCAGCTGCGGCCCGGGGGGTGCCGAGCCCCGGCCCGCTGCCCTGCGGCTGGGGGTACTTCTGCTCATTTGCAGTTGAACTTCCAGGTGTTTTTCCTTTCCAACTATCTTAAGCTCTTAACCATAGATTTTTCTAGTGTGTCTTTTGAGAGAGATTTCAGTTTGCCCTTAAAAAGGAGGAAGCACCCTCGTTTAGACACTGGCAGTTGGACACGGGCCTGTCTGTCAGGAGCCGCTGTGCTTGCTTCCCCCCGACACACTCCCACTGCTTTTTGTGTGTTTCTGCAGTTCTCATACTGTAAATGTCTTTTTTGTATTTTTTTTTAGAAAGAGATTAACATTTTCTAACAAGGACAGGTGTGTTCTTTTCTTGAGAAATAATAGTTAATTAGAAAACCAGAAGCTAGAAAACCTGTAACCACAAAAGGAATTTGAGGATGCGAGCAGTGTATTTTTATTTTTGGGTGCAGTAAGTATTTACTGAAGTCTTAACATTTAATGTATTAAATTCTCCCAGGCAATGTCTAATATCAAACTTTGTTGGAATTCATGTTTGGCCACAACAATTGCGAATCATTCCAGACATCACCTAAAGAGGAAAATATATAGCAATTGTTATCTACTTTTTTCAAGATTTACTTAAATACAGAGTAGGTAAATCAGCTTTGCTGTTTTTTCTTGTTTTATAGATAAGATTTTGTCTTCTAGGTTTATTTATTTTGATGTTCTCTAAGCAGAGGAATGTGTTAAAAGGCAGGATGAAATAAAATCCTAAAAACAGGTTTCTAACACAATTGCTGTTTTAATGGGCAATTTTACAAGGATGGATTTAGTTTCAGTAATAGTTTTAAGAAGAGTTTTAAAGAGACATCAAAGTGTCTGAAATCTTTGTAACAGAGCTAGCCTCAAAGATCAGAAGGGGGAAAAGGTATTTGAAAAGTGGTTCTTACTTTTGAAAAGGTCAGGATTATATATAAAACTACTTTAACCTGTTTCTTTTTCTTCTAAAATGTTGGCCACATTTAAAGTTGATAGTCTTGCTTTAAGCTGGTATTTACGGGGTAAACCCTGTATTGTGTTTTGTGCTAAATCATAGACATTTTAAAGCCAGTCTTCTACCTGAAGTACGATGTTTTTCAGCTTTTTAATTTTTCTAGAATTTTCTTACTGTAAATGGTTACACTTGTCAATAGAAAGGAATTTTGCCTGCCAGTATTTTATAGACCCTTATCTTTATGGTTACCACAGCTTTTTTTTTCTTCTGGTATGTTGTTTGTTTATAAGCCTACCTGTTTACATACTTACAACATTGTCAAAACTAACCCTGACAGTGGCCTGACTTATACAGTGTTCTACAAAAAGGCCTTGTGATTTTTTTCCTCTGATGGGAATTGAGAGGAGTCCCAGGCTACCTCAGTACCTGCCTTCATGTCTCTTCTTAAAGCTTTTTTTTTTTTTTTTTTTTTTTTTTTTTTTTTTTTTTAATTACAATCTATTAGACAACAGCCAGGCTGGGACTGTTCTGAGTCCACCTTCCTCCCACAGCCTGGACTGTCTGGCTTCATTGTTCTTAACTGTCATGTGTTTTACAGCTAGATTAGAAGGCCTTGTAGATAGGCACCATTTTGCTTTGTTTCTTAGTATGGTTAGTTTTTAGGGCCATGGTAACAATAATACAGAAAATAAATAAGAGTACAGTAGCATGTGATCCAGTGAGACAAATTTCAGTGAAGTAATTGGTGGTCAAATATGGGAAATCTGAATGAAGCTTCATCTTAACATGTCTTTTTTTTTAATTAATTAATTGAAAAGATCATTAGATATGTTCTCGTGTCCTTTTTTGATTTTAAAAATTTAATATTGAAATGCTCTGAACAGCATAGGCAATTATCTGCTGTCATATAATTATTTTTCAGAAGTTGTATTTGGGGTTGAAATCAGAACTAATGGGAGGATTTTACTTTTCAGAGTGAGGTCATTCAGAAAGAAAAAAAGCCTTTGTCTCATGATTCTGTTAAGCCTGAAATTTCACATTATGAAATGAATACTGTCTACATTTTCAAGCTGTCAAGAACATTATCCAGAATTAATGAACATATGATTTTGAAACAATTTTTTTGTCCATATATAGGATAGAAGAAAGTTGTAGGTATACATGGGAATAATGTAAGTTAGAGCTGGAACCTCGAATTAGGAATCTAATTATTATCAGATTTTCATTTACTTTTATAGCACTGAAACATAAGCAACTGCTTTACAAAAATATGTTCAGTACAAAAGGATGCCGTGTTATTTATACTATTTCTACTTTAGGTTTCAGTTTTAAAGCAAATTAAGCTCAGCATACAGAATTTTAGCATGGATAAAAGCAGAAATTGAGGGGAATAGCTGTATGGTTACATTCCTGTAATACACTTCCAAGATCTTGTAGAGGGCTAGATAAAATTGGGAACTTTATGGTGGAAATGCTGAAGAAGTTTGGTAATAGTGTGGTCACAAGGAAACCAATGGTCTGTTATAGCAAGGACTGCTTGTACTATGTTTTGTCCTGTCCATATCTCAGTGACTCCTAAGGCAAGATGCAGTTTTACAGAACTGGTCTAGATCTCTGTTCCAGTTCCTGCCCTGGACTGGTTTTTGTGCCTTGTCATTTAAAGAAGCTGCACAGAACATCCACCCACCGTTGTAGTTTGAAGGCTGTGAGTCTGAATGTGGATTTTGTAAGCAGTGTGTATTCTAGAACACTCTTAGTTTTATTGTTAGACTGTAATACTTCTTTTGATAATGATTAGAATCCATGAAAATACTATATTTTAATCACATGAGGAAGGTAGAATTCTTTCCTTACTGATAGTGGAAAAAGTTCCAGTAGATCATGAATGAATGTCAAAATTATTTGTATTCTCTGTGTTAGAGTATCATCTCTTTGCCTCAGAGAAGAATATTATTCTGTTTATTTTTCTATTTATTTTTTTTTCTAATCATCAGCAATTATTTTTATTTGCAGTTATATGCAGTAAAAAATTTGTATGTTCAATGCAGTGTCAACCGAACCTGTAATAATTACAGTTTTTGAGAATGGGAAATATGTTTAAAATGTTGAAATTTAGGCAAAGTTCATATGACTTGAAGGATAAATGTTATTCCTAACATGACAGTCTTCATTTATAAAAGAATGCTAATGCTGGCAACTTTCTGGAGCAGATGCATTTTTAATACAAGTTACCTAATAATGAGTACAGAGTAATTTGTCTCTGGAGTAGAAGACAGTCCTTGTTGTGAAGGGATTTCAGTGTAAGTGACTGTTTTTTTATGGAACCTCTCCAATTAGTAATAAGATAAAGAACTGAATATGTGCTTTATGGATACTGTACGTAGGTACTATACATACATAGTAAATGTTGTATGGTGAAGTCATCCTTTTTCTACTGCTAATTTTTTGCAACATTTTTTTTTTTTAATTTCAAAACATTATACCCAGCTCTGATGATACTAATTTTTAAGTAGTTAGGCAAAAGCAATAAAGGGCTAAAACTTTTATTGGTACTTTTAATTGCCAATATTTTCTTTTCCTTACAGTGGTGGGAAGGACAGCTGTTACAATATGATGCAGTGTGTTGCTGCTGGGCATCAGATTGTTGCTCTAGCCAATTTAAGACCTGCTGAAAACACAGGTATGAAAGTGACATTTCTTATAGGAGTTTTTTTTTTTATTAGAAACAACTGAGGCACAGATGTGCCTGAATTAACTTCCTTTATGTGTTTTTATATAGGTTTGCATATTGAAGGGCAATCTAGAAATCTTAAAAGAGGTAGAAAAAAGAAAATGGTATGGAGACATATTTAATGTATTTTCCTCAAAGGGGAAGAAACCACAAGAACATGAAGATCTTTAAAAGGAAGGCTTATGCAATTTGAAAAAGGGAGAATACAAATATTCCTGGTGGTAAACAAAGGGATTGTGTGAGTTCAGTAGCACAAATAGTAAACAGTGGTAGAGGGTATCATCAAACAAAACAACCATACTATTTCTAGAAATGCCTTAAACTGGCATAAACCATCCCAGCTGCCAAAAATACGCAGTTTTGCTGCTGTTCATTTGTTGTTAGCTTTGTGTATCTTCCTCCATTATTCTAGCCCAGCATTTGTTTAACTGGATTGAGGAGCTGATCTGGGTTGGAATTGACCTTGATGCACTTCTTTTTCTTGCCTTTTTCCTTTCTTTTAGCTTGGACCAGTTTTCCAATCAGTTCCTCACAGGCTACACCTAGTCTTGTTTCTGTGATAGAGAATGGGAGAAACTCAGGTAGTCTAAGTGGTGAGGTGAGAGCGTGAGCTAAGTACTTCTGTGTTGGACTGGAGCATAAATTGAACTTGAAGTGAGACTTGAAAAGGAAGTGAGTTGTTTCCCAGCTGGTAGGGCAGAATGTTAAAGTATGTTAATATAGGTTAGCTGTTCAACATATGCTAAACCATTAAGTATGATACCTGCTAACTGTATGGTAGGAAGATACACAGAGAGTGAAGGAAAAAGGGAGCTGCCATCACAAATGAGTCACAGACAGAACTGGCAAATGCTAGAGAGTACAGGAACAATTTATTTTCTGGGTAGCTAGGACATAATCATCTCTAATCTTGTTGAAATATGTTGTCTTCAAACTAATTTATCCACATCAGAAATGTAGAATATTGTCATTAAAATCATAAAATGCTCTCTTTAAGTATGTAGTTGGAAATTTTGTGGAAAGTTAATTGAGGTGCTTCAGGCAATAGCGGATTCTATGCCGTTCATTTTATTTTATCTTGTACCACTGTTGCCTGGAGAGTCTCAATTAATAAAGAAACTGTGTATTCTGAACTGAATATCAATTTAAAGACCTTGTAATATTTATGTGTGGTGAAAAACACCGTGTTTTCTTTTAAATCAACTCTTCTGGTCTAGGTTGGTTAGTTGTGATTATGGGTTTGGATTTGCCTATTTTGAGCAAAAATGCATCTGTTGTATGGCATCAAATGTGACATGACCTAATTGTTACATCACAAATTAGTTATCTTGATCAACGTTACAGACCTTTTTCTTTGCAGGCTGTGCTATGTAAGTATACAGCAGAGATGTTTGGTGTGTCTGTGTAAATGAAGAGAAGTTCCAGTATTACAGATTAGCATTAAAACAGTGAACTGTGTTAGCTTTTAATAAATAAAGTGGAGATTTTACCAATAATGATGTATTGCTTTCTCAATCTGTCTGAAAAATTATCTGAAAGATTTTATATGTAAACAGTTCATCATATAGTTTGAGATTTAATTCTAATCCATGGTATCTGCATTTTAGATGTTTTTTTTCCTATCTGCTAGCTACAAACTGCTTATAAGAAAATCCACTTAAATTTTTCTATTGGTTAAGGAAATAGCAGCAAAGAGTTAATTTCATTTTGAGTTTAACTTTTAAAAGGACTGAAGGTAGAAAGGAACCTGCATTTGCTTTTCTTTTTGTATATTAAGCAATGTTAAAAAATTATAGCAGTCCACTTCTACTTAAGCAGAAATAATCTCCTCTTTTTTTGGTGGCCATGATAACAAGTTTAACAGTAAAGTTTTTAGAACTTTTGACAACGTATTGCTTATTTTCAGTGTTGCAGTGCAGTCCAAATTTCTTGCTCCGACTATGTTGAAATGCATTTAGGTTTGTGCCTTTAAACTGTATTCCTATTAAAATTACCATATAAATAGGAGTAGAATTGGACTGTTATGAGATTTTTGGTTGAAGCAGGGAGGAGTGCTAAAGAAGAAATAGACGCCACAATTTCCACATAGGCACCATGTTTGTGACAGATGTCCTCTTCTCCATACGTCCGTTGGGTGGAGAAACTAATTTTTTTTTCTTCCCATGTTTATATAAGTATTGTCACCAAATCCGTTTGTGAACCAAAATATATTAACATTTAGATCTTCTCAGTGCTCTGTAGTACTGTGATTATCTGTAATTGTTGAAATAATGTACCTAATATGATTGTTTCTTAATTGTGGCAGGGCAGACTGATGAATTGGACAGCTATATGTATCAGACAGTAGGACACCATGCCATTGACCTATATGCTGATGCACTGGATTTGCCACTCTATCGTGGCTTCATAAAGGGTTCCAGTGTAAATACTGGAAGAGTGTATACCAGATGTCAGGAGGATGAGGTTGAAGACCTTTACCACCTCATGAAACTTGTTAAGGTATGCTGAATGAAAAGAATTAAATAATTTGGGACAGTGATATTGCTTAACTCATTTATGGTTTTAAGCAAAGGATCCACTTAGGTATTTAAGGAAAGCTTTGAGAAAATAATTGATCACTTTCACAAGTTTTATTTCTATTCCTTTGTTCTTTCTGGCACTGTAAATACATAGTGTAACTTTATTCCTTTTTCCCCAGTGTAAATCAGATTTATTAATCCCCATTTCAAGCCCAAACCTTGTTCCTATTTAATAAAGACACCTTTAACAGGTGCTTGGCATATACTACAAAAACCATAATTGTAAAAATTATCTATAAAAAAATGTTTGTGTAGTTTCATATTTGAAAGAATGCATTGCTTGATTACTGGAATGAGAGATCTTTTCTGTTTTGTGCACTTATCAATGTATGGAAAGTAATGTATAAACATTTTAACTTGTGTAGACTTATGCTCTGTAAACCAGAATCTGTTATTTGTTTGTATGTTGCAGATCATTCACAAAGTATTACAGAATATTTTACAATGATAATTTTGATTCTGGTAGCCCTGTAACTATGTTCTAATTATCACATAATTGTAATAACATATATCAATCCTTTTTAGCTATAAAACCTATTAAAGGGAGATAATGAGTGTATTTCCTAAAACACTTTAAATTTATTCTGTGTTTCTTTCCAAAATGTTTCTTGTAGTACTTTATTTTCCACTGGAATTAAAACAGATCTCATTGAAATAAATAGAAAACCTCACATTGAATCCAGAGGTTTTATACAAAGTTTGAGTGAACATGCTATATCTATTCCAGTTAATTGTGTTGATGACTGCAGTGCACAGTGTTACAACAATACTATGCTTAGAAAAGCATATTAATTGCTGGTTTTAAAAAAGTAAATACACATTTAATTTTATTGATCAAACTGGTGGACTACTTTCTGAAACTTCAGCTAAAAATATTTGTAGTCTTCAGTTCAGGTACTGAACATTTTCTAGCACCCTTTCCTCCACTGAAATGAGAATTGAGATTGATGAATCTAAATGCTTCAGGCTTGTTCTTCGTTCAATTAAAAAAAAATTAACTTTCAGATAAGACCTAAGAATGTGGTTTGAGTACAGAGTGCTTCCTGAACCATGTTGGAGCCGAATGTTTAATCTTTTGAACACTTTGGGCAGGGAAATCATGTTCGTCTAAAGTAAAACCAAGGTCATAGACCTGTGTTGGAGTATGAGACTATGAAACAAGACAACAGTGCGTGTAGGCTGTACAGCCTCAAGTTGCTCCAGGGGAGGTTTAGGTTGGA
The DNA here is from genome assembly GCF_018691265.1 of Tyto alba. NCBI lineage: Eukaryota > Metazoa > Chordata > Aves > Strigiformes > Tytonidae > Tyto > Tyto alba. Next base: position 16,220,876 of record NW_024881280.1, read on the forward strand.
TATAAGGAAAAAATTCTTCACCAAAAGGCTTATCAAGCACTGGAACAGGCTGCCCAGGGAAGTGGTTGAGTCACCACACCTGGGGGTATTTAAAAGACATGTAGATGTGGTGCTTCAGGATAGGGTTTAGAGGTGGACTTGGCAGCATTGACGATTGGACTCAATGATCTTAAGGGTCTTTTCCAACCTAAATGATTCTATGATTATGCTCTAGAGTGCTTCACAGAGGTTTTAAATGGAATGTGCATATCATGCAGTACAGGAATGTAAAGAAATATGGCATAGCGGTTTTTAAATTATTTTTGAACCATTATAGTGTTAGGAATTAGAAGGACTAGTACATGCTGTCTCTTAAAGCTGCATACTAACAGCTTTCTGCTGCTGGGTGAGATAATAAATTACTGATCAATTTAATTAAAAATGGGCAGTTTAGTGGTAATTAAGATGATACTTCCTTTTCTATTCTTGCTGTCTTTGGAGAAAGGGATGCCTGACATAAATTAATGCTAATGTTAAATCTTGACAACTTCTGCTTTGGAAGTTTGTACTTCATACTTGTAACTATAGTTGAAAGAGATGTTATCAAGTTGTCTGGAATTAAATAACTATTTATTTCCTGTACAGAAATATTAATTCCACTATATGATATTTTAAATACATAAATGTTAACAATATATTGCCTTTATGTTAGACTTTGGATAACCATGTCTTTACAGTCAAACCTTTCATAATTGCAAAATTATCAGGGGGACATAAACTACAGCAGATGCAAGTCTTTGCTTTTTTTAGTTTTAAGAAAAAGACATGAAAAATCTTCATTTGTGTGTTAACAGTAATTTTGAAAGCTTTCTATTTTTATTTTTCCACATTTTTTTATAACTGCAGTGTTGTAGCTTTACCATGTAAGTCTTAATCACTGAAGATTTTGCTTTAGGAATTCTTTCCCCCAGATGTTAATAGTTTTAAACAGAGAGCTCTATTTGCATTCTGTTGAAGAGAGGGGAGGAATTCTGTGGAAGCCTTGTCAGAATGCATCCTTGAGTGAATGTAATTTCAAAACACTGCTTAAACTGACATAGCTGTTTTTTTGTCACATGGTTTGCGCCCAAGAATACAGGAAAGGTGTGTCTAGATCAAAATCACATAATGTGCCTCACTTTCAGTTTGTAAAGAACACTTGTATTGCAAGTACTTCTTTAGTAAAAAATTAAAACACATTTGAAAAGCTAGTATGAATTCAGAAGTATCTGATGTTTTTAAAAATAATGTTATGAGAACAAGATTTCTAGAAGTTAAATATTCCCCTGCAGTGCTGGGAAAGCCAGGATGACAGTCCTGTTCTAGTTCACAGGACTCGGGAAGTGATATTGACTGGCAATGACTGTAAACCTGTTAATTTTATTGTCACAAACTGAGAAGATTGATAGGTATGAAGGAAATTTGTATTTATTTTTTAGTTGTCAACGCCCTGTTTTAGATTCTGTATTCAATATATATTGTGAAACATATCAGGGTATTTATATGATGTCTAACTGTATCTTACTTTGCAGTCCTCACCTGATAGTAGAATATTTACTTTGTGAGACATGTAAATCCTGAACTCTAAGAAATAATTTAATCTGCTGTCCACATTACTGAGTAGGGATTACCAGTACCCTTGTTTGTCCATCTTTGTCGCTTTGTGTATTGGAGATTTTTCCAGCAAAGCGTGTAAGCACTAGAGTTTCTGAGCTATCTGAATTATCCTCCAGGGTTTTATCATGGCACTGGCTCTGAAACCAGGAAATGCGTGGGAAAACTGTGTTTCTTTCCATTTAGTGGTTGCAAAGACTGGAGCATGGAGGCGTTTTTATGAAATTTTCCTACAGCATACCTCTCAATATAGGAATATTTTACTGCTTTCTCCCTTTTTCAGTGTAATCATGATCTTGTCCAAATAATACATTGATGTTTTATGCAAGCACATAAAGAAGTGATATTAGATGGGTTGAGTGTTAGATTGTTTTCTATATCTCATAGAATGATGGCTAAGCTTTTGTTTAGGGCAGTGATTGTAGCAGCTTCCAGACTAAACAAACCAATGCAAGATAATTTATTTCAGTTCTGGATTTCAGTAGACCATTCTGTCCTCTCTCAAGTTTCTTACTTTATCTCCTCTGCTCTGTGAAGGCTTTGCCTGTATTTGGTAAGTTTCCGCTGCTGAAGTAATTTGTAGAATTCTTAAACTCGATAAAAACATTTTTTCTTCTAGCTGTTTTTTTATCTTTTATAATAACATTTATCATTACTTGAGTTTTCTGAAGTGAGTATTTCAAAAGTTCATTCTATTTATAGTTTCTTTGTAATATATTTCACCGTATTAATTATAAAGCATGGAAGTTGATTTTCAGTGCATTTTCAGTTTTAACGTGTTATTTCTGTCAGAGTTCTTTGTGGGTTCAGAACGTGCAAGCTTACAAAAAAAACAAAGAATACACTTGAAATAAATTAATATATTGGATCTCAGGACTGAAGGTTTATTAATTATGATATCATCCATTGATGATCATTGAAAAATAAGAATTGGTGTTGGATATATTGGATACATGAAACATTTGTATAATAATAGCCTTTGCTTGTGGCACTGTTACATTTTATCAGTAACGTGTTAGGGGAAAGAAAGAAAATTTATTTTCTAAATTATTGTCAACTGCTGGAGCAGTGATCTTCTGAACTCAAAGAAGTCAGTCACTAAGAATAAGTAACATGGGTTTTAGTTACAGCAACAAATAGCTTATTAATACAGTGTGACTCCTCTATTTAATAGTTATTTTTAAAGGACAGGATCATGATTTTTGAAATGGATCCAGATTGATGTTTACTGAAGACAGGAAGTATACCTATCTGAGAGTTAAAATTGCCATAGCTATGTAATTTGAGATGTTATTTAAGATGATATTTTATCTCAGATGAAGTACTTTGGCAGTGCAGGTTCAGATGGAGTAGAGGTAATGTAGGTCCTATCATTACTCAGTGAAACTCCCTGAGATTTGGAGTTTTTATGGAAACACTTCTTCAGGGTCTGAGGTGAATGGATGAAATACAAGGTTATCCTGTGGCCTTTGGATAGGGATTAATACCCTCACAGAAGCTAAAGCTTTCAGCTCCTTGTTATTGCTAATAGTCTTCCATGCTAAGGAAACAGTCTTCCTTTTACCCTTCTCCAGAATTTAGCTCTTGTGGCCAACGGGTAAAGTGAGTTCTTGGATTCAGTCTGATGACTGACTTTCTGTGACTTTTGTAGAGCCAAACATCTAGATGCTCCCATCAGAAAAAAAATGTGAATAAATAACATAGTATTTTACTGCAGGCATTGCTTCACTGTCTTCACTGTTATCAAATGTGTTTAAAATAAACAGTAAGGTATTTAGAAATAGTCATTTGGCTTTTAGGTATCCATTTTAATCAGCTCTTGATAATCCCCATGAATTCAGTGGTAGCATTTACATGATAAAGACTAATAGTGTTAACTCATACAAATAAAGTTTACAGATTTTCTTAGGAGTCTTAAAGATCTAAATATTATTAGTTATGAAATCCTGATTGACTTCAAGTATCTGTAATCTGAGGACCTCAGCATGCTGTTTACCAAACTATTTTTGCAGTTTATAATTTCAGTCAAAGTAGGTAGCTTCCCCCATTCACTGATGGGATACAAAGAGTTTGGAAGTGTGCAGAACAGTTCTGTTCTGATCATAATTTCTTATGTTTTCAGTTTAAGAAAATCTGATATTTTTCCTATTACAATTTGAATCATTTGTAGAGGTATAGACAAATTCCTCAAAGGTATATTTGTCAACATTTTGGAAAAAGATTAAATTATAGGAAGAAGAATTTGTCTTTATGCTGAATTCCCAAAATAATCCCTCCTCCTTATTTTTTTCCCCTCTATTTTAAGATTATTGCAAATAAAAAATAGTACGCCTTTGATATTTTGATAGATTAACTTTGTATATAATTCAGCATTTAAAACATTTCTGTACAGCAAGTGAAATTATAACAGCAGTGTTGAAAAAACATCCTAAAAAATCTGCAGTGCCCAGTTAGGGGGAGCAGTGCTAGGTAAAACAATGGAATTTATTTTTTGGGCCCTCTACTACTCATGTTGATTAGATGACCCATTGGAGACCATATCTGTTAGCACATTTCTTTTTGCCTTTAGACATGAAAGTTAAATGTGAACTTTTAGGAACTGTATGAAATGGCTACCTAAACTGACAAAAAATAAATAACTGTGCTTCTTCATAAAGTAAGGTTATTTTTTTTGAGACAAAATATTTGCTGTTTTTTTTCATGTGGCTTAAACTAAGTTCCCTCTACCTTTTATAATGACTAGATTTTTATCTGTGAGAATTTGAATTGTCCCTTTGTGCTTAGCCTGTTCAGTGATTTTTTTTTTTTTTAATTGACTTGTTATTTTTCCTTTGAATTAGTTCTGAAGCAGAGCTCTGTAGCTTCCTTCAGCTATGGGATGACCGCTGTCATCAGCAGTGAATAGGAGTGTGAATTAAAGGAAGATGGTAAGAAGTAATTGCATAGTTGGCAGTGTTCTAAGCAGTGTAAAAATAATTATGTATCTTGTTCCATTCACAAGACATGGTTGGTTTGGTTGTTTGTTTTTTGTTTTGTTTTGTTTTTTTTTTTTTCTTGTTTTGCTTGAATTTAAGTTGAGATGGGAACAAGGAAATTTTTTAATCAACAGGATGCCTGTCATTCTCCATGTCTCATCTGAACTGTTCAGGAAGGGTCAATTTTATTTCCAGAAGGGGATCTTGAGCAACATCTTTGAGGTAGTTTCTTACCGTGAGAAATGTGGAGCTTTATGTAAACAAAAAAGTCACTGTATTTCTCCCTGCTAGGTGTGTGGAGTTGTTTTCACTCACTCTCAGTCTTGTTGTGTTAATATTGAATAAGCAGAGACAGTCAGGCTGGTGGTGAAAGATGGTAAGAAAGCCTCAGGGCTTGTTCTGGTGAGCTTTAAAGCTCTGATTGCCAGGTTTTCCTAATTTCCCATTTCCAGGGCATCTCTAGTGTGACCTTGCCTGCTGAATATGATGTTCTGGGTTGCAAGATTCTCACATGTATTTGGAAATGGGCAGCCAGGCATTGTTTACAGGACGCCAAATGAACTGTGCACTCGCAGCAAGTTTGATAAACACACATTTCCTCCTTTTATCAGTGAGATTGCAGAATGTGAAGTATGAGTTTCCAGTTTTACTCATTCCCTTCAAACCTTTTCCTGTTTAAAAACTGAATCTCACTAATTGGATGATGATACATCCTTAGATTTTGTTTTGCTTTTTTGTTATTGTTGTTCTGAATTCAACTTACTGGTCACTGACAGTTTATTTCAGTGCCTACCTTGACCAGGTTTGGCAGACTTTCAGATAAAAGCTTTCCATTTGTTCAGCACAGAAAAGGTTCGTCCCTATCAATGTAAAGTGAATGCTAATTAACAGTAATGACTTCTAATCACTTTGCTTTTATACTCCTTTAGAAGCACTGCTATTATCCAATGTAGTTAAGTGAAATACTTGTATATGAATCAACAATGCTGTATTTCTTCTCACAGCTATTGCTCATAATCAAGCTTTGAATAAATTACGATAGTAAAATTGGTTTTAATGTGCTGTATTGCATGGGGAGAAAGGAACCTCAAATATCTTGTTAAATATCTTGAATATTTAGAGAGTTGCCTATTAACATTTTGGCATTCGGTATTGTAGTTAAATGGAAAAATACATTAAGATGTTTAAGTCAATTTTGTAAACGTTATCAAAACTTTTTTCATGGTTTGAATTTTATTTAAGTGACATGCATAGACTCAACAGCCTCAGTAACAGCCCCATTTGGATCCAATTGCACATCTGTAGGAATGAACTACAATATTTCTGAGTTAACATGCAGTTAGATTTTATATAGAACAAACATGTATCTTAACTTGAGAACTTCATCTATTTTAGCCTAGTATCATAGGTCAATATGCATTTATTTTATTAACATTGTGTATATAACAAAATGTTAGTTTTGTTTACATACATGCAACCTGCCTGCCTGTAATCATATACACTTCAAAAGAAGTATAAAAGTAATAGTAGTGAAATTTTATTAATACCTCAAAACAATAAAAGAAGATGAAGCTTTTTTTTTAACAAATCTAGACTGCTAGAAACAATGTTAAAAAAGAAGAGCTGAACAGATGACTAGCCTGGTGTTATATTCTGCAATTTTAAAATAGTTCTGATTTAGAAACAGAATTAGACTGAAGAGAATATATATATATATATATTAAATTTGAAATTTAGTGAACTTTTCCACTTAACATTGCAAATACAGGGCCTGTTTGGAAGCCAAAGATGGCAAAGCCTGGATGAAACCCATTTCTGACATTGCCATTATTTTTTTGTTTTTATTTATCTTTTATTAAGAAGTTTATTGAAACAATTACTTAAAGCACTTAGAAGGAATTCCAGGTCTCAGCATCTATGAAGGAACTAGGTCCTTGGTTGGTAAATATATTTGTGTTTTCTGGTTTTGCCATTAAAAAAACCCCTGGATTTTCATTTTCTGTGGCAGTTTCCTTTTATTTAGTACCTCTGTCTTTGCATGCATAGAGACACAATTCCTCCACCGTTACCATCACAGTTCTTATGCATGTGGATGTGAGTGAGTATCCACAGGCACCGTCTGTGGTTTTGATTTTGTTTGTTTTGTTCATTCATTCACATAGCTGTAGACAATTTTCTGGTACGTGTTTTGTTTGCTTGAGCATCTTCTCGGTTAACATTTATTCTTTGGTTTATTATGAAGTGATTGCATAACTTAATTTGAAAATACTTTCCATGTAGCCTTTCTTCTTTAAATGTGAATTTGAGTCAATGTTCATAAAAATCCTATGTTTTTTGCTGTAGTACTATAAAACATGCTGCTTGTGGGTTTTGCCATTACCTTATTGAAAAGGAGCAACACCTTTCTTCTCTACAGTTTTATTTAAATGGATGGTACTATCCATCTCTTATTTCAGTGCTTTGGTTTCTTGCTTGGCATCTTCATCATGCTTTTTAAGGATAAAAATTAAAAATATAAAAAATTATTTATCTTACTCTGTGCTGAAGTAACTGGCTGCTTAATATTATTTACAATTCTCATTAGGCAGCAGTAATGTATGTTTTAAAATTTATTAGTGTTTAATGAAATGTAATTGGGGTTAGTTCTAATAAAATACAATCAAGGACAGGCGAGCTTTCATGTAAACGAACAGTAAAACATTTATCAAATTTGTCTTCATAAATATTTTTATCTCTGAAGCTCGTTCTTTGTATAAAAAAACATTTTGCTTTCTTACACTATTACTAAGTTATTTAAGCTGACTTATCTAATGTGCACCTCCCTTTGATATGAATGTCATACATACAGCATTTGCATGGTTACATTATTTTCAGCTGGACACTTACTGTTTCTAATCAGTATATTTAAAGGTAATTCTTTTGGAAAGGCTCGGATTTCATTTGGTTTATATTGCACTAACGTTACCATTTTCAAAATAGAAATGATTGATTTGTAACTGTCATTATGAAATGGAACTGGCCTTTTACACTGTAAAAGGACTGTACAGTATGGAGATACTCTTTCTGTTGATAAATTCTGCCTGTGGAAGAATTGCATAACAGTCATCACTCATTTTCATATTGATTATGAGTGGGATTCCAGTAATAGGTTGCTGTTTGCAACGGATAAGGCGGCACTATGATTAGTTACCTTTTCCATGGAAAATACTACAAAGGAAAATGCCAAATGTGTGCACTGCAGTATTCCTATCAGCCTGACAGTCTGTTATGTGAACTTTTTTTCAGTCCATTTTCCTTCAGAAATACAGCTTCAGTCTTTTTGCCTTATTATTGTTTTAGGTTTAGTGCATTTGCATGCTCTCCTAACTCTGGATTCTTTCTTTAGTTAGTTATTTATTTTCCTGACAGTCTTCTGTTCTTGGGCCCTGTCACCATTGTAACTCTTGAAAACTGATACAACAGTGCCCTCTGTAGTTTCTCCCTACATGGTTACTACCTACAGCTGGTTTTGAGGATTCAGGTAAAGAACAGGATGTTTAGATATATTTTTAGTTCAAACAAAAGCCCTTTTTTTCTTAAGGAAACATTTTGATTTTTCACTGACTGTTTTACATGCAAGAAAGGGAACAAAAGAAACTGCTCTGAGTCATCTTAGGTTTATAAGCTCCATTATCTAGTGAAAATCTGAAATTTTATCAGGCATTCAGGGCAGTCAATAAAAGTAGATGGGATTTTCTGCGTTGTGTAGGCTTTCCTGAAGTTTTTGTTTGAAGTGGAGCTTCAAAACGAAATAATTTTAAACTTACTTCCTTTGTGCTTGCTGCTTTTCCAAAACGAGCTCTTGCATGATCTGCCAGGGACTAAAGACACGCTCATCAACAGAACACCTAAGCTTTATTAATGATGTTGTTTTAATTCACACAATGACTGAAGTAATTGTTGTTCATTAGCATTGATTTGTCTCCAAAACTCATTTACAATTTAGATTTCTCTTTTACCTCATTATAGCTTAATATGCAAATAACTTTTTATTCTGTGTTTTCTGCAGAACTTGTTGAACAGGTTCGGTATTGAACACACGTTCCCCTCATTCGCATACATGCACATTCATACTCATACGCTGCCATTTAAATATTATAAACTACAGTAAAAAAGCATGACCTTTTAAAAAATAAATGCTTTAACTACAATTAGTTTCTTCTATAACAGCATCATAAAAGTCACTCTGTGAAAAGTTAAATGGCTTTATTTTATGATGGGGAGTGTTAATGCATGTGTATAACACACTCTTAATGCACTTCTATGAAATGAAAATCATAAGTCATTGCCATAAATTATAGTTAATGATGTAACCATTGATGTCTATTCAAAACATTCCTGTATCTCTAATGATTTGTGTAAAACACATGACTGCCCACATGCCTTAGTTCATTTGGAACAGTAGGTAGATAAACGTACCAGTTTTCTACTTCTGAAGACCATTTTTTCTGTGTAACAAGTGATAAGAATTTTGGTGGAGTAAATAGTACATCACAAACCACTTCTTGCAGTATTTAAAATCTGGTAATAAATGATAATGAAGGCTAATTTAAAGTTAAATTGGGAGGTGAGATGCTTCAGGGATGTAGTGTGTGGAAGCTTTGATTTTTGTCTACCTGTTTTATGGGTAATCTCTGGCCTCTAGTCATATGACATCTTTACTTTTTACCATCAGATTTTATATACTGAAATGTTCCTGGAGGAAGCAACTATTATGGCATAATGTGCACTGGCTAATCCAGAAAATACCCCATATTTACTATCCATTAACATAAAAATATTACAGAATTTAACTATTCTACTGGCAAAAAAGTAATGTTAAATTTGGTGGAAATTACTTTACTTCACTCTAAATTTAACTGAAACTCGGAATCAAGCTTAATTCTTGCACTGATTGCATAATTAGTTAATCTTAAATATTGGGGTAGGGTGGGTTGTTTCATTTCTGTTAATGAATATTTGTTCATGCATGTGGGTTTTTTATGGTAAAGCAAGTATTATTTTTTTTCTATAATATGGCCAAACCATGGATTATTATAATTTTTAAGGTGATCTTGAAAGTTTACTTCATGAAGATAGGGTAGAAATTGACTGTTAGAAAAAAGATGCAATATGAGTTTCTATTTTAAAGGAAATAGCTACTTTAGATATGTTTTTAATCTTCTCAGTGGAACTTCATCCACAGTTCTGTCTATTTAGACAAATCTGTCATTCAGATCAGTGGGAATTTTGCTTAGTAAATGAATTATTAATTAAAATAGTATTTTAATGAAGAAAACAAATACAGGTGATTTGTTAGAAGTGTGATCTGGTTGGTAATGAGAGGATTTAATTTTAAACTGCAACCTTTGAGACAGATAAGATGCTGTCTGTTTGGAAAAATGAATAAGGTGTATTTTCTTGCAATGAAACTAGAAAATTAAGATTCAACATAATTAAAATATTGATAAATGTAGATTACATTACTGGGGACAATGAATTACAGCTTTTCTGTCTACTGAGAGCTGGCATAATTTACCAAGACCGGGCAAAGAAGTGACAGAGCAGCCACTGCAGGTGCTTGTAGGGAATGTCCTGTTTAGTCCACATACTTTTCTCTTTTTAGTTAAAATGTTAATGATGATTTTAGTCCAGGCTACAATCATTATCTCCCCGCAAAATACCACACTTTTCATCTAGTTGGATTATGTGATCCCTGTCTGAAATATTTAATGAAGGAGAGTATATGTTTAAGGTATATATGCATTTGAAAATACCTGTTTTCAAATAACTTGCTTAAGAATGATTACTAAAAAATTTTCAAATGTCCTTTCATAAAATCTGTACTGATGCAGGGTAGTTAAGGGTATTTCTGCAGGTCATCTAAATTTTAACTTCCAGTGTTTCTTTGATTCCAAAATACCAAAAGATGCGGAGACTGAATGTTGGGAATGTCTTTTGTATAGAAAAAATAAATACCTGTTCCAATTTACTTGGTTAACAGTTGCCTACACTATACACTAGTTATAAGAAGAAAATAAATATTGCAGTTTAAAATGGAATATTATTTGACATAACAAAAAAAAAAAAAAAACAAACAGACTTTTCTCGCTGGTGATGTTTATAAGAATTTGTTTATGACTCCAGGGCAGTCTTTATGATGTATTTTAAGTTTTGAAAACTCCTTTTTTTAGGATATTATTTTAAAGGCATTTTTTCTGCTACATTTAAGACATTCTTTCCTCCTATGGAATTTGATCTCATGAGAGAGAGTCTTTGACAGCATAATATTTTAAAATAAAAAATTAGTATTTAGGTTTCACTTGGTTACTTGATGGTATGTCTGTTTTTGTAACCACAGGAAGTATAGATAATATTCTCAAAATGACTATGAAGTGTCAGTAGATACTGCGGAATTAAGGACTAAAACCAAATGAACACTCTTCCTTTGAAGTATTTTCTTCTGGACCTGTTTGTTCCACATTCCTTAGGCGTCTTGTTTTGCTGTCTTTTGTGTTATCCACAACCCCCATATTTTTTCTTTCCTTCTGCTGTTTTGGTTACACAGTGACTTGGTAAGTTGTACTGCATACGGTGTTTGATGGGGTTTGGCTTTTCTTTTTTTTTTTTTTTTTTTAATATATCCAAAACAGTAATACCATTGTATTTCAGGAAGGCAGAATTTATTACAGAATATGTCATCCAAGTAGGTGCATTAAACTACCTGGCACAGCTTTGTCTTCTTGGCTTTCTTCAGCTTCATGTTAGTGATTTTGCAGAGGTAGATAACTGTTGGTTTGTAATTGCTGAGGTAAATTTATTGGTCTTTCCTGTTCATGTAGTCATGTTTCATTCTGCTACAGTTTGCTTTATAAAGTCCAGTAATTCTTTTTTCTTTCACATTCCTTAGCTTTCTTTAGACCTCTACAGCTCTCCAGTAATTTTGATGTTTTTGTCCTACAATAACCCTTTTTGCCATCTTATCCTGGTCTCCAAAGGATTATCCTTATCCTTTGGAGACCAGTACTGTGTTCTTAGGGAAAGTCTGTCAGTCATTATTTATTACCCACTTGTCACTGTGACTTATTCATTGCTTACATCACCATTCTCAAAAGTATTGCATTACAGAAATGGTGAACAGTGCTGTGAAGGAAAGATCAATAAATGCTTTCAAAGGAAGATTTACCCTGAGACTTAGATCTTCTTTTTAATACTAAATCTGTGCTATTAGTTATGAGATGGTTTTAATATTTTGGCATCAAGTGCCCTGTTTCTCAAAATGGAAAGATGCTATTGCGTTAACTAATTTTTGTGGAGCAGCATGACTTCACCAGTTAATTGCATAACAGCTGATTTTCCAATTTTCAATACTTATTGGCTGTTCCTGAATGCTTATTTGCTGAGCTGAAAACACACAATTTCATTCCCTAAGAAAAAGTGATAAATCATTTACATAATAAACACTTGAAAAAATTTCTTTGAATTTTAGTGATACTGTCATGTGGAACTGCAAAAAGAGAGAAGAGTGCTTGTTTGAAATCAGCAGTTGGAAAAAGAGAAAAAAATCTACTTCTTCCCATGCCTATTTAAGTTGCTTTGAGAGCTTGATGATCCATGCTGTCTTTCCAGAGCATCCAGTTCCACACGGTATGGTGATTATTGACACCTTTTGAAAGGTAGTTACTCTAGAAAGCTATGTGAATATATAACATCAAATTTGTTGTGTTCGTTGCAAATTCAGGCAGCTGAGAATTTGAAAGTGACAAATTCATTGTTTTATGCTCTCCTTTGTATTATCTTGTACTTCAAATAAGCTGGAAAAGCACATTGTAATCATATTACACTAAAGATTATATCATGAAATCACTGGAAGGAAACTAAACAAAAAGCTAACAGACTATTAGAGTAGCCTGCTCTATTATTTTTCTTTTCCATATCAGTGATTAACCTACTTCAGACTTAAGCATGAAGTCAAATTTGCAAAAACATAAGACAACTTCCAGGTATTAGACTTTCTGTATCTTGATCAAAGCAATATATCATGTTAAAAAAAAAATAATCCTTAAATCTATAAGAAATTCAAAAGCAGGAGGATCCTTGCTTACAGGCTTGTTTTCAGTCAGTGGTCTGGCATGCTGGGCTTGTAGCAAGTGTTTTTCAGCTCCTAGTTCCCGGGAAATTTCCTTTCCATCACTTCTGAAGTCTGTTAGAATTTTTTCCCTGCTCCACTTAGCAATCTCTGAGCATGTATTTGTTAGATACTAAGAGAATAACACAATTGCAACCTGTTTGTAAAATACCTTAACTGAAGAAATGAGGTGTAAACTATGTTTAGGTGATTTATGCTAAGATTTCATAAGGAAGTTTTTTTTCTCACCCTGCTTCCCATTCTGTCATTCATCTTATCTGCAGTTTTCTGATGAGGTGGCAGTCAGGTTTTCAGTTTTTATATATATGATATACCTTTGGTTACTTTTTTTTGAAAAGTATATTTAGAAACTTTAATTGAAGAACTGAGACCTTCCTATACAGAAGTTTTTCTCTCAGTTGATCATTAGGTTTTAGGTTGTCTTGATTCCTTTTGGGTAGAAAGTACTGTAATTTACAGTCTCCCCTTTGAACTGAAACCACACAGAATCCATTCAGATTTAGTTTTCTCCCGAAGCCTTTTTTATTGTCTCTTCCTTGTTCAGAAGATGCTCTGTACATACTTAATTAAAATAAAAGTTTTCACTTCCTTAATTATGCAGTTGTGTCTTTGTTAGGCAAGGGTCATGTCTAATGCTTAACTTCTTATTTCAGAAAAGTGTAGAACTCCTCCTTTTCTTTGGACAGTTGTTGGTATGTTTTGGTAGTTTGTGTGTTTGACAGGATCTTGTATTCTTGCCGGTATATACATTTAAAACATATGAAGTACATTCAACATGATTTGTTAATTGTATCTTGTTAACAGCTCTTGACTGAGACCACACTTGCAGGTCTCATGTTATTTTAGTACTTAAAATGAAAATGGTTTTGCAGTCCTTGACCTCTTCCTCCCAAGCATACAATCACAGTGCAACTGTATAATAATATAATATGCAGTGTGAGCAGGAGACACTGGTTTAAAACACCGAGACTGTGAAAACATCTCAGTTTAAAAGCTGACATATGTCAATAAAACAGTAGCAATTCAGGTTGAAAACCTGATATAAATATTTTGCTCCTGTTAAATGAGACAGAAGTATTTGTTGGAAGGCCTCACTTTCTTCTTTGTAAATGGGGTAAGAGAGCTTAATAGTGGGCAGCCCATTGTGCAAATGCCTGCTTTGAGAACTGGAAAGGGACTGAAACTTTAATGAATGTGAGTGGCCTTGAACTTCCAACATCTTTAAACATTTCTAACATCCTTGGCCCTATCTGGCTTTTTTTTTTTTTTTTAAAAAAAACTGTCTTTTTGTGTCACACGATCAGTTTGTGTTGGACTAGACTCAGAGACTGTTCCTTGGCTGGTAGATTCTTTGGTGAATAAAATACTTCTGCTCTTAATAAAAAGCTGTTTTCCTTTTCCTCTTATCTTGTTACTACAGTCCACAGTCACTTATGCCAAGGACAAAGGTCATGATAAGTACATATTTGCAATGTTAGATGTCTCAGTCCTCTGAAACTTCAATTTCTGCATAAAAAAAAAAAACATAGTAAATAACTGTCATACCTTGATTAGAGAAGAGGCATATGACTGAGAATCCATAGTATAAAATTAATACATATATCTTTCAACAATAAAACATTCTGGAGATGCTTTTTTAGTTTAGTCAACAAGAAATTTGGGAAATACTAATTCAAGAAATGTTGTTTTCTAAATTTAAATAGTTTGTTCTTAATCTCTGTGAGTACAATAACAATTTGCCTGCAGTTGAGGAGTGAGTGAAGTGGGATGATAAAGGAAGACTCTGTGATGCAGTTACCTACTGGTAATACCAGAAATCTTAAAGTTCCACTTGCTTTGATAGACATTTTTAAAGATGTGGAATCTGGCTGGTAAAGAAAATGCTGTTGGCTTTAAGCAGAAAAGGTACCAAAGGGATCTTTGATGCTCTACATAAGTGATTTTATCTTTCTTGCTATCAATTTCACATTTAAGCAGCACAAACAATAATAATGCCCTTCAATAAAATACTGTTTGGATTGTACTGTGAATCTAAACCAATGTTTTGCATATTTTTAAATCTCACTTAAAAAAAAAGGAGAAAAGACCTGACCAGAGGAACAATGATCAATGTATAACTTATCATCTTTAACTTTTTTGCATTTTCTTGGACTTTTTTTAAGTGTTTCCTCATGACTAGGATGAGAATGGAAGAACTAAGATAAATGTTGGAGGTTTTTTTTAAAAAGAAGCATACTTTAGAGGATATTGGAGTTTGGAAGAAGAGGGGTAAAAGGTATACTTAATCTTTCCTCCTTTCTTGCTCAATAATTTGACCCTATATCACCCATTCTTCTTTGCCTTTGAAATAGGTTCAAGGTCAATTTAGTTGATAGTTGTCTCTCTGTCAGGGTTCCTGATTTTTCTTTGCAATATTTTCTGGTCTACACCTTTTCCTGATATTTTTCTCCAAACTTTTCTGTATTTTTATTCTGAAATTCTTCTCCTTACTTTCTCTCTCCATTATTAAACATTTGCCTGCATTTAATCTAGGTATCAACCCAGCAAGCTGTGTTTTTTTCTTACTCTCTAAGGCACTGCTAACTTGCCAAACCATCTCTCTTATTCACCAAGACTTTATTTTCGTGTACTCTTTCTGGCATTCTCATGGTGATTAAGGACATGTCTTCCTTGAAGAAGTAAGGCCTCACTTTCACCCAACTGGAAGAAACAGAAACTAGTATTACTTTCCCTCATATTCAGACACACATTTGCTTTCAGGGCATAATGCTCTCCACTTTGAGAGCAACTTGAGGCTACAGCCCTGTTGACAGTATGAGATGTCTGAAATTCACAAGATTGAAAATACATTTCAGATTTATGCAAGCTAATAAAATAAAGCAAGATGGAGCATACTTTATGATATTTTGTCATAACAATTTTTTATACTAAAATTTAGCGGAAGGTATTTTTTCTGTAATTTTTAAAATCAGTATTCCATTACACAGAAATCCTCTTAAAGTTTTACCTTTCTGTATATTTCTCATTTGATTTTGCTTTTTCTGTGCTGATATTTCCTGGTTTTATCTTCCGCCATTTCTTTGGCACACTATCATCTTCCTTTCCTTTCTGTTTTTTTCAATTTCCTTCTAAAAATCCTTTTTTTACATTTCTTCTACAAGGCAGATCCTTAAGCTGCCCTTTCTTTCTGCTACCCAAATTCTCTCTACCTTAGACTAATAAGCCTCTGTTTATTCTCTGAAGTGTAGTATTGTCAGCCCAGGTTGGGGCAGTGCATATATTGGCATTTCCTGAAGGCTTTCCACTTACAGCTTACCTGGCTTTAAGGTAAGTTAGACTACATGAATCTGACGTTTTAGAACCTGGTTTATAATTGTCTTGTTCCTGGTATGAGGAATATTGTATTCCATTTCAGAAGCTGCAGCAGGTGCATGTGCCAAATGAAAATGTGGCTTCCTGGTGGCTGAACCTTTTCTATGCCCTTGTTGTCAGGACTTTACAGTCGTTGGGGCCCCCGGCCAACAGCAGCTGGCATTGATCACCGGTCAGATTTGGCTCGGGTATAAATGGAGTCCCCTGGGGGGAGCCATTTTGAGCTCATCCCTCCTGGAGCAGTGCACTGCAGGTAAGGACTCTCCCCTTGGGTTGGGACACCACCCAAGGAAGCTCCTTGAGGTTCCTGTGGGTTGGGATGCTGCCCTAAGAAGGTCCTTGAGGTTGAGAGTCCTTTTTTTTTTTTTTTTTTTTTTTAGGTGAGTGATTGAACATTTTGGGTTGTCATTAAACCCTAGGAGTTTGTGTGGAGATAGTTTTGTTCTCCTCTCATGGACATTTGAACCTGCCATTTGTATGTTTGTGGAGTGTTGGTTAAATGTGCTGAAAAATTAAATTTTATTTTTATTGTTATTTGTTTATTTGAAAGTTTCTGCAACAGAAGCATCAAACCTGTTTAAAATGGGAAAATTGGATCAGATTTGCCTAGAATACTTATACAAGAATAAATGGTCTCAAATACCACTTTTCAATGCAAAACCATAATGAAGTTTTCAGGTTTTAGCCATTCAATTTTGGAGAAAGTATCATACTAGCACCTTGTGAAGCTGATTTGCAGTCAACTGACAAATACAGAATCTCCATTCTGTAGGAAAAAGAATTCCAGAGGTTTTTGGTGACAATGTGGAGGAAAATTAGATACTGAAATTTATTGTGAGACAAACAAAAGCAGAAAAATTGAAATTTTTTCTGTCTTCCTGAACATGAACAGCTGGTTATTCTGAGATTTGGGTGGTTTTTGCTATTTTTTCAGGATCCCGTCTGCAGGCTGGACCGGGCAGAACCACGTTGTCAGTTTGGGGCCAAACAGATAGGGAAGGTCTGTTCCTAGGTTCACAACAATTCACTGGGGAAGCTGTAGTCAGGGCTGTGGACCATACAAATCCAGACTCTGTGGCCTGTTAGGTAAACTGACAGGAACCTGGGAAAAAAAATTCCTGTGTTAACTGGAAACTGGCCAAAACCAATCTCTTCTTTTAAAACACTTCAGCTTTAATGGACTTGCATTTCTAATGAAAAACTATTCTGTTGGAAAATCCCAGGCACATTTTAACCTCAAAGTGCTACTATATTACTGTTACTAAATAATGATAATAACTGTACATAATTCTGCCTATTAATTTTATTTTTGTTCTTGCCCCTAATATGAAACAAACCAAGATTGCATATAAATGAAGTTACTATATTTTCTCATTTTTGTGTCCTGTATTTTAAGGAAGTGTTTTAAGGTAATGTTGATCGTAAATAGCTGAGGTGGGTGTCAAAAGTGCAGTGATGAATTCCACATTTTTAAATCCTTGCATTTATTCTTAAGTGTTTACATCACAACTCTTTTTCTAGTTTCTTACTAGTAACAGATTGTATTATCATTATATAACCTGATGACACCTCTGATTGCATAACATCAGTTAGAGTAGAGTATGCATTCATTATTAGACTGGAAAGGCAATGGATCAGGCATGAACTGTACACTTAGCTAAAACCTGTCCACTGTTAGAGTAATCAAAAGGAGGAGGGGATTCCTTCCTGTGCACATCAAGACTGCTGGAATAGACAAAGCACTCTGTTCCCTGATTGCACAGAAGTAGCGGTGTCAGTGGTTTCTAGAGAGGCTGGGGATGCTAATCCCTGGCCAGGCTTACCACTGTCCTAAAAAGTAGAGCTCAGGATGCTCTTGTACCGGGAATCATGAGGAGCCTTTAGTTGCCCGGTCAGTTTGTAGAGGAGTTGGCTTTCGTGGGGTAAAGACAGGTAGTGAAGACAGGGGACAAAGGTTAATCATTTCCAAATGTCTGAGTAACAGGTGTTCTGAGGTACCTTCTTAAAAACCACTCCTTTTCAGAGGCTTGTGAAACTTGACTTTTTGGTGGTTGTTTTTTTTTGGCGGGGGGGGTGGGGAGATTTATCTATATATTATCTGGATCTGCCTGAATTGGCTAGAGGATATTGCCCGTTCCTTATGATTTCTTTAGTAAACTACTCAGGTGAGTAAGTGTTTATGATGGCAATTTGATACCTTAAAAGTACTACATTTTAATGGACAGAGAATGCCATTAAGCTCTCAGCTAACACATAAAGGAGGGTGATATAGAGGAAAATGGTGTCTAGTGTTTGCAACTGTCTTACATCCTGATCTTTAGCTATTGGACTTGATGTAGAAATTGCCAAATGATATTTCGTGGCCTCTATCATTCCAGTTGATTAGATTGCAGAATAGTCCCTTTCTGACCTGGAATATCTAAAAATCTTTGTAACAAAAGCAGTAAAGAAAGTAGGAGTTCTGTTGAGTGCTTTTGTTGAGTAATCACCTTTTTCATAGTGGCAAGACATTTTAAGGTGTGTTATTTATTTAGTATTGTAAATTATATTTATTAGAGACAAAATTATAAACCATTGAAAGGTACTGAAGATGCAGGTCAAACGAAGAAAAATGCAGGGACATCTTATGCCTATACATTGTTGAAGCTCGTTTTTTTTTAAATACTTTATTTCATTTCTATGCAAGAGGAGAGAAGGCTGCATCAGAGATTAATAAAAGAAAAAGAAACAACATTCAGTCTCATCAGTTAGTGATTGCTTACGTTGAAATTTATATAGGTTTCCCTTAGAGTAGAATTCAGACTGAGTTTCAGAGTCTCAGCAGAAATTGCAAAGTATTTCTTAGCTGTCATCATTCCAGGAATGTATACTTCATGCAAGGCAAGTCCTTAGGAGTTGGAGCATTTGCTTTGAAATAGATTTTCTGGTTAAACTTAGTTGTGAACATAATTTAAAAGCAGTAGGCCCATCGCTTTCGATGTGACTTTATTTAATGAACTCTTTTATAATGGATTAATATATATTTTTATATTTTATTTTCCAAAGTGCATACAGTGGTTAAAATATTAACCACCATGTCTAACTATGTCTAGTTTTACACTTAGTAATTGTCTTTTGGGGTTTGTTTCCTTGTGCATCAGGGATAATTGCAGTACCTGCTATCTTCAGGGAATTTTCTTAAACAGCTGGTTAATCTTTCTAATGGGACACTTGCAAAAAATCTTTTAGGCAGAGTAGTTAGAAGAATCTACAGATGAGAATCATCTTTTAATGGAAAACAGATTTTTATTATTACTGTTTTCCCTACTGAGCTTTGATTTCTAGTGTGATTGACCAGGACCCAGAATACAAAATCAGCTCAAATGTCTCCTTTTGAAGCCTTTACAATGCATCTTGTTAAGTGGGGCTCCAATGGGAGCGGTGTGGTGTGGTGGTGTCAGTGCTTCTCCAAGCCTTTATCATCTGTTATCAGTCCTGCTAAACTTCTCTTTTGCCATTGAAAATACGGAAGTTTTCAGTTAGGAAATGGTGAATAAGCTTGGCCATGTTTGAGTGTAGCTGCTTTCAGATTTGTCTGCCAGGATTAACATAATTTAGCCTTTCCTTTTTAGAATTAAGTACTACAAAATATTGTCTGTTTTAAAAATGAACTCTCTTTTCTCATGTAGATTTTAAAGATCCCAGTGATGCAGAATCAAGGTTGATTAACTGAACAGCAAATGAAGGCAGAGAATAAGAAAATGTAGTTGTGAATTCACATATTATGAAAGAATAAAAGTAAAATTACTAATACAGTCAGGTAAATTAACTACTGTGCCATTGGTACTGTGGTTTATGGCAGCACTCTGCAGGGAAAGGAAGAAGAAAGTGGTTGTGTTGTTTACATCCTGCTTTTTATTCATACCTGACAGAGAACAGTAAGTATTAGCGCTGATGATGAAGCCGTCTATATTGTAACAATAAATAATTAGCATAGCACTGATTTCACAGTGATTTTTCAAGTATTGAAATACCACTGGTTATTCAATTTGATTAGTGTTTACTGTTAATGAACAGTCTTCCATTAGAGACACAGATCTAGTAGTCATTGCAATTGATGACATCTTCCAGAATTCACCCCATAATTCACGTGCAGTGTGGATAGCAGTGATTACTTAGCACATTCAAAGAAGTCCAATTTTTTTAGTTTATGGTAATACTGTTATTTTCAATAAAGCATCCAGTACCCAAGTAATTTGAACACTATTCCTGCTGTTTTATTGTATTGTAATATAAACATAAATGCAGTGTTAAAAGCTATACCAATGGTGTCAGACTCCTTAAGGACTTGAGAAAACTGTCATAACTTCTAAAATAACTGATAATCGTTTGTGGGTCAAAAAGAGCAACATGCTGTATTGCTTAGCTTTCTGCTTTCTTTTTCTCAAGGTTTGTCTGAGATTTAATTTTATGTGAAGTACACAAAACACTGTCAGTGAAACATTATCACTTTGTAAAAGCTGTTTAGAATATGGTCTGGCACAAAATGTGCAGAAAATTAAAAAAGAATACTCTCAACTTTTTGCATAGAGCTGAGTTGTATATATTATTTGAAATTGTGGCCAAAACCAGTGTATGTGAATGTGACTGCATCTTGATATTTGCAAAATAAGCCTAGAGCTACAAACTTATACTTTAAAATTTAACATTATGTACATAAATATATATGTATAGAGTTAAATAGAAAAAAATGTATAAATAAAATTTCATATATGTGTTTTTGTATGTCTACATGTATGTGTATGTGCATATATATGTAGTTCTTTACAGTTGTGAGGGGGTTTTTTTGTCCTATCCATTTCACAATATTTCCATTTAAATGCATATTTTGATTTTTCTTCAGGGACTAGGTGGAATGCCTTTCCATTACACTACTAAAAGACTAATCCACTTTAACACAATATTTCTCCCTAAAGGGATGGTCTTTTCTAGTCATATGATATTATTTTTCACAGAATGATATTAACATTCATGATGTAGTGATTTTGTCTTGATTCAAAAGATGTTTTGTTCTGGTACTAAAAAGATCAAGGAGTTGATTTTGTATCCTGCTGCTAAAAAATACCTCAAAATCAGGGAAATCTGAAAACCTTCCAAACCCAAGACTATCTGCATGTTCTTTGTTAAAGATGAGGTATTAGTAAAATTCAGAGTACAAAATTTAGAGGGAATAAAAATGCATGGCACATACGTAGAGTTTAAAAGAAAAAAGAAAACATTCCAAGAGAAGTAAATTGGAAATCAAATAATCCTTTAAATTTGAATTATTAAACATTCTTGTATGCAAATGTGTCTTTAAAAAAGGTACACTTAAGAAAAGGTACATATTAATGTTTCTAGTGATGTGATTCCTTGGCATTTAAAACCAGAAATTTTTAGTATGCAGTCCTCAGAAGAAGTTTATGCAAGATGCATCGATAATATAAAACGATGGAGCTGCTAATTTTTTATCAGAATGCTACAGCTTTTAAACTTATTAAATTTTAAAGATGTTGAGAGATCAAATTAAATAATGTTGCAATTGCAAAGGATCAGAAGAAGAGTGAAAGCATCGTGCAGTTTTTTCCAGCAAGTTGTGCGGGGTCCTGCAGTGCCTTGTCCAGGAGCTTGGTAAGAAGGAGCGTGGTGGGGCACGGCTCAGCCACACGGGCCGTGCCCCCGAGCACACTGTCGTTCTGCTGGCTTCTCCGTTCACTGAGGGGTTCATTCTGCATGCTTAAGCTTTTACAGTTGGCCCTTTCTTCAGACAGAAATAAATAACAAGGGTGTTTAAAGCCTTGGAAATAAAAAGAAAAGTTGTTTTTTTTCTGAAAGCAATTTGAGGAACAATAATGTCCTTTTCCATGTGTAATCACCTATTCATTGTGCGTTGCATAAAGAAGTTGTTTTCTTAAGTGTGACAGTCTTTCCCTACCATCTATATTACACAAGATCAATACTTTTGCAACTTTTTTAAAAGGTTAACCAATTAATCATATTATACTCAGTACTTTTGAAATAAATAGTTTTACCTTTTTTTTTCAGGGTTGTGATTAGTTAAAACCTTTAATTGAATTTAATGAACAGTTGTAGCACATGCTCTTATATTCAAATTTCAACCTTCCTTTGTCTAGGTGGTTTCACACTATTAACGCTAGTTTTCTTCTTCCTCTTTTGTCTAAGTATTTTTTAATATCCATAAATTTGTTTTGTAATTGAGAGTGTAAGGTAACTGAAATGTGCAGAACTTAACACACCCAGATTTATGAGACCATTTATAATGAAAAAGCCCTTGGTTTTAGTATGTATCAAACTTTTATATTAGGAATTAATTAAAAAATATTGATGAGCTGACCAGTTTTAAGTAACAAAATGCTTGATGCTTAATTCCACTGTATAAGAGAGTAGATCTTGGAATTTATTTTCAGATTAAGCATGTTATTATTCATTTTTTTGTATGGTATATAAGCATGTAGTTTTAACTACACTTAGTTCATATTTTGACCTATATTAATGATAGGTTTAATGTTCAACATTTTTATTTAAAAACAGATTTTATCTCTGTTAGTGCTGGATGGGTTGGCTATCGTGGAAAGAAAATTTAAGCCATTGAAACTGCCAGATCCTGAGAATCATAAATGTATAATTTTATATGTTTGAGTCTGATCATTTTAGGCATGTGGTTCAGGTGGAGTGCAATGAACATAGCAGGCTTCCTTCAGAGACTTCCTTGAAATTACAAAAGGCCTCCGGTGGGTGACTGTCCTTTGTAAATCACTGGTGTAAAACCTCAAGGTAGTTGCATTGGCAGCAGCTGCACAGCTCGTGTGAGATAAGTTACTCACATACCTGTTTTCATAACTGAAGGTGAACATCTGTATGTTATGTATTTATATTACTAAACCAAAACTATTACTATTGAGACGGCATTCTTTATTAATCTATTGTAAATTATTTTAAGGGTATATGTGGTATTTCTATAATTGTGATTTAGAGCATATAAAAGAAAAAGGGTTTTTTTGTAAACTGTACTTAATTACAGTCTATATATTTCAAAATAAAAAAATCAGTGTTTTTCAATTAAATATTGTTGTTGTGGTAAATGAAAGATAAGCCACCCTTGAACAGCTATTGCTTTTTGTCATTCTAGTTCATTACAGAATGATCTTGTGGATTTTAGAGACTTTCTTTATAAACACAGTTCTTACAGCTGTATGCCAGAACTGCACTGAAGTTATCATTAGTTTTCCATCACTGAGAACAAACCATGTAGTCCAGCATTAGTACTGTATTTCTTATTATTGCAAGGAGATGTAAAGTTACTGCTTAGCAGTTAGGTCTGGTCAGGTGTTGGGGGGTTTTGTTTGTTTGTTTTTAACTCAAAAAAGCCCCAGGGCGAAATACAGGCAGCATCTTACGCAATTGTATTTAGAAGTGCCTGAGGAATGCAGAATCTTTATATGGCTTCCCAGTAGGGTTACGTTTGCACCTTTTTTTTTCCTTGGGCCATAGTCTTTGTGTTCCTGGCAGGATTTTCCACAACTGGAAAACCAGTTGTTAGTGATTAGACACAAAGGGGTGATCATTTTGAATTACATATCAGAATTTTGCTTTAGCAAATGATCCATTTAATTTTTATATCTCTGAGACTTGCCAGAGATTTAATTTTTCATTCTAAGTTGCTTGGAATGCAACAGTTACACCTGTATTACAGAAGTCATAGAAGCATTCTACTGCAATCTGATACTATGCTGTGTGATATTTCATTGTTTCCTTTGATAAACAGCTGCAGTGTAGCTTAATATTTATCTTCCATGAATTGAATTGATTAAAAAAAAAAATCAGGAGAAGGACCTAGGTAGAATCCTTTTTTATTATTATTATTATTTTATAATACACCCTTTTCAGTGCTGCTGCTGTTTATCCAGAGAAGCGTGATTTGACAGCCAGCATGTTGCACTCTGGAGTCTTGCATCCTGACAGTCTTGCCCTTTAGTACGTGATCTGTGTGACACTGAATGGGAACTTCCACTGTTCCAAACCTCCAGCAGAAAAATCAGGCTGAATTGTTCTGTTGTCCTGTTCATTTGCAATTTTTGAATTACATTTGCTCTCTTCTAGTAAAATGATTGTATTCTACATGTGTCAGAGTTCTGTCTCGCATGCAGGCCTAAATCGGTATTTCTCTGCTATGTTTAGGATTTTTAAGACTACTTAATCTACTTCTGTTTTATCGGAGAAATTTGTTGCTATCAACAGATTGCTTTGATCCAGAAGATGCAGGCAGGGCTGTATTCCCAGAATACTTGTTAGTTGCAATGATACACGAGTGATTTAGAAATTAAAAGGCAATGTTCTGTAAAGGAAATGAGGATCTGTGAGTGGGAAATAGCCCCATGTCTTGTAATTAAAATGAGTGGCTTATTTTATGGATCACATAAACTCTATCATAGCAGGAGACAAGTCTTGGAATAAGTGAACTCCTGCCATGTTGCAGAAACATTACCAACTGTGAAATATTACATGTTCTACATATTAGAGAACAAAAAGGTAAAATTAATGCAAACTTAATTCTATGCTGTCCTTTAATATAGTGAAACCAGTAAGTATAACTTGGAGTCAGCCTCTTGCAGGCGTTAACAATTCAAATAAATTGTCAATAAAACAACTCTTTAGAAAATTTAGAAAACTGAATTGACAGTGTAGTCACTGGTCAACCAGATGACCAGGTTTGTTACCAGCCTTAGTTTGGATGGTTCCTAATATAGGCCATTCTGGGAGACTGTTTTTTTTGTGAAAGTGCTAAAAGGAAGAAGCCATGTTGTAAACTGGATACTACATGTATTCATTTATCTGCTATTACTGCTCTTTTTTCATTGGCACTGATTTTTTTGTGCATGCCTTGTTGCATCTTACCAACTTTAAAAGATACTTAAAGCAGTACTGAGTTGCTCAGTATATCTGCCAAAGTATTTTTATACCTGCTTTAAAATTTTTATTTATTTATTTTAAATTATGTGTGTGAATTTGAATTACCTTGAGGTGGTTGTAAAGGAATCCTATCAGCTTTGGGGATTTTTTTCATTGATTTTGAGGACATTATGCTGGGATTAATACAACTAGCTGTGAATGAGGCTTGGACATTCTGTCTGTGACATTGTGTTGTGCCTGCTGTGTGCTACAATTCTATCTGAAAATAAGATTGTCTTCACTCATTTAGAAAGGTGATGAATTCTCCCTTTTAATTAAATCACAAATACTTTGGAAGGCCATCAGAAGATGAGCCAGGAAATAAAAATAGTGCTTACAGGTAGCTGGACTCTGACAGGAGATATAGTCTCATCAGAGCTGTCGGTAGATACTGCATGATCCCTCAAGAACAACTTCTCAGTTCTTCTCTGAAGAACTGCTACTCAGAGGTGTGATATAAGGGACCATGTTAAAGTTAACTGCTGTAGTTCTGCAGATACCCATTTACAGTGTCAATGTGGAATCATTAGAAAATAAACAAAGGAATTTTAACTATAGGAATACAACAGATTGTAATCTCTGCTGAAAACCTCCCTAGGATGTTTGTCTTCATTATTGATGGAATAAGTTTGTTCCAAATAATGAATGGTGTTAATGTGCAGAGTCTGCAGAAAATATCTGGCCATTATTATTTTGGGCAAGTGACAGTTCTGCCATCTTTGACTTTAATGGCGATTGCCCGGAGAAGGTGCTAAGAGATAGGAGAGAGAGAATCCAACACAGCATTAGTTTCAAGAATGTACTTCCTACTGGTCACAAGGAGTAAAGGCAGAGACACTTTTTTGTAGGCCCATTAACAAGTCAAGCATTATCAAACTATATGTTGAAGAATTGAGTAAAAATGTTACAAAGAGAGGATACGTGACCAAGTTATCCATAGAGCGAGCATCTGTTTGCATCAGATGAACAACTTGGACCACTCTGAGAAAATTAAATTTCTTAATTCATCTCATGAAGTGGCAGGCATGTGCTGTTGCTGAAGAATTCTACACCTCAAGTAATGGATACACATCAGTTCAATCACTGCTGAAAACAGATTTTTTTTTATTATTTTTACTTTTTTCCTTACATTCAGGAATGCTACATTTTGTCCAATCAGAAACCTATAGAAATTGTTTGATATTACAAAAGTAGAATGCTTTCCTGGTATCGATACTTATATCAGAGTACTTACTAGTCTGCCAGGTATTGTGAGAGATGGCAATTTCAGTCTTCCATCATTAAAATGAAGAGAAATCCCTTAATGCAAGTGCAATTAAGTGGGTGTTTTGAAGCTTGGACCAGATTGGGAGCTTTTGAGACTTCTTTCAGAAATTAAAAAAATTCACAGTACGTACCTGTAGCTGCAAGGACTGATGTCATAGAATTGTATCAAGAAGTTGTTCTCAAAGACCTGAAATTCAGTTAGCTTTTCCTCTGTAAACATTAGTTTATTACAGTATAATCTTTGAGTGTAAGGTATAAAATGGGAAGTTCAAGACAATGTGGACCTGCTGTAGTGTGACAGTCTTGCAGGACATCTAACATGCTTTTACTAAGGAGGAATATTGCATTACTTATTACCTCTTGTATTTTTAGTTTCTTACTTGTATTAAAAGTTTATTTTTTTAATTCTAATTTTAAGCTCTAAATATCTAGTATAGAAATGCTTTTGTTGTAAGTGGGAGAATGTTATCCTTAAGAACACCTTATTAAGTTATTGTTCTGCCAAGTTACCATATCTAAACAAAGGTAGATGGAGACAACTTTAAAAGATTTGTGACTTTATGTGGCTGTAGTAGCTGAACCATCTGAAACACATTCAGTCAGCATATAGATTTGGAACTGAGATTCTACAAAAAAATATAGTGACAAGAAGAAGGGACAAACCCTTGATTCTTGCTTATGAGCAATCCAATGAAGAGGAAGATTTAATTCTTCATGTAAACTTTCTCAAGCTTGTCAGCATATTTTGATACTTTTTTTGATTGTTTCTCTTAAGACTTGGAACAATTGCTGCAGTTTTAGTAATGCTAGGTGACCTTGTCTTTTTTTTTTTTTTTTTTTTTTTTTTTCAAGCACAGTGATGGAAAAATAATCCAAAGGCACTGTATAAGAGAATCAAACCTGAAAATCAGTGTGGCATTTTGTGCTTCACTGCAATCTGGGAAAAACTTTGTTGAAACTTGCAATATTTCAATCAATAAGAGTAAATGATGTCATAGATGAGGAGCATGAAATAATAGTGTTTTCACAAAGTATGTGGAGAATTCTCTATATTTTGCTCAATGTGTTTGCATCCTTGATGAATTCTTTTTATGAGGAGTACAGTGCAGACACTGGAGTTTTGGAATAGTAATTACTGGGCAAAAAGGACTGTGTAAATGCTTAAATCTGAAGAGGATCGTTGTACTAAAAATTAGCAGAAAATATATGCTATTGTAAAATGTGGTGGTTGTGTTTTTGAAGGAATATTTTATCATAATTGCTTTAAGTTTGTATAGGCTGTAGAAGAACGTGACAATTGTCGGTGCCTTTATTTAATTCATTTTTTTTTCAATGGTATTTTCTTGTCATTTGGACATAATGGTTTCCAGGGTCAGTGATATTTAGACAAAAATAAAGATAACCTATACATGGTAACTTGATGTGGTGGAACAAACTTCTGGTGTTTCATTGCTGAGATTCCTAACAGTTTTAAAGAACTTCCAAACTCTGTTGGCTGTTGGAAAAGTAACAAAAAAATCTGTTGAAAATTGGAGGAGGGTTCGCAAGGTTTCTGTTCCAAGTCCAAAAAGAAAGAGGCCTTTCTTTTAGACCTGTGTTCCAAATAGACTTTTCCTCTGGCTTAATGCTTTAGAAAGTCCTGCGTTCTGCTTTTATGCAAGGAGGAGTGATGATAAGATCAAATGAGTTGATTATTAGCAGTGCAGATAATGAAAATATTTCTGAGAGATTTAATCTAAAATATGTTGTCTCTGGAAAAAAGAATGAAATTTGGAATATTTATTAGAGATCTTGTATGTGGTACTTCAGAGTTGATTCCACATTCATCTGCTGCAGGAGTAATAGCAACTTAATGGTTTAGTATTTAAACAATATGTATATGAAATTCAGAAGAAAGTGTTACAGAGTGATACAATTTACAAACAAATGTGCAGATGTAGCAGAACAAGTAACATTGTTTCCTACAGAAAAGATTTAATACAGGCATGTTTACAGGATAGGGAGGTTTCCTAGTGAGCACTGCATCAGTATAATGTAAATGTTGCCTTTAACTCTCATACATGTCTGTGGGTGAAGAATAATCTTACTAAAGTCAGCGAAGTTGTACTATTAGTATCACAATGGGCCTGAGCTGCTTTACTCCATTGCCCTACACAGATAGAATTAGATATAGGCTACCTTTAAATATAGGCTAGGTTTAGGTTTCTTACATATCATTAAGTAGCAAAAAATATGAAATTTGTAAAGTAACCTTTAGAGAAAATTATCTTCAACTTTGAATATAATGTTTTATGACTTTTATATGTATTAGCATATGCTCCTAGAATGTTTTCAGGTGAAAACCGTGCAGCTTTCCTGCCAGCTGACTTGTTTGTCCATAGTGGCCTAGTTTCCCATTAAAGTAATGCCAAATTAGGTAAAGTAAATCTTACATTCTCAAACATGTCTTTCTTCTTGTACATTCATTATCAGATAACTTCGTATTCCATAACTCATGCCACTACAAAAATCTTCAATATTGCTGTTCATGCTAAATTTGGTTATCAAATTAAGTAATCAATATGTGTTGAGGTAATTTTAGAAATAAGATTTCCTGAAAGAAGTGTCTGCAGGCAAGTTTGCTCTGTAATTATTTGAACATTTCAGAGTTGGTAGTCCCAAAGGTGAAGCAGACATTTATGTGAAACCAAATCTCTGCACAAAATGCAATTTTTAAACTTTTTTTTTTTTTTTTTTTTTTGTTCAGCTGCAGACTGTTGTCTCCCTGCCAAGGACTTTGTAGCTTCTGTTGATGGCACATAGGCCTCTTGTGCACTCAATTGACTTGTATAAAGAAAACACACACAGTTCTGTAGAAAAATCCTTAGGTAACCTTTGCAATAGTGGATAAGTCTACTGATTTTGATTTTAGTATTCTGTGTTTTTGAGAGGTATATCTAACTATATTAAATTTTACTAAAAGCATTGTTTTTAGCATGATTTATGTTTTTATTGGAAAAAAAAAATAAGTCAATATAAATTAAATAATTTAGAAAAACATTCCTGTGAAATAATATGATGTCTAAAACAATATCTCAACTTGCTTGTAGTCTATAAAAATGGTTAATATAGGAGATAACATAAAAGAGTAATTCATTATTGAATGATTTGTCATTTCTAGGAATTTTTTGCTTTGTAAATGCAGCTCAACAGAGAATAAGTGCATCAGGAAAACCTGCATTTATGGTGTGATGTATGGCTATAGTGGGAGGTTTTCTGTTTCTGCTATTTAGAATTTAATTCTAGCCTCTTGAACTGCAGTATTTCAATATACTTCTGTCTGATATTAGACTTTGATAGTCTCTTAGTGGCTTTCGCTTGCTCTGCTTTTTCATTTGCAGTGGTGTGTGCACATGCTCCTGTGCACAGAAACATACCCCTCTACCATCTCCCTGAATCTTTGGTGATTCCAGGTTGCAGAGGACCATATATTAATTAAAGGTGGTTATTCTGAGATTGTAATTAGATACTGAAAGCTATGACTGAGAACTGATGAATACCCACCTACACTGAATTACTAGCGTTTGTGTGTGTGTGTGCATGCACTATTTCAATAATTGCATGTGTAAAACTCTTGAAGTTAGGCCATCAGTTACGCTTAAAGGTGGTGGTGTGTCTGTCTGTACCCTATGCAGGATATTCATAAAAATGAATCTAATTAACTTTTAAAGTGGATTAGTTGCATAGTATTATCTCCTTGTATAGATACTATTATTCAAATATAATTTACTTTTAAAGTGAGTTAAGCTAAGCCCACTGAAGTTCTTAATGAGAGTGTTCACACAGGGATTTCATGTGAATCCATATTAAATTAATTTCCACCCCTGTTTTTGGAACTACTTCTTTTTAAAAAATGAAGGCATGAGATATATGTGCTTTGAGGTCTCTAAGTGGAACACAGGAAAGTCCCAGATGATGGATAGTGATCTGCAAGACTATGCGATTCCTAGCTAGTCTGCAGAACCTTACCAAACAGCGGTTTTTCAATTTGAAGTAGAGTTATTATATCCCTATGTCTCAGGGATATTTCCCATACTGTCTTTGATTACTTGCAGCTGCCTCTGGCAGACTTATCAAAGCTTAGAAAAATCATGTACTTTGTTTGAAATCAGTATAATCAGTGATCTTAGAATGCTTACAAATTATAAGGCAAAACTCATATTTAAGAATTTTCCACCAAAATAACTGCAGAAATCTGTCCTGTTACTTCTGTATATATTGTCACACACCTGCAAATATGTTGTGTTTTAATTTGAAGTTTTGCAAATGACTGATAATCATTATTTAGACACAAATGACCTTACACTTTATTTTAAACGTGTAATAGTTTTCTGCTACTCATGCAAGCTTCAAGGAGGATATTAATTGGAAAGACAATTTCATTTAGAAATAATCTATTTTATATCTTGGTCATAAAATGAACTCTATTGTGGCAAAGCTGTGAAGCAAATGTTAAAAGTTAAACCTAGTTTAACCATTCTTCAGCTATTTAAGCTTCAGTTTCTTGAATAGATCTGTTTGAAACAGTAAATTTTTAGGAATATTCTGCATTTTTCTGAATGGGAGTGTTCAAATTTTCTTGCAATACACTTGGACAGGCATATGTAGGCACAGGTCTAGCACTTCCTTTTTTCTTCTTTGATACTATTTTGGCTGTTTATGCAATAGTTCATTTAAGATAGACATTATTAAGGTGGTGAATAGTTCTGTGCAGTGATATGCTTAGCAGTAACCTTTTCTCATAATGTGATATTGTCTGTATGTCTTACTTTGTTCAGCTTTCTCTAGCACTGATGAAGCCTAAGGCTGCTGTTTCTTTGAGTTGCTGATAATTTTTTATCTGATTAACTGACACATTTAGTTGAAATCAGACACAGCCCTTAGGCTGGGCATGGATTTAATTTAAAAAGTATCAAAGGTTTGCACTGTGTGCTGTTTAATCATCATGTTTATCAGGCAAAGAAAAATTACCGGAAGGACCATAGGGAGAGGGTTATCTTAAGGAGCAGTAACTTGGGAAATTGATAATAACTCGAAGGTAATTTACAGCTAACTTTTACATTCATTAATGTAACATTTCCCACTAATAATTACAGTGCATGTAATATACTAATTAAATTGAAAACATTAGCACTAATTTTCTTTTTGCTGAACTCTGAGAGGGTCAGGTAAAGACATTAAATGTGAAATTAAAAAAAAACTCTGTACTAATACTACTGCAATGAATATTTTACTTACTGGTAGAATACTTCTATCAGTACTGTATGCTACAATGCATATGTAGACATTTCCTCAAATTACCATCACTATCCTTAATTGAATTTCAGTCACTGAAATAAAAAAAAAAAAAAAAAAAAAAAAAAAGCAAAATTGAAATCAGTGTGCTAGCATAAATTACTCTTACATTTCTGTTTATATTTTACTTCGGCTGTGAACCAGTCTATCAGTATTGTACATGTGTATTACAGAGCTACTTTAACAACAGCATAACAGTAAGCATACTCATGGCACTGATGTTTTGGAGCTTTCACAAAGCTGTTTAATTTTTTATTCTATTTATCTAATAGAAAATACAGCTAAAAGTAATTTATGATACATGGAGAACAGCAATTTTGAATTGTGTTATTCGTTAAACTGTTTTAAAATATATATAACTTTAAAATTATGAAGCTTTAAACATAAATTGTACATTTTAGTACAGTGACAGTTGGAAAGATCAATTTGCTGTTCTAATACAGTTGTTCATGAAGATTATTCTCCATGAAGGTTATGAACAGGAATAAATTAATGGTTATAACAAGACATGTAATAATGATGTAATTTCACTTACAGTTAAAAAATATCTAATAATTATGTACATAAAAAAGCTGTATACTGCTGCTAAAAAATTTGCGTTATTTAAATTCTTTTTAGAAGTTTATTTTTTATACCTGCCTTTTAAAGTGAGTAATTTTGGTAGTTTGAAGGGGGAAAAGAAGTTTTATAGAGTAATATGGAAAATAAAAAGTTGTTAGCATCTGTATACATCTATGTTAAGCATCTGTTTTTATGTATACATTACATAATTTGTGATGTAATACTTTGTGACAGAGTATACTGTACTAACTTCTTTCAATATTATCCAAGTATTTCAGCGAAGCAATTTATTTTTGCTTTAGACTAACCCATTGCATTATCAATGTATTAGTAAAATTTTGCATAGTTTAAGTAGCCTCTTGAAGTATATGTTTTCTTTAATGATAACAAATAAACCCCATTGCCCTCCCAAAAAAACAAAAAAAATCACCCTTCCACACTGGCTTTCCTTGAACATTTTTCTGTTCTCTGTTACCTTTCACATGATACAGCACCTAACATCTTTCCTCCAGAATTTTCAGAAATTTGCTTCCTTGACTTTTGAGTTCTGTGCAGATCCCTGATATTTAGCCTGAAGATGTCAGCCTGCTCTTCCCATGCTCAGACTGCAGTTTTGTGAAAATGCTTTTAATGGTACTAAACCTGATCAGATTCCACATTAAAAGGTGTAGTACCTGAAATGTGGCACCATTGGTTCTCGGATTGAATCTCTTCTAACCACAATCAGCTAGGAATGAGACAAAATCCTATCTCTTTGCAAAATGTCCGATAACTCTTTCAATACCAAACAGTAAATTCAGCGAAGAACTAGTTTTCAGTTAGTGCTCTTCGCATGCCTCAAGTGCTGAGCTGAATACACTGTGTGGCAAGGCTTTATGTAAACTTTGTCCAGTTGAGGAATTTATGAAGGTTGTTAGGTGGTAGGTTTTTTCCTGTTCTGCCTCATACTCCATACTTCTTCCCTTCAAATCTTCTTATTTCTTGAATTTGTGCCACTCCAACCTTGATTTGTTGAACCGTACAGAACAGGGGGATTGAATTTATTCCATTTCATGGTATGTAGGTATATTAACTAGTTCTCCCATTTCAAAGCATGTATTAAGTATATTGATGTTTCTCCTTGGGGAAGCTGCTGTCTGGACAGTGATGGAAGTTTATATTTGCTCTTTACCATCAGAAGAACTAAATGAAAAGTGATGGTGGTGAATAGCTCCCTGTCAAATGTCTTTAAACATGAATGCTAACCACAACTGAAAATGATGCGATGTACTGCCATCTCAAAAGATGATTAAAATTTACGTATTATCAAAAGAAATAAACTAGAATAAGTGTAGAACATCTTGTATATGATTATTTAAATCAGATTTAGTGTATCTTGCAAGCAAGGAGCCAATGACAGTCTTCTGTGCTTTTGTTACTAACTTCAAGGTATATTCTATACATTAGTACATATATGCACATATATGTATTTATTTGTGTGTGTATATATATATGCTGTATATATGCTCTGTGTGTGTATATATATGCATTCATACACTTGCACATCAAGCCTCTAAATGTGTTACAGGTATGTATAATTGAAAAAAACCCAAACTCGAAACCAAAACCTACGAGTAATCTACTTGATATTTAAATGTCAAGTCTGAGCCATTGTTCCAACAGTTGTTAAATAGAAGTTCTGTGACCTTAAAGACTATGCATTTTTAAATACCTCTACCATATGATGACTTTGAAAATTTCTAGGATTCAGGACTAGGAATTTTAAAATCCCAAACAAATAGGTCTGTGAAGCAGTTCATTTTAGTATAGAAGTATTGTGTTTATGTAAGAACAGGACACTTAAGTCTCTACATCCAGTTACTTTTTAATCTGAGGGAGTTTCCTTACTCTCTTTGCTAATATACATATTTTGTGAGAACTTGAAAGACAGAATGAATTTTTAAAAATGCCGTGTTTATTGCTCTGTGAGCTTGTTTAAAAGTGTATGAGGCAAGTCAGTTGCCATCTTCATGGATGAACAGGGGATTCTGTGAATCTGTGTATTTGGGAAATCACAAAGAGAAGTCCTACAGGTATTAGTTTCACTGCATATTTGTTTATTATCAGGATCACATCTTTTTTGAAGTTCGTCATATAGCTACTGTCTTCTTATATCTCTGATAGTACTATTTTCCCCATTATTAGAGAAAAAAGAGTATATGTGATGGTAACTGTTGTAACAACACATTTGCACTGCACTGTAGTAAATATGATGATAACAGTAAACATGTTATATGTTTTGGTGAGGAAAGAGAAATGTATGTGTTATAAAACAGGTTGCCCCGAGCAGCTGTGGCTGCCCCCTCCCTGGCAGGGTTCAAGGCCAGGTTGGACGGGGCTGGGAGCCCCCTGGGCTGGGGGAAGGTGTCCCTGCCCGTGGCAGGGGGGTTGGAACTAGGTGGTCTTTAAGGTCCCTTCCAACCCAAACCAGCCTGTGATCCTATGATAAAAGAATATGGAAAACTGTAGGATATGTGTATTTATGTAGCCATGGAGATTGACTTAGTTGTGAGACAACAGTTGTACAGCTTTGTGTTTGTTTGTATCAAATGCTTCAAAAACATTACTTACTGAACTTAGTCTATGAGATAGTTTGCCTCTGGTACCTGAGAACTGAACAGTGACAGTTATTATTAAATGGGGTTTAGTGTCTGGTTTTCCAGAGTATTTGAGTGCACCTTTTTTTAAAAAATCAATAAATAGAAAAAAACAGAGTATATGTGAGAGAAAACATATACTGAGTATCATTTCTTAGATATCATTCTAGCAACAATGGCTGAACACATTTACTTCATGTATTACTTCTTTTTGACAGAAATAGCCGTGAATATTTCAAGTGAACGTTAGAAAAAAGAAATATTAAGAATCTTTTATTGTAGGTAAGAATTGGTGGCAAAGCAGAATAACTTAAAATTGCATTACATTTGCTTTCCTTCACAACATAATAATACCACACAACAGATGCATAAAAATAATACTGTTAAGTAGTGACAATGTTGGGAATCTGTGCTTGGTCAGTGAGCTCTAAGATCTTCTGCTTTTAAAAATTACTGCTGCTACTAATACTCAGTAAAAGCTTAAACACATGCATGTTAAAACAGTATTTTTAAATTGATACTTTTGATGCTAAGTCCTTAAACCAAAGTAACTTCAAAGTGTGGTCACCTCTGTTTATTATCACTGACACTATAAGATCTTAGAGTTTAGTTCCATGGTAGTGACTATCATTGGCCAAAGGGTAAAATTCAGAGCTCTAAGATAGGAAATCCAGGGCCACTGCAGGCATTATTTACATCGCTACATGCTATTTCCAAAAGTTCAGCTATGCCTCAGTCTTTGGATTTGTTGCAGGAAAGAGTCTATTTAAAAAAAAAAAAAAAAAGTAGTTATTTTTAATTATTTATTATGAATAGAACCATTTTTTCTTAAAAAATGGATCTATTAAAGATACTGTATATCTCATTTTTACAAGGACTTCAGAAAAATTACTTAAAGACATTCTCTTACACCTTTGCCTGAATAGTATGTCCAATAGATAATTTTCTACCAGTTCTTTCTGAAATACCTCTCTATTAGAATCATTAATGCATTTTTGTGGCTGATCTTACGGATGGACAGCAAAGTACTGAAATATTGAAATTAAGTGATGTGATATGACTCCTTTGACTCCTGTTATTCTTCCATTAGATGGTGGTACTAATTGCATCTGTAATGGTGGTCGGAGAGTTGACATTTGCATTGATCAGAAAAGGGTGCTTATTTTCACATTGCAATTAAGTGAGGATTTTAAAAAAATTCAAAATTATTTTCTGGATGTTCACAGTTAAGGACTGTGCTCTGCAAGAATGTGTGTTCTGTATCTTCCAACTATAAAAAACAGGAACTATCTAGTAAGCATAGAGATGGATGTCTATAACATGAAATATGCAATATACACATACAGTTAAATATAGGTGAAATTATTTACTGTGTGACCATAGAAGATTTTTTTACCTGTCAAAGTCCTGTAAATTGAAGCATGCAGAACTTAATAGCAAAATCTTACTGAAATCAAAAAGAATGGTCACAGTCTTACCATTAAGCATGTCTTGATGTCAGCATATTGTGATGGATTCAGCCAGAAAGGTCAATTGTACTGTTACTGTATGTGTATAAAGTCTTAAGATATATAGAGGATTTGGTGGTTGATATTTTATTGGTTAGTGGCTTTCTATTGCACATGATTCTTCATAAGAACAAATTGATTTGTGTCTTAATGGAATCTGAAAACAGTAAAGATTGGGTTAGAGTCAGCTCTGTTTAGTAGAATGAAACACTAATGTATTCACCTACTGTTAATTTAACGAAACCAAAACAACTCTGGTAATCTCAATAAGTATAAAATCTGAATCATACTTTGTTTTGCCTTTTTCCGAGATTTTGCTTGTTTCTATTGTGATCAATGAACCTAGTTCCATGTTCCATGAAGTAATAAAAACTTACTGTTTGAACAGATTCCTAGTGTAGCTGTAATGCCAGTAGTAGCTGCCACATTGGTGGCTAACTGCAGAAACCCCACACGTCCCGCAGATATGTTGGATGTGGTGTATCATTTATGTTGTTATGCTGCCTTGCATGAAGAAGTAGTAATGAAAAAGCATTTGAACATCCAGTATCTCTAACACTGGGAGGCTAGAGAGGTGACTGTAGTTCTCTGTGGTTTTGTGTTGGGTTTTGTTGCTGTTCCCTGGATCGTAGGCTAAATCTGCTTTACTCTTCCCTTGCCATCGGCCCCAAGTCCCAGGTCTGCTTTCTGATCATATAAGTGCAGATGTGTTTCTGCAGTGTTTTTCTGGTTTTGTCTTTCCCCATTCCTTTCTGTAGTTTAATACCTCTCTCCCTATATAGGTGTTCAGTTTTATTACCATATGTTGTCCTAGTCCCTGATAGTCTGGATCTACTTCACAGCAGGAGTCTCAAGTTTATTTGCAAAAGTGAGGAACCTCAGCCATTCTGATTCTGTGATTCCATTACAAATATATTATAGTGTGTTGAGCAGAAAGGAATACAGGCTGCTTCATTCCTTCACACAGAAAGATGTGTGGTAACTTGGAAACATGGACAGTTAATATTCAATGTATTAATTGTTTAATAATATTGGTTCATGATGTCAGGTCCTGTGCATGGACCACTTCATGATTATTACCTCTGAGGATATGTTGCCTGTGATTGATTGTTCACATAAGCAGAAATACAGGTGATATTTCTGGATATGTTGGGTGATGTCTTAACATTGTGATGGAGCGTGTTTTGAGGGAATTGTTACAGTTATTCTTTTTACATACAAATACAAAAAAAAAAACCCAATACTCAGCTGGCATGCTTTCCAAGACTGCTAGGCAACTTAACTTTATAATCTTTCTAGAAAGAACTTTGAAGAATGCAATTTAAGTGT
This sequence comes from Tyto alba, assembly GCF_018691265.1. Taxonomy (NCBI): domain Eukaryota; kingdom Metazoa; phylum Chordata; class Aves; order Strigiformes; family Tytonidae; genus Tyto; species Tyto alba. The sequence goes on from NW_024881280.1 coordinate 16,258,644, forward strand.
AATTGTAGCAGTAGAGATAAACTGCATATCAAAATTGCATGAAATGAGTGTGGGGAGGACATTTTAGATGTATTTGAAGATCCAAGAGGGCTTCATGAATCATTTTATTAAATTTTTTTAAAGGAAACTACTTACATAACTATGTTAACTTTTTAAGAAATGTAATTCTAGAAGGGTGAGTTGAATAAATTGAAATGTCTAATTTATCTTTATTCTAAAAAGAGCTTTGAAACATCATTGCACAGAAAGCTTAAAGAGAATCAGAAGTAATACTGTCTGGATAATAGTAATAATGATAATACCAGCAGTGGATAATGAACAAGTGACAGAGAAGTTAAAATTAAGTTTCATCAGTGCTATGACTTCTGGATATATGAAAAGCATCAACCTGAATCCTGTATGATTTGGCATTAAGTTTCATATGAAATGATATATTCATTAATGACATATAGAAGTACCTAAACTGAACAGTGGTACAGTTTTCAGATTATTACAACTGGAAATTTTGATAAATACATTGACTTAAATCAGAAATACAGATGGGTATGATTAACTTAGGAATTTGGTTGGACAAAGATGAGGTGAGGATTAATGCAAAGAAGAATAAGATGATAGATTGAGGAAAGAATATCCCAGATATAAACTAGGAAAATTTTCCCTACAATATAAAAATGAATATGAAGCACATTCCACATGATTTTGTTGATAAGAAACTGAAAATGAATTTTAAATTCAGTACCATGGCAGGCAAAGACTGATTTGATTTTGAAATTTGTATCTGGGTGTGTAGTTGAAAACTCTGTGGTAAAATCTTGCTGCAAACTTCACAGGATTGCTGTCTAATTGAGCAGATCCAGAAGGTACGTAATGCTGTGTAGTTATGATCTACCTTGGTTAAAAGAGGAAAACAACTTTAACTAAAGTCTAGCTAGAGCAAATTTTACAAAGTAAATTCAGCATGTTGACTAGGACTCAAGCAACTTAAAAATGCAAGAGATCATGAAATATTGTAAGTATGTGCATTTATAAATTTTACATTCTCAGTGTGCTTACAAGAAAAAGTACTATCGGCTTAGGTAATTGAAATGAAACAGAGAAAATATGTCTTGGAGAACCATTTTTTATAGCAGAATTTTTAAAAGTTAACATTGAGTAAGTTGCCTGCAAGTTTTCTTCCTTTGGTGTCAGGGTAAAAAGAGTGATCTCACACCCTCTTGTGCTGCCTATTGTGACAAATGCTATAAGGTTAATTAATAGTCATAATTGTACATTGCTGCTATTTATTTGTGGGTGGGATAGCTAACACCTAGTTATAGTGAAGAGCTGGAAGTAATTTTCAGGATGTCAGGAAAACTTCAGGGTAAACTCTTAAATCTGGTACTTTTCAGTTACCCTGGTTATTTCTTCTGTGGAAGGGTACTTGAGTAGGTGACTGTGTTAGAGCAATAGCTGATGTAGTAGGTCAGCCGTGCTCTCTTCTATGCAAGATCTGCGTTCAAGCTCATTCAGTTCCATGTACTAGGCACAGGGAAAAAGATTTATTCTTGCTTGATTCTGCTAGGAGAGGTACTGAATCTCTATTGCTTAGGGCAGCACATACTGCTATCATTAACATTCCATGTCTTTTTTTTTTTTCAGGATAAAGAAGGAGTGGAGGGTGTATCTGTGGGAGCTATTCTTTCTGACTATCAGAGAGTTCGAGTTGAAGATGTGTAAGAAAATATTAATCTTTATTAATATAAACATTCTGGAAAGTGCTTTACTTGTTTGTTTTCTAACTCAAATTCTGGAGCAGAAACAGTTGCTTTATTTCTCATGTTGTAGCATTCATTCAATTAGTTAATATAAGTATCTTTTGGGGGTTTGTCTTTTTTTTTTTCTTTCTTTTTTTTTCCTGGAAGCATGTGTTGATTAGTACAAATCCAGTAGAGACTATACTAGATTTTTGGATTGCTCTTCAGGTCTGTCATGGATCTGTTAAAAATACTGAGTTTTAATAATTGGGTAGGTTCAGAACTTTGATTTCAACAGAAAGCTCATTCATTTCCAGTGACTAGAGTGTTGTGATCAAGTATCTATATTTTTCAACAGAGTTTTAATATAAAGGAACGTCCTGTGACCTGTTATCAGGAATTAACTGTGCAAGAATCCTTATGTACATGTTTCCCTCACTTCTTTAAAATCTAAAATCTGTTATCATTAATCAGGAGCGTCTAGATAGACTGTGATACTTTTAGGAGTCTTAATTAAAAAAAAAGGATTATGTAATGGGAATTGTGTATGTTATATAGGCCAAGATTTGATTTGGGTCTGGAAAAGAATTTTCACTACCTTTGATGAAATGCAAAAACACCTTGTGTTAAAAATTGTGATTTAATGAGTTCATTAGTTATTTGTTGTTGATAAAAGCAAGTATCTGGAGCCTTTTGTGAGCTTAAAGAATGGTAAAGTTAATGCTGTGCCAACTAGACTCACATTAGCAAGCTACACAGCATGGGTGTTTTCTTTATGCTTTACACAGGTAAGTTGCAGTCAGAAATAGCTCCTTTCTTTTTCTTGTCCATTAAAACATTTTAATGACTGCCTGATCATGTTGCTAGATATTTTAGAAAAGATTGCTTTTGTAGATTGTGGGTTTCAGATCTTCTACCACAGCCAAAAGATTGACAGGACATCACAATATTTCAAACAAATCTGATTAATTCCAAGGTCACTCAGTGGTAAAAAAAAAATTTACATTGATCTGTAAATTTACCCCTTGCAATAAAGTTGTTTCACATAAACCATCCCTGTTACTTGGATTCAGCTAATTTGTTTGCTAAAGATAGGCACCTAAATGAACTTCTTCACGTGCAGAGTTACTGAATATTTCTGTTAAGTTCACAATTTAGCTCTCTGTTAAAATATATGAGAGTAATAAGAAAGCCAATTAGATTATATGGGTGCTAACTATGGATTTACATGTCATCATTAAACTTCCATTTAAATATAAAGTCTTGACACTAATACTAGTGGGTCTATCTAACATATGGGAGAAGGCCCATATATTAGATAAACAATGATAATTGACAAATAAATGTAATTTTTGAGTGCTCTGATCTAGTTCCATAGTTAAATATTTTTAAGTTTTTCAGGAACTAGGCATTACACATTTTATCACCAGCTGATGGTACTTGACAATTTGCAGAAGGGTTACCTATCAATAGTGCAAATTAGTGATTGTCTCATTTGATAAACAATCAAATGCTGTGTATCAAATGCTGACTAAATATGATATGTATCAAAACAAATAATTAAATTTACATTTTCCTGAATTATTCTTTTCCTTGGGTGTTGATCCAAATCACAGGTTTGTTGAGTATAACAAATTTAGTATATTGTACTACTGACATGTGCCACATTTATCACAAAGCAGTAACTCTTGCCTTAGCTGTGTTCATAAAGTGATCACTTCCTAAGGTATTAATTAGTTTGTTTCCCTGAAGGCTTAGGAATGTGTTTTCTCATGGTTTTACTTACGTTCCCATGTGAATCTGTTTGCATCAGTGAGTTATATCTTACTTACATAGATGAATTATAGTCAGAACAAGTTTATTCCATATTTTTTATATTAGATTTAATGTATATACTGAAATCTCCGAATAGTAGACTATTGTAATTGAAATTGTAGAAGAAAAATTATTTAAGATAGGAAATGAGAGAAGTTAATTTTCTTTAATTTTACATGAATCATGCTGCACAATGCTTGGCTTTATCCAATTTTTTGTTTGTTTTAAAGATGCAGAAGGCTTAATCTTCAGCCTTTAGCTTACCTTTGGCGTCGGAACCAGGAAATATTGCTTAAAGAAATGATATCATTTAACATTCAAGCCATAATCATAAAAGTGGCAGCTTTTGGTATGTATTCAGATTCTGAGCAATGTTGTCTACTGAAGCTTCCTATGGACAATTCACAACATAACAGGGGAAATCAGAAATTCTGTTCTATATTTTAGGATATGGGATGTTAATATGAAGAAAATTTTTTAAAACTACATGGCTGAATAACAGTTGTAATGTTGTGATGCCTGAATAATTAATTTACCTGTATGCAATTCATTCTTAGAGGAGACATGGAAAAGATGGAAAGTAATTCTTCCTAGAATAATCATTAAATTCCTTTTGTAATTTTTTTGTTCTGGTTTGGTTTTGATTTGCAGTAAAGATGCATGCATAATTCAGTAGTTCACAGTATTGTCATTTATGGATGATGCAGACTGGTGGCTAGACAATAATATAAAGCAACCGTGAAAATTTTAATAGAAATACAAGAAATTAACATCAAACAAGATGTTATATGAGGCCAAAACATTTTGTGAAACAACAGTCTTTGAGTTGATAAAGCATATAGCAAGCAGAAATAGTTCATCATTGCCTCAAAAAAATGGTATTTACAGTGTTGTTTAGTATACCAGAAAATCAACATGTCTTTTCATTATCAAATATGTAAAATGAGGTTTGGATAATGGAGCAAATCAATATGAAATATAACCTGTTTGTTTATTGTTTGAATGTAAAGATAAGGTCAACTGAAGTTTTATAGGAAGGCTTATTGAATGACATACTCTACAACCCTAAGAGACACATGAGAAACGTGTTAGTGGTACAGTATATTCATTTCAGGCCTCTGTGTAGTTTTTCATTTAAGAGTATCAAATGAGGTCTTAAGCATAAAGTGTGACCAAAGGGCCTTTTCTTTTTGGGTTGACTATAGATTTGCAGTCCATTTTACCAAAGAATGGCTAGTGTAATACAAGAGCATCAGTGATGTTGGTGGTTAAAGATGTATGTATAAAAAATACTGTTGTATAATCTTGCATTAGAAGTCCTATGGCTGGCTTATCCAGGCAACTTTCACATCAAATTTGTAATGCCTGTTGTCTTTAAAGAATGCCTTACAATAAAGTGATTTCTCATTAAATATTAACCAATAATTGAATTATAATCCCTTTAGACTGGATTAATTATATTACTTTTTAAAAAAAAAAATATTTATTCCTCTTTAGCTGGTATAGTTTCTAGCTAATTTTTACATTATCACTATAATGGTCTAGCTGTATTGTTCTCTAGGATCTGCTAGGGCTGCTGGTGGTATTAGAATGATTAGAAATACCACATTCCCTCATTCACTTATAGGTAACAAGCAGTGTAGTTTAATAGTGTTTTCCTGAATTTTGGAAGGCCAGTAACAAATAAATAGAAGTTGAATGTTCTGTTTTCTACTATAAAACACCTATTTTTTAAAGGAATAGTTTTCAGGCCAGGTAAAGTACACTTTTATGTTTATGTTATTTTTCCATAAATAGGATGCTTTCATTGCTTATGGAGACATGAATTAAAAATAAAAGTCCACAAAGAATATGTAACATGCTTTTTCACATCAGAAATATTTTTAAAGAAAATATATGATTTAAGTAATAAATAAAACTATTTCACAAGTAGACATCATTGATGACCTGTCTTATGCTTGAGGCAAGATAAGCTTGTCTTTTGTATTCAGTCTTAAAAAACTTAAAATGCACTAGTTAGTGCACAAAGAGTGCTTTGTGGGCTATTCATTGAAGGAGCGAATACCATAAATACTTGTAGATAGCAATTAGATAGAAAATCACTCCAAGGTTTTTTTCATTTTTATTTTTTTGGCTCCAGGTAAAAGAACGTTCTTATCAGAGTCAATTTCTCACCTGCCTCAGGCAGACGTAATTAGATGTAAGCAAATTTAATGGAGCTTATGTGCTCTGGGGCCATTCTGTAATGCTTTAATAATTGCATGCCGTATTAAAGTGGATTTAAGGTATGAAGGCTGTTTAACATATCAAGTGGCAAAGAAGATAAGATACAGTTTAACTTTTTGCCTCTTAGATTAATAATCAAAGTAAACTGCAATGAAAATATTTTAAAATAACAGATTTAGGAGTCTGAAGGGTAATGCATTTGATGGTACATTGTACAGATGTTAATGCTTCAAGAAGCAAATCTGTAACCTGAGCTTGACATTCATCAGCGCTGGCATACTTGTACACCCGTCTTGTCCTATTTTCCATTAACTCAGTGCCAGTGTTGGCAAGGTAAAAGCCTGTCATTTTATGTAGAAAACACATAATTATGCAAGTAAATGAGCATTAGTTTAGTACACTTCCCTAAATCCACCATTACAAATTAATACCACAAACTTTGCCAGTGGCAAGAGTTTTCTATCTCGGAGTAGTGTGCTTTTCCAGATGGGATACCAATTGCTCTCACTTACATGCAAGAGAAGTATTGTTATCAAGCCTTCTTCACATGCCTTCTGTTGATCTATAAGTAGATCAGCTTTCTTTCCTTTAGAGTGTATTTCAGAGGCTTTAATGATGAGAGAAAAACATTCCATGATCTAGCAGCAAACCTGAGCTATGAAAAAAATAAAAAGCTGCTTATGCATATTTATCTTCAGTGCCATTTTCTTGCTGCTAAAGATGCCTGTATGATGCATTATACTTTTATATTTGAAATATACCTCTCTTCAATGGAAATTCCAGAAAGTCAGAATGAGGTTGCTCAGTAATAGCTAAAATAGAAGCAGTTGTTGATTGTTTTTAGCATGTGTGTGCCTGAAATTCCAGTAATATCCATTGCTCATGTGAGACAGTGTAATATAACAGAGACAGTGTAATGTAACACAATAGTAAGATGTGGGTGTGATATCCTTGCTCTCTGGACACATTTTACAGATTAAAATACTAATTAACTTGCAGAGTATGCATATAACAGATTCAACTTTTAACCTTGTTAATTTTATATACTGGTCTTACCTGTGCCACTTTCTAAAGCAAATTGCTTCCACTGCAGCACTAGGTGTAATTCTCAGGTGTAAGTGAGAGAAGGAGGAAGGTTACATTTGGAAGGAATCTTTGGGTTCCTCACAGTATGGTCATCAGTAAAAAATGAGCATCTTTTACTTTACTTATATGGTTAACTGTAGCTAAATCTTGTTAAGAAATAATACTAGAACTGAAGTGCCACTATACATTTTAAAATACAACATGCTTCCGTTCTTATATATATGAGAATATAGTAAAAATTTGGTTTATGTCATGCAGTTAAAGCAGTTTGTCCTCAGTGATTCTAGCGGATTTTTAAATTTTAAGAGTAATATTCACCTTCAGTAAGTAAGCCTTATGAGTGCACATCATTAGCTTGAGAAAGTGGAGGAAAAAAATTGCTTCTTCCATTTTCAGTCAAAATCAATATAAGCTCAAATTTCTGTTTTTTATGCGATTAGTATGCATTATTTAAATTGTACGTTGCAGCTTCTTCCCAGTTTGGTTATAGTAAATTAATGCTTTATTATTGGACTAGATAGCTGAAAAAAACATTGTAATTATGAGATCAGATAATAGAAATACTAAGTTGAAAAATAAAAACTCTCTCATGGTTTGTTTTTAGCTTCTAGCTGTTCTTTGGACCACAGGAGAGAAATGATACCATAATGCTGTTCAACTGTTGGACAATAATAAAAGCTGAAACTTTGTATCAGTTCTGGTTAGCTTGTGGTCCTCAGCCTACATTTGAAGTGAGGCTCTTATCCCACCGCTACGTCCTTTATCTTGTGGGTCTGGCTGCTATGCGTGCTTCCAGACCATCTGCGTGCTCAGCCGTGTTGAAGTCGCGGGGGCTGTGGAAGCCTAAATTTTGAGATGGTGTGGGACCTACTTGCTTACCCAGGCTATTTTGCTCCAACAATGGAGTAATGAGTCCTTAGGGAGCCATTGCCATCTCCTGTCTGTCAACAAATCCTGAAGTTCCTTCTCTAAAATGAGCTGTCTGAAGTACATATACTTAACTTGAGTCTCCTTTGCTGTGAGAGGATCTTGACGCTTGCCTCACAAGGTCAAGAAGAATGGTATACTCGTGCTGTACATGGAACCCTCTGAAAAGCTAATAGTTTAGGGATGCGTATATTTTTGTACATAAGCTTTTAATTTAGAGAGGAAAAATGTTCCTTCTCAGTATAATGAAATCAGGACCTGGAGCTTTTGTTTATTATTTAAACCTAACCACCTAGGTGTCTGCATTATTATTTATTATTTGCATGCCACTAGTGTACAGAAGTGAAATCCTGACTGAGATTGATAGCCAGACTCCCATTAATTTTCATGGAGGAGAGATTTATGTATAAAGTAGTACATTAAAAAAGAACTAACACCACACAGTTCCTGGTTAAGCTCCTGAGGGTGTAATTTAGTGTTACAGATAAACTGATCTAATAGTGCATTGCTGCCAAAGGGTTGATCTTTCCTTCCCCCTTCTAGCTGACTCTTCCAAACCACAAGCCTCTACTTGCTTCTGCCCCTGTGAAAGCTCCAGTGATTTTGTGGCTGCATCTGGGTGATCCAGCAGGGAAGTACTGCTTTTTTGTGTGTGCAGGGAACTTGCTGTGTAGATGGCACAGCTGCACGGAGGACAAAACTCTTTCAGTAGAAAGCTTACCACTAAATAGGGTTGGCTGTAATGTCAGATCATATCCTGAAGTAAAATTGGGGGTTGTGTGAATTTTGTCTGAGCCCATCATCTGTGCAATGGAAAGGAACAGTGTTCTTTGAAAATGTGTCTCTAGTTTTTAGTACTGAGCAGTTTTCAAGATGGTATTGGGGAAATTGAAGAAACTTGTTATATCATCATCACAGGGGAACATACTTGCTTCCTATAAATATTTTCAAAAAATTCTCAGACAATTCACCAACATAACAGAAGGAAGTGAAGAACATTTTGTTAAGAAATCAATACAAGATCACAATTGTTTCTTCCATATTGTATCGTAAGGTTTTGTTTACTTATTGCTAAATAAGCTATTTCAGTTTATTTAGACGTGATTATTCCACTGCTTTTTCCTTGGGCAGTTACCAGACACTGGAGGTGTAATGGAATCTATGACAGTCTTCACAGCGTTTGTTCCTTATGACATTTGGGTTCATTAATATGAAAAAGACTTCTTCTGTTTGTCATAATTTGAAATGGAACATAAAATGACCGATAATATTTTTCCAAGTACTGTCAAATTTTAATCATCGTCTACATTGTTAGGGATATTGTATTCTAAAATGTAGCCTTAAATTTTTATTGGAAAAATTATCCCTGAACAATGTTAAAGTATTATCGTGAATACACATATGATAGCTTTTAATTAATTTTTATTGTAATTTATTTAAGAATGTAAATTTATGCCAATCATATACTTTAGGAAAGATATTTTTATTAGTCATTTTCCCCTTCTAATCATACCTTCCTAGCTAGCATATGTTATTGTCACTGGCTTTTCAAACAAAGCTTCCAAAGCTTAGTTGGTTCTTTAGAATTTAAGTGTATTTGACACTTTTACCTTAGGCTTGTTCCCTAATACATTTGTCTACTACCTCATTTATCTACATCATTCATGTTATTTACGATAAAAGAAAAGGTACCACACCTGTTTGTTCACCAAGCATTTTATGAAAAGACTTGAGAACAATGGTGAAACCACAGGAGCTATTTTAGCTTGGGCCCTTTTTTTTTTTTTTTTTTTCTGAGGGAAAAGATTCATATGGGAAAAGATCAACATGGAAAAGGGAATTGTATGCAAGACCAAAAATCAACCAAAATTAACTTGGGATTTAAGAAGAGTATGACGCAAAAAAGGTGATAAAGAGAAAAGAGAACTAGGAATGGACTATGAGTGAATAAAAATTTTGATTCAGAGCATAGCTGAAAGGTTAAAAAAAAAAAAAAGTTAAGAAAATAATGTTTGCATTTGGAATGTTATTTGCCTTGATGCCTGTATATGAATGACAGATACTTTGTTACCAGTGTAAGATGGGGTTTTGTAAAGAGTTTTTAGTGTATGGGTATAACGAAATGTTTGAAAAGAAAGTGTGTTACAGAAAAAGAAGAAATGACATTTTGTAACAAATTGCGTAAGTGGATCTAGAAACAGGTTAGAGAGAAATATGATTCCCTCTTTGCTATGTTTTGAGCCTACAGATTGGAGATTGGGAAGGATGTTGGTATTTTCAGTAGTAACAGGGGACACGAGTTAGAAGGAAGGGTGGGAAAGTGAACATGCCTGAAAACAGAAAAGTAATTGAAAGTTTACATTATTGAGTGCAGTGCTTCTTAAGGAGATATCAGACAGACAAAATCGGAGAGAGATGACTTAAGAGTGGAAAGATCACTTGGAAGTTTGAGGAAATCATATCATGTGAAGAAAAAATGAAGTGGAAGGATCAGGCTAAGAATGGACTATTAAGCCCTTAAAGTGAAAGAGAAAAGAAAGTAAGGGTTCTACTGAAGGAATAAGAATGGTCAGAGAACTTTGAGCTGAAAAATCGTGGAAGAAAAAGAGCTTAGTAAGAGATGTCAAAAGCTGAAATATTCTTACCAGAATGAAAATCAAGAGGAAGAAGTGCTATCTTGTTAATACTAGAATATTACTTGCTATTCCTTAATGCTTGTTAAGATTTAAGTTCTAGATGCACATTCACAGTGCAGACTTCTGTGCTGAAACAGGGCGTAAACTCAAACCTTGAAAGGCATATCTGTGTAGTTACAACCATAGATGCTTGCTTTCCATGGCTCTCTGAGCTGAAGTTTTACAAGATTACTTGTCCTAATCTGATCCTTTATTTCTGCTCTGGCCTTTACCCTTTTGCAGGTGATCTACTGATCTCCCCTGTCAGAAGTTTCTGTTGATCCATTTGGAGACTGTGAATTTTTAAAGATTTATAACTTGCCTGCATGGGGATGGATTTAATGAAAGTGACACAAATTTTACCATTTGTACCATGCCTCTTTCTCTGGCACTGAATCAAATCTCAATCCTTTTCTTCAAAGCTTAATAGTACTAGAACTGTTCCAAGCGTGGAAATACCAGAATTCTTTAACAGGGACAAACCAGCACATAATTTTTTATCCAAACTGTGGAGCCGGATTGGGTGAACTCTTTGAATTAAATAGATTAATAAATGAACAGTGCTCTAAAGTATTTCTATGTAAAACATTTCAGTATGCCAATCTTGAAAACACTGAAAATAGATTTATATCAGGAAAGTCATACATATGTAGCTGTATGGACCAAACCTGTAATAACTTTTGTTTTAAGTCTCTTAAGTTCATTGGAAGTCCTGAGGGGAAGTTGACTGGGGCAGTATTTTCAATGAGCTGAACTGTTTGCTTTATGGAGTCTTGGATTTGAGTAAAAGCAGTTTAATGCTGTTATTAAACAATTATTCCACATTCTTTTAAGCTATAAGCATTTTAGAGTTTTAAAAGTATCTGTGTGAAAATATTGCCTTGTTATTTGATGAAACAATGCAAAATTTCTTCAAAGACTTATTGAGGTTTCTGTTCTTGAAATGGCAAAGCTATGTTGCTTTGAATCATAGATGTAACTAGAACACAAATAACTTTGATGTTAAAAAAAAGAAAAAAAACCATAAGGGACTATAGATAAAACTAGCATTGCTGGTGTGAAGAGTTTCAGAGTCTTCTACCTCTCTAGAATTATGAAATTTTATGACATCAGACTAACCTAGTTTAGAAAATATTTGATGAACTTCTGAGAAAGAACATAAACTGTGATCCTAAATAAACTGCACTTGAAACATATGCTAGAACCACTTCAGGATTAACATTTTATAACTTTACCACTTAGCTTAAAAAGAGTTACTGTATCTTCCAATTCCACCCCTGTACTATTCCCACATTGGATAAATTATCCCACATGAAAAAGAAAAAAACAAAAGAAAAAAAAAAAAAAAAGGGAAAAAAAGAAAAAAAAAGTAGGCACATAATCAAGTTGCATGAATTTTGCTCTTGTATACAATAAATTAGAAGTACATTCAGCTCTTTTAGAGGTGGAATAATATCCAGTATTTATCACACTTTCCTTTCCTTTATTTTTATACAAAAATTAAGTACCTTTTACAATTTTTTTGATGTTTTCAAAAAGGAAATTCTATGAATCCATCCAGTTCAACATTGTTATACAGCCTTTCATTTGTGAAAGTTATGAGGAAATTAAGAATCAACTATGAATCTGTCAAGTTATGATACCAGACAAAAAATTCACTTCCCAACGCTTTGTAGAAATGAAAGCTAAATATGACACCAGGAATAATTTACCTCAAGGCAATTTAAGGTATAGATTTACAGTGCATTAATAACTTTCTGGCAGGTGCACTCCTACATTGTGAAGGGTATCTGACATTCCTGTACTCCTGCAGAGTAAACTTGCTTTACCAACTACTACTTTTGTGTATGGGCTTTTTCTGTGCTATTAGAAATGAACTCTTTTTTTTCTTTACTGTTTAAATAATAGTGCTTGATCTTACTTCAAGAATATCAGTGATTTTCTATTGTTTACTCTAAAGGAAAAGAAAAAAAAAGACACATTTAAAGTAGAAGATTTTACCTTCAAAAATAGGCCTGTTTTCTCTGTTCCAATTTTAAGATGGGTGGTTGCATCTGTCCTTTACACTCTTTTGCTTTCTCTCCATATTTCTGTGCCTTAAAGGTCCCATCACCTCCTTGTTAACCCTATTTTCTTCCTGAAAAATAAATTGAAATGAGAGAGAAAGAGACTAGTTTTGGTTCCAGAAAACTTAAGTCTTCCATTGCTTCTTTTCTTATTTAAAGTTCTAAATAATTCTGCTTTTGGTGAGCAACTGAGTAGGATCTTTCCAGAAAGTTTATTGTGTGTTATACTGCCCTCCATCATCAGAAGTTAAGTCTCAGTCTCTGACATTCGTAATGATGGCAATTACTAATCTTCTCAACAATACTTCTCAAGAAGTCAGGAAGAGAAGGGAACTTTAAGTTTCTGTAACTTTAAAACAAGTTCCAGTTTTTTCTCCAAAAGTCTATGCTAATTCTATGTATATAAAATTTCAAGAAGATTTAGAATAGATAGTGATTTTGGATACTTGCTTTTAACATTTTATGGAAGAACTCAGGAATAAGATGTACTTTTTGAATGCTAAGGTTGGTTATTCAGGGAAGGACAGAGATTTTTCTCTATATTATCAACAGATAATGGTTAACTCATTTTTTATTGATATATGTGTGTGTGTGTTAGTGGTTCTTTCACAATGTATTAATGTATTATGGATTAGAATTTGTTTCGGTGTAGCTTTCAGAACAACTTGATGTACCACCATTTCTTAAAACCAATAATTATTATTTATTTGTATTTATTCAGCATTTTACTAAGAGGTAAATATAGAATTTTTTATATTAAAATACTTTCTTAAAAATCAAGACTATTTTAAAATTCTAAATAGGTATAAAACATGTTCTTGTTAGTAAGATGAGGCTTTAGAATGCGGAATTTATTAGCTGAATGTAATACCATGAAAATGGAATTTGATTTACTAATGGTCTTGATAAATGGGAGTATTATCAGGTAGCTACCCCCTCAGGTGAGGGCTTTATGCTACAGTAATACATGTGTACAAAGTGAACCATTTAAAATATGGTTCTTTTTCATAACTGAACACTTTTAAGAACCATATAGAACTATAGAACAAAGCTCTGAATTTCTGCCACAGTCTTTTGACATCACTGCAGTTCTCTACAGCACTTTTCTTGTGGCTGTGCATAAGAGGACTCTGCAAACATTGTTGATACCTGCAGGAAGGAGTTCTGCTCCTGTCAGTGGATTTATCAAGAATTACAGATGGAGTAGAAATTACTTTGAAGTGATTGTACCATTTGTGCTATCACATACTGATTTTACAGTAAAACTAGGCCACAAAACTTGTGCTGAGAGCACAATTTGTTGTGCTGAGCACTGTTAAAAACAGCATTATCAAATCTTTTGAGATGTTTCTGTCATCATGTACTGGTCTATCTCAAAGAAATAAAGCTCCACTTGCTCTCTTGACAGCACGTAATAAATTGACTGATGTAGTTCAGTTGGGGAGTTAAAAATGCATTGAAAATAATGGGGCATAACATTCTAGGGTTAACATTTATTCATAGATGATGCAATTAAATAAAACAGGCATTAACTTCAAGGTCAGTCAGTAAAGTAATAAAAGTGAATATTTTAATTGAATTGTAATTGCTTCCCATTGATACATGCAAGTTAAGTAAAATAGATGTCAGTGCTGCAAATTATAGTTCCCTTCCTAATTAATTTCTTAATTCTACATACAGTTATCCAGGCCCTGGACCTTGTTGGTTTATCCAGCCATCCAGCTTTCTTCACATCTAGTTTCATGGAGAAAAGTCTGGAGGATGTGGTTAAATGGAATGTGCTAATAATTTATAATACATTGGTTTTCTTTTTAGTGTAAGTAATTTTTAGAATCTGAATCAATATACTCCTTTGTTTAAAGAAAAACATACCAAATAGGAGTTTAGATTTATATTAATTGTTTTGTAAGTATGGTTATAGTTACTTTATTATTCTAATAGTAACAGTGGACGTACAGCTACATCTATACATGCATACCATTAGACTTGAGATGTGGATTACTGGTTCTGCAAATTACATGTTACACTGGTTCTTGACGCCGTTAGCAGACACTCTATTTGCTCATAAAGCAAACCTACTGGAAACAAAAGGAAATACTATTTTTCAAAAGAAAGACAAGCTAAACAAAAATAGATTTCTACTGAGAAACAGAAAGGGTACGTTGCAGTTTCACAGATTTTTATGTAGGTGTTAGATAATCCTAAAGTTTCCCCATACTGTATACATAGGCAATTTGTATTTTGTATACTATTTGTATAATAGTTTCTTTTAAATTACTGTTTTGTGTTCTTTAGGAGGTAGAACAGTAGGTATATACTTCTTAACATCAAAGAGAAGTTGTGAAAGAAATAATATGTTAGTGTGTCTGGTTCTGACAACTGTTTCCCTTCTCACATATTTCTGATGTATCCCTTGGTTTAAATTTAAAGGAAACCAAATTGTTTTTATCAAGGAGAGGGCTTCCCTTTCTTAGAAAAGTAATTATGTTAATAAAGAATGTTAATCTAAATGTGTGAAATGAGTACTGTAATAAGGTACTAGTTATCATTCATTTATTTTAAGAGAAAATGCTTGTTTAGCCTAAAACCTATCCCACTGAAGTCAAGGACATAATGCTAAACTGATATAAGTTGGGAAACATCACCAGAATTAATGGAACTATTTAAATTAAGTTAAGATATTTCAGAATGATTTCCACAAGCATAAATTATCATTACCTTGTATCTAGCAACATGCATTTTTAGTCTGTTAATAAAGAGCAATAAAGCAGTACCAAAAAAGAATAGAGGGAGGAAAAAACCTCAGTCTTCTTTCACTTCAATTATTATGCAGTTTTTAAAGTGTTCCCTTAGATAATAAAGGAATTTTAGTGTACTTTAATGAAATATTTAAAAACTTTCTTAATGTTTTGAGATCTCGTTCACTCTAACTTGTTTTAGTTTCACAGGAATTTAAATATACCAAGACCATCATTGTAAAAATTAAAAGGCATGTCAGCTATTTGAACTTAGCAATGACTTTATATAATAGTATACCATACATTTATATAACAGCTTTCATCATCAATGATCTAAAGTGCTTTGCAAGGTACATACTTCAGAAATTGCTTCTAAATGGAGTCATTCTGGTGGCAGCTCTTTAATGATACCCATTATTGTATAAAGCAGTAGAATAGAAAAAAATAGACAAGTATTGTGATCAGTAAAAAAAAAAAAAACAAACCACAATAATTAAGAGTAGTAAAAAATGTGATCACTGAAAATTTTCCAATTTTCCAGTGTTCCAACACTTTCAGAAGTCATCTTTTTTTTTTTTTTTTTTTTTTTTTTTTTTTTTTTTTTTTTCCTTATTTACTTTGTATGTTAAGAGCTTTTGGCCACTCTAGTCTCAAATCCAACTAGGATATTAATTTGGTTGAATACAATGTCAGCTCTTGAAACACTTGTTCCTGGATGGGTTTTTTCCCAGTACTGATTTCTGCCAATTACTTGATTTATTCATGAGAAGTTACCACTTACCAGACATGAGTTGGCAAAACTCATGAAGTCAAAAAGCTAAAACAAGAACACAGAGGGTCAAGTTAGAGGATTTTTCAAATGTTAATAGGTCTTACTTTTTTACCAAGAAAAATAAATCAAAATGTAGACATCATACAGAATATTTTGTGTTGAATCAAAAGGTAAAGCATTCAAGACATCCTTATAAGTCTGAGTTTTCTTTATCTCCATCCTTTTTATTTCTTATCTTTTTTCTGTGGGTCACACACACACCGAAGGTGATTTAGCAAAAAAGTTTTTATTATGGAAAATAGTCCTTGCCCCTTCCAGTAATTTGCAGGAACTATAAAAAAATTAACTTGTATTTTAATTTAACAGGTATCTACAAATGTAACTTCTAACTCAAAGAGGCAATTTCTGTGTAGTATTTTTGTTACTGTGGACCCACACTTCAGTGGTTAGAGAAATTTCTAAGAAAGGAAAACAACAACTTTTCCAGTTGACACAGTGAAAAGCTATTTGGCCTTATTTTTCCACAAACATGGAAACCAGTTGCCTAGCGGGGATAAGAGAAAATTCTGACTAAGTGTGTTTTCTTTAGGCTAAGAATCATTTTAGATACAGTGGGACTAGTTTCTAAGGGAGACATGCTATATTTGAAGAAAAAAAAAAAAAAAAAGAAGCAGCCTTTCTTGATGTCATAACAGTATTTTATAAAAACTATTTTTACACTTTTTTATTTTCACAGGCTTAGATCCAGATAAGCATCTAGGAAAAACTCTGGATCAAATGCAGCCTAATCTTTTGGAGGTAAGTACTGCTTAAAGGTTACTTGTACAGGTAAAGTTACAATTAAAAAGTAACAGAAATAAATTCAATAAAATTTACTTAATAAAAAACTACTAAATTACCTTCAGAAATTAGGTGCTGACCCAAGGCTTATCTTTGTACATAGAATATAAGCCTCTGATATGCACGTTAAATATAAAAACATTCTTTCTGGAGGTAGTTCACAAATGGTGCCATTGACTTTAAATCAAACTAAAGACAAGAAACCTCAGTATTGAGGGAACAGTAGCTCATATGTCAATATGATAAAGCTAAATAATTGCATGCAAGTTAGAGACTTTCACAGCAAGGAATGGTAGTGGCAAATTCATAGGTAATACAGAACTTCCCCACAGATATCCCCATCTGAAGGTTTTGTACCATTTTTCACACAGTCAGACTGCACTCAGTAGGGCCTTTCAAAAATTGAATTAGTTTTATTCCTGTGGATGCACTTAATTCTGTGCAAAGGGTAATGCAGTCCTCAAAGCAGGAAAATGCTTGTAGGCAGAGATAATAGGTATATTTAAAGAAAAATTTTTTAACTAGGGGAGTTAAAAAAAAAAAAGACCAGATTTTGTACATGAGTCTTTTTTGAGTTTGAGGTAGAAGCATCAGACATCAAGATAAGTACTGTTTAAGAATAAAAGCTCTGAAAGCGTGTTTTTATATAGTGTCTGTGACAAAGCCAATTTACCACAGTTCCTTGTCGTCAAGCCTGTTAAAAACCCACAATTATTTGCTATTAAGAGAATCTTGCTGTAACTTTTATCAGAGTATGCTGTCTAAATTTGTGCAAAACGATCTCCAAAAAATAGTTTTTGTTCTTAATATGGGTAGTTACTGTTCAGCCTGGCTTCATAAGCAGTTTTTCTGGAACAATTAAGGTCATGGTAAACTTGCAGAATAGAAAGAAAAAGTAACCAGAAAACTTCTACAATCTCTTTTGCTGCTGAAAGATAGCAGAGTTAAATAAGAATTATATTCTGAGCTTAACTTCATTTTTTTATTAATTCCTATGGCTGGAGAGAAGAGGATATACAATTGGTATTTGGCAAAGCTGAAGAAGAAGAATGAAGGTCCATAACATTCAAATAGTCTTACCTGAAGAGATCATTGTTGGCCTGTTCTTAGCTTGAAGTATGTTGCTTCTGCTTCAGAGCTGGAGAATTTGTCCAGAAACCTTCCTCCTGTGCACTCCCCCACCCCTAAAAAGAAACTAGTTGATGTAAAAATCCCCTTTTGTTGCTTCACTTATATCTTTAGATCATCTCAACTACAGGAAAGATTCAAGAATACAAGGGGATTGGAAGGAGAGGTGTTTTCTCCTGTTTCAGAAAAAGGGAAAGAAGGAGGGAAAGTAGGGAAACAAATACCTTCCTAAATATTTGTAATACGGGTAAAAAAAGCAGTGGCAGAGACATACAGTAGGAGTACACAAAAGTAAGTATACACTAACTATATATAAGATACTTGTTCATATTGTGTCATTAGCAGGTGTTTTATTTCATGGGGTGATAATAAAGATAGACTTAAAACAGTAAATAGTTGCTAAATCTAGGGATATCTGTCAGATCCAAGAACAGTTAGAAGAGGGAGGGAGTGGATTTATTCTTCCTGAAAAGTATAGATTAGATTTCTACAGGAAAATGAAGGAAGAGGGAATGGGTTCATCACTTCAAGCTTTTGGATCAGATAATATAATCTAATAGAACACAGAGCTATCTTTGAATTGAAAGCTGTATTAACACGGCTGCTCGGCTCAGCTAATAAGCCACTGAGAGCCAGAGTCCGCAGGTGTCATTCACCACTTGTGAACATGGTTAAACTCCTTCTAGGAGCCCAACTTGCACTGCAGGAACATGCCAGACTGGAGTCTTTGCTGCACTCCACGTTTGTGTCATGGGCCTGCTCTGACACTGGCATGCTGTATCGTGCAGGAGAGTAACATTACAGTGGAAAAGCAGTTTTAGTGACATGTGAAGTCATGTTCTGCATGTACTGTAGAAATGGCTCCTGAACGATAAATTCCCAGAAAGGTTGTTTGGAAGATCTTTGGAGTCACGAGTAAATAATACATCGTTTAAGAGTACAAGAAACATTTAAGTGCTTGTCGCCCAGTTTGTTGCTGCAGATCACTTCATCAATGTTTCTGTTTGTCAGAGCTGTTTCTTTAGAATCTTAATGAGTGACAGCTAAGGAATGATAAAACTTTCTAATCATGAAACTGTGTACAACTTATTGTAGAACAGATTTAACAGAAACATCAACTTTACTATAATAACAATTCCATACTGGTCAGTCACATTTGGATGTATTATTATTTCTGTGAGACTAGTTAAATAAGCCAAAAGGGGGAAAGTACAGTCCCTGCATTTGCAGAAAGCTTCTGTTATCAAAATTCAGTTTGCAACTTAAGTGGGCCTGCAGATGGGTAGCTACTCACCTCAGTTGAATCAGTAGTTTCGACTTTCTTTAAAACTGTAGCAGCAAGTATTGCAATTTTAGTTATCTTAATAGGATACAATTAAAATAAGGCTTAAGAAGTATTCTTATCCATTTGATTTCACCATCATTCATTTTAAAAAGAAAATACTAAATTAAGAAATCCAAAAGTACCTGGTATTTTGAGAAGTTAAATGTATTCTTCCTGATGTTTGATGGCTCAAGTGAAGTGATTTTTACTTGTTTTCACTGAAATTCTTACTGTCATGGTTTAATACTTCTCGAAACCCACGTTTGCAGGTTTTATCTTTTATTGACACAACAATAAACAGAGAAATGACTGCATAGCTTAAGTTGTAGAACTGGTAGGGCATTCTGACCTTACTTGGAATTGGTTGTCAGGCCATTGTAGAGGAGACTTCACAACTGATTATTTGTTTGTGTAGCTGTTTCTTGTGCATATGCATGCTATGAAAGTCAAAGTCGGTACAAGTAAATTGTTTTTACTGGATACTTAGTTGGCTTTAAGGCCTAGTAAAACCAAATCATTAACTATAACCTGAAGAGAAACACTTAGTTTTATGATGTGAAAAATACTCTTTTGCAAACTAATGAAGTCTTCAGCATCAGAAGTACTGGTAGACAGAATGTGAGAGCAAGGAGTTCACAGTTTTCAGTAAGGAGGAGAGATAAAATAAGATAGAATATTCTGACCATACCAAAGCAAACACCGTAATAAATTAATTTTTAACATTGCACATCCCTCAAACTACCACAGCTTTATATACTTTTTGTCTTTGATTTGTATTGTATTATCCAACCAGCAATTTCAAATTTCACAACAAATTCCTTAGAAATTTCTTGTCATTTTTTGCTAATTTATGCTTTTTCCTATTCTTGCGGGAATTTCTTTTGGGTTCTCTATTGACATCTAATGTTACTTTACATCGTTGTTTATTCAGCTAGGTGCATGGGGTTTTATTACAGCATTTTCCCTAGTGTGGTGTGCAAGTTTGTGATAATTTTTGCAGTTCTGTTTGAAGTTAATTAAATAGTGTTCTATGTATTCTTCAGTTTTACTGAAAACCAGTTTGTCATAAGTTTAGTGCCCAGAAAAATGCCAATGTTGAATATAAGAGGGTCTTTGCTATTGAACCACAACATGTATGACATGTTAAGTCATTTGGGATTGGTAGGGAACATCCCGCTTTACATTTTAGCATGTATACACAAAGTTCAACTTCTCTGATACTACAGATCAGGAATTAGGACTTTACTTCTTGTCGTGGTTTGAGCCAGGTTGGCAGCCAACCACCACGCAGCCACTCTCTCTCCCTTCTCTTCTGGCAATAAGAAGGGACAGAAAGCCAGGCTTGGGGTTCGAGATAGGACTGGGATGGGGAAAAAATCCCCCTTTATGGTCACGAGCAAAAGGCAGACTCGTTAGGGGAAGAAAAAAAGAACATACATCTATTACAGACACTAACAACACATAACAGAGTAGGACAGTGAGAAGCATTGACACATCTTAAGAACACCTTCCCCCCACCCCTCCCTTCTTCCCCACCACTCACTCAAACCCAGGACACCTCATTTTATACTAAATGTTTACCTTAAGGCAATAAAATCAAAATCAACTTATATTACCATAATGTGACTATTATAATTTATCTTTTAAACATACAAGAAATAAGCTTGAATTAATAATTTTCTTTTTCAAAAAAATCTCTTGTTGAGGCATTATAAGAGTTGTGTCAATGTTAATTGGAAAAAAAAACAACCAACCAACCAAACAACAAACAAATAAATCCACAACCCAGCCCTGATTTCATCCACTGAATTATTTAACTTTGGAAAAATGCATTGTCTCCTAAGTTTTCAGTCTTCTGATTTACTTTAGTTTATGTGTGCAACAGAAATTATAGTAAATATATATATAAGGGAAGGTGGTTTTGCTGCTGTAGCAGCAGAAAAATGGAGGCGTACTGAGTGGAGAAAAACTTTGATTTAATTTTGCAGGGGTTTTTTTTCTGACTTTACATAGGGAAGTTTGAACTTACAACTACGATAATGATCTGCAACTCATACTTTTATCAGGGGTGAATTTTACTGGCTCAGGACATTAGCATTGTGGCAAGAAAAGTTCCTGAATTACTTATTTTTTCTAAATGATAGGTCTTTGATTAATTATTGATGAATGATTGCTACATAATTGCTAAATTATTAAATTGCTTGCATGTCCCACTGTTTCCTATATATCAGGAGCCCTAGATTTTTACACTGAAGAATTTGTTGGCAACTTGCCAAACCTCTGGGGCTGCTCACACTCTCCTTAGAATTTATGGATAGAATGGTAAATGCATATTATGGTTATATTTGTCTCTGCTAATAGACAGTAAGAAAATGTTTAGTCATTTGTATGCTTCCCCTAGAAGCTGAGTACTTCTTGATGTAAAGAGAATTTACTAACTGTTACAATTTCTGTCTGGGAACAAAGTCTTCACTTGAAATAGGAAGGACTTAAATTCAAACCTTTAATCTTTGATTGCTAAACTTAAATGAGAAAGTCAGCTTTAATTCTCGTGTTTCATTCTTAAGGTAGGAAAAGACTGTTCTTTGATAAGGTTTGGGCTGATCATTTATATACCTTGTGTCTCATTGTGTATTTGAGTCAAGATTAATTTTGTGTTGTCTAGAAGACATTTTCATCATATATTTCTTTTAGCTTTTGAATTGAATGTGCATTTTTAGTTAAGTGTAATTTGTAAACTTTCTGTTTTCTGGCTCATCTGAACTAGAAGGCAAATTTAGCAATCATAAAATTTGGATTAGTGTTTGTGCTGTCATATTGTTATGAATGTAACATCCAACTTGCAAAACAAAATAATTGGTCTTCAAAAATATTAATATTCTAAATGACTAAAAGACAAAGTTCCGATGTCATTAATGACATTTTAATAATATTGCTGACATTGTTAAATGAACATTAAAAATATGTTCTATGAGCTGCTGAATATCCTTGGTTCCTGTTGACATTAGTGAGAACTGAAAATCCTTTAGCACCTTGTATAATTGGTGTCAAGAGTGATCTTGAAGCCAGTGACACTGAAAATGGGGATTTCCCACAATAAAAGTAGGAAATAGTCTCGCATCTTTTGAGCATGCAATGTTAATTGCCAATAATTATTCTAGACATTAATGTTTACAGGTGGAGTACCAATTTTGAAAGTGACTTGTAAACAGTCACTCCTTGTATTCACTGTGGAAAGGTTACTGTTAGAAAGATCTTCTTTGATTTTCTCTCATTCTTTAAATAGTTTTGTTTAGGTTTTTTTTTTCAGTGGAAGCTACAATGAGTGGAAGAATAAAAGGTTTTGACTAATTGTTTTGTAGGTTGTCCATTCTTGTTGCATCAACATTAATTATTCTTGATGTCTTTGTCCTGTAAAAACCTTGTTGCCATTGTTGACAGATGGAGTTGCCTTTTTATGTCAGGAGTGTAATTTTTTTATGAGCACTTGATTATAGGTTTTCTTCTGATCCTTTTATTTAAAAGAAAATGTAAGAGGAAAAATTAAGAATACCTCTCATAACAAGACATTGAAAATGATTTATGTTCCAAAAGAGATTTAGATTTTGCACCACCAGACAACTAAACAATCACATAAAGTATTACCAAGGTATTGCTTTCTCAGAGCATTTAGACTTTTCTCCAAAACAAAGGCTGAAGAGGATTCAGGCCTTTTGTTTAACTAACTGATTTTTAAATCTAAAATGTGGTCTTTGATTTTATTAAAACATTCAAGTTCCACGTATTTAATTTTCTTTTTTCACGCCTAATTTTGAATTTATTTTTTTTTTTTTAGCTGAGATGATGGCTGAAGTTGTAAACACTCTTTGAAGATATAAAATAAAAAACTTTGAAAGAGAACTGTAAAGTAATACAAACTATACATTTAGCTTCAGCAATGAAAATACAGTACCATTTGAATATATCAAATAGAGTTGCTACACAGATATTCTGGTAACCACATAAAGAATTTAACCTACAATGTATAAATAACCCAGTCTCATGCTTGCCTAAAAATAGACAAACAACAGATTTGGAATTATTTTCTAGCCCCCAGACAGACTTTTTCTAACTGTCTCCAACATATTGTGGAGAACTGCATTGCTACTTTGACTGCAGAAGCATCATGGGTGGGTGTCTGTTCCTCTAGGGGAAAGTATAAAGGCGTTAAATAAATACTCCCAATAGTCACATTGCTGTTCACAATGAAGTTGAGGACTGCAGTTCAGCTTCTCATGAACTTTTTGAAGCAGAATATTAATGCTTCTTAATATGAAAAAACCTGGACAGGACTTGGATTGAAACAGCTAGTGCTGGGACACTTTAGAAGGTGGTATAATCTGCTGATGAGGAGGTGAATTTCTGCTGCAGAAAAAGGGAGCATGTCCCCATGCTCAGGCATGGTACAGGTGCTTGATTACTACCTATCGGTACAGTAACTTACTACAGAATTACAGTGAACTATTCAGCAGTTGTGCACTCCTTACTTCAGCAAAAGAACTTTGGTTCCTGCTCCACAGCTTCACATTTATAAAGCAGAGAATAATTAAGACAGTCATTGTCTCTTATTTTTAATTCTTGGTTTATGTAGTTATGTGTTTTAGTGCTATATCCAGAGTTTCAGGTATATTCATAAATGTTGATGTTGATTTAGAAAGTATATTCAGTACAAATTATAAAGGAAATGTCATGTTGCTACCTCTTTAGATCTTGTTTTAGCTTTTTGCTTTTGACTTAGAAAACTCTTGTTGGTTATATTTCTTAGAATTTTTTTGAAGAATGGATATTTGCCAAAGTATAGAATGCAATTTTTGAATCTGTTGCCAAAAATTGTGTTCATTGTATACTTCTATGCAAAATGCTACTTCTTGCGTGGATTTACAGTACAAGTTTCTCGCAGAAGTGAGCTATCTATGCTACAGAAAGATAGAGAAATGCAGGAGTATGAACAACCTTTCATGGTCACTGAGGAAGGACTAGGAATTCATTCATTTATCTGAAAGTCACAGTGCCAGTTCCACCTAAAATATAACACATTGGTAATTTTTAGATTATTGTAATATGCATACAAAGAAATCAAGAACCCTCTGTATGATATTTGTGCTTTTTCAGCCTTGTAATGGGTAGTCTTTTAGAAAATGCACACTGAAATTTTCAGAAAAATATATTTAATAGACTGCTGTAATGTAATACATACGTATTTTCATTTCCCTTTTGTGTTAGCTTTCTGAGAAGTATGGAGTCCACGTTTGCGGAGAAGGTGGAGAATATGAAACATTCACTCTGGACTGCCCTCTATTTAAGAAGAAAATAGTTGTGTAAGGAACAGTTTCTTCCATTTCCTTATATTAAAGCAATGAGAACATATTCACATTTAGCTTGAGGCAACTTTTGTTGGCAGAGGTAAAACATGTCCTCTAAGTTCACAAACACGCACTTTGTTTAACACTGGCAAAGTCCTCTGAAAACCTAAATCAATACCTGACAAGACGAGGCCTTCATAGAGGGCTATAAACTTTTTAGACATTTGCACTTTCGTTTACTTGCTGATTATGGCCTGCAGTAAAACTGGTACCTACACACTGACACTTTTATCCTTTCATGAAGTGCGAATTGCCTGTAATATTTATCTTTCATTACAGCTACATTTGATAAACTGCCACATCAGTAGCCTGTGGGTTCCATTAACTGTGTATATGTGTGTGTGTGTGCGTGTGTGTGTGTTGTAAGCTTAGCAGCTTAGAATGATAACGATAAATATTTTTCTTCAATTATTAGAGGATATTTTAAATACAAACTTTGCATGAATCCATCTCATTTACACTGAGTAGTTTATTCCTTTGACATAAATTGCTAAAATCTGTGTAGTGGAATATGGAAAATATTTGTGTCTTGATGTGAGTTTCTTATTACTCCGTTAAATAGCTAAGCCCCCTTGCTTTGAGTGAGATGTTTTGACTGCTGTTCTTTTTCTTAGCCAAGTAAACAGACTAGTAATCGTGTTGGTGATACTCAGTCATCTTAGGGAAGGTCAAGATTATGGAGCGTATAGACACGATTAAGTCTTTCATGGTGAAGGTCTATTTGTTTCATTTTTCTGTAAGACTGCGATCTGTCCATATAAGGAATGGAGAACCAAGAGCTGTTAACTCTGTTTCATTGCATGGCATTTGGGAGAAGAGCAATAGACAAACTGGTAAAAGGGATGGCAGCTACTCTGGAAGATGGCTGCTGAACTATTGGTTGATCGGAAGATATGTCCTGTGGAGTGAACTAAAAAGTTAGGTAATTTGAGTCTGGAGCTGCCTCCATGCAGAAAAACTTTGGAATTCTTTAGTAAGAAGATTCAGAAAGTAACAATATAGAGTCTTTAAACTGGATTTAAGTTCATGGATGGAATTATGAGTGTATCGGCCAGGAAGTGAGACTCTTGGAGAAGATTCTCTATGGGGAACCAGGTGTTAGGTAGACGCCATAGGTTGTAAGCCAACCTGATGACTAGTAGGAGCTGGAAAGTTAAGCAGGAAGTTAGAATAAAATGTGTGATGCTTGGGTATCTTATCACAAATAAACTTGGGGACAAAGGGCAAAACTCTCCAATATGCTCTCAGATAGAATCAGTTCAGTCTCTTCTAGCAAAAAGGAAAGCATTGTAAAATCAGTGCCAGAGCACAATTCATTTTTGCATTTAAAGTCTGATATGATTGCTGTTAAACTGACAAATTCCTATCGTAGGTGTCAGAGGCAGAATTTTGTGAAACTTTGTCATTTAGAGTAATACTACCATTGCCAGCTATATGGCCTATTCACCATTTATATTAAGAGAATCGTAGAATGGTTTGGGTTGGAACTAGGTGACCTTTAAGGCCATGGGCAGAGACACCTTCTACTAGATCAGGTTGCTCAAAGCCCCGTCCAGCCTTGGACACTGCCAGGGAGGGGGCAGCCACAGCTTCTCTGGGCAACCTGTGCCAGTGACTCAACACCCTCATAGGAAAGAATTTTTTCCTTATAGGTAATCTAAATCTACTATAGGTAATCTAAATCTACACTACACTCCCTGAGAAAGAGTATCTCTCCATGTCTATCCCATTTGAGACAAGAATGTCATGCAGGACAGTGTCAAATGCTTTGCACAAGTGCAGGTAGATGGCATCACTTGCTCTTCCCTTATCCACCAACACTGTAACCCCATCATTGTAGAAGGCCACCAGATTTGTCAGGCATGATTTGCCCTTAGTGAGGCCTTGTTGGCTGTCACCAATCACCTCCTTATTTTCCACACGCCTTAGCATAGTTTCCAGGAGGATCATCTCCATGATCCTGCCGGGAACAGAGGTGACACTGACTGGCCTGTACTTCCCCAGGTCTTCTTCTTTTCCCTTTTTAAAAATGTTGGTTATGTTTCCCCTTTTCCAGTCAGTGGGAACTTCACTGGACTGCTACAACTTCTAAATAGGCAGTGAGTTCTCAAAAAGGGTAGTGGCTTAGCCACTTCATCTGCCAGTTCCCTCAGTCTCCCACAGATGCATATCATCAGGTCCCATGGACTTGTGCACCTTCAGGTTCCTTAGATGGTTTTGAACCTGATCTCCTACAGTGGGCAGTTCTTCATTCTCCCAGTCCCTGCCTTTGCCTTCTGCATCTTGAGCAGTGTGGCTGGAGCACTTGCTGATAAAGACTGAGGCAAGAAAGTCATTCAGTACCTCAGCTTTCTCCATATCCCAGGTAACCAGGTCTCCTGTATCCTTCTAGAGAGGGGCCACAGCCTTCCTTTTATCACCAGCATACCTATAGAAGCTTTTCTTGTTGCCTTTGACATCCCTGGCCAGATTTAATTCTGTCAGGGCTTTAGCTTTCCTAACCTGATCCCTGACTGCTTGGACAGTTTCTCTGTATTCTTTCCAGTCTCTCTGGTTTTGCTTCCAACTTCTGTCGACTTCTTTTTTGTATATGAGCTCATTCACGATCCCCTCGTTCATCCATGCAGCCTCCTGGTGTTTAGCAGCAGCAGGTGATAGTAGTCAGTGGTCTGTACAAGGCTCGGCAGTGCCTCGGTGACACCCCTGATACGAGCCCCCAGTGAGAAGCTCACCTCTCTAGAGTGAATCAGGTCATCAAGTGGTGCCTCCATAGCTCTCAGAAGAGAGTCACCTACTACTGTCACCCATCACCTTCTCTTAGTTGTGCTGGTTGTTACAGGGGGAGCAGACTGGGCTGCCTTGATCAGCTCCAGCATCTCTCCCAACGTGACGGGTATTTTCACTTCAGTCTGCAGAGCAGTGAAGTGCTCGGCAACACTTGTACCAAAAAATGTACTTCAGAATAATGATAGCTAGATTTTAACTGAGAGATTAAATGTGCTTGTATCAGGTTTTTCACTTGAATGTGTTTGGTTGATTATTTATATTCTTTCTATTTATTTTGAGGCTTTTTATGTTACAGATTAAATCTGGGAGTTCATTGGAATTGGATGCATAATTTCCCAGTGCTCCTTTTCAAAACTCTTTTCATAGATACAACAGATTGGAGAAAACTGTAAAATCTCATGAGAAATTCTTGGTTGGTGAAGTGTGGAGAGATTTTATTTATATTTTTTGTATAGAATTTGAGGAACGCTTTTAGGAAGATACATTGTGCCCTTGGTTTGGGATGAATCAAATACCTGTATAAGTAGGAATATCTTATAATATATTCTATGTGTATTTCTGACTATCAGTGATTTAATGGCTATTCATGCAACCAGGAAAAGCTAAAACAGAGGTGGTCTGGCTGAGTTGTCTTTATTTCTATTGGCAACACTCCAAATAATAATAAAAGTTAACAATAAACACACAAAAAAAATAGAGGAAAAGACAAATATATAAGTTAGTGGGTATTTAATAATAAATATATGGCACAACAGAATGTTAAACAGTTCCTCAACTAGTTCTAAATATATGTTTCTCTAATGGAAACTGAATAGCTACACTGGCACTGTGTGTCTCTTTCTTGATTAGCCCTGCTTAGCTTTTATATTATTCATGTTGTAAAGACATACCCTTTGAGGGGCGATTCATGTGAAATCTATTACTTTATGAACTTCTAAAGAAAATACTTTGTAGTTTCTTTGCCATTAAATAAGTTTTAAGCTTATTTTCTTCTTTTCATTCTTGCTTTTCATATACACCGAATCTAAACAGACTTTGTAATCATGTTGTTAACTATGCTAGTATAGTTTCCAAATGTTTAGATAGCCCTGGTTCTGGTATACATCCTGATACAATTTTTGAAGCTTAAATGGAGTTGTAATAATTACAATTTAGAGGTTTAAACCTGTCAGGATTTTCAAATTTCCTAAATTCCTGAGCTCCTCCAAGATGTGTTCCTAGAGAAAGTTTCTGAGGAAGACATTGAAGATTACTTTTGCCTCCAAAACAGCTGTGATGGATCAACCTTGGCTGGCTGGCAGGTGCCCACCAAACTGCTTTTACTCCTCCTCCTTGACAAGATGGATGGAGAAAATAAAATGAAAGAGCTTGCAGGTCAAGATAAGAACAGGGTGGTGACTTACCAATTACTGTCATGGGCAAGCCAAACTCAGCTTAGGGAAAATTAATTTAATTTATTGCCAATTAAAAAAGAAATAGAGTAGTGAGAAACAAAGACAAAACTGAACACACCTTCTCTCCCCACCCCATCCTTCCCAGCCTTAACTTCACTCCTTTGTTCCTGGCTCATCTACATCTTCCCCGCTAAGCAGCACAAGAGGATGGGGAATGGGGGTTGCAGTCAGTTCATAGTACTGCATCTATGCTGCTCCCTTCTCTTCACACTTTGCCCCTGCTCCAGCCTAGGTCTGTTCCATGGGCTACAGTCCTTCACGAACTGCTCCAGCGTGGGTCCTTTCCATGGGGTACAGTCCTTCAGGAACAGACTCCCGTGTGGGTCCCCCCCAGGCCGCAGTTCCTGTCAGAAAACCCGCTCCTGCGTGGGCTCCCCTCCGCTGCCTGCAGTTCCTGTCAGGAGCCTGCTCTACCACAGGCTGCAGTGTGTGTCTCTGCTCTGATGTGCTCCTCTGTGGGCTGCAGGGGGACAACCTGCTTCACCACGATCTTTTGCGCAGGCTGCATGGAATCTCTGCTCTGGCAGTTGGAGCACCTCTTCCTCCTTCTTTTCTGACCTTGGTATGTGTGTGGCCGTTTCCTTCACATTTTTCTCCCTCCTGTCCGAGACGCTGCACAGCATTTTTGCCCTTGTTAAAGCATGTCATCACAGAGGTGCCACCGGTGTTGTTGATGGGCTCAGCAGCCCCTGCTCTCTTCTCATAGAGGCTACCCATGCAGACCACACCCTACTACCAAAACCTTGCCATGCTAAACCCAACATAACAGGAGAAAATCTAACACACCTGTCATTTATAACACTGCTTTCAGGTAGTGTTTTCACTGGTCAGTGTTTTTGTCACATGAAACTTGTGACAAAATACGTTTCTACATTATATCCTTTGAAAAGAAGGAAATGTGCTAATTCAGGAAAAAAAAAAAAAAAAACCAACAAAGCCTTCATGTGTTACTGTGGAAAAGTGGGAGTCTCTTTAGTGTAACACTATATGATGAATTTTGCTTTTGAATATTAAATTGAATTCTTGACGTTCTTCTCAATCTTCATTAAAATATGCCTCACAAAGGAAGCATGGCAGATTGAGTGAAATATTTGAAAATAAGTAAGATCTAACAGTGAAAACAAGATCTTACAATCAAAATATTCAACTAAGTCAGATGTTTTTTTATCTGGTTTTGCCAGGTAGACTATTGTAATCCAGTTGTCAGCTTTTTTTATGCTCAGTATTTGAGAGGTACCAAGCATTTACTTTCCTTCTTACACTGGTATTTAAAGTGCAATTGATTGGCACCTCCTCAAATCATAAAGATATATTTCTCATCTATGTGAATGCCATCTAATATCTACTCTTATGATAAAGGCTCATTTGTGTTTATGGAACACAGAGTAGTTTGATTATTTTTTTTTTTTTTTTGCATAAATTGGCATATTTGAAATATTTGGGAAGTATAATTTTGCATTTATATACCTTACCATTAGCTCTGTGTTTAGCTTTGTAATTCTGTAATTATAGGTTTGGAGTTAAAGAACCCGATCTCTAAACATGAAAAAATAATCATGTACTGGGAGTACTGATTGTACTCTCAGACTTGCTCTAACTTGTCATATTTGTCTTGTGAAAATGTTATGGACTGTTTTAAAGTGATTAGATATTTCCTAGTTCTTCAAGGAGACTTGAGAGATCATATGATTATGATTTCAAAAAATAGATAATTAGGACAGTTTTTCAGCCATTCTTGGTTGTTTTCCAAAGTCTTCTGAAAATGTTCCTCAACAAAATTCCTGTGTATCTGTTGAAATTCAGACCTTCCACATGAAATGACTTTTATATAATTATCAGGATCTCTCAAATCAATGGTTTTCATTTGAATCTCTGCTTTTCATGTGTTTTGGGGTTTTTTTTTACTATTTCCTAAGCTGGACATGGCATCTAAGTTCAGGACTTTGTATTTTTTTTAATTGGTGACTCATCCTTGGACTCAAACAAAAGTGTTCTGCTTTCCACCTATTTGTTACATTTACTATCGAACAAGACTGTAAATTTTATTAGTTAGAACAAGGATGTATGAAAATTAAGCAGCTAGGAATAATTATTTTCATTTTACATGTATTGTAATACTATTTTCAGCACCACATAATCTACCTATTGTGACCCATCACCTGAGAAATATTGACATATAAAACTAGATATCTATTATGGTCCCATCAAATAGCCATGTGTTAGCTGTATGTCATAGGAATGTACTTCATACCGAGAAGAAATATGTATGATCTCTGAATACATGCAATGCTTCTTGAGCAACAAATAAGTACTCAAAAATTCTAAAGTTATATAACAGTTAACGTAGGTATCAATGCTTAGCATCTGTTCTACTGTACTAGTGAATTGGAACATTCAGGGTTACAAGTAGGACTGCTTCTTTTACTTTGGAGTTAAATATGTTTTTAAAACTTACTAGGTATTCTTTAAATGGGAGTCTTGGTGTCTGATCTTTATTATTTCTAATTATGTATTCCTGTTATGGAAGATGTCCAATGTTATTTTCTATCTATTTGTTTTAGAATTAAAGACATCATGGTCACTTGAAAGGAATTATTTTAATCTTAAGGGACTATCTTTAAGATATTTTAAAGGACTAAGTGGTATTTTAATCATAAATAATCTTGATAACTCTCAAGATTGAAACTGGAGGCTTATTTATCAAAATATTTTAAGTTTATTAAAAGAGAAGTGGAGCTTCTTATGTTAAAGGTATTTATCATTATTGTGCAATGTAGTGATGATGATTATCTTAGGAGTTTTGTTATTTTAAATGCCAAAACACAATTTATAGAACAGATATTTTCATTAATTTTACACTTTCATTAAGTCAGTGGAATCTGGCCAACACTTCAACTGTTTCCAGTTTGCATGGTTTTTATGTGGCATTACTAGAAATCTACCTATCTCATCGTATAGAATACTGTGAAGTTATCAAGGGCACTGTGGTTTCAAGAAAATTATCTGTGTGTCCTTAGCCTTACTTAAAACAATTTTCAGATTTTCTTGTACT
Source organism: Tyto alba (assembly GCF_018691265.1). Lineage (NCBI taxonomy): Eukaryota > Metazoa > Chordata > Aves > Strigiformes > Tytonidae > Tyto > Tyto alba. The sequence continues at coordinate 16,290,669 of NW_024881280.1, forward strand.
GCATCCGAGTTTCTCTTACGTTTTCTTTGGGTTTCTCACCTTCTGATGTTTGTTTCTTAGAGCTACCTTTTTCTTAAGTAGTAAAACTGTGCAGATGGAAATGACAGATACTGCCTCATGAATCAAAGTGTGACAGATTGTGTCTGTAAAAATGAAAAACTAAAATTAACTAATTTGTATCAGCTCACAGGAAGTTTATCATTGTTACCAACACATTTGGCATTAAGAAGTTGTGTCTAGTAGTTTTCAGTATCAGATGCAAGATGGTTGAAGCAGTCAGTTTCTCAGCATGAAATATTGTGTGTTGTTAATACTTCAAGAACTAATCCCTGGAGCATTAATCAAGAAGAATGGACTTTTTAAAAAATCTTCTGTTGATGAAATTAAAATAATGGTCTACATATTAGTCTCTAGAATGTAAAACATAATGTCAATTATGCTTTCATAAACGACAGCTAACTGAATCTCTCGATACTGGTCTGGAAGTGTGGGAAAATAGCGGAAGATTGGCAAGGAGGATTGTAAACACGCTTAAGTGACTTGCAGCTGGGGTGTCGAAAAACACATATATCATACTAATTGTTGTTTGGCCTTGTGTGTTGGACAAGTAGAACATCTGTGTTTAGATAACTTAGGCCTGTGATAGACTCAGAGGCACCTTATCGAACATGCTTGAGATTCCTGCCTTGCTGTGGGAAAGATCAAAGCACAGGGGTAAATTACACCTGCACAAATCCCTGAAATACAGGCGAAAACAGCAGGTTCAGTGATCCTCTAGCATGGACCAAGCTCCACAGTGCCTGTGTCCCTGCTTGTGTGCCTCTGTTCAGATGCTGCTTCGGGGATCCCCCAGTTGGTGAGGTAATGAAAATAAATTTACTCTGCATTTCAGCTGTGGTTTTGTGGTTGTTCCTGCATTCACAGGTTGTGAACCTGTGCCAGCTCACACAGGATACATAGTTTATTCCTTTCGAAAACTGAAAATTAGTGAAGATAATGTGTTGTTCAGCAGTATGATTTTATATAGCAACCTATTTTTTCTTAATTTATATGAAAACAAAATAAGAAATTAATAGATTTTCAATGAGTTACCTTGGTGTCTGTGTTATAGAGTGACTGAGTATTGTCTATATGTAAAATTATGTACGAATATTTGATGCTAAAAATTTTGTCTTTCAGAGACTCAGCCAAGGTGGTAGTGCATTCGGCTGATGCATTTGCACCTGTGGCCTACCTTCATTTTTTAAAATTACACCTGGAGAATAAGGCAAGTAGACTGCAAATGTCATCTTCCTTTAAAGCTAAATACATGCTTTCTATTTTTACGTTGCTTTGTCACACTTTGGAGTGAATTTACATATTCTCATGTGGGTGTACTTTCAAATAACAGTGTACATATTTAGTTGAATTTCAGAACTTACCATAAGGAAAAACTCAACACAAATGCTTCCTTGTGTCAAATGAATGAATGGAGGTAGTATGTTTACGTAGCGTTTTTCATCTGGAAACCTCAAGGTCCTCAGCCAGCGTGGTTCAGTCAAGCACATGTGTAACCTGTGTAGTATAGCTGGCCACACTGTGGAACGCAGCTGTATTAGGAAACTGTATGAAAAGTGTTGATTTCCTGGGACATGGCATCTTTTTTTTTGCTGTTTTTGATGTAAAGGGGTTGATTTAAAAACTTGCTGACCCACAAGTGCTCAAGTTTTACACGTACTGTTTTTTGCTTTATGTTTTCCATATGAAAGATACATTTAGCGAATGACTTCAGATCATGTAGGGGAGAATATTCTGGTCAAAGATCTTAAAGGAATCACTAGTAGTTCCATGAGATTCATTCGCTGAGCTTACAATTCCACAGATACAGCAGAACATGGATAGGAACTCTAGCCTTTTATGTGAGCAGAGCTATCTTAGCTCAGGTCAAACCAGAAGTTGTTTTTCTTAGTATTTGTCATCATTTTTCTGGTTTTCTTTTCATTATTTTTATGGGTGAAATGAATTTCTTTTCCTCCTGAACATCTATAAGTGCTAGTATTTTGTTGAAGAGAGTGCCTCATGATCTTCCTACTACTATAGCAGTCATCTTTTTATAGATCTTCCTAATTCTTTCTATACTTTGAAGATCACTGAACCTCTTCTAGGTGCAGGGATTGTTATAGAATGTTATTATACTGGTATTTTATATTTCATGTCTCTTGAGTGACTACATTTCCTGAATTGCTTTCAATAGATCATACCTTTTTTTCTCCCCTCTTTTTTAATTTTAATGTTCCAAACAGATAAAATACCTATACATTTTTCTTCTGTGATGGCCTCATTCTTGCCTTGGAAAGTAAATTGTATTTCATTCTGTCAGTTTCTAGTTTGGGATTTCTTTCAAAAATAAAACATTAAATATTTGTGTGGGAGACTGTGAAAAGGATATCAACTAACTATGTGAAGCAAAACCAAATAGGCTGAATAAAGGAAAATTTGGGAGCAGGGCATGGTGGGGAAGAGTGATAATATATTAATATTTCTTTGGGGGCACTGACTTTATTGCTCATGGCAAACTTGATGCTAAAATGCACCATACATCACTACAATGTGACAGACTAGGGAAAATGAAAAACACAAAGCTTTACATAAATCAGGCAAAAAATCGTATTAAAATGCATAACATTTTATATAAGAATCAAGATTTTACTTTTATCTGCTCAGAAGCTCTTTTCCCCTTCTTATGTAGACGTTTTAGATTTGGTTAAAGCCTCAAAGTTTCAAGCAGTGTTGTAGTAAATCATCTTTCAAACTAGATAAAGCTGTCACGCTCTCAAAGGGGTAAGGTTTACAGAGGCTTGCCCTGGATTTTGGTATATAAACCAATGCCTTGTATAGTTAAAAGGAAAATAGTCTATCTTCTGCAGTGGTTGTCTCATAAAGAAAACAATTAAAGTCTTTTAGCCATAGATTATTTTATGTCACGACAAAATAAGCTAGGTTTTTAAGAAGCTATGAATATGGAGAACCAGTCAGTCTTTCAGAGCATAATTGTTACTAAGTTAGCACAGTTTAACTGCATAAATATAAAGAGATGCCTTCAAGATTGATATGTCTGTAGTACTGTACTTTTTCTCACTATTTGGTGCTTACAAGCCCCACAAAAAAAATGTAAGTATCAGTTAGTAATTCAGCACTTAAACACTAATCCTACAATACTGAATCACTGCAGGGAAAAACTGCTTTAGAAGGAGAACTAATTTTAGTTGCAGGCTTTCAAGAGATTATGAAAATTGGGCAAAAAAATTTACATTATGAACAACATGTAAAAGTAGCCACTTGTGTAAGCACTTTGTAGAAACCATTAATAAACTTCACAGTGATGTGTAATTCTAATAAGTATCATGACATCAGTTTCGTTATTTCAACTGAAAGATATACATATTTTTAACTTTTATTGTATATTCATTTTATCTTTGTTATGTGCCACAGGTGTTAATTTTACGTTCTTTGAATTTACTTTTATAATTGTTATGCGATTATAGTTAGTGTACCTTGGTCTCTGCTGTCTTTCCTCCTCTATAATGCATTTTCTTCAGCTAAATCTCTTCATGTTCAACTACAAAGCCTGCGCAGAAATTTGTTTTAGATTGTTTCTGGCAGCAAAATGAGCCCTTGTGCCTGGGGGAAAATAACATTTTACTCACTGTTCTGGTTTAATACATTGCTGTGCAACTTCAAGATGTGTTTTTGAATAATAATTGAAGCTTTTTTTTTTTAGCATACCCTCTTTAGTTTCCTTACCAGTGGTACAGAAAAGGCTAAAGAGATAACTAAATACAAAATTTTATTATTAATACATTACTAAAAGTTTGGCAAACGTGGCTTAAGATAACTTTTTGTAGACATTTTACAAAAAAAATGAGAATAAATTATAATGCTAATAAAACACTAATGCTCAAAATTCGGGAATGCCTCATTTACTTCATGGTGAAAAACAAGGTCACCTCTGTGATGTATATAATACTGATCCCTAGCTTTATCAGTATTTTACTTTGCCACTAAGACTGTCACTTTGTACATTTAAAATGTAGACTGTTTTTTTGTTGATGGGGAGGAAATTTCTGAAGCATATCCCAGAATATTTAAAGCAAAGATATTGGCTTTTGTATTCAATACAAATTTAATTTTTAATATTTTCCATTAGGAAAAAATATAACTGTGAAACAATTTTTTTTTACTTTGACAGCACAACAAACTTGCAAAACATTTTTATTTTCCCCATATTATACTATTCCATTACTCTATTAAGTTGTGTTGGCTTTTGAATTATCAGAAACAGAAATAAAAGCTATTAGAGCTTCTGTTGATGTGAACATACTTCTGATGACAGTAGTGAACCTATTAACTTTAAGATTTGCTCTTTCCCACATTTAATAATGAATGCTTTGTTCCCCGAGTTCCAGTGAGTAGGAGCACACATATGTCAAACAATACAAGCCATGAAACTACAACCCCTTAAGTTAGGGATAGCCCAGAATTAGAGCAAGTCATGTAGTTTTCTTTCTACACTTGGCAGAAGAAAGGATCCTGTTTGCCTGTAGGAGATACAGGAATCATGCCTGCTGCTGCCCTTTCTTGTAGCATACTATTGCATTATATTTACCTGTCATACATTGATATTGTAAGGCTTGTTTTCCTGTTTGTAAAAGATCTTGACCTATGTGGGTGGAACACATTTCAGAAGTGCAAGCAGTTATGCCCCTGTTCAACACCACCAAATCTATTTCACAGGTCAATTTGGATGTGATTTTAAAAACACTTGTAAAAGTTAGAAAAGGTGTTTGAGAGGTATTTACATGCCTTTTGTACTAAAGGAGCATGATCCTGCGGGTTAGCATTGATTTAACTTTGTAGCCCATCTATCCAGTTCCTTCTGGCCTGAATTATTATAGTTAATCTCCATTTAGGCCTTAAACTGTATACTTAGACTTTGGAATAGATGTCAGGAGGAACAGGAAGGAATTTCAAGTTGCAAAATATGTTTTGTTAGTGGCATTGTGTGTGGCAGTTTTTGAACACTTTGTCGTAATTGAATCATTACTCCTAGGTAACCTTTAGTTTCCCTTCTGCATCATAGAATCTAGACAACCCTTGTTAGTTATGTTTTCAAAAATTTGTAACAAGTACTGCATTTTTTTTTGTACGCTGATTTATTTCAAATGCTAGCATTATAGATAAAGGATTTTCTTTCCTACTCCATTTGACTGCAGATTCAGTCCAGTTCTCTGAGAGAAGAGAATTTTTTGGTCTCTTTTCATAATGAAGAGACTTTAATTTAAAGTCTTTTAGAGAAAAGGACTTTCTTTCCTCTGTGTCTGTGTATTTTACTTGAAATACTGCAAGGAGATGTATGTGGTCTCCCTCATTATATTTATTTCAAGGAGTTCTGTTATCAAGGTACACCACAAAGAATAAAAAGATTATCATAGTCTTTCCTTATGTTTTCTGAGCTCTGTGCCCCACTGTATTCTCATTGCTGCTAAGTGGGAGAACTATCAGTTTTGGAATTGTGTTGTGATAGGTTTTTATACCAGTTTCTGTACTGGAGAATGTAAGCTTTTTAAGAAGGCAATCTGTTGTTTTCATAAAAGACCACTGCATGGAATTTCAGTTATATCAGTCAAAGTCCTAGCTCCAAGGCTTTTTCAACAGGAGAATTTGGATCTTGGAACACTCGCGCATTTGCTTAACTTCATTCTGAGTGCACTTGCATCAATGACATGAGTTATGTGAATATAGTTAAGCATATGCATGCATGCAGGCTCTGATCCAAAATTAGGTTGGTATCACAATGTACAGTGGGTGTGGGAGAAACAGTGTAACAAATGGGAAAATATATTGCTTCTGTGAAGTAACATGAAAATGTTATGTGATAAAATAGGTTCTGTAAGATTTAATTAAAATGTCATTATAGCAAGCCTGATTTTTTGTTTTTAAAGTGATGAGAATATTATTTAGGGAAAGTTAGTCTGTTTATGCCAGTCTATAACTTTAAGTTTTAAATTCTTAGATTACTTTCTCTGTCGACAGGAACGGAAGACCAACATTTGTATGAGATTTGAATACAGCTACATATACAGAGTCTGGCAGCTCTACTTAGGCTGGCGTTGAGCCGGTTGTTCTTCTAGTGCCAGGTTCCACACCTAATACTTCTGCTGTAGCCTGCACCTGTGCTGCTGTGGAAAGTGATTGATTACCTATGTTTTCGGAGCATTGTGGGAGTCAGCCATGAATGAATCATTTTGATGTATCATAGGCATTGAAATCAACAGTAGACTGTAATTGTTTTTACGGTCTTTGGTGTATGTAAGAGGCATTGTAGAATTTCTAGTATTTCTTAGTAATTTCCAAAAATTTTGCAACTGACCAGCTGTTTATGTATGTGTGTAAACACAGATGTATAATTTTATTTATATCCCTCAAGCAATATTGATATAAGCTTAACAATTATAAAATATTGACATACTTAGGAAAAAGGGATGTGACTGTGGATGACACAAAAAATTCATGCAACATCAATTTGGGCTATTTGTAATATTAACAGATTACAAAGCTACAGGGGAGTTCTGTAGGTTACACCAAACCAGTTGTGATACAGTCTGTGAGTCTCACTACATCTCCATGAATTTTTTATGAAGCACATTTTGCAGAAAACATGTTTAGAAACATAGTTGAAAGAACAATTTTCACAGATGGCATAAAAACTGAATAGGTGCTCTTTTCATGTTCGCTTGCAGAGCGTATTTCAGTCCTCCAGGTTAGAGGAGAGAAGTTATAGGTCTCTAATAATACCTACAGAAGATCCTGTAGTTCTAGATCTCTAAAAAGGGAATTATGTAAAGCTTAACAAAAGCAAGAAAACAAGGTGGCTGTCATACTGGCAAGCTAGAACTTTCCAGTTAATGTATTTTTTTGCCTAGTGATGGATTGTTAATCCATTTGATGTAAAAACAAAACCCAAAGCAGCATTGTGATAGTATCATTCATATCACCACGTCTGTTCATGCTTACTCAGGGGGTAGGACCAAGAATTGCAAACTCTGTATATGTTACATTAGTACAGTGAATGCCTATGCTACAAGGCAAATTGATTGTTTCCTGATGGACATTACAGATTAGCCAGTGAAAGCAACTAATTTAAAACAACAGTTTGCAGGAAAGAAATGGTAGCACTTTTAGCACTTCATGCCACCATACAGTCTGTATATTTCTATAAAGTGATGTCTCATAGTTAAAAAAATAGAAACATGAAGAAAAATAGAAAAAAATTAATTTTGTTGTTTTTTATACCATAATCCAGTTTAAGATATATTTCCATTACAGATTTGTGTTCCTGGTTCTTTATTTTCTAAGTCATATCTGAAGGGTTAGGGGCTATCAGGCAGCCCTCTGTGTAATGGCAAAATGTATCAACCAACAGCAGTAGTTGAAGGTGTAATTTGATGAGCGGGAAATAGTATAGATGCTGGTGGATGCTTGTATATTGTAATGTTGAAATGCATGTTGTATTTGTGCTAAATTGCAGTTTTCATCTTTGTACTATTACGCTACATTTAGTTGACTTCTCTTAACCTCTCATGTACAATTGATTCACATAAAGTAGATTATTGCCTTTACTTTCCTGCCTTTCTTGGAGGAATGAATAAAATGAGGTCCAATCAAAGAACATCAGCCCCTCTTAGAACATAGCTTAACGTTTACAGTGCTTGTGAGACTCCCCTTGAGCCCTTTTAGTGGCAGCAGAGCTGAGTTTCCTCTCATAGGTAATGACCTTTTTGTAATTTAGCTTTTCCTGAGAATTTCCAAACACACTACTTTAACTTAACTGAATCCTTTTTCTCTCCAGTGAAGTCAAATATCGATGTAAATGCTGAGTTCTCACTGCAGACTTCAGATATGTACTAGTTTCCTGCCTTTTTTTCTTCACTTTTTTTTTTTTTTTTGTTTACTGACAATACAAAATTTTTGAAATTGCAATAAGATATGTTTTATTTTCTAAAGGAAAAAAAAAATACAATAAAATTATTTTTTTAAAAAAGTATATATTCAAATATGATTAGTAATTTTTACTATATCACATTTTGTTTGACAGCTTGATGAGATCTAATTGTTAAAAAGCAGAGAATGCAGAGGGTCAAACTTCAGGTGACCTTATGAATGCTTCACTATATAATGTTAATATTCTTTTTCACAGACATATTGTATCGAAATTCTAGAGATAGTGCACTAATTTGTGAGCTGAAAGAATATTCAGCAGTTTCTAATCCATATGTAAGGTTTGCCAAAGGCATCATATTTTGTCAACTTTTTATCTTGCTTTATTTGGCTTTATCATAATTTTTGTGAATTTAATATTTAAGAAGCCTGCAGTAAAATGCATAGTTTAGACACTATATGAAATTTGAGACCTTTGAGCAGAAAACTAATTGATAGAATCTGGAGTTACAGCATGCAGTGATGTTTGGTTAAGGTTTATGGATAAATTCTGTCATAATTCATATTGGTTTAGATGAAGACAAGTAGTATTGGCCAAGCTAGTGATCTCAAAGTCAACATGCTCTGCAGATTAGACTGCCTTGGAAGATCAAATAGAAGAGAATAGGGGTTCTGATTATTCCAAATTTTTTTTTTTAAAAAAAAAAGGTGTGCTGTAATTACAATACTTGTTCAAAATATAATGAACACAGAATTTTGGAAGACTGGTCAGTATGTGCTCTGCCTGTGTATTTTTCTTTAAAAGGCACGCTGGGTAGTTTTTTCTTCCTAGGCCTAAGAAAGCATTTGTGAAGAGAAGGTACAGTGAATTATTTTCCTTCCTTGTCAAGAATTTACTCTGATGTATAAATCGTGGGAAATCCTTTTTTCTGTATCTCAAAACCCTGAGCATTTCAAAGCCTGGTGAGTTTGATGGAAGGGACAGTCTTTGTGAGATAGAGAGATTTATTTTTATTGTTACATGGACTGCATTCAGTCAAGGTTTCACAAAGTTTTAAAACTTTCGTGTTAGTCTTTGCTCTGTTTCAAGTATTTAGTGACAGTCTTAATTATCAAATTGTTGCTTTTGTACTTTTGTTCCTTTTTTCACTTAAATTATTTTGGAAAACATAGTTGTCCTGTATATAATTATGGAATAACATTTCTTCATCATAGTATTCTTTCTGTCTCTTATCTTAGTCTCATAATTTTTCCTATCCATTGTCCTTATTTACTACAAAGTCTGCATTTTTTTTCCATATGATATGTCAACAGGAGCACATTGTATTCTGCCAGTTTCTGCAATATAAATAGTGGGAAATCCTAATGCGTGTTCCTCCATGAATTGTTCTAAGCTTATGTACCCATTGAGCAATATTATTTTTTGTAATTGAAACCCCAAATCTGAATGATAAAATGTACTGATTTCATACTGCTTGGCATGCTGTTTCCTTGCTTATTTAATAATGTTTGTCTCCAAGCAGGGGGAATCTTCAGGTACATTTATGGTCAACAGCTGTTCTTGTGAGGTAAGCTGCAATGATGACATTATTTTCCCTTCATCAGAAGAGGATGAACCACAGAAAAACATTCCAGCCATCTGGAAGTCTTTGAAACATAATTCTGTGGATTTCAGTAAGTCTTGCACAGCTTTCATTAGAAAATAATATTGAATATGTCATGCTGTGATGGAGTATGATGTTAATTACTATAAGAATAATCCTGAAAATAATGTTCATAATCTTCAATAACCAGTCTGAAAAAAAGGAGATCCTACTACAATGCAATTTCCTGGTAGGAATCCATAGATCTGTAGTAATGAAGCATTTAATATTATTTTACAGAAGGAGCATAACCCGTTTTTTGCTTTCTTCCTTTCAGAAAAACACACATTAATGTGTTCTGTTTGCCTGAATTAAATTACTGTAATATAATCATTCAAGTGGTGGGATTGCATTTTTTTAAAAAAGTCTGACCACATCTGTACCCATACTCTGCTGTTTTTAAATTGAAGATAGAAAAGCAAACTCTAAAAGGAAGCACAAAAGGCAACTATTCAACTTGCTTACCTAGTGTATGAGTCTGTTCCCACCCAAGCAACCTCAGGGTGACATGCATGATCAAGTTTAGCACCCTAGCAAGTTACTGCTTCTTAGGTGAGCTGCAGTAACTAATCATATGCATGCTGTTAACACTGCCTCAAACATGAGGTGATTAATTCAAGAGAAAACTGAGTTCATAGACTGGTACCTTACTGGAGTACTACAGCATCACTGTTACTTTACACTCAAAGATCAGTAAACTTTTTCCTGAAAACTAAGTTTCATACTGTAACAGTATTTGATAGTGATATTTAGGCTCTTGGGTATGGATAACTGCGGGGTGGAATGTTAAAAAAAGTCTAAACATTCTATGCATTAGCTAAGATGATCAGAACCAGGTTAAATAGCTAACTTCCGTTAAAATTTGACATATAAATTTGAAAACCTCTTCCTATGTCACTTAGATACTTTTGAACATTTTAGCTTTTCAGTGTCACATCTTGTGCCAAGTCTATATCAAAACAAGTAGAGAAATTGTAAAAGGTCAGCAAAAATGGAAACAAGGAGAGAAAGTTCTGAAATTCTCATCTAAATACTACTTGCAGTCATATTTTCTGAAGGCAGTATTGGAGGAGGACTTGTGAAGTAGCATTTGGAAGTTTTGTTACCAGCACACTTACTTTTAAGTTTTGAGTTTATATCTGTAAATATTTTTTGAGGATGTTTTTATAGTGCGTGATTTTTTTTTACTTTCTGTAGAAATTCTTCTTACTTAAACAATTTGAAATATATTCTTGGTTAATATGAAATCTTTCATTATTTTAATCATAGTGTTTTTCTTCGTTTCCCATAGCTAAGACGTTTGGAAGTTCAGGAAAATCCCTGAATGGTTACCAGTGGTTTTCAGGTATCGCTGCCCACTTCCTTCCATCAAAAGGCAAAAATGATCAAGAGGCAGCAAGGGAAGCATTTTCTTCTCTCCGAGGTGCTTTATTCAATTATTGCGTTATCTGCTGTTAACTATACTGGTTTTAATAAGATATTAAATAAGAATCTGTATTGTCATATGTTTTTATAACTTTAAATGCTGTGGTTGTCACTTTGCTGTCTCATTTTACATTTGATTGGAATCACTGATATCAAGACTTCCAGCTTTAATATTGAACACATCATAATTTTGCTGGCTTTTGAAGACCCTAGAAAGCTAGAGTAGTGTTCATATCACTGTAACAACACTATTTCCACAGTACTTACTTACTTTATAACTTACTTTATAGCTTTCTTGCAAAATATACTGTGTGTGTAAGTGTGCATGTGTGCTGTGGATGTTGTCTACTTACTGAAACACTTTTGTAGATACCATAATTTTAAATTAAGTTTTCAAGAAAGCTGTTGCACATTTTAGCATCTAGGATTAGGTCAGTAGTAGTAAATCTCATTTATATTCTTAATGTAAAGGAGAAATTGCTATCTTGGGAATCATGAAATCCAGCTTCCTTACTATCCCCCCTCTTACAAGACACTGACATATAAAATAAAGTGTTCACATTTTTGGGGTTTTTTTATTTTTTATGTAAGTTCTAAATTTTAAGTAAAGCATATTTATATAGACTTCATTCATAATGAAATTCATTATGGAAATTCAGTGAAATTCAAATGGAAATAATTTTAGTATCTGAATGGGTAGGCTCATACTCTTCATGAATTTGCGTGGAGTATTGTCCTATAAAATCTTATTTTTTGCATGTGCATCTGAGTATTCATGATTGAATATAGGATGATAAAGAAACCCTAGAATTTTTTTCAGAAACAAAGAAGTTATACTTTGTAGAAGGTCATTAAGCTGCTTTTTGATTGCTTGAAAATCATCAAGGTGGATGTGATCAAACTTTTAGTAAAAGACAAAAGTATTTAGTGTAAATCTCCTGAGCATAATCTCTAAATTAAAGCAAAAGGGTTGTGCAGTGTTTTATTTTGTTCTCATTATATTCGAATGGAAGTCTGCCAGCACAAACATTATATATTATTGCCTTAGCATCTGTCAAAAAAAGATTGTGTCTCTGACTAGTACAGTAGCCTATTGCTTCCAGCAAATTACTTGCATTAGATGTATTATAGTAAAAAAAAAACAAATGGTAATTTTCTCATCCTGGTAGAAAATGTCAGTTCTTACATTTTCCTTCTTTTTTTCTCTTTTTGGAAGTGGCTGTGGAAGACTGAATGTATTATGGTTCTGTCATGGCAAAAGGAAGAATTTGGTTTTGAGCTTAACTGATCTGCAAATACATGCAAGGCTCTTTCTGAACTCATACTTACAATCTATACAGCCGTTCAGTCTTCAGTACTGTCTGAATGGAATAAGCACAGTCCTTTTAACCTCTTTGCTGGGTTAACTGATTTAGCCACCTCTAAAGAGGATAAGTGCTGCCAAAAGGATTCAGAAATGGAAATCTATTACTAGATGTTACAAAACATGGTTATTCTGTAAAATGGATTAAATTCTTCTGTGAAGCCAAGAACAGGAAGGAATGCAGTAAACTACTGTTTATATTCATTTTCTTAAACTCTTTTGTTAAACTTTTCTTTAGATATGATTGGAGGAGGACAAAGATTGCAGTGCTTTATATATAAAGCTGCTTTGGTACAGCTGTACTGCAGCAAAGCTCCATAGTCTTGAAGGGAAATACATAGAATTTTATTATGTGAAAACAGGATAAAATGCTAATTCCTGCAGACAGTTTGGATACTGTCTTTTGTGTCTCTCAGCCTAAGGATCCTGGGTAACCCTTTTTAAAAAAATTAAACTGTACTTCAACCAATGTTATATTTTGGCTCGGTTCTTTTTGGGCAGTTCTGCCTAAGTAAGGATGGGTCTCACCTAATCATATTTTATAAATTATTAGGAGTGGTGAATGGCTTGAAATTCAACAGAAAGGCTGCATGGTTTCCCTGTACATCTTGGTGATGTGCTGCGTAAGAATTTCCTTGGGAAACAGAACTTGTTGTCAAGATCCCGAGTGGTGGGTTGGTAACCGGTTCATCATTTATGCATTTCTACTAGGTTGAGTGCTTTGAGAGGTCAATTTTATTCTACTTACAACCTAGGGAGACATTATTTCCCATCATTCCTCTAATTCATGCAGAGGAAAAGGGGATTGTACCTTTACTTACTTTTAGAAGGTTTTTTAAAATAAAACTGGAAATTATAAATTTTTCCACATCTCTCTGCCTTCACCTTTCTCTAATACTGTTACAAGTCCACAAATTAGAGTTAGTTTGTTGACTTATGCATTTCATATTTAGACTTGGTGGAGCGGTGGGTGTCAGTTTGTTATGTTATTTTTTTCCCCTCCATTATTCCATATAATGCTGCAAAACTTCTAACTGCAGGCCAAAACTCTTTCTTCTTGACTAAGATGCTGGCTGGAAATTTGAAAAATGTAATTGTTTTCTCCTTGACTGATGACACAGGAATTGGTATTGACCTAGTGCTTGCTGTGAGGCAGCATTCAAATACATTTGTATTTCTGGACAGAATTATTATTGTGTGCTAATTTCTCAGCTGATATTTATGGAGATGTATCTTGACTTCATAGAAGTTCTATGTCAATTGCTATATAATCTCTTACATCAGAATTCCCCTCTTCAGCTTGCCAACACTAATGCCAGTATGACTAAGTAAAACTGAGACAATTAGAGCAAAATTCAGTATTGGTGTGACCAAACTAACCTATGGAAGTGTGCCAACTCCTGAACTGTCTTTGAAAGCACAGAAGAGTTTTACACAAAAAGTATTTGATTCTCACTAAGGCAACAGCCAACAGAGATTGTCTTTATACTCTTCTACTTCTCCACTGGAAAAACAAATACACAGGTATATACAGGTACACACTATAACATTAAAAGACAAGATCCGCAAAGTTGCACTGAGAAGAGCTTTATGTAACTCATTTAAGTTAGGTCATATGGGACCCTGTTATTACATATATATTCTATATTCAGAGAAGATTTTTGTCTTCATTTCAATTCTGTTGCTCATGAGTTGCAAAAGGTCCACACTGCAGAGCTGATTCGTATATCTTGTTACTGACTATGTAAGAGTAATACATTTTCCTTAAGTGCTATAACTGGAGTCTTCTGTGCATACACATTCAGATGATCTTGACTTCCCAGTGTCTTTTCTTTAACTGTCTGCTTGAACTTTCCTCTGCTCTCATCTTTCCTTCATTTCTCCTGTGGCCACTTCTGCTTCCTATTGTCTGTCTTGCCGTTTATAACTCTTTGTTTATGTGGAGATTATTATTGCAGTGAGGGTTTTAAAAACAGCTTAGACAAGCATCCCTCTGGAATAGCATATAAATATTTGATCTTTTCTTTGAAGAGGGTGATGCACTAAAGGACCTCTTATTGTCCCTTCCAGTTCTGTACTTTTGTGATTCAAAGTCCTTTATAGATTACTAGCTGTCATAGACTGAAAATAAAAAAAAATATGAGATAATAAAACTTATGGATACAAGGAATTCTGACTGTAACATATCTGCATGCATTAATGCATAGTATGTTTTCTTGGGGCAAGAATTCACCACTGCTCAGGGTGGATAAAATTTATTTGTATTCTGTTTCTGTGTATTTAGAAAACTAACATCAGAATTTCATGAAAAAAATAAGCATTACATAGGGAAAAGTAGTATGTTGCAAAGTCTTCAGTCACGTTTAGGTAACTGTTAGGTTATTACCAGCTGGTTTTGCTGAACAAAACCAGGATGTTTATTCTATCTTTTTACACACATTTAAAATATTCTGTCTTTCACAGCTATATTATCTTTTATCCTACAGCTAACATGACTTCAGAGGGATTGAAACTGAAGGATATTATTTTGGTTCATCTGTATATGAAGAGCATGAAAGATTTCAATGTCATAAATTCAGTTTATGTGACAGAATTTGATTTGTGTCCACCAACAAGGTATGATTAGACTACTGCTATAGTATATTTATGTTACACTGTAATATACTGAATTATTGTTACCGTATTTATGAAGCCTTTGTCCAAATAGTTGTGACTCATAGAAGTAGACTTTTGCTGCCTTTTGGAGTAATCACATCAGGGCTGCTCAACTCAAGGGTTGGAAATTCTTGCCTTAATATATACCATAAAGTTTTTAAATACCCTCCCTATATGGACTTCCAGAAGAATAATACATTTTTTGCAAGACTTAGTTCTCTGTGACTTGATTGAACTGACAACTCTTTTGTATTGGTGGGATTTTATTTGCTTCTCTTTGTTTGCCTCCCTTGACTTCCTGTCAACAATCTTCTGAATGTAGTCCAAGATATCATCAGCCCTCTACCACAAGGGCACATTACTGGCTCATGTTCAACTTGGTGTCCATCAGGAACCTCCTGGTCCTTCCCCGCAAAGCTGCTTTTGAGTCAGTTGGCCCCAGAATATACTGGACCATGGGTTTGTGCCTCCTCAGGTGCAGGACTTTCAACTTCTCTTTGTTGACCTTCATGAAGTTCCTGTGGGCCTGTTTCTCCAGCCAGTTGCAATCCATCTGGATGGCAACACAAACCTCTGGTGTATCAGCCATTACTCCCAGTTTTGTATCATCTACAAACTTACCAAAGGTACACTCTGCTCCATCATCCAGATTATTAATGAAGATGTTGAAGAGAACTGTACCCAGTATAGACTCCTAGGGTACACCACTAGTTACTGGCCACCTGCAAGACTTTGTGCCACTAATCCCCGCCCTCTGGTCCTGATCATTTAGCCAGTTTTCAACACACCTCACCATCTACTCATCCAGCCCATACATCAACAGCTTCTCTATGAGGATGTCATGGGAGACAGTGTCAAAAGGCTTACTGAAACCTTACTATCATTGTTATTAAGTCTTTCTAGGTCCTTGTGACAAAACCTATTCACCTTGTTCTGTGTATTTTGCTAAACGCAAAAGCAAAATTGTTAGCTGAGGAGGTGCCTGAGATGCATATCATGAGATACTGGGAGTTATTGCAAGACAGTACCAGTATATGCTTACTTTGTTACTTTTCTTCCCCTGCTTATATGCACTTGACTGTGGTTGAACATGAATACTGGACTACATGGATCTTTGACTCGATCCAGTGTGGTTCTTCTTAATGTCTTGTGTTTCTCTCAGATAATGATTGTTAGTGGGCAGCTTAGCTGCACTTACATATTCAGTAAGAATGTAATATGAAAAAAAAATTATTTCACACTTCTGAACACACTGATGCTAACACTTTCATTCTTAGATCCCCAAATCATAGCTTTTTAATATCTGTTGTACAGAACATTCAACACTGCATCAAAGTCCACCTCTGACATAATGAAACAGCTTGACGGTCTAGGTATGCAGTATGTAATTCCTGTGTTATTTGGGCGTGTTGGTTTTTTTTTGTTGTTTGTTTGTTTTTTTTTTTTTTCCATTGGAAATTGGATAACAAACATCTAGCCCATTAAATTTTTGTTCTGTTTTTTTAAAAGTTGTGTGTTAACACTAATTTGCCATTTGTACATTCTTTATTATCTTTGTTAAAAGGTCTTATTTCTTATTACAGTAATTCATGTTGCTTAAGCATCTGAGATAATATGCTCGGTATGCAGAACTGCTATAGCTTGAAATATTCAACTTGGATCACGGGTTAATACAGGTTGGAAGGGACCTCTGGAGGTCATATAGTCCAATCCCCTGCTCAAAGAAGGGTCAGCTGTGAAGTCAGACCTTATGTCTTGTTCATATTTTTAAAACCAACTGTTTAGCAATTTTCTAATGTAAAATACAGTATTTTATACTCTTACTACAGAATATGAAGTTTAGTATAGGCATGTGAATTTTAAGGGTAGCATGACGAATAGTTAAAAGACATTCTTAAGATAATGTGTATCATCATATATTCACATTCTCCCACACTGGGTGTCAAAAGAGACTAAAGAGCAAGAAGAGGCTTCTTTGAGATGCTGATTGTAGGCCAGGATTACTAAATCAGAGGGGTGGAGTGTTGGTTGTGTGTGCCTTCAGAGGAGGGCTCTAGTCTCATCTGTAAACTACACAAAATGAAACTCCACTGCTATGTATCTTAGGTTCTCTTTATGAATAAAGACCTCCTGATTTAGCTTCACTTCTCATGCTGCTATATCTTTTAAGCCTTCATGTTTCCATAGTCAACCACTTAGTCTTCCATCACTAAAATAACAGGTAGTAGGGTTAGGAAGTTGCAGAAAAATGGCTTTTTATGATTATTTTTACGGAGCAAACAGATTTATGTTGCATTTTGTCCAGAAGAAAAATTATACAGCAGTTTGCATGGCTGCATCATTGCATTATGCACAGGGACCTGGTTGTGGGAGTTCTCACCAGCAATATGCTGGAAGGACTGACTGATGGGTGTGGATCTGCACTAAATTTGCAAAATTGTCTTGAAAATTTACCAGCCCAAGCAGAAAATCCATTAATCCATGCTTATGATGATGATAATGAAGAAAAAATACTGTATTTGCGTTTAGGAGGAGGGGAGAAAGTAGTTTAATTTGAAGAAATAAGCAAGATGAGAAGAATTTTGTAAGGTTATGTTATATGATATGTAAAGAGAACAAGTAATTTTTTCTTGGATTCATGCTGGGACCTAAATGAATTTTTTATGCATGGACTACAAATATAGTTATTTTTCAGGGTTTGAAATGCTCATTTCCCCCACATGACCCCCAGACCTTCTGCTTTTTCAATGGCCACATGCAACATACCATCTGTCTGTCTGTCTATCCAGGCACTCAGTTTTCCTTGGAGCAAACAAAAGTGAACTTTCTAAATGAAAGCTTAAGTGGCTTTTCAGTCCTGTCATAAGTGTGTGTCTGTCATGCAACATGAAGTATAACAGAAAAATGTGCTCAGTATCGCATGACAATATGTGAGAAAATGTGCCATTCCTCAGGGGTCAATGTTGGGACCAGCGCTTTTTAACATCTTTGTTGGAGAAATGGACAGTGGGACTGAGTGGACCCACAGCAGGTATGCCAATGACACCCAGCTGTGTGGTGCAGTGACACGCTGGAGGGAAGGGATGCCATCCAGAGGGACCTGGACAGGCTGGAGACGTGAGCCCGTGCAAACCTCATGAAGTTCAAGAAGGCCAAGTGCAAGGTCCTGCACATGGGTCGATTCAATCCCATGCACAAACTCAGGCTGGGAGATGAATAGATTAAAAGCAGCCCTTCGGAGAAGGACTTCAAAGTAACAGTGTGTGGAAAACTGACTGTGAGCCAGCAATGTGCACTCGCAGCCCAGAAAGCCAACCGTGTCCTGGGCTGCATCAAGAGCAGTGTGGCCAGCAGGTCAAGGGAGGGGATTCTCCCCCTCTGCTCCCCTCTCATGAGACCCCACCTGCAGTGCTGGGTCCATCCCTGGGGCCCCCAGCATAAGGAGGACACAGACCTGTTGGAACGGGTCCAGACGAGGCCACGAAGATGCTCGGGGGTCTGGAGCACCTCCCTTATGAGGACAGGCTGAGAGAGTTGGGGTTGTTCAGCCTGGAGAAGAGAAGGCTCCAGGGAGATCTTATGGTGGCCTTCCAGTACCTAAAGGGGGCTACAGGAGAGCTGGAGAAGGACTCTTTCTCAGGGAGTGTAGGGATAGGATGAAGGGTAATGGTTTTAAACTGAAAGAGGGTAGATTTAGATTAGATATAAGGAAGAAATTCTTTCCTGTGAGGGTGGTGAGGCACTGTCAGAGTTTGCCCCGAGCAGCTGTGGCTGCCCCCTCCCTGGCAGTGTCCAAGGCCAGGCTGGATGGGGCTGGGAGCACCCTGGGCTGGGGGAAGGTGTCCCTGCCCGTGGCAGGGGGGTTGGAACTAGATGATCTTTAAGGTCCCTTCTGACCCAAACCATTCTATGATTCTGTGAGAAGGGTGTAAAGGAACAATAAGCTGCTGCTTTTTAGAAACCTGAACATCTAGTCCAACCATTGGAAGGACATTCAGGGAAAAAAGCATGGAGGTAAGAATATGACAATGATACACTCAGTCTGAAGTCTGCTTAGCATATATTATCTGGCATTTCCAGAGCCAAGGCTTTTTTAATAAAAAAACTCATGTGTTCTTAATAAAGTAATACACTATAACATCATAATTTCATAACAATAATCAAATCCAAATGAGCCATTGGCTAACTTCTTGGTGATGAAAATTATCTTGCTGGAAGTCTGAAGTTGATCATTACTTGGAGAGGAGATAGCTGTAAATGCTAGCAGGTTATTGTGATACCCTAGTGTTTGGTTTGTGTTCCTGAGAAAGTTTCGTAGTATAGTATCAAAAGGAAAAACCCATGGAAAATAAATGCTGAAACTTGGTGGAACAAAACTTTCTGTTTGAAAAAAACAATTGTCTTGTGTTTTCAGAGTATGTGTGGAAACGCTGTTACCTGATGGAGTACTCTTTTGCATTGACTGCCTTGCACATAAGTATGATATTGCAACGGATGATGTGCTATGTGATGAAAAACTGGTCATGCATGTACAGAGCATTTCCCACTGGGCACCTGCTAGCATAGGACCTTACAGTCAGTCCATCAAGGTAGGAAATCTTTGCTTCTTCATGTGAACTATATGTCAGTTTACTGAAATGAGTACAGTTATAAAGTCTCGTCTCCCATCTGAATGTGCAAAAGAAATTATGTAAAAAAAAAAAAAAAAAAAAAAAATTAGCATTTTGAATTTGTATTTTGAAAACTTATGGACAAAACAAAAACTTACCCCACATCAGTCTTTCGTTTTGTGATCATAAGGCAGGTTGAATTACTTTTTCAGAGAATTTCAAGAACCTACTTTTGCTGTATGTTACAATTAGACCAAATAATCATGTCGCACGTACACTTTTAAAATCTGCCTAGAATATAAACACAATTTAGGAACGTCCGAGGGAGGTTGAAGAATTGTTCTTTTTTTTTTCAAATTAATAACAAACTGAAAAGAATATTACATACTGTTTAAAAGTATGAAAAGGAGACAGTAAAGTATCATGGAAAAGTGGATCAAAAATTTGAATAAAAATCTTTTTTCCTAATGTGGTACCTCTTGCCTAGCTAGTACCATTCTAACAACTGATGACGTGTCTTGTGTTTTCTGTCACAAAAAATTTATATATCCCTTTCTTACCAATGCTCCTCTTGTGTAATATGTTGTCCAGTCCAAATTATTGTGTTGTGCAAACTGATTTAAGCAACATGTTATGTCATCTGTTTAAATTTCTTGAAACTTCTTTGAGTCTGCAAACATACGCATAACAGGCATGGAATTGTCCTTTCTTTTTTCTTTGTACCATTTTACGGAAGATTTCAGGAATAGTATTTCACTTCAGAAGCTCATGTGTAATTTGTTTCATTTGCAGGAGCAAATGTTGGTAGATAACAACTGTATTAATCTTGTGGTTATATCGGGGTAGGTTTTTATCATCTGTGTATATACATTTTTCTTGAGAAAGCAGAAAGTTGGTTTATTAAACTTTTTTCCATTCAGTCTTACACCTTGATGGTCATAATTGTATCATGTCATACACAGTCCTGCAAAGATAAAAGTTTCTCACCTTTGTATTTGGAGAAACTTCTCTGATATATCATTGTAAATATTTTGTATTGTGGTCCTGGAGTTGGCATAGAGTAAATTCAGAAAAGGATGTGAACTGAAAATTGCTTTAGTAACCCAGTGAATAGTCCCATGCTACAAATGGACAATAAGCAGTCACTGTCAGTCTCTTGGATCTCCCGGTGGTATGGGACAGTCAGCGTAGCCAAGGAAAGGCTCATTTCTCTTCAAATATAATGTAACCAGTAACGTTGGTTGACAATTTAAACATTAAGGAAAACTTCCTGCTGTTTGTTGTTTGGTTTTTGTGTGGTTTTTCCCCCCTCAAGAGAGCGTTTTAGTTAAGTGACATTATTTTCCCTTAAGGTGGAATTGGACAATTAAATTGTTCTTTTCAGTCCAGTATGAAGTTTTGTGAACACTGGGGAATCACCATGTATTTTAGCACAGTGGTTTTGCTCAGTTCAGAGTAGGACAAGGACTGTAGTATTCAGGGTATTGCAAGTTGCGATTGACGTGCACTGACATGTAAGAGCAGAGCTGGCAGTGGAAAGTTGTAGGTAGTTCATTCAAACTATGTAATTCACAATTCAGGCTCAACAAATCACTCAGCAGAGCATCACTTTAATTCTCTAGGTACCTTGCAGGATCCTGTCAACAGTGCTATGAGGACACGAAATAAAAATTTGAACTTTACCATGAGAATGTCCTGACCTCAGTCTGATAGACACCAAAAAACAGTGGCAGAATGGTATTAGGATTTCCAAAGTATTTATAGCAAAATCAAATATTCTTCCTTTTTTGGAATTAACATTCTTTCTCTTTTGAGATGAATGTTCTTTAAAATCAACTTCAATATTTGTAATTGTAAAAAGTAGACATGAAATATTGTAAGATACAATGTCACTGGCTTTCTCATAATAAAGAAAAAACAGGGATCATTTAATATATTTTCCTTGGTCCACCTGTTTTATTGGTGCAGAAACCTCTGCCAATCTTAATGTCTATGTGATCAACTGGAATGTAAGCGACATTAGAGTTATTGTAAAGGCTATACTGCTGATCTCAGTGATGTATAGTAAGCGTTCTGATTATGTCCTTCTAATAGTAATACCACAGACTATGTAGGCCATTCAGTCTGGAAATACGGGATGTTACATGATTTGCCTTCCTCCAGGATGTTGTTCCACAGTGGGCACTAGCCCAATTTGTGCTGATTGTTGGTAGTATCTTGGTATTTTACTAAAGGTACTTCATGATTTTTCTTCTCATGGTTGTTTGTCAGGTCACTGTTTTATTTTCATGTTTTGATTCTGTTTTACCCAGTGGATTAGAGGATTTGTCAGGACTAAGCAGTAATTGGTAATGCATATAGAAACAGCTTATGTAACCATCTTCACAAAACCTAACAGCACAGTTGTACATCAGGGGGTTAAACATGAAGATGCACTGCAAAGCAGTGTTTGGGGTGAGAAACTTATACGGAGAGCTTATTCATGATTATTTATTTTGTGAGAGCATTTATGAACTGTGAGCATAGTTCATTAAAAAAAATAATTAAAAAAAAAAGCGCCCGGTGCAGCTGAAACACTAACCACAAGTACTTATCTGAGAATGCATGGAAAGTTTAGTGTTTGTACCAGATGTTCTTCTAGTGTGTTAATGTAATTTAAAAGTCTATTTGCACTTACAGTTTGTTTTCTTTGGCAAAGTTTCTTAATGTTTTTCTATCTGGAAATGAAGAAATAAACTGCCACAGGAGAATTTATCGTACTCTCATATTCTACAATAACTTTTGATGGTGACATAATGTATTTTATGCACAAACCGACATATATGCATCTATAACTTGATTATATCTGTTGAACCTTTTACCTTTTCCTTGTGACCTCAGTTCTTTCCCCCTCACAGCTGCCAAATCCCAGTTTCAGCCATCCTTCAGGCATCTTCTTCTCAGTTTTCTCTTCCACAGTCTGAACCCGGTAGCACAAACATAAAAACCAAGACTGTTCTTACTCTCTGATTCCAATGTCCAGATACCTATAACTTGATCAAATTGGGTTCTTTTTTTTTTCTGCTTACTCACCTTACAATAAATTATTTTTTTCCTTTCATTTTTCTGATCATCAAGGCATGAGAAGTTAGCAGGTAAGTACTGAGGGAGAAAGAGTGAATAAAGATCCCGACACCTGATTTAAGGCACTGCTACTTGCAGGGGTTCTAATGTTTCTTTGATAAGATGATTTAGTTCCTTCTCTTGCAGTGAAACTGAAAAGGGTCCGGTAGAGCTTAGTGCACAATCTGTAGCAGATAACTTTAAAA